>NC_064925.1:141742615-142367615 GCF_023897955.1 Schistocerca gregaria | reverse complement strand
GCACCTGCCAGACCGATGTCGTGGGTTGACTTCTGTTGCTCTCGTGTCGACCGCTAACTCACTACCACTCGCTACACGCCGCGGCCCACTGGACTCACGTGCGCCGACGCTCAAGACGGACAAGTCATCTTGTGTCTCAGTGCGCGACCGATTAACCGATAGATCCATCCGCCAATGACCATTGCCTGAGCAAACTCGAGCAGACTGGCGGCCTAACGCGCAGACTCAGATGCAGGAACTAAGCCCCGATCGGTCAACCACTCGCTGAGTTCTCTTACTGGCGGCGTGGAAAGACTCTCATTTTGCCGGCTTAAAGATTGATCCGAACGACAGACAGAGACTAACTGCCTAACAAATGCGGACGAGAGACAGACTAGCAAGCTGGGGACGAGAGACTGACCGACTGGCGAGCCCATAGCGCCCCTTAAATGCACGTGAGCAGGCAACCTTCCCCCTTTTCCACCAGAGGGAGACACCAAAGCTGCGATTGCCACAGCGGCGCCGCCACCAGAAACGGAGGGCGACTGCTTCACACTACGCGCTGCGGCGCGCTCTTCAAAAGATGAGGAGGAGGAGGTGGAAATTAGTGTTTAACGTCCCGTCGACAACGAGGCCATTAGAGACGGAGCGCAAGCTCGGGTGAGGGAAGGTTGGGGAAGGAAATCGGCCGTGCCCTTTCAAAGGAACCATCCCGGCACTTGCCTGAAGCGATTTAGGGAAATCACAGAAAACCTAAATCAGGATGGCCGGAGACAGGATTGAACCGTCGTCTTCCCGAATGCGAGTCCAGTGCGCTAACCACTGTTCCACCTCGCTCGGTATGCTCTTCAAAACAGCAATTTTTACCACGGCTCAGCTTCCTTGAACTAGTTTCGTTAAATGTTCACGACAACAGCACGCGAACAGCCAATCAGCATCACTGTTTTCGAGATGTTGTTTCCCATGCTCCAATCCATAACAATCTGCCCTTCGTCAATGTCACGTATGTCAGAGGATTTCCTCAATTGCAGACTAAATCAACGCTGGAACAATACACCATTCGTCTCTGCTCCGCTTATATAACTTTCCTTGCCGCATCATGTGGCCGAAACGCCAATAGGTGGCATTCAGTGGCGACATAAGTAGTGACCGTAATGTCTTCTTTCACCATTGTATGTAGCTCACAAGTAGAGATTGGCAATAGAACTGTGTTCGTCAATCTTCCTGAATCGTCTCGAACGCAGCACATACACGATGTGATCACAAGTATCCAGACACCTGTCTGAAAATGACTTACAAGTTCGTGGTTCCCTAATGGTAATAATGGAATTCTGTATGGTGTTGGCTCACCAATATCCTTGATGACAGCTTCCACTCTACATCTACATCTACATCTACATTTATACTCCACAAGCCACCCAACGGTGTGTGGCGGAGGGCACTTCACGTGCCACTGTCATTACCTCTCTTTCCTGTTCCAGTCTCGTATGGTTCGCGGGAAGAACGACTGTCTGAAAGCCTCCGTGCGCGCTCTAATCTCTCTAATTTTACATTCGTGATCTCCTCGGGAGGTATAAGTAGGGGGATGCAATATATTCGATACCTCATCCAGAAACGCACCCTCTCGAAACCTGGCGAGCAAGCTACACCGTGATGCAGAGTGCCTCTCTTGCAGAGTTTGCCACTTGAGTTTGTTAAACATATCCGTAACGATATCACGGTTACCAAATAACCCTGTGACGAAACGCGCCGCTCTTCTTTGGATCTTCTCTATCTCTCGCAGGTATACGTCCAGTCAGGTGCTGGAATGTTTCTGGGGGAATGGCAGCCCATTCTTCACGGAGTGCTGCACTGAGAAGAGATACCGATGTCGGTAGGTGAGGTCTGACACGAAGTCGGCGTTCCAAAACATCCCACGGGTTTTTATAGGACTCAGGTCAGGACTCAGTGGAGGTCAGTCCATTACAGGGATGTTAGTGTCGTGTAACCACTCCGCCACAGGCCGTGCATTATGAGCAAGTGCTCGATCGTGTTGTAAGATGTTCCCCGAATAGTTCTTGAACAGTTGGAAACAAGAAGGTGCTTTAAACATCAGTGTATGCCTTTGTTGTGATAGTAGCACGCAAACCAACAAGGGGTCCAAGGCCCCTCCATGAAAAACATGAACGCACTTAACACCACCGCATCCGAATTTTACTTTTGGCACTACACACGCTGGCAGTTGACGTTCACCGGCCATTCGCTGTACCCACACCCTGCCATCGGATCACCACATTCTGTACCGTCATAAGTCACTCCACACATAATTTTTCCACTGTTCAGTCGCCCAATGTTTACGCTCCTTACACCAAGCGAGGAGTCGTTTGGCATTTACCAGCGTGATTTGTGGCTAATGAGTAGCCGCCCGACCATGGAATCCAAGTTTTCTCACCTCCCGCCTGTCATAGTACTTGCAGTGTATCCTGATGCAGTTTCGAATTCCTGGGTGATGGTCTGGATAGATGTCTGCCTATTACACGTTACGACCCTCTTCAAATGTCGGCGGTCTCTGTCAGTCAACAGACGACGCTGGCCTGTACGCTTTTGTGCTGTACGTGACCCTTCACGTTTCCGCTTCACTATCAAATCGGAATCAGTTGACCTATGGATGTTTAGGAGTGTGGAAATCTCCCGTACAGACGCAAGAAACAAGCAATCACCGGAGCACGTTCGATGTCCGTGAGTCACGCAGAGTGCCACATTCTGCTCTCTCACGATGTCTAATGACTACTGACGTCGCTGATATGGAGTACCTGGCAGTAGGTGGCAGCAAAATGCACCTAATGTCAAAACCGTATGTTTCTGGGGGTTTCCGGATACTTTTGATCACATAGTGTATGTGCGATAATACGTCAGACAGTTGTGTTTGAATTTACTAGTCTGACTTAAAATCAGATAAGCTATACTTACGTTGACTGACAGCGAAAGAAGTCTAATAAAGACGCAGTGAGGAAACCAATGGCTCCTGAAATGTAATGTAACAAATGAGAGAGCCAATAGTATTTTTTTCGATTTAGAATGTTGGAAGACTTTCTGTAGGGTGAAAGGAGAACGCCTCCAGTGACCGTAGGTGATATACGCGACCTAGAGAGAGACCAGTTCTAAGAGCGAATAGAGTCGCCGAGGAAGGTCGCCCGCTGTGGCAGTGACCACCGCCCAGAGAAAGAGCGGATATAAAAGACGGGTCCCTTCAGACTGCTGCTACAGTCAGCTGCGACAGTAGCAATTTTCTCCACAGCAACATGAAGTTCTTGGTAAGTAGCTGCCGTCCTCAGTAGGAAACTATTACCAATAGATTTAAATCACTTAGCGTCATGAGTTGCCGGCCGTTGTGGCCGAGCTGTTCTAGGCACTTAAGACCGGAACGGCGATGTTGCTACGGTCTTAGGTTCGAATCCTGCCTCGGGAATGGATGTCCTTACGTTAGTTAGGTTTAAGTAGTTCTGAGTTCTAGGGGACTGATGACCTCCTATGTTAAGTCCCATAGAGCTCAGAGCCATTCGGACTTGAGTTACCCTACAACGAGGGGTGCGGAAACCAATGGTGATGAAAGATTCCTTTTAAGGGATGAATGTGTTGTTTAGCTAAGGGCGATATTACACTCCCAGTCTCCTCCATCTACATTTGTACTCCGTAACCGAGCATAAGGCACATAATTCACCGTAGTCTGATTTAAATCAGTTGCCATCTGACGTTTAAGATCCGAACTTGCGACTCTGTCATGATTGGAGACGACCACCACAGCCCTACGTTTTTCGTGTCGATAGAAAATTTGTGTTGATTCTATTTTTCCCAGCCAAAAATATCAAAAAAGTCGAAATTTAGCTATGATATGGATTTATACATTGCCCCTAAACCCGTCATTATTTGTTAATAATTTTAAATACACCTAGAGTTTTGTTGATTGTATTGGAACGGCTGGATTTTTGATGTACGGCAAAAGCCTTATGCTTATCTAGCCATAAAGAGATTAACACATTACCAAAAAATATCGTACTGCAACGGATCTTTCAAAAGTTGGGTATCGCACTGTCGTTTCCTTTCCGCAAATTTGTCGTTATGCAACAAGTAGCGAATACGAAGTTTAAATTCTCTATCCTCTAAAAGTCACATAAAAGTAGGAAATTCTCATAGGGTGTAGAACTGTATGCACGCCCCTGTAGTCGAGGTCGTTAATGGACGCTTATGGAGTGCTGCTCGAATCCTAGTAGTGAAAAATTTTCGCTGCTACTATTTGACCACCAAGGGGAAGGGAGCTGATGGAGTATTTGCGTCAATGTCCTGGATGAAATTACAATCTCACTGCAGTTCCTCATGAAGCGAGGGCATCTGACATCGTGGATGGTTATCAGTCCCTCTAATGGTGCGTGAAGCTAGGCAGCCCCCTAGGAACACTAGAGAGGAGTAGGATAGCCGGCCGCTGTGACCGAGCAGTCTAGGCGCTTCAGTCCGGAACCGCGCAGCTGCGACGATAGCAGATTCGAATCCTACCTCGAGCATGGATGTTAGTTAGGTTCAAGTAGTTCTAAGTCTAGGGTACTGATGACCGAAGATGTGAAGTCCCATAGTGCTTAGAGTCATTTGAACTGTACAAGTTGTCAGCGCAGCGCACATAGGACCCAGATAACCACGTGACATTTTATTACAGGTCGGAGCAAGGAAATAGCAAATCACTTCCGCTAGGAGCTTGCCTAGCACGCCGATATAGGCTTCTTGCGTCTGCTCCTCTACGCTCATTCTCCACCCTCATTCCCGAGGGTACCCTGAATTCATGATAGGGATAGTATTGTCTCTAAGAATGTCAAAATATCTTCTTAACTTCATCTAGGAATGCAGTCAACTTGATTGTAAAAATAGTCTGGGTTTATCGTCTGGCAAAGTTTATTACTTACGTATTGGCAGATACAATGCTTCGCTCAGCTGACAATGCCAGATTCTCATTGGTGTAGTGGTAGTTGGAACAGTACAGAGGTAGAACTGAAATGTTTGCTACATCAGACTGGACTATAGAATTATTTACATTAAAATCGAGGATGGCGCGTGGCAAGAAACATGGTCAGTATCAACTTTTTGTAAGCCAAACTTTTAATTACTATTCTTCCAATATGTATGCTGGAGGAATTAACATGTTTCCTAATTGGAGCTTGAGTGAGTACTCTGAATTTCTTCGTTACATCTAGCATTTCTTCTAACTGATTCCATAGCATCTCTTGATCATTTAAGTTACATTACCGCACTGCTCATTTTTCTGTATTTTTTCCGTTAATCGAGACTTGTACATGACGAACAATTATTCCTTTTAAGTCTCTTGTGGAAACATTGTTATATTTTTTTAGGAAACAGATGAGGTTTCACAATAAAGGAAATTGAAGAAACCAAAATAAAAAGACTGAGCGAGAATTAAAGCCCTAGCCTCGATTCATTCTATTGTTACCATGCCTAACAATACATCCCACATTTCGATAACATGCACGAAACACAGAATGAAATCAGGAGGTAACGACTTTGATATTTGGATTAATTTTCGCTTGAGATAACCAATCCCTAGTAGGCAAGAAAGGCATCATAGTCTTATTTATTTATTTTTAGGAACTGTGGAGATGGATCATTAATCTGAATTGGGTAAGCATGGATTAGAAATTAAACTGTTGTCGGATACACAGAAACATTCTCATCATGTACGTGAAGCTAAGCCAAGAGAATCAGACAGAGGCAAAGTATGAAAGTTCAAGCCCATTAACATCTGTGGTACTTTACTCGATGAAAGTGGTGTGATTTCCAGGTAGAAACGTCACTAAATCATTGTGCTCGCCTTCCTAGATAATTACGCAGTTTAGTTTAGCGTGAGGTTTACAGTAAGTACGCCGTGATTAGTTGTGTAAGAAAGTGGGATCCGATCCCGGAACGCAGCATCGGGCGAGCACACTGAAAACGATTTATACTACATATGTGGAGGCCGAATGCTCTGCTTTCTTAGTTGCCTGTGTTTCCTGGCTTGTTTTAACTAACTGCTGCCACATTTTTTATTATTGATGACCGTCAGTCTTACGATTGGTATTTCAGAGTTTATACGGGAGTCTAGTTTTTAGATTTCGTAGTGACCTACGGAGAAACTGAATGTCTCGGAACAGATTCTTAAACGAAACTGCTACGTGATAATGCAGTTACCTTTGTTCCTGATGAATGACCTATTCACGGTCTTTCATCTTTAAGTGTACAACAACCGCATGGTACGGAGAAATTGCCTCATAGCAGCTAATTACAGCGAGAAACGAAATAAGATATCGACTACTGTTCTGGTATTATTGTAGCTCCTAGTGCAGGGTAGCATAAACATACAGAAGATAATGAAGTACAAAAACGATTTTAAAAATTTTGACGTCTAAAAAGTTTCTAACAGCATTAGCCTATAAGTTAAAAATAGAAACTTTGAGTTTCACTACAGATGCATTCAGTGGAGGTAATGCTAACAGTCATTGCCACTCTGCAGAGTATTTTAATTAAAAGTGCCTTACCGCGAAGCTACATTTCATGTGTTATATTTCATATTTCACATGATATACTAAACTGTCTCGATGTACTTCATTCAGTAGCTGGTGACCAAATTAAGCAGACTAATGGGATTGCTGCGTACTAAAAGCGGAGGGAAACGACTGCTGTTGTGCTCGTAGGATCACTGTGAAATACTCGTCAGTGCACATGAGTGTTTGAGGCTCTGGCTCGTTTGGGAGTGTAATCGGTTTCGGATTAAATCACTTCATCGCGGGCTATCCAGTGCATAATCTTTAGTTGAATGTGTCCGTAGGATGTTTATGTAAACACCTATAAAATAGTGTTTTTAGTGAAATTGTTAGTGAAATCAGGGAGAGCCGGTGGTCTTAGAGTAATTTATTAAATCAAAACTTTTTTAATTTTAAAAAAGAAACGTTAACCCTTGGACAGCACTTTTCTTTCGTTACACAAATAAAGCACGATAACTAGTTCCGGTTGTTTCCTGCAACCATCTTCACTTGGTCCAAATCATAAAAAGCGGTGAATATGCAGTATAAGTATCGTCATTGGCTGTAGTCTTGGAGTTACATGTATTCGTATTGTGCGCCAACAACGCTATGACGTATGTAGTTACAAACTTCATCGAGAACGAGCCAGGTCGTAATCCATAACGGAGAAATGACCAGCTGCATTAGTAAAAATTTCATCAAATTCCTACTTTTTGCAATTGTACAGCAGATATTGTAGTGAGAATAGTACATGCAAAGGTTACACTTGTCTGCTATTCCATGGCCTGGCTTACGAAGGAGTGACCCAACTCAATGTATGGACGTGGGTGCCCTTCTGGCATTTGACTTTTATTCTCGAACTTGTGAAAATTTTACGGTTCAAATGGTTTAAATGGCTCTGAGCGCTATGGGACTTTACATCTGTGGTCATCAGTCCCCTAGAACTTAGAACAACTTAAACCTAACTAACCTAAGGACATCAGACACATCCATGCCCGAGGCAGGATTCGAACCTGAGAGCGTAGCGGTCGCGCGGTTCCACGTTGAAGCGCCTAGAACCGGATGGCCACACCGGCCGTCGAAAATTTTATGAAAATGACTATTTCATACCTCACTATAACATCTGCTGTACAATTGCAAATAATGGGTTCCTGATGCAACTTTTACTAACGCAACTGTATTTTCTCATTCGTCATTGCTGTCATCTTGCAAGATTATGGTTTGCGAACTGGCTATGTCACTATAAGTTTGTAACTACATAATGTCATAGTTTCGTTGGTCCATAATACGAATGTGTGTAATTGCACGATTACAGCTAACGATGATAGTTTTTACTGCATATTCACCGCATTTCTGCCGTTTGGGCGATTTGAAGATGGTTGTGCAAATCAGCCGAAACTAGTTATCGTGTTCAGTTGTATAAAGAAAGGAAAAATGTGTGGTTCAGGCATTAAAACTGTTTTCTCAAATAAAAAAAAATGTATTTCAGCTGTTTCACCTCTCCTTTCACGATACATGGATGCAAAGTATTTGCTTGCTGAAACGCTGAACAATACCCTTAATAAGACTGCACTGGAAACGTATTTGCTCATACCACTATCAAAAACATGGTTATGTTACAGACTGGCGATCAGTTAACAGAACAGATGTAAACATACTCGTAGTATGCGTGATATAAATAAGAAATAGCTGAATTCTGCAGAAAATTATAGATTCACGAGGACATTAGCAAGCACATAGTAAGAATCTATTGAGTTCATTGTTATCAATATAGTAACAGTTGTACGGTGAAGAATGACACAGCGATAAAAGTATATGTTTTCTCTCTAATGCGGGAAAAAAATTAATTTTACCCATACAAATCAAACAGGAAAGTTTATTTTTCGTATAAATTTCAACACTAAAGCGCTCATTTTTCTTTGAGATATATTTAAAGTAACGCCTTCGAAAATTTCGGTGCAGCACTCATCTCAAATTATAAACGGAATACACGAGAGTAGAGAATGTCTACTTCAAATGCATTGTACACCAAATGCACAGAAAAATTTGCAGTAGAGTGATGGACTGTGTTGCTTGCTGTCCGTTGAAATATATTGTGTTCCGTTGTAATTAAAATTAAAGCTGTGGTGGTGTTCACATTGGAACAATAAGTCTGGCAAACATAGCATAGGGAGTATACACGATAGACAGCTGGGCCGTTTCAATCGTCTTCATTGAAAAAGAGGTTAAGTTCCTAGTGACTCAAATATCGTCGCAGTGACGAAATTTTATTTACACAGTTTCCGTTGCCTAGTCTCTTTCACTCATACCGTGAAGCCTGTGGTAATTCTAAGCACATTGAGATAAAACTCTATCTCTATAAGTTTTTGTATCAGGGTGTCTTCCAGCATCGGATGATTGATTGATTGGTTTGTGAGATTGAAGGGACCCGCAAAGAATAAAAACGAACAATGGTTATGACAAGAGACGACACATGACAAGAAAGACTCAGACAGAGACCAGACAAAAGGAATTAAAAATCACACAGAGTGTGACAGTTGTTGGCCGATGACAGAGATAAAAAAGGAAAAGCCAACCACCTAGAAACATACCAAAAAACCCAGTCTAAAATCGTAGGCCAAAGGCCAGACTCAACACAAAAAAAGAAACTTAGATCAAGTGATAAAAGCCCTAAGCCTTCCATGGTAGTGTCATGTGTTAAAAGGGCAGGAAGCCCAGCAGGCAAGGCAAACATCTGTCTGAGCACAGTTAAAAAGGGACAGGCCAACAAAATGTGGAGCACCGTCAAAGACCACCAGCAGCGACATAGAGGCGGGTCCTCACGGCGCAGTAAATAGCTGTGCGTCATCTGGATGTGGCCAATGCGGAACCGGCAAAGGACAACTGATTCCCTTCGAGTGGCTCCCATGGATGACCGCCACACATTCGTCGTCTCCTTGATAGCGCGGAGTTTGTTTGGTGTGGTCAGGTTGGGCCATTCAGTGTCCCAAATCGCGAAAACTTTGCGGCTGAAGACTGTTCGCAAATCGGTCTTCGGGAGGCCAATATCCAGAGATGGTTTACTGGTGGCCTGTTTGGCCATGCGGCCAACATGTTCATTGCCCGGTATCCCAACATGGCCTGGGGCCCAAATGAAGGTCACTGAGAGTCCACTCCTGTAGAGGGCATAAAGAGACTGCTGCATTAACAATATCAAATGATGCCTAGGCAAGCACTGGTCCAGCATCTGATAAGAGGATAGCTTGCAAGATAATCGAATGAACACAAAGCTGGGGCTATAGATAGCCAGCATCGTTTAATACTCCTTATACCTCCACACAGAAAAGACCGAGATTTGTACCAGAAATTGTTGGTTTTTCGCCAGTAGCTAACGGAAGCCAACATTTCATGTACGGGCTGCAATAAAGCAAGAGCAACAAGTGAATGAGCTTGGTGGTTGAAAACGGTTATACTGCTGCCGTGCTATTTTGCTGTAGTTTGCTGTTTCCAATAGTTCTTAGCCACATTTGTGGTTACATAAAATAAAATAAAAACGAATTAGGTTTCTGTAGTTATCACACATATCGACAGTGAAGTATCAGGACGCTTCTTTTTTTTTTTTTTTTTTTTTTTAAAAAAAAAGGGGATTCCGATTTAATTCTATTGGTCAATTTTAGCATTTCAGTACCCTCCATATTGCTGCTTGTAATGTGGAACGACATTTCACTCGATAAGATGTTAAAACGAAACAAACCCTTCCTCTATTGTTCTGGTTCAGTAGACAAGTTCAGAGTGGCCGAACGGTTCTATCCGCTACAGTATGGAACCGAGCGACCTCTACGGTCGCAGGTTCGAATTCTGCCTCGGGCATGGTTGTCTGTGATGTCCTTAGGTTTAAGTAGCTCTACGTTCTAGGGGACTGATGACCTCAGAAGTTAAGTCCCATAGCGCCCAGAGCAGTTTGAACCAATATTTAGACCAGTTCAAGATTTCGTTATGCCCCTATTCTCCTGGCATGACATTTAGGCTCCAGAGACCACTGGGACGACCCAAAGGGTTTGTTAACCCAATTAATGTTTTGCATTATTCGCCACATTTATCATCCGTCAGTGAGCATCTTTGCTGAGGCCACTAGAGAAGCTGCGATGTTGTGGTGTCAGCGAGTGATAGCCGCGTCGTGTCGCCTTTTGCAGGTGGTCGTGCTGGTGGCGTGTGTGGCGATGGTGTCCTGCCAGCAGGAGCTGCAGCGCGAGAAGCGTGGGTACCTCGGCCTGGGGGCCGGACTGCTAGCCGCCCCCGCCGTCGCCGCCCCCGCTGTGGTCGCCGCCCCCGCAGTCGCCGCCGTCGCTGCCCCTGCAGTTGTCGCCGGACCCGCCATCGGTTACGGATATGGCTACCTGGGCGGTGTCCACGGAAGGCTGGTGCACGGCTGATGTGCCTTCCTCTCTAACCACCTTGTATTGTATTTCTTCGTTGCTGTGGCCTCATTAAAGCTCCTTTTTGTAATATAACATACTGAGTTTCTTTGTCATTTTCCCCCTTAAAACACCATTGTAGCGTGCTATAATATCGTGCTTTCGTATGACCAAGAGCTACAATAATGAAGGAGTGCTGTTCTCGAGTAAACCAGAAGTTAACCTGTTCATGTCAAGTCCTCCTATGCTGTTAACAGCCGATAAAACGCCGCAGTTTAAAGTGTAGTCTAACTGCAGCTATAGCTCATAAGATGAATCTATACTGGAGATCTTTGTTTAAACTGAAGGTAAATAGTCCTTTTTGGAGAGAGTCTGATTGCGACTGTTAACAGAAAAGTCAGAACACTTCCTTGTCAAACTGTGTTTCCCTTCTTGGCTGTTCTTATATCGACAGTAGAGGGTCTTAGACTTTGAACTTACTGGGACTGCAACAATACGTGCAAAATGGGGTATAAAATAGGGCCGCAAACTAGAATATGTCTTTAGATGAGGTACCTGAGGGTGACAGCAGTCGTTCTGAATCAGAAAATGTGTACTTTGCTGATTTAACGATTTTTATGTAGTATGAACTTTAACATTAAGAGCCCCTCTGTCCAAAAGTACGTAACGTATTTTAGAATCAGAAACTGTATTTCGTACAACAAGGAGCCATGGTTCCCGCCTATAACATGGTCAATAACCTATTATATATACTGTGGTTCGCAATTCAAGAACATACAGTTTGTGTGAAATAGTCCAGCCGTGAATCATAAAATCACATGTAATCACATCTTCGCAATCACGCCAGAACAAAAATGGGAAGAGCAAAAGTATTAAAGAAAACAGCACGATAAATTCTACCAAATTATAAGTCTCGTTGAACTCATGTGCAACTACCAGTCAATCACAAACTCAAAGTAAATCACATAATCACACAGAAATACGATTAGCAATTAACATTATCCAGGAACAACTATACCTTGAATAAAGAAACGAAAATAGATAAGTTCGCAGTACCCAAGTGTTCAGCGACCAGCCGTAATTACTGCATTGATCGAGTACAAATCTAACATAACTCTGTGATGGATACAAATCTGCTAGTCGTATCGTCCTATAAAAGACTCTCACTTAATGAGAACTTGGGTCCACTGTGGTTAAAGAAAAAGTGTTAGGTCACATGGATTGAGCATCCAGAAAAAGTTAGTTATTGACCAAAGCACGCAACTGAGTCGTCAGTTGAAGTCATTACCATCGATAAAGCCTCTAGTAAATTGTACAAATAAATTGTTTTCTCTACGATTAAATCTTGATCTGCAGTTGGGTGGGTGCTGATCTGAAATTTTTTAGCCAATTAAAACTCTGTCCCAGACCCAGACATGAACTTGGAAGCTTCGAGTTAGCTGCCCAAGCAGGACCCACGATCCCCGCACAGACCCACTGCTGCCAGTACATTCTTGTCTGGTCAAACACGAATACAGGTTCACAGTTTTAAATCTGTGGACGAGCGGTGTGCCAAATACACACTGGTAGGCCACACATTAGGACCACCTGTCTATCAGTTCGCCGGTCCACGTTCACAACGCAATACAGCGGCGCTCATGCGTTGAACTGATACGGTAAATCGTTCGCAGGTTCGCGGAGGCCACGTAACACCAGCCGTCTACGCACAGCTCACGTAATTCACGTACACTACGGACCACTGATTCGTGAGCACCAGCTCCACACGCTCTTCTGTTTTGTCCGATTCAGACTAGGTGAATTTGGTGATGAAGATAAGAACTTGTCCTTACCATCATGGCCCTAACGCCTGTTTAGCAAGGTTCTGCCTTGTGAGACAAAGTTATCCCGGTGCAAGACGCCATCGAGGTATGGAATGCAGGTGGTTGTGATGTCTTGGTTACAACCACAGACACCGTCGTAGCCCATTTGAATGTCCCTCATAGCAAGGTAAAGGCACCAGAGAGGCATTCCTGGCGTTGCAGTTGATAATAGGAGCAAGACTAAAGAAAAATCAAACACTTTCATAGGGTTTGTCGACCTGGGAAGAGTATTCGTCTATGTAAAATAGTACAAGATGCTCTATGTTCTGAGGAAAATAGCGGTAACCTATACGGAGAGACACATAATACAAGAGGTAATAATAAAGTGTAAAATCTAGAACGATATGCTCGGATTAAAAAAGAGTGTAAGACAGGCATGAAGCCATTCGCCCTAGTGTTCAATCTGTACACCGAAGACGTAATGATGGAAATAAAGCAGGCGGAGGGGGCCGTGCGGTTCTAGGCGCTATAGTCTGGAACCGTACGACCGCTTCAATCCCGTCTCCAGCCATCCTGATTTAGGTTTTCCGTGATTTCCCTAAATCGTTTCAGGCAAATCCCGGGATGGTTCCTTTGAAAGGGCACGGCCGATATCCTTCTCAATCCTTCCCTAAACCGAGCTTGCGCTCCGTCTCTAATGACCTCGTTGTCGACGGGACGTTAAACACTAACCACCACCACCGTACGACCGCTACGGTCGCCGGATCGAATCCTGCCTCGGGCATGGTTGTGTGTGACGTCCTTAGGTTACTTAGGTTTACTTAGTTCTTAGTTATAGGGGATAAATGACCACAGAAGTTAAGCCTCATAGTGCTCAGAGCCATTTGAACAATTTTTAATGGAAATAAAACAAAATTTCAAGAGTGGAATTAAAACTCAAGGTGAAATGATATCAATGATAAAATTTGCTGATAACATTGCTATCCGCAGTGAAAGTGAAGAAGAATTACAAAATCTACTACATGGAATGAACAGTTTACTCAATACAGAATATGGATTGAGAGTAAATCGGAGAAAGACGAATGGAATAAGAAGTAGCAGAAATGAGAAAATCGAGAAACTTAACACTAGGCTTAATTGTCACGAAGTTTATGAAGTTAAGAATTCCCCTACCTAGGCAGTCAAATAACCCATGACGGACGGAGCACAGAGGACATCAAAAGCAGACTAGTACTGCATTCCTGGCCAAGAGAAGTCTACTAGTATCAAACATAGGCCTTAATTTGAGGAAGAAATTTCTGAGAAGGTACGTTTGGTGGACATCATTCTGTATGGTAATGAAACATGGACTGTAGGAAAACTTGAACAGAAGAGATATGAAGTGTTTGAGATGTGGTTGTACAGACGACCGTTGAAAATTAAGTGGAATGATAGGAAAGAAATGACGAGGTTCTGCGCTGATCCGGAGAAAAAAGAAATATTTGGAGAATGGCAGGATATCTGTTAAGACATCGAGGTACAAAGTCCACGGAGAGAGGGAGCTGTAGACAGTAAACACTGTAGAGGAAGACAGAGAGTGGAATACATCCGGCATACAACTGAGGACGTCTGAGGCAGATGCAGCTCTGTGGCAGCAGCGGTAGTCCGTAATTTTGGGCAAGGCTGTTCGAGATATTCGGAGTGGTTGCTAATACGCTAAGTGTTGCAGTTAGTTTATGCTGATTTTTAAAATCGCGATGGCTATTATTCGTTAATCCCGCGTTGTGAACTTGTGGTGATTTGCACTGATGAGAGTTTGGATACATGCGTGATATTACGAGAGTTCAGAGCATTTGTTTTTTTCGTCAACTCCAAGCTAGTTACGACAGCATGTCTTGCTCACAGAATCCGAAGCATTATGCATTGAGTTCCAGAATCAACTCCTACGATTTAGGTCTTTGCATGTGTTGCTAGTGGATTGTGTAGTTACTGATTTTGTCAACTTACGTTCCACATTTGGCTCTTAACGTAAATGGCTCATTTTCGGTGACTATTTGTTGCAAAGACGATATAGACTGTTAAAATATATTTATTGTTACACATTCCTACTTCTTTCAGTCATTTATTGAATACTGATATACAGAGGGGTCCAAAAAATGTATCCACTGTTTAATAGTCCATAACTGGCAAACTAAGTGAAAGAGTTGTCTCATCTTTGGTAGTGCAATAGTTTGTATTTCCGGCAATCGCCACACAAGCATTGTATTTCGTTGTCTTGTTTTGTCAGATGACAGTCACCAGATAGACAGAGCTATGTTCTTAGTTGCACCTAGTTACTTGAGTAAACGTGGCTTTCGCAAGGCTTACATTTGATAAAAGGAAGTCAGTTTTGATGTGGTATTTTAAGTACGAAAACATTAATAAGGTTCAAAGGCAATGGCGAAATGAGTGCCAAACAGAGCCATCAACACGTTTAACGATTCGTCGCATTCGAGACAAATTTGAAGCCGAAGGCTGTGTTAAAGATGCACACAAACAACGATCTGGACGGCCTGTAACAGTAACAAGCTCAGCTGACTCCCGTCGTGTGTTAGAACACAAATCACTCGCTCACCACAGTTGTCTGTGAGACAGTACGCCCATAAAACAGGAGTGAGTCGCTCAAGTGTTCGGCAAATTTTGAAGACAGCAGAGTGGAAGTGCTACATCGCACGATTGCTACGTACAATGGACGAGGACGACCCAGATAGTAGAACTGAGTACAGCGAGTGGTTTACTAACGTGGTGCGCAATGTTGAAAAATTTTCAGAGATGATTGTGTGGTCTGATGAGGCACCGTTCAAACTCAATGGTACAATAAATCGCCACAATTGCATCTACTGGGGCGCCGAAAATCCGAACGTTCATGTAGACAAAGCCGTGAATTTGTCAGGAGTAAATGTGTGGTGTGGGTTGTCTTACCGGGGCTTGATTGGGCCATTCTTCTTTGACGGCACAGTTACCGGTGAGGTGAACCTTCAGAAGCTTCAGACATCCATTTTACCTGCCATCCGAGACTTGTATGGGGACGGAAGAGTTTACTTTCAACAAGACGGTGCCCCAGCCCACTACCAAAATCGTGTTAGGGCGTATCTCGACGAACATCTACCAGGAAGATAAATAGGCCGTAGAGGTGCTGTGGAGTATCCACCACGTTCCCCAGACCTAACTCCTCTGGACTTTAACCTGTGGGGAACACTAAAGGACGTCGATTATCGACAAAAGCCACGCACACTGGATGAACTTCGAGAATCCACCGTACATTCATGTGCAAATATCCAACTGAACACTTTGCAGTCAGTAGTTCGTGCTGCAGTTCGGCGACATCGTTTGTGTGTGGATGTTAATGGTGACCATTTCGAAACCCTACAGCGATATCTTTAAGTTGCACTTTAAGCTACACTTTCACCAAAAATAAGACAACTCCGTCAATTAGTTTGCGAGTTATGGACTTTTAAACAGTGGATACATTTTTTTGGACCCCTCTGTATAATGCGTAGATTAAGTGGTACCGAAATTATGTTAGCATCTCACTTCAGCAGAAATGGAGAAACGAGGAGTTGTGACATTCACCAGACACCATCATAAATTTCGTATTGGACTGTATGTGGAAGCTTGTGCAACAGAAATATAATTTCACAATTTTGTTCACAACAGTACGTGTGTACCAAACAACTGCATGCAAATTTAATGTGTTCATAATCACCTTTGTCCTCTATTGGCCGAATAAACAGTGAAATAGATGAGTATAGTTTAATGACGATTTTAATGTAGATTTTCTAAAAACTCCCCAAATAAGAATTTATTAAAATCGCTAATACTATCATTTAAGTTCAAACCGAATGAAAACTTTTCAACTAGGTTAGAAAATTGCTCAAAAAACAGCCATTGATAATATCTATATTTAAAAGTCTAATGGACTAAATTATATTACATAGCCAATAGTCTCTGCCCTCGCAGTTCCTTTTGTTGAATGTTAATATGAGTATTAAACAGGATGCAAAATCCACTAAATCTGAGTTCAATAGGAGAGCCAGTAAGCCTAAAATTGATTGTATGTTATCAAACTCCTCAAAAATACAGTTTTCATGGCGTGAAAAGACTACTTTGATCAATAATGCTCTTAAATTATTTGAAAACTATTTTCGCCAAAACTAACCTGGATTAAATCAGAGTCTACAACGAAGCCGTGGATTACTAAAGAAGTAAATGTATAACGTAAGACAGAAAGGCAACCCCTTCTGCCCGTTATAACAGCACAGTTATTTGTTGGTATAACTCATTATAAGACATTCTACAAAGTATTAAAGGTAGTAATAAGAACATCAAAGAAAAAGCATTATGAGCGAAATATAATCTCACTAGATAACTAAATGAAGACAGTCTGGCGCACAATGAAAGAGAAGCCTGGCAGAACCAGATGTGATCAGGAGCATATAATATTAAGAGTAATTGATACCTTATTAAGAGATGTGTACAATGTTGCTAAGGTATTCCATAGCTGTTACTAAACGTATGGGATTCTCAGGTTAATTACTTTGATTTAGAAAGCAACACACATTTCCAATAACTTGTGAGACATACGAAGGTTAAACACTAATAAAGTTCAATAGAATAAAACTCCAAGGAATTTATTGGAGTCCATCTCCATCTACTCAGTTAATGATTTCCTCATCAGCCCCACACGATGCTTACATGTTATTAATAATATGAACTACGGCGAGTGTTACACGCACTCTGACATCTGTAAAACTTCTGGTCATTAATGCAGTCACTGTTAATCTGTATTGTAAAATGATTTTTCTGTTTTAGAATACATGGTTGTATTTGCCTAGGAACTATTGTATGCAACTCAGTAGTGATGAGTAAATAAATGCAGATGATTATACAATTCGGATTTCTCGGCGTTTTCCCACGTTAAGAGTAAAAAGTATCCTGTTCTTTGCAGGCACAATCACAGGTGTAATGGTGCATAAATAGACTTTACCTACCAGCTACTGCTGGATCAATACATCTGCTAGATACCATTTACTGCTCTACAGATATAACAAGTCTAGAAGATTTGGCATTTCTTATTTCTGTTCTACAAGCTATTCGTGAAAACAGGAAGAAACTGAAGATCAGGCTAATATGGATTTATTTCACAATGTTTCCGATACCCTGTTCTTAAAGAACACCTGCTGTTGATTTCATGAAAACCATAATAATCTGGTTACAATCTTTATTTCACCGTTGTTAGGGCACCATTGTCACTGCAGTGGCCAAAACTGTTCTTTAAAATTGTACTTTTAACAGTCCATTGACATTTCTCCTTACAGTTTTCAGAAGAAAATTTTGGATTATGTAGTGACACACATATTTCAAACATCTATAGGATTTGAGACATGAATATTCGAAAATTCCTGTAATACTATTCAACTAGGCTCATCATACAGGTCAACAGACATCCCTACTATTCGCTAATACATTCAGTAACTATTCCTGTGATATATACAGCACAAAAAGATACTTGATATAGACATATCTTACCGTATACCTAATTATTTTGTAAGGATTTGTAAACGTAACTGACAATTACTGATAACCGCCATATATAACTTATATCAGGAAATAACTTCAGTATCGATTACTGATGACTAAAAGTAAGAATTTGGCACATATCTAGTAAGAGTCCGTGATTATTTAGGATAAAAGGCTGTACTTGCCATACAGTTCCCTCTAACAACACTTACATGCAAACAGTAATTTCTGTTGTTGTCATTATTGATACTCAAATTGCCGACTAAAATTATATTTTGAGTATTCCCACCCAAACACTACCGATTTCTGTGGTAACAAACATATAAGGGATCACCATTCAGTGGAACAGACTTATCAGACAAGTTGTACAGCCAAAACATTCAGCATTCGCACCTGGAGAGACATAGATACAATTTTAAACGATTGACGCTGTTGCATTTACAGTCTCGCTTCAGTGAACTTTACTACGGTGTCTTTGTGAGAAAAATAAGTATAAAGATGTCAAAAAATTGAAGCAAAAAAAGAACTGTTACTTGAAGATAGATATTGGCACTTAAGTTTACTGAACGTTGTTAAGATTGATTAACATGAGGACTGCAAGGTCTGACTGAAACATACAGTAATTACTTTTTCTTACTTTAGAAAATTTTAAACATTTACCTAATACAGAATTTATTCAGTACTCAAGCAGAGGCAATGCAGCTGCCATACCATATTGCAGAAATTAGTATGGGTAGGACAATGGGCGAGTTTCAGTTGCTGTTGAAATGTTTTAAAACTGTATTTTTGTGGGCGTCCACAGCCTCAACGTGTTTTGAGAATGGAAACACACTCCAAGAAGACTGCATTCTTTTATCACCCACGCGACTGGCCAGTTCCCACAGTTGGACACTTTGAAGCAAACATCCTTAGCTTCCAGCTTCATTTCACATTGTAATCCGTCACTGTTGAAATAGCGTATGTATGAGAAACCAGATTCACGTTTCAAGTTTCCTACCTTAGTTGATGCTCCAGTGGCTGAAATATCCCAGATGACAGAGGTGATAAATTATAAAACGCAAAACAGTGGTGGGCCAAAGTCTTAATATGCAAAATAGTGGTTGTGCTACATTTACAAATAGAAGGTGAGGATGATAGGAACTTAAGGAAATGAAAGATGGCGTTAGAGGGAGATTTAAAAATCCGAGATGGCGGGACAAACTCACTTGTGCTGTCTAACTCTACCCCTTTCACGTTCCTCTTTCCCCGTTCCTTGTACCTTTTCCCTTTCAATCCAGTGTCAACATAGTATTACATGAGACAGTCACTCACACGAATTGCATAAAATCTGAATCATATTCAATGATATACAGTATTTCCAAGAAAATTACGTAACCTTCATTGAACTGGTGTCATATTCAGAGATATTACCTTCTGTATCGCGTAAAATGGTGTTATGCATTGCGTAAAATGGTGTTATGATCAAAGGTATTAGCGTATGAACTGAATAAAGCGTCGCCAACACACATACGTCCTCCAACACGTCCACCCACCCTCCACACACACACGTACACATACTTCTAAATATTCTTCTACCTAAACACTATTTTGTCTTGTTATTAGATTTCGCACCACGTGTGTGCACGTAATATTTCCACATCTGGCTCATCATCAACTCTATGATCTATGCACCACAGTAAATTTCTTCTCTCACACACAACATCGAAGGAATTATGTACAGCGCTTCCACATTTGTCTCTTTCATCTGATTTATACATACAGATAGTCGAGACTGTTGACGAGGTTATACGTTCATTCGTTGGTCTCTTATCAACAACACTGTATCTTGATGGAGTCGCTGTACCTGGAATTCTTTGTGTAATGCCTGGGTCTCTATATACTTCTTACTAGGTATCCCAATTTCCAATAGAGTATCAGCTTCAGTTCTGCAACCACATTGTGGACACCTATTAGTTGACGACTTCCAATTGGTCCAACGCACACATCGACTGTTGCCAAGTGGAAACACAAAGGAACAACCACAGTTAATAATCCCCCAGGTAGCTGTCATAAACTGACGAGCAAGGACAGACAGTCGAGAATTGCAGAGGGTGGTTGTGAAAAGTCGTATGAAATTATTACAAGGAATAACTTGTGAGTTCGAACATGTTTGCGACATTCCAGCTACTACAATGACTGTGTGCGGGGAGTTGACAACTGTGGGGCACAATGATCGAGCAGCTGCTCATACGCCACATATTTCTGTAGACAGCGCTAAGCTACTCGTACATTTGAGATGGTGCAGCGCCACGCCAATGGATAGTTGCTGACTGGATACGAGTGGTTGGGAGTGACAAATGACGGTCTAGCCGATGACAATCCAATGGAAGATTCTGAGTTTGGTGAATTCCTGGAGAACGTTACCTGCCATCATATTTGGTGCTAAAAGAGACTTACAAAAGAGTTGGTGTTACGACATGGTGGTGTTTTTCGTACCCAAGGTATGGTCCCCGAATTCGGCTGAAGAAAACACAAAATGTTGAAGAACAAGAACACATTATGTAGCATTGTGTGCTGCTGCTGTGCTAGGGTCAGTCCTAGTAAAGGGAAAGGAAAATTTTATCAAAATTCAATGAAGGCGCGGTTGGGCGATGAAATCTGGGGCCTCTGGCAAAGTGTGGCAACAGTCAACATCCAGAGGGCCAGGCAAAGTAAACATGGCACTCGTGGGCGCAAAGCTGCCATGGCAGTATTGCACGAACAATTTGTTTTGAGTGGAGCGAAAATGAAGCAGGAAACTGCAACATTGCTTCAAGTTATTGCGATGTATGAGGCAGGGCAGTAGGCCAGTGCGAAGAGTGAAGATTTGTAAGTGGCTGACGTGTAGGAATTTATCCCTGCCATAATTAGACGGACAATTTTTGCTTGGGACAGAGTGTGCCAGATCAGTCGAGCATCGGGATGGGCGTGTGCTGGTCTACGCTTATAGGGGCCAGTCTGGCAGCAATGCTACAAGTGTTCTGCATAAACTTGTGTTCTGTTTTCTATTCCACCTTGGGGACACAACACCGGGACGGGACGGGATGGCAGCATGGAGCCCGGAGGTCGCACAGTCTGCCTGAAAGAGGGAAGTGACAGCAGTCTGCAGTGGGTCCAGGAGGGGCTCGATTCCACTCGAATCTAAGGGCCACGTTCCCTTCCCACCTGGCGTACCAGGGTCCAGGCGAGACGTACGCTGTAGGACGCGCAGCAGCGCTGCAACCGTCAACAGCCGGCGTTTGTTGCCATCTGGCAAGCACCGCTAGCGGCAATTTGTGGCAAAGCATCCAGAAGGGCGCGAGTTTGAGGTCGGTCCTGTCCTGGTAGCAGCAGCAGCCTGACGGTGAAACGTCCCCTTAGAAAAATTTATACAAGACTGTGCTTAAACTGACACACAATATTTTTTAGCGCAACGCAATCTGACTTTCAGTAATCCCTACAACAGAATGGCCCTGACTAACACTAATCTATATGTTTCACAAATCACTTACCTCACAAAAATCTTCGTTACTCGAACTACTGCAATACAGCAAGCGCCACTACTGCCAGCTAACTAAAAGATTCAAACTACGGAAGTCACTAACTACTAATAGGCATAGTTAGCAAATGAAAGATTTTAATAGAGAACAAACAATGTATTTACCTCACTAGTCATAATATATATAGCAGTTCATGACACCAATTCTTACAAATTTCAAAACTCCGCCATCTCTCTCCCCACGTCCACCACTGCTGGCGGCTCACCTCCAACTGCGCAACACTACGCGCTGTTAGCATCCAGCTGCCGCTGCCCAACACTACAATGGCAGACAACAATGCAGACTAAACACAGACTGCACACGGCACAGCCAGTGATTTTTTCATACCGAGCGCTATGTGGCGTTACCAATAAGAAAACCTAAACAGCCTACTTTAAATCATTTTCATTTAGCTTCTCAATGCTTCTCTTCCAATTCATCATAGTTGGTTTCTTATATATTCTACCCCCTCTTAAGCTAACTTAAAATCTACTGAGCTCAGATGCTAAACTAAGGGACGACGCAATGCAGCAGCACAAAACGATTAACACAAACAGCAATGAATAAAAAAATGCAAGTAAGCATAGCAAGCAGCAGTAAATGTAATAACTTATACGTAAACATGACAAACCCACAAGCAGAAAAAATAGTACACTAAAGACAACAATGCAGATAAGGGAAAGTTATAATCACATCTTAATGACTATGTAATTAAAGTGGTGCACCACAACTTATTCTATTAAATAAATTACCAAATACTTGAAAAGAAAATTATGTATGCAGTTCCTGTTACTAGTCCCTTCTTATTGTTCTTTCCTTTCCAAGTGCTCCTTTTTTTTAAGAATGTGGATCATAAAATTATTATTTAACAGATCTGTTGACAGAAACTTTTCACATTAGCAAATGCATTTACTTTTATTTTATAAAACCAATGCTGGAAAACAGATATCAAATGAAACAAGCAACTATGAAAGGCAAAGCATAAAAATATCATTCAATAGTCATGTGACATTTAATAAGTTAGTACAAATTCTCTCAACTCTCGTAGAAAGACGTTTGTTATAATCAGGTGTCAGACGTAAGTATCTTTCTCAGTAATGAGCGTATCGTATTTGCGGTGCTTTCTACAAAGGAATGTCAATAGCGAGGATAATGGCCTCCCTTTTTTTTTGTACCTGTGTCTCTGAAAGGCACAAACTAATGGCTTTCTTTTGTCAGGTGGTTGTCGTGCAGCTGGATGCCCACGACGCATTACGTGCAGGTGGTCACTTAATTGTCTTACCGAAATATTTACGACACCAGTTTCCGCTACAGTGGCAGTCTCATATTAAAAAAATTCACAGGTCAAGAATTTGGGATACAAATCTGTAGAAATAAAATCATTTAAAAATAATAGTGTTCAAAAATTTTCGACAGCATAGTGATACATTCATGCATATACATAGTTTTCATAACTCTTAAAGTACGATTCCTGGTTTCCAACAACCTTTTTCACAAACCAGAGTCCCTAACCACTACTCATTATTACTTGCTTTATTACACATATACATATTTGTCGTCACTTCTTCAATATTTAATCATAAGAAATACATAGCATAATCAAATTCCTCACATAGCATCAGCTTAAACATACCTCAGCAGCATAATTCACATCGTCGTCGTAATAATAACATCATAACACCTCAGTCAAATCTCAAAAACGTCATAGCTTTCAGCAATAATTTCAAAACCTAAAAAACTCTCTGCTCATGTCAAAAGTGTCATCTACCTCAAACGTACTTTAAAAATCATGATCCCATACCAAATATGTCATTCAAAGCTCTCATAGTATCACAATGGTTCCGAAAAAATGTGAACAGTTCACGAAGTACAGACAAAATACAATTTCGTAAGTGTGAAGTTATCCAACAGTGTAATTACGTAAACATGTGTCACTGATGTAGTAAAATGAATGTTTGTCTCTCCCAGTTAAATGATCAGATAGCTCTGTAATTAATGTGTTAGAGAAATACGGTACCGATGAGTAAAGTTGTATAAGCAAATACCATATTAGCTAGGGCTCCTTGTGCTTGCCTAACACATGGTACACAAAGTAAGCATGTACCCCCCTGAGGATTAATGTAATTATATCCTCAGGTGTTACAGATTACAGCAATGGAATGGAATGTATCATGGAAAACTTTCTTTGTAATTCAAATATGTTGAAAAATAAATAGTTTAATGCGTGTCCTGTAGCGCTAAATGTGCGTCTTGCTGTAAGACAATCTCTGTGGAAGTGTCGTAGTTATTGTCCTCCGAAAGCTAAGTTTTGCAGAAGTCAATGTACTTACCTCATGATAAACGAAATTGAAATGCTTTGCGTATAGATATCTTAGTTATTACGCTTATTGCCGTGATGAAGTAAGTACTGTACTGTACGTATTGTTGTGCTACAGAAAAGGCTGTCTCATTGTAACTATACCACAAAAGTTACTACTAAAACATGTTTTACTTTCCAGAAACATTCAGAAAAACTGTGCAGATATAAAACAGATAAACTGCAAAAGCAACATTGTAAATTGTCACTCATTAGTAGCGTCGTGATAAAATCGTGTAGCTGTCACATAAACTAACCACTGTATCATCTGGTATCTCACAGAAAGTACTTTAAATCCAGAATGTATTTTCAAGTAAACCAAAATGTTGCATTAAAATCTCATTAGCAATACTGGTAAATGTTCTAAGCATGTGAGCCTTATAGTCGTTACGTAATCGTGCAACTAACAAGCAAGAATGTACACACGAAATAACACAGTGATGTCTGTTCACTATAACAATGCACTCGTAAATACTGTCTAAATATGTTCCGTAGGTTCTAGACTGGATAGTGAACTTCAAAACATTGTTGCATGTTAACAGTTTCTAAGTCTGACAAAGCATACTAGTAACGTGAAGTGAAAAATTTTATGGCAAAGACAAAGTTAAAAAGCTGATTATATTTCAATAAACGGTTTTACATGTGAAATGTGGTGTAAACCTTTACTCTTCCTAGTACGCAGACTGTCAACTGAAAAGCAATTATCATGTGATTACGTCGGAAAGGAACACTGGAATTTTGCTCAAGGTTAGCTTATGTTATTTTTCTCTGAGCCAGCCGGCGCACGCGGCTGCCTGCGGTGCGAGTCATTGTCTGTTTCTTTGTTGGCGCGCGTCGTTATTGGGATTAGGAGACCTAACTTCTACAAATTCACCTTGTCGAGAGGGTCCTGCTCTGTTTGAATCCCGCCAGTTCTGATGCAATTCAGGTCTATCGTTACGATCATATCGTCTGTCGTCATGTCGGTAGATTCCATAGTTTCTTTCTTGTCGGTCACGTGGTGGAGAATTTCTCCCTGAATGGTAACTGCGCGCTGGACCGTTGCGTCTTAAGTTATTCCGTCTCCCTTGATAATAATTATTTTGGTTTCCATATTGTCTGTTTCTCTGATAGTCGCTGTGATAGTCATTACCACGGAGAGGTCATCTTTCCCTGTAATAATTACTACTCTGCCAAGGGTTGTCATACGGGTGGTGTCCGTTTTGGTCACGATTTACGTTGTACGAATAGCCTTGTCGTGTATTATTTCTGCCATCGCGGAATTGTGACAGGTGTGACCTGTAATTGTTGTGTTCCTGTTTTCGCATTCCGCGATTGTCAGTGTCAATTTCCAGTTCTTGTAACAGTCCCTGAAAAGCTTCAATGTCGTCTTTGCATCGTCCTGCTAAAATAATCTGTCGTAAATGTTCAGGTAATTTGATTAAGCAAATGCGGATGAGTTCTGAGGGGCTGTATGGGTTTGAAAGATACTGGTTCTTATGTAGCATGTCTTCAAAATATTTGACAAGACTGGAAAATTCAGATTGTTCGAAATGTTTCATCATTATGATGCTATGTTTTACTCGGTCTTGTGTGGCTTGGGACCAATATGCTGAGAGGAAGGCATGGTAAAATTCTCCTTCACTGTGGCAATCGTGAATGACCGATCGCATTCTTACAGCTGGTTCATTCTCTAAGTAGCCACACATAAATTCTAATCTGTGTTCTAATGATCAGTTGGGAGGAAAACAATGAGAGAATTGATGGAGCCACGCTTGTGGATGAATGTCGTTGCCAGAATTCTTAAATGTTTTGAATTTACGTGCAGTAATGAACAGCTTATAGTCAAAATCATCGTGTCGGCGGGTAGCATATCGGTCATTGTTACGTCGTTTCGGCGGTTCCATCTCAAAATTCGGTGCACCTTGCCAATTACTTTCATGATTTCCGAAATGCCCTGTGTTATTATTTTGTGGTTGTTCTGTATTGCTATGTCCCTCTTCCCATACTGGGGCGCGAGTGTCCTCTGAAATATCTAATTCTTGTATTACTTGAGCCAACTGATCTTGTACTTCCCGCATTTCTCTTTTGTACTGTGTGTTGATTTGATTTTGATTCTGTTTGAATTTCCTAATTTGTTCATACACTTCAGTGTCAGTGAAGGCTACAGGTTTTGTGTCATTCAGATCATCATCTACCTTCGTAGATAAGTTAGTGAACTGATCTGAAAGTTCGGCTACTTTATCCGACAGTGAAATTATTTCCTCTGTGTGTCTTTCTGAACCAATTTTCAGAGTATCTACTGTGTCCTTTAAGTTCGCTTGAGATTTTGCAAGTTGCGTAACTGAATCGGTAGATGCAACTGAGTCAATTTTAGCTTGCAAGGTCTCATGATTTTCATGAACAATAGTTTGCAGTTCTTTTATGGCTGCTTCGTGATTCTGTAATGCATTTTCATGCCGCGAAAAAATAGGTTGGAAATGCTCACAAATTTGTGTTTTTACATCATTACAGACTTTTTGACATTTCGATTCGATGTTATGTAACTCATTAGTTAAATCTTCACGTGTTCGTTCAAGTGTGGTGTCTAACTTTTGAAGCTTTTGTTCCATTGTGTCTAACGTTTGAAGCTTTTGTTCCATTGTGTCTAACGTTCGAGGCTTTTGTTCCATTGTGTCTAACGTTTGAAGCTTTTGCTGTGTTTGTCTCTGATTTTGTTCCATTGTGTCTAACTTTTGAAGATTATGTTCCATTGTGTCCAACTGTTGCTGTGTTTGTCTCTGATTTTGTTCCATTGTGTCTAACTTTTGAAGCTTTTGTCCCATTTGTTGCATTAATTGTAATAACAGTGCACTGGTGTCTGAAACATGTTCCTTAGTGCTATTCGGCAATGCATTTGAACCGCCAATATTCGCAGTTTGAAAAACAGAAAATGTGTCCTGATTTATTTGAGAAAACGGTGAGGACGCAAAATCTGAATCTACAGTATTTGCAAGATTGTGTCCTGTCATTTCGGAATCGTGAGCCGAGCTGTTGCCGACCGATCGATCGATAATGCTTCCCTGTTCACTAATTGTTTCACTGCCTACACCATTATTTGCATCCCGCTCCATTTCCCTATGCGCTATTGCCAAATTACTACTTTGAACGTTAGTGAATTGATTACATGGTGACGCTAACACCCTTCTTTCGTCTTCTCTCTCATTTCTCAGTTTACTTTGGAGCCTAGTGTTACGTTTTTCACACGCCATTATTGTCACAATATTTCACACGATAACACATAAAAGCACAATTTGAAGAGCAAAAATAAGAGAACACATTAACATAGCACTGAAAATAATATTTAGTTAATTGCAAGCGCAGCTGCGAAATACTTGGTGCAAATCTACATGCATGCCACAACTGTTTTACTGTACAACAATGAAAGACTGCAACTACAAAGGAGATTCTCTCTACAATTATTCTCTAGCAATAAACAAAATCTACATTAATTACACAAACTACAAGAAAAAATCAGAAGATTCCAGTGACGTATCCTGGCAGGGTCGCCATATGAAACGTCCCCTTAGAAAAATTTATACAAGACTGTGCTTAAACTGGCACACAATATTTTTTAGCGCAACGCAATCTGACTTTCAGTAATCCCTACAACAGAATGGCCCTGACTAACATTAATCTATATGTTTCACAAATCACTTACCTCACAAAAATCTTCGTTACTCGAACTACTGCAATACAGCAAGCGCCACTACTGCCAGCTAACTAAAAGATTCAAACTACGGAAGTCACTAACTACTGATAGGCACAGTTAGCAAATAAAAGATTTTAATAGAGAACAAACAATGTATTTATCTTAATAGTCATAATATATATATAGCAGTTCATGACACCAATTCTTACAAATTTCAAAACTCCGCCATCTCTCTCCCCACGTCCACCACTGCTGGCGGCTCACCTCCAACTGCGCAACACTATGCGCTGTTAGCATCCAGGTGCCGCTGCCCAACACTACAATGGCAGACAACAATGCAGACTAAACACAGACTGCACACGGCACAGCCAGTGATTTTTTCATACCGAGCGCTATGTGGCGTTACCAATAAGAAAACCTAAACAGCCTACTTACAAAGGCCACGGGTGACCCGTACACCCACCTTGGTCCCATTGTCGGACAGAGCGGGCCAAACGGGCACACGGCGGCGACGACCAGGGACTGTAGCAGTCGCCGGAATCACGGGCAACACCGAGGCGCCTGTCACAACGCATCGGCTGCCGGTGACCGGAAGACTGCGGCTGACTTCCAGCAGGGCGGCCTTGATGACGTCAGCAGTGGCGTCGGTTTTTTTGTTGGCAGAAGAGCCAACACCGTGTTACGAGTGGAGGCCGAAATGCAGGCGTTTTAGCTCACGCAGGCTGGCGTGAGGAGGGAAGAACTATGCTGACGTGAGGTCTGGAACATGACAAGGAATGAGAATTCAGAAAGCGGACGTAATTAGTTTGATACTTAACTTTAATCCATTAATGATGAACTCCGCTCTTGACGGTACACGATTCACATTAGTATCTGTTCAGAATACATTCTTGAAGATAGTAATTACAGTAACTGAATATGGCGTCCTGCTAGGTCGCAGCAAATGACGTAGCTGAAGGCTATGCTAAACTGTCGTCTCTGTATGTAGACAGTGAACCATCGCTAGCAAAATCGGCCGTACAACTGGGGCGAGTGGTAGGGAGCCTCTCTAGACTAGACCTGCCGTGTGGCGACGCTCGGTCTGTTATCACTGACAGTGGCGATACGCGGGTCCGACGTTTACTAACGGACCTCGGCCGATTTAAAGGCTACCACATAGCAAGTGTGTTGTCTGGCGGTGACACCACATTCGGAATACCAGGAGTCTGCTGACCCAGCTGGACTCGCGGGACAGCACGGGGATGCCACGCCGATACTACGCTTCACACATCGAGTACTGTAACTTATCGGAATAAACAAATGTTACCGAATACCGCTGTATCTCTCTGCACTGCCCGGCTTCAGCTATGCCACGTGGAGTCCCGGGTTCGACACACCGACCCCGCAACACTGGATACAGTAGAAAAGAAGGTTGGAGGGGATGATTGTTGCACTATGACAGTGCATACTGCCATAAAGTAGCATCAGTGAAGCAACGGTCTGAGGAAAAGGACATTCCTGAAGTGAAAAGGCTTGCCCATTGTACAGTGGAGCACCTATGGTGTTATACAGAACTGACTTCTCTCTCGACGCCAGTGTAGAACTCGTCGCTTCCTCACGTTTCCTCACACACAGAGCTCAAGCCGTCACAAAACCGAAGGATGGACACCAGTAGGTGTTCGAATACCTTCGACTAGGTAATGTATACTTCGTGGCATAAAACCTTATTTGTTTGAAAACCGTGTCGTAGTGTCCGAGTTTGACTGTAAGGCACTTTTAATGGCATGCATCGTTTGTCACTTGTTGTGATACCTTCAGTTTTTTCAGTTATGCTTCACTGTCTTTCTTATAATCCATTGATCTACAAGCTATAAAAATCACCAAATTTCTTAAACTGATCTACTTATCACCTTTTTTTTAATTTTCTGTTTCTTGTGTCTTACCTGAGGTACTTTTACTGGTAGCTATGTTTATCTATTAGTTCTTTATCAAGATTTTTAATTGTTCTAGCACGTTCCTTATAAAAATTGCGTGTCACTGCTTGTTAAGGTACGGAATGATGTGCAAAGCTCAACTGATTTAAGGACGAGCATCTAAGAAAGAAACTTCCTAAAGCTAAAAATACTGCCCTGCGGTCTCAAAAATATAATTTTTATACGAATATTTCCGCACTCTGAAATACGTTTAGTGACGTAAAAGCATCACGCGGAAATTTTGATAATTCTTAGTGTTGCACCACGGAAATTTTTGAGCGGTGATGGTGCAGCAACCATCTACTGCATTACAAAATATTCGTTATAATTTTACTGGAAACACATTTGCTTACCCGATAACAATTACTTCTCTGTATTAATTTGTTTAGAAAATTATGCAGCGTCCTTCCGGCAAGACCACATGAAATTTAATCGTTCAGATAAAAAAATTCATTCCTTTTGGAACTATCCCGAGGCTCCCAAATGCACCAATGATTGGTCAATTAATTATTTCTCGAAGTCCAACCTCCATCATTCTTCATGATTTTAAGTAACATGTTCGGCAGTATCAGCGATTTTACATCTGATGATTACTTATAAAGAAATAAATAATCCATGATCCTTTGTTTTTATACTATGTTTAATGCATTTTACCATGTTTGCATGTGAGGTTCGAAAGTGGATCTCCATGATATTTACTCTAAATACTGTCAGGTAGATTTACTGCAAAATTGACGTGAACAGCAAGTTAAATAAACAGATGAACCACCTCGTTTCTTAACCTATCGTAGATTAGATAATGCAGATTGTCATATCACTATGATGACCTTTGACGATCGTTTCATTTACGCTCACGTCAGCTGATGTTTAAGATATAGTGTAACGAATGTTGTACCTGTGTTTTGGACGTCCAATTTACACCACAGATTTACTACATTTTCCAGATATGCAAATTTACACCCATGTTCTGTATTGCAGGTATGTTCTCACTCTTATCAACGAAGCAATTGGCTAACATAACATGATATTATTTCTTCAAGACGACGACTAGCGTTAGATTCTTCGAAGTGTAAGCAATGTAACTCATACGGTAACTTTTATTTGGTGTAATATTTTTCCTCAGCTTTCTTATTGCACTTTTTACTGTTTAATCATCCCAGGAAGATAACTAAAACTGGTCTAATGCCGAAATCTAGATTGTAATTTAAATAAATCCTACCCTGAATGAGATTTTCACTCTGCAGCGGAGTGTGCGCTGATATGAAACTTCCTCGCAGATTAAAACTGTGTTCCCGACCAAGACTCGAACTCAGGACCTTTGCCTTTCGCGGGCACGTGCTCTACCAACTGAGCTACCAAAGCATGACTCACGCCCGGTACTCACAGCTTTACTTCTGCCAGTATCCGTCTCCTACCTTCCAAACTTTACAGAAGCTCTTCTGCGAACCTTGCAGAACTAGCACTCCTGAAAGAAACGATACTGTGGAGACATGGCTTAGCCACAGCCTGGGGGATGTTTCCAGAATGAGATTTTCACTCTGCAGCGGAGTGTGCGCTGATATGAAACTTTCTAGAAGATTAAAACTGTGTGCCCGACCGAGACTCGAACTCAGCTGCAGAGTGAAAATCTCATTCTGGAAACATCCCCCAGGCTGTGGCTAAGCCATGTCTCCACAGTATCCTTTCTTTCAGGAGTGCTAGTTCTGCAAGGTTCGCAGAAGAGCTTCTGTAAAGTTTGGAAGGTAGGAGACGGATACTGGCAGAAGTAAAGCTGTGAGTACCGGGCGTGAGTCGTGCTTCGGTAGCTCAGCTTCGGTAGCACTTGCCCGCGAAAGGCAAAGATCCCGAGTTCGAGTCTCGGTCGGGCACACAGTTTTAATCTGCCAGGAAGTTTCAAATCCTACCCTATCCAGTCAAATAGCACTTATGTATTATGCAGAAAATTCTAAGTGACTGTGGAGGCCCCGCCAAAAATAAATAAATAAATAAATAAATAAATAAAAGAGACAGGGAAAGTTCACTTGGTACTCTAGTCACGTCAGTTAGTATGTGTGGTACGTAGTTACGGAAAAGAGCGATGTCAGTCGCTACGTAGCCTGTCTCAGGCTCTAGAGGAACCAGAATGAAAAAGCAGTGTTATAAATAAAACTGCACGTAGGTTTGTAAAGAGGACAATTGGAAACACAGAAATTTAATAGTTAGAAACCTTGATTTGTGATTTTACACGACAGTGTTGATGTACTGATGGACTGATAGGATAACTACTGAGGTCCTGCTACGAGTCAACAACCAAAAGTGCCTAATAATGAACATAGCAAACAGTTGCAAATCTGGGTTCGGAATACTACGTGTGCCGTATAAGGAAGCTGTAGAAGAAGGAATGTTGAAATAAAAGAGTCGCAACAGAAAAATACTACAATTTAACAACTGACGATATTGATGTCAGCAACCTTGCAATGAAAAACGGCACTTCATTTGTAAAACAACTTAAGGCCAGGTTCTCATTAAAAATGGTCGAGAAATCGATTTTATTACATTTTTTGAAAGGTATATGTGTCTAGAATGTTTAGAGGAAAGGAGTGTTTAACCTCTGTGCCCATTGTTCGAAGCATTGTCACGGCTGCGGTGGGACGCTCTCAACCGGCAACGCCCGGCAGACGTATAAGACTTGTCGTGAGGTGACACATGTTCACCCAATGGTTTATATCGCAGTATGCAAGCATCATTTTCGACGAAAAAGTTGAGAACTATGTGCGCTGGCTGCCGAACGTGGCAGAACATCTAGCTCAGCCAAGAAGAAAGAGGGAATTGCTCTCCAGGGACAATTCGATTTACAGGAAGTGTTAATATGCGGTCCTAGAATTGCAGACTAAATGGAAGTAACGAAAACACTTTTTTGGTTAAATTTTGGTCTTATGTAGTCAAAACATAATTTTTGGTCATTCATATTAGGTTAGCCATTTTCAATTTTGAAAAAAGTAGGTTTAAATTTATATCCAGCAACATCAAAAATACATAATAGCGTGTAGTTGTTATGGAAATTGTGAGTCGCCCTGCTACACGCACAGGACAGGACAAGTAGTTTAAGTTGTGGAAAGGGGCCAAAGTAAGCGGCTGTCAGTTACACTCGTACACAGAACCTTTCATTTGATCAAACATTACAAGAGCCAAGAAAAAAAACACAGCTTTAGTTTTGGAACTTAATTAGTGGCTGAATGCGCCTCACAATCTCATGCCTTAAGGGCAAGACCACTTTAATTCAAAAACGGCTGAAAGCCAATAATTTACAGCTCAATCAAAATCGGAAATTTTTAAAAAGTAAGGCCTTATCTTAAAACAGTTCCTTAATTAGGCTGAAGGCCCAAAGAAACTGACACTTTAACAGCAAACGACTTAAGATCGGCTGAATGCCCAACACGTAAGACTCATTAACATTAATTTTAAAAATGCCAGTGGCTTTACGTAAAATAGTTCTTAAATTAGGCTGAAGGCCCAAACCATCTTACACCTTAAGTGCATCACAACCTTAATCTAAAAATCGGCTACAAGCCATACAAGTACAAAAAACAAAAACAAACAAGAAGAGGCAGCACACTCAAGGGCGCTCAGAAGTTCCGAGGGTTGGCCTGGGATTCAAACACTAACGCTCGCTTAGGTGAGACAGGCAGACGGCCCAACCATTGCCGATCCGACGACAACCCAACCGACAGTCAGTCAACGGACCCACCGACAAGATAACCTCCGCTTCACCCTACCAGCACACAACAGGGAGTTCAATGCAACAACACAGAAGGTATTGGCCCCCCCAACCAACTATACACTGATCTGTCAAACTACACACTGTGCTGCACAGCGACAACACTATGAGGAAAATACACTGCCTGAATTTACGTTCAACGGTCAGCGCAGGTAACCGGAACGTTAACGACCACAACGCAGAAGATTCCGCTGGTGCACTTCAGTTCAAGTAACCAAGTACAGTTAAACTCTAACGGAGGGTGGCTAAAATTTGTCAACTTGAAAACTCACGCTGTTGATCACAGGAATATCCCAACAGCTGACAAAGAACTCCAAATGACACAGTGTGAACACTCGTGACTTGCTGGTAGATTAAGTCAAAACTCAACTTACACATCGAGGATCGGTGAGCCACGAACCTCATAGCAATGGGAACAGCACCACACACTCCTACACTGCATAGAGGCCGCCAGCAGGCCCGGACCAACTACGCGCCTTGCAGATTTCCTCGCTGCTCCTCACCAAGCGACCAACTTCCCAGGCCCAGAAACGGTGAAAGGACCAAGTATACGTCGGCCGATGAGACGACCAACCGAACGACCAACCAACCGTCGTCCCGCTCCAATATCACTCCGTCGGACAGTTCACGTGTGTCGCCAGTGGTCGGCGAGCACTGGTTGTTGGCGCCTCACTGGTGCTCCATCCCCGACTTCACTGATGCTGCTTTCCGACTACACTGCTGGTCCATCCCGAACTGAGTGCCAGGCACACGACGACCCGGCGATACTATCAGTCTCTCCAGAGATGGTACGGCAGTGCGCTTATCGATAAGCGCTGATAATGCTGAACATGGGCAAGTAAGGCAGGAAGTTAGTGACGCCAGTAAACGGAATAAGAAAACGAGGAGGCAGTACCGTAATAGAAGAGGACAAACAATAAATGAGATAAACACGAGCCGTGCACAGCTCAACATGTTTAACCTAAACATTAAACAGGTTTTTCTCGAGAAACGATTTTTGAAAACTGCTTGCACCAAAAATTGAAAACGGGTCAACCTATTAACTGCTACCTTTAACCCCAGTAACGTAAACATTTTTCTTGCAAGCCTATACCTAGAATATATGAAATTTTTTGTAAAGCTATAAATAGCGGAAGAAAACGAAAATTGAACTCAAAGTTCGAGTTGGCACCATATCATTAAATTTAGGTTTATTTCGTTGTGATTAGGTATAATCTCCCATACATTTAACGTAGTATCGATTGATGTTATCCATTTTTGATTTCAGATAACTGCGATGGGGCTACGCTACACGCAGTTTGTGTACTTATGACTCGTAGACCCTTGATGAAACCATAATTATGAGCAACATTTTGTTATTTTAAAAAAATCTGAAATAAGGTTGAAAGTATGAACAGTTACAGTCTCCAAACAGACACTTTGTATGTCTTGTCATTGTCTGAAAGAAAATTTCCAGGCTTTCGCTATTTTATGGTCATTTGAATGAGAATCTGGCCTTAATGTTGTAACGCTGGAGGGTAAGCACTCAATATACGTGCCAAACGCAATTTCCTTTATTTATTAATAATATTTTTCTCAGTTTTAATTCTAAATAATGAGAATCATAAAAAATCACAATCGACAACTTGAATAATAGACGGAAACTATCTCAAGAAGGCCTTCGTATAAAGTTTCAAGAAGCATCATTAAATGATGATTCTAGGAATCTTATCGTTCGCATAAAAATTGTCAGGGAAAGGTTAGATTAATTACAGAAGACATAGAGGCATTTAAACAATCAGGGGCCCAATAAGTGAATGGAACTGGAAGAAATCGTAATAACTGGTACAATAGGACTTATTCCCAGTCATGCACTTCACAGTGGTTGCAGGATATTGACTTAGATATAGATTCAGATGTTTGCTTTAGTTATCCTTTAATCTAACGGTACCGATTAACAACAGGTAGTAATATTATTTCTTTCTTTAAAAAAAATCTCGAGTGTTGGAATACTGCCCTCTCCAGGGTGAAAGGAGAATGCTTCCAGCAACTGCAAGTTATATATGAGGCCTGTAGACAAACCGGTTCTACGCAACTGTTTACATCCTCTGGCGTCGCTGGCTTGCTGGTACAATAGGAGTGAGGCCCTTTCGTATTGCAAAGCTGCCGCGTGGCAACAGCCTGTGACATTGGCAAACATTCTGTGCTTCGAGCCAATACAGTGAGGTAACAGTTGGACATCAGTAATCAGTTTTAGCATTCAACCATATTTTTGGCGTACCATCTTCTCAACAAAGCATTTTCACAGACAATGCTTTCGTCTTCAAGTTGGAAAAGATAGCACATGTAACACTAAAGAAACCTACCAACGACAGTGTATGCGGTATTCATAACATAAAATGGACCCTCGATTTTCATTTAAATCGTCGAAATCTGTATTAGGCCATTCAACCTCTCAAAGCACACTCAACCAGGTCGTGCCATACTGCCCTGCTTGTGTGTCGTATGCGGTGTGTGATGCGACGGCCATTGAGAGGTGTCGACGACTTAAATATAGGACTAGGAACCCCAGTTCAATGTTATTTTATTCTATTTTATCTTATTAATGCCGAAATTATTATTTTTGATAGTCTTTTATGTAACACCCGACCGGTTGCTTGTTCGATTTTTGCTTGTTTTCGCCCCTCACAAACAACTTACAGAGAAATTTGGAGTGGAACTGTGCGCAAAAATGGATAAAGCTAGATTTAAATGTGGCCCTGTCACCCCTAATTAATCCGCGGTGGTAGTGTTGACGATAAATCACACCTGTTTTCACTTCCAAACATGAAACATCACGAACAGTTAGGGTGTTCAATGACATCAAACACATACACAACAATAAAATAAAGCAAAAGGGTGAATTCAGGATCAACTACTGAAAGTAAAGGCTCTACTGAATCACAATAGTTTTATTATAACCTTCAGATCAATGCTGATCAATGAACAATTTACAAATTATCCTCCTAACTGGCATTGGCAGTAACTGTGTTAAAATTGGTCCAAAACGCGATTTCTTATAACATATATTCGAAGAACCACTACACTCCAAAGTACCGTGAAAACTCTGTAGAAACAGCAATTGCAATTGATCGAACTACACTCCTGGAAGTTGAAATAAGAACACCGTGAATTCATTGTCCCAGGAAGGGGAAACTTTATTGACACATTCCTGGGGTCAGATACATCACATGATCACACTCACAGAACCACAGGCACATAGACACAGGCAACAGAGCATGCACAATGTCGGCACTAGTACAGTGCATATCCACCTTTCGCAGCAATGTAGGCTGCTATTCTCCCATGGAGACGATCGTAGAGATGCTGGATGTAGTCCTGTGGAACGTCTTGCCATGCCATTTCCACCTGGCGCCTCAGTTGGACCAGCGTTCGTGCTGGACGTGCAGACCGCGTGAGACGACGCCTCATCCAGTCCCAAACATGCTAAATGGGGGACAGATCCGGAGATCTTGCTGGCCAGGGTAGTTGACTTACACCTTCTAGAGCACGTTGGGTGGCACGGGATACATGCAGACGTGCATTGTCCTGTTGGAACAGCAAGTTCCCTTGCCGGTCTAGGAATGGTAGAACGATGGGTTCGATGACGCTTTGGATGTACCGTGCACTATTCAGTGTCCCCTCGACGATCACCAGAGGTGTACGGCCAGTGTAGGAGATCGCTCCCCACACCATGATGCCGGGTGTTGGCCCTGTGCGCCTCGGTCGTATGCAGTCCTGATTGTGGCGCTCACCTGCATGGCGCCAAACACGCATACGACCATCATTGGCACCAAGGCAGAAGCGACTCTTATCGCTGAAGACGACACGTCTCCATTCGTCCCTCCATTCACGCCTGTCGCGACACCACTGGAGGCGGGCTGCACGATGTTGGGGCGTGAGCGGAAGACGGCCTAACGGTGTGCGGGACCGTAGCCCAGCTTCATGGAGACGGTTGCGAACGGTCCTCGCCGATACCCCAGGAGCAACAGTGTCCCTAATTTGCTGGGAAATGGCGGTACGGTCCCCTACGGCACTGCGTAGGATCCTACGGTCTTGGCGTGCATCCGTGCGTCGCTGCGGTCCGGTCCCAGGTCGACGGGCACGTGCACCTTCCGCCGACCACTGGCGACAACATCGATGTACTGTGGAGACCTCACGCCCCACGTGTTGAGCAATTCGGCGGTACGTCCACCCGGCCTCCCGCATGCCCACTATACGCCCTCGCTCAAAGTCCGTCAACTGCACATACGGTTCACGTCCACGCTGTCGCGGCATGCTACCAGTGTTAAAGACTGCGATGGAGCTCCGTATGCCACGGCAAACTGGCTGACACTGAGGGCGGCGGTGCACAAATGCTGCGCAGCTAGCGCCATTCGACGGCCAACACCGCGGTTCCTGGTGTGTCCGCTGTGCCGTGCGTGTGATCATTGCTTGTACAGCCCTCTCGCAGTGTCCGGAGCAAGTATGGTGGGTCTGACACACCGGTGTCAATGTGTTCTTTTTTCCATTTCCAGGAGTGTATTTAACGTTACTCCTAACACAGGCCGAAGCGGGAGCGATCTCACCGTAATATTCCTGTTGTAGCGGCTGTCTCCGACGGCGACGGCTCGGCCGTGCGGTCGGCGTGTGGCGTTTCGGAAAGTACAATCAATTGGTTCAAATAGCTCTGAGCACTATGATGTAGTATTACGTCTGCCTCACATCGCCTCTGGGCAATATGGGACTTAACATCTGAGATCATCAGTCCCCTAGAACTTAGAACTACTTAAACTTGACTAACCTTAGGACAACACACAGCACCCAGCCATCACGAGGCAAAGAAAATCCCTGACCCCGCCGAGAATCGAAACCGGGAACGCGGGCGCGGGAAGCGAGAACGCTACCGCGCGATCACCAGATGCGGGCAAGGAAAGTACAATCCTACAGTATTCAAACACCAGACTGCTGTCCGTAAACTTCTCTAATTGCGACAATGCTTCCGTCAGCAATGAGCTGGCGCGGCTAGCGTCCTCTCAGAACGAAAGACCATGAGGGGAGACTACTCGGCTAACGTCCTCTCAGTACGAGAGCCCAGAACGTAAAGACCTCTACCGAGAGTCCAACAAGATCGCTCTTCACCTTTGTTTTCTCACCTGAACTTTTACCGAGCGAATCACATCACTAGAAGCTCTCAAAATACACAGTTTGCCAGTGCCGATCAATGTACGGCCTGGGAATAGAATTCTTTTCCACAATTATTTTATTTCTACAAAATTTCACAAGTAAACTCCGCCCTCGCCAACGGATAAGAACCACAGCTGTGGGCAATACCACGTTTACTGGAAGTTTTCTCCCAAGAGACCACTCGAGATTCCCCATCGTATCGAACACAGATTCTTGCATTGAAAGTTTGTTATTCGGAACTCCTGGACTGCCCCACTTGAGTTACTCGAAGGCGTGAAATTAGTGGGACATAGGCCAGGACACACACAGGAAAGGCCGTCCAGCTATCCACTGCTCTGTTTTGGTAAACACTAGAACACCTGCATCCGCTCATTCCTCAGAGGCTGGCGGCTGCTGTGGCCTCTCTAAACGGATCACAGAAATCCTCCAGTTCACCATTCATACCGTCAGGCTGTGGCCTTCGGCGGCTAGGCGGGGACATAGCCGAGCTCTGTCTCGCGTACTGCCTTTCGGCAAAATCTTATAATAACACAATCGCGGAATACTCACGTGCCGATGCGCTTCCACACAGATTTCCTACACTGTAACTTAGAGTAGTACTCCAACAAAACCTAAAGTGTCACGTTAAATGAACTCATGTAAGGTGCAAGGCCGTTGCCACCTTACAATGGAATAAAACACAATGGACTGTGGATCCTCGATTTTCATTAAATATGTCAACATCTGTGTTAGGCCATTCAGTCTCGCAAAGCACACTCAACCAGGCCGTGCCATACTGTCCTGCTTGGGTGTAGTATTCGGTGTGTGATCTTACGGCCATTGACACGTGTTGACGACTTAAATATAGGAGTAAGACCCCCAGTTCAATGTGATTTTATTCTATTTTATCTTATAAATGCCGTAATTATTACGTTTTGTAGCCTTTTCTCAGTGTATTAAGTTAATGAGCTGTTTTAAAGCCTGATGATGAGATAACTGTTTCTTTAAACGAGTTGTTGAGCTGTGCGTAGGACAGTAATGCGGTTGAATAATCCCAATTACTACCGTACAAACTTGGCGATCATTACCTCACCACCGTAATGCATAATATTAAACAGAGCGTTGGTCATTGTACCCTGTTCGTGATATATCCATGTGACACACAACAGTGGCATCTTGCACACAGTCAGTCCTAGACAGCGATTTTAACCCCCCCCCCCCCCCCCCCCCCACCAGGCTGCCTCTTCTTCTGCGCGCCAGAAGCCACATCTGCCTTCTGTAGAGAATTTCTACCAATCCACCCGACAACCTCCGTTTTATTGGGTGCCAGAAGGCTCTGGGAAGTTGCCGGCACATTTCTCCTTACAGATAGCACTCGACAACACTCTTCATAACCAGACAGTATTGTCGTTGACGTTGTCAAAAGATGTTCCACTGCTACCTTTAATTTATACTACCCACTTCTAAGGTCCATACTTGTATGATAATGACACTGTCCTAAATTATCTAACATCTCTGTTATACGAGGTATAGTGTAACGATTTTAGGGCTGCTGGTACTGGGATCGGGAGGTGTGCGTAATGGATTGATAATAAGTTAACATTCCTGCTTTTACTTAAAACAATGTCAAATGCAAGCCTTTTACGAGCAGGAGCGACCTCCAGATTAACCTTGTAATTATTTAGTAATTGAGAAGTCAACAAGTCAAAATATAAAAATGGTACCCAATAATTCTCTTAAGAGTTTTCGAAACGAGGTATAGATGTTTAAAGAACTCTGGAATAATAAACAAAATAATTTTATAACAATAAATCGTATTAAAAATAGATAATCCTTAGCCAGGACGGTGCCTGCAGAATATTAATTGGACGCAGCTAAACAAGGAATGAACTCAGGATACAATGAGCCATATCAAGGGACCATATTCCAAACCACCAGGGGGTACTTTAAAAACCAAATAAATCTTTCTTAAATCAAGCACTAGATATCAGCCACAAGCACCGGCCTCACCAGTTGGATTACAAAATACGCTAACTTCACTTTCTCATAAATCAGGCCGGCCGCAGTGGCGGAGCTGTTGTAGGCGCTACAGTCGGAACCGCGAGACCGCTACGATCGCAGGTTCGACTCCTGCCTCGGGCATGGATGTGTGTGATGTCCTTAGGTTAGTTAGGTTTAAGTAGTTCTAAGTTCTAGGGGACTGATGGCCTCAGATCTTAAATCCCATAGTGCTCAGAGGCATCATAAATCAGAAAACGTGGAAAGCAATACTGTGAGCACAATGCTCGTAAGTTAGAACGTTACAGTGAAACTGCTTCGAAGCCATATAAGAGGAACTTTCTCTCGATGGCGTAGTGACTCCTCAGTAACAAGTGCCTTGTGCACCCAGTACACGGTCTCACTTGCCATCGCAACCTGACCGATTGCATGGTGTGTCCGCGTCATCGTCTTCTTTTGAGCGATGCGGCGAAATTGGTCTATCCACAGGATTTTTTTTCCGCCACTAGCGCAGTGCTGCGCGTCCAAGTTGGGAAGCGACCTCCCAGCATTTAAGACCGCCATTTGCATTACTCCAGCGGCGCGTGCGCCGGACTCTCTGAGCGGGAATTTAAATCAGCGGGTACTGGGGACGAAAATGAACCGTCACATCCTCCCTTCCCTTAGAACTAAACTTACGGGAGGGAGGGAAGGAACAGTGAAACACTCACAAGGTATATTAGTCTCTGGGTTACAGCACTCTATCATCCTATGGAGGTTATCACAACCCACCTCTAAATGCAATCCTTTTTACTCACTCCTGTACTTAGAACAGCATCCGATTCTGATTAGATGGCTAGTGACAACATTCAAAGCATTTATGAGACTAGCTCGCTAATCTATACGCACACCACTTCGTAAGTAAACACTTACTCAAAAGATTTAAACAATTCATTTTCACTGACAGTACCCTGCACCTGAATGGCATACTTCATGAAATGTGTACCTGAAATATTCTCATGGGCTTCGGATTCCTATGGGCAGGGTGACCAGCGTCAGAAGATGCAAGACATGAAACAGGCCCACAAATCCGAACAAGAGTTTCAAATGGTTCAAATGGCTCTGACCACTACAGGACTTAACAGCTGAGGTCGTCAGTCCCCTTGAACTTAGAACAACTTAATCCTAACTTATCTAAGGACATCACATACATCCGTGCCGGAGGCAGGATTCGAACCTGCGACCATATCGGTCGCGCGGTTCCAGACTGAAGCGTCTAGAACCGCTCGGCCACTCTGGCCAGCGAACCAAAGTTTCCCCTTTACCTTATCCTGCCCCTGGCTTACTGCTGTAAGCACTGTCAACTGACTCTAAAAATATCAGCTTCCTCCCAGCATTGTAGTGTCGCTCGATTTCTCATGAGCGAGTTTAACATTGCTCCGCACGCAGTTCTAGCTATCCCGAGTTTGCATGGTGGCATGGCATCAACTTTCTTGAAAAGCAAATCATTCAACGTCCATAAATTGGACACCAGAGAATTAGTTGTCTGTGGGTCTGTGGGTCTCATGCTTGGCGGTGTCAAAAGCATATCCCAACCAGGGCAGGGAATTGGCCCAATGCGTTTGATCCTCACTATGAGAGGCAATGAACGCCACACTATGGTTGTTGTTAACTCTTTCAGCAAAAAGATAGATTAGGATAAACCATCATAGTCGTGATGTTGCTAATGCCGAAAGCGAAATAGAGGTTCCAGAAGTACGCCGAGGTGGTGTTCACGGCATTACCCACAACCAAGACCCTACAGGCCAAATGTGATAAATACTGACTGGAGACATTTCATGATAACATTGAAGTAGTGACTCGCAAAGGAGTTAACCAATCAAAACGCTTAAATACGTCCACACAGACAAGCATGTACCAGTTCCGTCTCATGAATGTGGACAAGGACCCACATTATTAACATACACTCTTTCCAAAGGCTGACTATTTCAGATGACGAGAAGCCCTGCCGATTATCAATCGCCGTCATCTCGTGGTCGTGAGGTAGCATTCTCGATTCCCGTCGGGGTCAGGGATTTTCTCTGCCTCGTGATGGCTGGGTGTTGTGTGTTGTCCTTAGGTTAGTTAGGTTTCAGTTCTAGGGGACTGATGACCATAGATGTTAAGTCCCATAGTGTTCAGAGCCATTTTGATTATCAATCACTGGTTTGCTTATTGCACACTTCTAGCAGGTAAGAACTAATTACGTAATGTGTTTATCCATTCTCTTCCATATATAATATTCTCTGATGTTCATTCTGGTCTTAAAGACACCAAGAAAGGGAGATGTTCCAAGCGGATCTTGACGTTTCAGTGATAAATAACACAGCCAAGGCCTTTAGTTCACATATGGAATATTTTGCTACAACAGCCTAGAGGGCTCACGATGCATAAGGAACAGGACACGTTAACCACTTTCCTTCTGTAGAGACATGCCTGTCATCCTTACAATCAATGCGTCTGTTTAAACTAAGAACTCTTTATTGAAGTTGGACATTGCTAGTAATGGGGTAATGAACAATGCAGTTTTCAGAATTCGAATTTCCTCCCCTTTTTTCCTGATGTCATACAGTGGTGCCACCAGCTGGGAAAATTACAAGCTTTTCTGGAAAACCTGATCACGCCGAACAAAACATGCTACTGATTTCGTAATTCGTGGGAGGTGGAAGTGACTGAATACCTTCAGTATGGCTGTAATCTAACCTGACACCATTAGCGCAAATTAAGTGCTCCAAGAATGAAATTTCAGATTGCGTGAACTTCACTTCGATGGCTTGACACCGAACCCAGCCTTACGTAGACGCTCTAGTACTTTATTAATATGTTCCAAATGTTCACCGAAACTTTCTCTGAAAATTACCAGGTCGTCAAAGTAGCCATAAACACTACGAAACTTAAGATCAGGGACAGCACCTCAGCCCCTATCGGCAGCCCAGATGGAACTCTGTTGTATTCCTAGAGGTTCCACTCATTGGTAAAGCTGTCACAGATTTCTATTCTTCAGATACAATAATATGATAATACGCCAGATTCAGGTCGACAGTAGCACAAATATTTTTTTTCTGAAACCATTCAAAACAAATGTGCAGTTTGGATAGTAGTATCGACTGAAGAACTATCATTCTACTTAATGCACAGTAGTCTGTCGCAGGATGTGTACCGCCTTGTGCCTTGGGGATAGCCTAATACTCCTTCCTTAAGCAGTTTGTCTGTTGTGGTTGGCAGGAGAGCCAACACCGTTTTATTAAAGGAGGCCGAAATGCACGCGTTTAGCTCACGCAGGCTGGCGTGAGGTCTGGAACATGACAAGGGAATTAGAATTGAGAAAAACGGACGTAGCTGGTGGAATACTTAACTTTAATCCATTAATGAAGAACGTCGCTCGTGACAGTACATGATTCACAATAATCTATAATAACTGATAATAGCGCCTTGTTAGGTCGTAGCAAAAAACGTAGCTGAAGGCTAAGCTAACTATCGTCTCGGCAAATGAGAGCGTAGAAGTCGTTGTGGTGATAGTAGACAACATCGCCTGGAGCAAAAGCAGGTGTCTGCTGCTGCACAGGAACCTGATGCGGCGGATGCAGCAAAGACATCAAGGTTCGATGAGGGCGACCGTGGAGCAACTCAGCCGGCGAGCGACCATCTCGGGGCTGAGAGCGATACGAGGACAAAAAGAGCAATAACGCGTCCTCCCGAGAGTGCGACACTTTCAACTTCAATATCTGTGACTTGAAAGCCCTGACCAATAGTTCAGCGGGACCGTTTGATTGTGGCGAAAACGGCGCGGACGTCAGATGTTGAATACCACTGGCCTGGCAGAATGACTGAAATTCTGCGCACATGAATTGTGGGGCATTGTCGGAAACAATAGTCTGTGGAAGACCTTCAATGCAAAAGATAGCGGATAACGCTTGGATGGTGACAGATGACGTCGTGGAAAACATCCGGACAACAAAAGGAAAATTACTGAATTAATCTACCACAACCAACCAACGAGCATTCCAGAATGGACCAGCAAAATCGATGTGCAAGCGTTGCCAAGGCCAAGTGGCTTTTCGCCATGCAAAGAATTTCCGCGGTGGCGCTGATTGTTGTTCGGCACACACCATGTAAGAAGAGCACATATTCGTAATCGCGGCATCGATTCCGAACCAAGTACAGTGCTGACGAGCCTTCGTTCTCACTATACCCCAATGTCCTTGGTGGAGAAGCCGTAAGACAGAGGACTGTAACAAACGTGGTACCACGACCCTGGACTGATCATTTTCAGAACGCAACAGCAAAACACCACGTCGTACAAAAAGTCTCTCCTTGTGAGCAAAAAATCGGCGAACCAACGGGTCCCCGATCCGTGACTTTGATAAGGGCGATTGCGTAGCAACAAAACGCAGAACGGGAACAAGGACAGGGTCGGCAGCTGTGGCTGTAGCTACACGACGAAAATCAATCGGAAACGATTCGACCACGTCATCGGTTTCCTCATCAATGAACATGCAAGCAAGTTCGGAGGAATCGAATGCCCTATCCTCAGCAACAGGCAAGCGGGACAACGCATCGGCGTTTCCGTGCTTGGCAGTGGACCGATACAAGATATAGTAGCGGTACTGCGAGAGGAACATAGACCATCGAATGAATTTCTGCGCTGTACGTGGAGGTACAGGCTTGGTCGGATGAAAAAGCGACGTCAAAGGTTTGTGGTTTCTGATTATGGTAAAGTGACGACCATACAAGAAATCATGAAACTTTGTAACACCAAATACGAGAGCCAATGCTTCTTTCTCGAGCTGTGAATAATTTCTCTGAGCAGACTAGAGCAATTTGGACGCAAAGGCAATAGGGCGATCGTACGATGCATCTTTGTGCGCAAACACAGCACCGATCCCGAAATCCGATGCATCCACCATCAACAAGAGGGGCTTCTAGGGATCGAATGGCGTAAAGGCAGTATTGGAAAGCAACGCCGATTTCAACTGCCGAAAGGCGCGTTCGCATTCCGTCGTCCAGACGAACGGAACTGCTTTACGGCGTAAGCGATGAAGCGGAGCTGAAATGGAAGAGGCATGCGGCACATAGCTATGGTAATAATTTATTTTTCCCAGCACACTCTGTAGCTGCTTCAAATTCTGCGGCGACGGCAAGTCTTGTATGGCACGGAGGTGCGTTGGACTGGGATGTATGCCTTGGGCATTGATTACATGTCCCAAGTAGGGCAAGTCCCGAGCAAAAAACACACATTTGTCCTTCCGCAAGCGAAGACCATTTTGTCACAAGACCTGAAATAATGTTCTGAGATTGGTGAAATGTTCTTCTTCCGTCTTTCCAGAGATCACAATTTCGTCCAGATAATTTGCTGCAGTAGGGACCGACGCACAAACAGTTTGTAGATATTGCTGAAACAATGCAGGGGCGGATGCACACCCGAATGGCAGTCGTTTGAATTGATACAACCCAAGATGCGTGTTAACCACCAAAACGCGCTGGGATTCTCCGTCCACCGGTATTTGCAAGTACGCATCTGCTAGGTCCAACTTCGAAAAATATTTACCAGGGCACAGTTTGTCAAAAAGATCTTCCGGGAGGGGTAAAGGAAAAGTTGAAATCACTAGTTGTGGATTCACTGTTGCCTTGAAGTCCACACCAAGTCTCAATTTTCCGGAAAGTTTTGGCAAAATTACTAAGGGTGATGCCCAGAGAGAAGCCTGCACACGGTCAATTACACCTTGAGATACCAAATCGTGTAATGTTTATGCGACCTCATCACGCAATGCGTGGGGAACATTGCGCGCTCTGAAAAATTTCGGTTGCGTGTTTACTTTCAGTTCCAAATGTGCTTTATAGTTCTTAGCGCAACCGAGGCCTGGTGCAAAAATGTCTGCAAATTCTTCACATGGACGAGAAACACTGTCGGAAGGCACAGTCTGGTTCACTGACAGGACCTGATTTACTATAGACAAGTTAAACAACTGAAATAAATCGAAACCAAACTAGTTGACTGCAGAAGAAAAACGAAGGACGTAACCTGACACAATTTTTTTTGTCCTTTGTATGTTGCAAGAAGGCTGCACTGTCCTAACACAGGGATATATTATCCTGAATAACTACTTAATTTAACATTTGCGGCACGCAACGGAGGTGTGCCCAGCAGTTTATAAATTTCTCGATTGATCAGTGAAACTACAGCACCGGTATCGAGATGGAATGGTATCACTTTGCCGTTAATGTCTAAGTCCACAAAAATTTAATTGTCCTGCTGGCGACAAGAGCGACTGTCTCGTGCAACGTGAACGGACACTGGTACATTATCACTTGCGACTTGACGGGAGTTCCGGCGATTTCGACGCACACTATTTTTCGGACGAACCCAGTCACTGTTAGAGAGAGTGACACTGGGAGGAGTGGAATGAACGACATGAATTTCCATGGGCGAAGCTTCGCGAGCCTGAGTATCCATGGTTCGATTCCGATTCCGGCGCGAAGCAAAGGGCCTGGAATGGTTTGGAGCTTCCGATCTGAGCATTTTCTGGCAAACACTTTGAACATGTCCTTTTTTATTACAATAAAAGCAAATAGCTTGGCGTGACCTAGCAAGTGTGGTGTCTGGCGGTGACACCACATTGTCTATGGCAACATTCATCTGCTTTATGTGAGGTGGGTAGAATCGATATGTTGGCTGTCTTACTGGCATATTGTCAGTGAGTTCTGTCTTATATTCTTCCCCTTTCACTTCACACAAGTGATTGGACAAGACATCAGGAAACTGACTACATACTTGGCACAGTTGGCCAGCTTGTTCAAGAGATGAGTGATGAAATTCATGATCTTGCATGCTACCCTCACTCGTCATAAGCACTCTTATTAAATACAAAAGAAAATTTCCCTTTCGTCTAATTTAGAACCAGTTCCACCTTATGGATAAAATCGGCCACTAGAATGGTAGGAACCAATAAACAGCGAGCCACCTTCATCTTATTTACCAAAGTGAAGTTTCGAATATGTATCTGGGTTATTGGACATACTGTACATTAACCGTCTTTGCCTGAAGCTTACACTTAGCAAATATGAAGTTTGAATTCTACATCTCGTACAAAACAGGAAAATATTCTGAAATTAATGTATGTTTTAGATCTCATACGATCTCTAAGAATGTTAAAATCTCTTTTTACTTTTGTATTGGATTCGGAGTTCAGTTTCTTCCTTAAACGGACAGGTCATGGGATGTGAGTATAACATTTGAAGGGAGACCTGATATATACACAGGAAACACAGTTAAGCCAACAAAGTCAGGCTCTCATTGGTTCACTGGTTGTGGGAAAAGAGCATCTCGCCAGCAATCAGAGGCTATAGTGATCGGAGGACCAGCTGTGAACGGCCAGCATTGGGCTCCGGTGTTTCGTACACGCACGTAGTGGATGACAGCGCGAGGAGAAACGGGCAACCGATGTCAACGAAGTTTATGCGGAATACCGGGGTTGTCTTGTTGGCACAGGTGTAAGAGGTCCATAGTTAAAGAATTTGTTGCTAGCGCACTCGAGCTGATGTAGTTTCGATGTATTGCTCACGCGCTGCCTGCGATATGTAAGCTAGAAGAGAATCTGAGACCAAAGAGCAGTATTGTCTACAGTAAGAACTGCGTAGCAGTAGGAGTAAGTTGTTGCTAGCGAGCAGTCGTGTCTGGTGTATCGTGTTGGCTGGGCCGGTCGTGTGCAGCGATGGCAGAGCCTGAGTGTTATAGGATAAGGTAAAAGCAGCCTCGCGCATATGTAGTATTGTTACATCAAGTCCCATGTAAATGTTTTTTAAAAAATCTGTTAATAATAATCTTTCTCATAAAAGTAACTTTTGACATTTATCTCAATTTAAAGAATACACTAATTTGTCCAATCCTTGGCAATCCCGATTATTGAAAAGAAAAGTCAGGCCTTTCCTTTTTTATAAGACAAATCTATCGGCCAGCATTGCACTTAGCTGCGCCAGGAAAATTTCTTATAGGAGCAGATATATACGCGTTATCCGGCGACTTAATTAAGGTAAGATTTTGCAGCTTATTCAGAATGATGTATCAGGGCCATGACGCAGCATTGCTGACGTCCAAAATTTACCAGGTTAACTTGACTGTCAATTATTGAAAGGTTATAGGTTTGTCGCATTGTATTATATTTTCACTGTTGGGTAGTTACGCTAAATGAGAATATTATTCATATTATTTTATTTTGTGGGGAGGTTACACTTGGCGACAACCGGCCAGGATCGTATTTTTGTGAATTTCTGAGAAGTGGTCATCTATATATCTGCTCTTATTTACTTAATATTTAAAGTAGTTTGCATCTGGAGCAACGCATTTACTAATTTGTCACTTTTTCTTTCACAGATCATCGGCAATTTATTGCTCTTTGTTGTAACTGTATTTGTTCCATGTTTGTTTCGTCTTTGTTTGATTTTGTGCTTAGCTTTGAGTTGTGAAAATGCCGCGAAAAACTGTTAACAGTACATCGCGAGTCGTAATGAGTGAAAAAGCCGACTTTAATAATTTGACTGATAATACTAGCGACACTCAGTGTCTTGATGATAATCCTCCAGTTACAGACAATCAGTGGGCACCGATCACTAGTAGTGATTTTAATGCTAATGATGAGCAAAGAAATTCAATTGTGTCCTCTGTTAATTTAACAATTGATGAGGCGGCACGTTCCGTTACAATGAACGCTGCCCAGTTTAACACACCTGATTTGCAAAATGTACACAGTGAACAGATAAATTTTTCTCACGAAGATGAACAATGTAGTCAAAATACGTCAGATTTATTTGATTCCGAGGTAGTGACCCACAGTGCACGTCCAACTAGCAAACCTTTTCGTGAATCAGACAATGACCAAATGGTTTCACAAAACGTGACAAATGCAGACACACCATCACACAGTACAGAGAATAGAGTCGGTAATTTTGGCTTGGATCAAGTTATAGCATTACTGCTACAATTCAATGAAAAACAAGACAACAATTACAATCAACTTAATGAAAAACTAGACAACAATTCCAAACAGTCGAAGAAAGAACAAGAAGACAATTTCAAACGACTTAATGAATCGAACAAACAACTTAATGAAAGTTTGAAACAGTCGAATGAAAAAACGACAGCCGTTGCCGTGCAATATCATGATACTAAAGAACTATTACTTGAGGAAATTAAGGCTTGTGCTAGGAATAGTACTGAAGAAATTAGATCCGTTGCACAAGAAGTAAGTAATACACATGCAGCCACAACTAAATTACTTAGAGATGAAATTAGTGGAGTCGCTAAACAATGTTCTGCAAATGTAACACAGCTACGCGACGAGTTTAAATTAATGTCAGCAGAACTTTCATGCACACTAGATGCGAAAGTAGACAAGAAATTCTAACAACAGAACAGCCTAATTGACGAACGTTTTAATCGCCACCTACAAAACAGTGAAACGCGTTACCGTAAATTCATACAGGAACAGAACAAAGTAAAGAAACAAGTCACGGAAACAATTACTGCACAGAGACAGGAAGATAAGCGTAAATTATTTACGAAAGCAAAAACATACGTAGACAATAACATTGCTACAGTATCAGACGAAATCAATACTATTAAACAGTTGAACACCGAATTGCATGATGAAATTTCCGATCTTAAAACAAAAACAGACACACACACACACAGTAGACTTTCAGACAGTGACCAACAGAATTGAACACTTAGAATTAATACAGGATCCCGATGCCATTAAAGCAGACGTTAAGAAATTGAACAAAAGTACCCGTAAAATCCAAAAACAAATTAATGCTTGTGACACTAAAAATGATGATCAGATTAAAGCATTGACTGAAAAATTTGATGAATTAGCCAGTCGTATTGACGTTATCAAAAATAACAATAACACGAAAACAGACGATACGTCACCAGTTTCGTTTAATCAAACACCCTAATTCCAAAATTTACAGCAGACGATTAGTGAGATAGGTTCGTCCAATAATACATTACGTAGAAAATTGTCATCTTTACAACACGAATTGACAGAGATGAAAAATATTTCAGCCTTTAACACATCACAGCATGCGATACTTTCCGAACATTTCTCACACTCACACAGCCAGTATAAATTAGGTAGTTTACAGAGAGTACGTGACTTGGATTCCGGGCAGACACAGACAAACGGATTATCATACAATCCTGAACCAGTTCACATATTCAGAGACGATAACGTTGATTATAAGCAATTTTATCCGTGAAAAAATCTAAGGTGTTTAATAATGATAGAACACAGATTCACGCTTTGTACTGGATACGACAATTTGCTTTTGTATTTTCACCAGCTTTGCCTGTAATGAAGAAACTAGAATTGGCCTGGATACAACAATTTGCATCTGAATTTTCACCGGCATTGCCTGTAACGCAGAAACTAAAATTTATTTGCAGCGCATAAATGACCTCAGGGGATTCATTACACTTCTATGAATATGTGCCGTAGCGTGCACAGGGCCCCGAGCCGTAGTAGTGCTATTTCCTCTTTAGTTTTCTGCACTGCTGCCTTCTGTTTTACTATCCTTTACATCTATCAAAACAACTCTTCAGCTATCGATATATCTAGAATTATGAATGAGTAAAGAAAACCAGATGTGACAAGTTTTACCGAAAGTGACAGTTTTCATTAGACACTCGCGAAATAAAAAGAAATACCAGCATAATTTTAATAAGAAACAAAATTTTAATCATCAGTATGTACAAAATTTTCAGCAATCGCAAACATATTTATGCAACAAAAGAGGGTTTTCACCACAACAGCAGCAAAACCAGCCGGTTAGCATACCTAACCAACAATGTAATGTGGAAGGTCAACTAAGCCTTAATGTTTCGCCGCCTACACGTATAGCGTCGGCTCCGGCAAATAGTAACGCACCGCAACAAGGAAATCAGTACGTACAGAAAACACATCATTTCAATTCCTATCGCAACGCGATATCATGACAGACGTAAAAGTAATGAGCACAGTTTTCAGCGTAACAATCGGTCTTACCAGCAGCAGAAGCATCCGCAACAACAGATTATCATGAATGAACCAGACGGTCGGTATCATCCCGAACCAAATACGTCAGGACGTAGTAACAGAACAGTACAAATAGTCGAGATGCCACAGCATCCTCCCGCACGTCAGAAAGAATAGATACAGTACAGGTTGCATCTTCCAACAACGTAAGCACTACCGTTTGCACGCAGAATGTTATTCACGAGAATGTTATTACTTTTGACGACATCCGAGACACTCTTTTGCATGAAAAACCAGTTATTCAAAAAAACCATTTACCACCCTGTCATTGAAGTAAAGATTGGATCATTCACATTTTCAGCAGTAATCGACTCTGGATCACCTATGTCAGTTATAAATGAAGAAACTTTCAACGCTTGTAACAAAGAGAATACTTATCCTACATTACCATTAGGCAAAACTAAAGTAAAAGGAGCAGTATTTGGTAAAGGAGTAAATGTAAAATTACAGACACACTTATCATTTTGTATTTGCAGGTCATACGTTCCACTCAAATTTTTGGATTGTTCCCTTATTGACAACAGACGTTATTTTAGGTACGAATTTGTTGGTAAAACACGACGCAATTATTGACTTTCAAAATTCCTATTTAATATTAAAGGATGGCATTAGATTTTCAGCACTCTTTATCTGCAGAAGAACAAACAATTAATCGGACAGAGGTCATTCTGCATCACGTAACATAGACTGTAATTCCACATTGTTCTCAGATACGTTCGTACACAACTATAATATACCAGACGAAGCCGACTATGACTTTATGCAAGTGATTTCTAATAAAGTTAAACAGAGCAGCGCAAATACAGACGACGAACGTACGCAACTACGCAAGATTCTTTTACAGCAAGCTTCAGTTTTTGACAACATCCCTGGTACTATGTCCGGTTTCATGTATGAATTTCAAGTGAAACAGCATGGCACTTTTAAAGCCAAACATTATCCCATTCCGGATATTCACAGAGAACAGGTTAAGAAAGAATTGCAAGCTATGGTTCACCAAGGTATTATTGAACCAGCAGTTAGTCCGTACATAAACCCGCTCCATATTGTTAAGAAAAAGGATGGCTCACTTCGCCTCGTACTTGATTCGTGTCACATCAATGACATTATTATTAATGACACAGATCGCCCACAAACACTAGAAGAACTTCTACAGAAATTTCATGGTACTGCTGTTTATTCCACATTAGATTTGAGATCGGGATTTTGGCAAATTCAGCTCCATCCGAACTGCAGAAAGTACACAGCATTTCTTTTTGGTGACTGTTATCAATTTTGCAAATTACCGTTCGGTTTAACAATTTCTTCAGCAACATTTATTCGCGGTTTGAATAGTATACTTCCGACAGAATTAAAAGACAGAATCACAACGTATGTAGATGACATTCTTATTGCAGAAGCTAACTGGTCTGAACACAATTTGATTCTGGAACAACTGTTGCAAACTTTTCGTGCACGAGGACTGACAGCAAATCACACTTTGGCAAAACTTCTATAAAATTTCTTGGACATGTAATTTCAGCAGAAGGCATAGCGCCTGACCCGGAAAAACTTCAAGCTTTACGTGACATTACTGTTCCAACGACGAAGAAACAACTACGCAGCTTTCTGGGGTTAATTAACTTTTTCCGTAGATTTATTCATTACTCTGCTTTAGACACCCCTAGATTATGCCAACTGCTGGGTAAAAGCACTATTTGGTCCTGGGATAGCCAAGCGCAGTCTGAATTTGTCAATCTGAAACAAGCTTTGTTGAACGCACCACTTTTATCACACCCAGATCTCACTAGAAATTTTTCCATTGCCACCGACAGTTCTAACACAGCTTTAGGCGTACACATGTTTCAGGAAATTGAGGAAGACGGTGATACAGTATTTAAAAACATCGCTTTTGCAAGTCGCGTTCTGTCACCTGCTGAACGCAATTATTCTGTTACAGAACTTGAAACATTATGTGTTGTATGGCCATTTACCCGATTTAGGCATTTTCTTTATGGAAGACATACTACCGTTTACACAGACCATAGAGCTATCCAGTTTTTACTTTCCGCTAAATTTACACATGACAGATTAAGCAGATGGAAACTTTATTTACAGGAATTTAATTTAACAATTGTTCACATTCCCGGTACACAAAATATTGTAGCAGACGCACTGTCCCGTTCTCTCAGCAACAATCAGCAAGACATCGCAACCAACTTCTGCCAAGAAAATTCTAGCGTCATGTATATTCAACATGTCGCATTTGAAAATTTCATTTCATCGTCATTACGAGACATAGCACAAGAGCAGAGTAAAGACAACGTATGGAAAGAAATTAAACACCTTTGGCAAGATAAGAAAAACGTTAGCATTAGAAACCATTACACGGTACGCAATAACATTCTGTTCCGCCGCTCTCACCCTGACGGCAACAACTGGTTATTATGCATTCCTGACGAACTTGTTAACAAATTAATTTGGTATACTCATTTAAGTTACGCACATTATGGAGCCAGAAAATGTTTTCTTATACTGAGACAGAACTGTTATTTTGCCAACATGGAGAAACGTATTCGACGAGTTTTAGCGTCATGTAAAATCTGCCAGAAAGCTAAATCAGACACGACTTCACATATTCCTCCGTTACATCCCATTGCACCTGTTAAATTGAGACACATGGCCGCTGTAGACCTTTTTGGGCCGATTCCCAGAACTAATAGAGGTTTTTGTTACATCTTTGTCGCTGTTGAACTCACTTCGAAATTTGTTACCTTCACTCCATTGCGCAAAGCTACTGCTAAATCTATTTCGAAAGAATTTGTAAAACATTTTTTATTTCATGTAGTGCATGTATTGAAAGTAATTTCCGACAATGGACCACAATTTCGATCTGCGATATGGACACGTATGTTACGAGCTAGATACATTTCTGCGATCTATGTATCCAAGTATCACGCTTCTTCGAACCCTTGTGAACGACTGATGAAAGAAATTGGTAAACTGTGTAGAATGTACTGCCATAAAAGACATATTGATTGGGATACACACATACTCTAATTCCAGGATGTAATTAACTCCATACCAAATGAATCTACTATGCTATCTCCGACTGTTATATTGAAAAATGTTGAACCACCTAACAAAATTAAAGAGTTAGTATCCTTTCCTACATCTCGTCGACTACGCCACCATGAAATAATTGAGATTGCGCTCAACAACAGCAAACGTGCCGCAGAGCGCCGGAGAAAACAGCAAAAACAGGTTTGTACACGCCGTGACTTCCACATAGGACAGAAGATATTAGTACGTACATACTATTTATCCAACAGATGAAAGAGTAGATGTAGTAAATTTGAACTTCTATACGCAGGTCCATACAGAATTCGCAGCATTCCTCATCCCAATGTGCTACATGTTGAAACTTTGAGAACCAGAAAAAGCAAGGGCAATCACCATATTTCCAATATTAAACCCTTTATTGAATGAACATACTTTACGATTTATCACACTGTACCGCCTTTTCCTGATATTTATATGACCACTCACGCAATTATATTTATGTGATTATTTACTGATGATTATCATATTTTTTCCTGGCAAGTGCCCGGCAAGGTAAGGTTAGCAGGTCGCTTTTCTTGTCGCTATATATCAGACCGTGCACATTTTCGATTTTGTGTATGTATGATTGTTTTCCTATCGAAAGTAGAATTTTTGTCTGTATGCACTATCAAATATTGAAGATGTAACAAACACCAGTTGAGTTTGACATTTTTCCTTATGATATCTCAATATCTGGACTATTCTAAATTTTTTGCTACTACATTATGATACTGTGTGTACATTTTATGCACTTGCCAACTGACTATGTTTTTGACCTAATACGTTTTCTGTCATGCTATGCTGTATGCTTAATTATATTACTAGAAACAAGTTTTTATTTAATGGGTATATGAATTAAATGCAAGATATAAATCTATATTCATCATTTTTCAGAAAGCAATACCATGTAAAAGAAATGAATTAAACAACCACAGTGGTTTACTATGAAATGGAAATTTTATCATCAGAATGAACGAAAGAAAATGCAATACTATGTCATGAAGAGTAAATGGATCAGAATTAACAAGCATTAACCAGAATATACTATACACATCGTATGATAGCAGTCTTGACTAATTATTTTTCTTTCAGAATACAAGGCGATTGATGCAGACTGTCAGACAGAACTACAGATGTTAATTTTAGTGATGAAATATGCTAGAAGTAAGAAACTCTATACTATGATAATGAATAATTGTATGAAGTAAATAGTAATATGAATATGTATAATGAAGTGTCTATTTTTTGCAGATGATAATAAATGATGATGAATAGTTATATGAAGAATATGCTAATATGGATAATGAAGTTTCTCTTTGCAGATGATGATAATGGTGAAGTTTATATATTTACTGTAAGAAATGCTATGTAGTCAATTAAGTATTTGTTGCAGTTCCTTTTGACAGTATGTCTTATGTGGCATAGTATAATGACTGAATGTTTTGGAAAAGACAGCTAGAGTACACGTTTCATTACCTGTTAATTCGAAGTTCACTACTTATCAGCATAACATGCATATCTTCTTTCAGCTCAATAATCCACTTTGTATTTTTTCCAGGAGAAGCTTTTCATGATACTTACTAAACCTGTTACTTATTAACCTGTTCTAGTACTTGCATTGTTTTACCCAGTTGTGTCTATCATTTATGAATGTGATCACATATACTGTACTTGTTTCATAACCTTGCTACAGCTGGCTCATGACGAATGACGTTAATAATACTTATTTCCAGCAATAAGTCAAAAGCAAATATTTTCATGCCCCAGCAATTAATTATCGATCACAGTGGAATGCATTGCTAGAAAAAAAATTATTACAAGTCCCAACTATTACCAGTATACTGTCCAGGTAAAGAGAGCTCCCGCTCCGTGGCTCACCACTGCATTACGCCAGTTAATGAATAAACGTGATACTGCACATAGGGCCTTCAAGCGTAACCCAACTCCCGAGGCATAAGAAGCTTATAGGAAACTCCGAAACAGAACCAAGCAAAGCGTGAGGAATACCAAAATCAGACATGCCCGCTCTGTCGTATGCTGCATATTAAAACCTGCTGCACTGTGGAAAAAGCTGCGCAGTTTCGGTATAGGGAAGCGGGGAAGCGAAGATCTGACGCTGTTTATCAAGCATCTGCAGAAGAATTAAACGATTTCTTCTCAACAGCTGTAAACTGCCACGCAGCGAGAAATTACCAGCCCCAAGATATCAATCTCTCGAGAGACAAGTTTTTCCTAAAACATGTCACTACCGGCACAGTACACAAGGCAATTATGAGAATGTCTTCCGAGGCGGTAGGAAATGATGGAGTGAGCATTGGCATGATTAAGAACGTCGTAGACACTATTATTCCAGTTGTCACAGACATCTTCAACCTGTCTTTGTCAGTAGTACATATCCAACTGAGTGGAAGAAAAGTTTAATTCAACCTATACCCAACACTGACAGCCCTAAGTCGCCAGGTGACTACAGGCCGATCAGCATACTACCTGCAATATCTAAAGCCATAGAATACATTGTCCATGAACAGCTGATGGATTACCTCAAAATTCATAACATCTATGACGAATGTCAGTCAGGCTTTCGAAAGCACATAGTACAGCAACTGCATTAATCAAAGTAACTGATGACATTAAACATGCTATGGACAGACGTGAAGCTACTATCCTAACACTGCTTGACTTTAGCAAGGCTTTTGAAACAGTTGACTTCGATATATTACTAATTAAAATGAAACAGCTGAATTTCTCAAACAGCGCAATACACTGGTTTGACAGCTACCTCAAAAACAGAAGCCAACAAGTCATTTGTGGGTCGGAAAAGTCATCATGGAAAAGTGTGCGCTCTGGAGTTCCCCAAGGCTCCGTCCTTGGTCCACTACTCTTCTCGCTGTACATTAATGATATTTCTTCAGTGATTCACTCCTGCACCTACCATCTATATGCCGACGACATCCAACTGTACATAAGTGCAAGCCCCAAAAACATTGCTGGCGCAGTAGCGGGTATGAACGCAGATCTTTGCTCTGTTTCTCGATGGGCACAGAACCTAGGTCTGAAACGAAACCCCAAGAAATCCCAGGTCATACTTATGTCTCATCCAAAGTTAATCAGCCGGTACTTTCGCGAAACAGTCCCTACAACACTCCTCAATGGTACCCAACTACCATACCAAAAACAGTAAAAGACCTTGGAATAATCTTGGATAAACACCTAAACTGGGAAGAACAAACAATCACAGCTTGCCGGAAATCGCTCTCCTCCCTACATGCAATTCAAAAATTTAGAAAAATATTTCCAACCCATGTTAAACAAAAATTAGTCCAAACACTAGTCTTGCCTAATCTTTACTACTGCAATGTAGTTCAACACGGCACAAATAGTGAAAATTCTAGATGCCTCGAGCTAGTGATGAATGCTTGCGTTAGATACGTGTGCAATATTTGGTTGTATGATCATATCAGTCCTTCATACTCCCAGATAGGTTGGATACGCCCACATAAGGCACGCGATCTCCACATGATGTGCTTACTTCATCGATTTCTTAGCCACTGGTGCCCCCAATACTTATCTTCTCACGTTAAACACCTATCATCATTCCACAATCGCAATACCAGATCGGATACGTCTAGCATCTTGGCTGTACCTTTACATAACACGAAATCTTTCTCCGTGTCATTCTCCATCTCAGCCATACGACTATTGAACGCACTCCACTGTGAACAGCGTCTTATCCAGAACTACTCAACATTCAAGAGGGAACTCAAAACTTACATATTAGGGACGGTATAGCCACCATTGTTGTGCCCCTCCCATCTCTTTCTTTCTCCTCTCCATCACAGCTGCGAATTTTACCATTCTATTTCTCTTCCTCTAACCTATCTACCTCTTATATATCTGTTTCACCCCATTCTATCGTCTTATGTCTCTGCTCGATGAGAATAACTCACAAGCTGCAAGAATAATACGAGAAAATTCCCAACTAACAATGGAACTGACATTCACAAAAGAAAAGTATGTTTACTTTCATATACATAGTCACTATTATTATTATTATTATCATTATTATTCTTGATTGTTATAATTATTTTTTATTGTTATAATTATCATTGTACTACTCTTATAATCTCTATTTTTTCTTTAACGTCAATACTGCATAATACGTTATATGTCCTTAATGTTATGTAAAAACTGTAACTCTTTCAATCTGAGTATGCCTGGTTAGGTGTAAGATATCGAACAACAGTAACTTGATGCTACACTCAGTAACTCCTGTTTTAAATGATGACTTGTGAATAACACTGAATAATGTTTTATAACACTATATGAATACTTTGTAAGTGGCCAATGAGTGCCAATACACTATATGAATACTTTGTAACTAGCCAATGAATGTCACTAATCCAATAGCTCCTGCTTTAAATGATGACTTGTGAATAACACTGAATAATGTTTTGTAACACTATATGAATACTCTGTAACTAGCTAATGAGTGCCAATAATTGTTCATATCGGTTGATACATTAGTGTAATTCTATGATGACTAGCATAAGACTTAATGTGTCCTTCACCTTCTGACCTAATTACGGCAATATCCGTTTATCCTGTTCATCCTCATGATCATGGTGCACTATATTGGTTTTTGCACTAATTCTACGTTGCTGTAAGAGTATGGATTCTACAAGAATATGGTGTTGACATATCAAGCTGTCCACAACCTTGAACGATGGAGATGTTATTATGGTCCCACTGTTTGGTGTACCTAATGTACTATCAAAATGATAACATTGAATATTAATACAACATCTTACTGTCTTGGATACGCTGATAAATACTTCAGGAAAGAGAACTTCAGATTATCTCACTTGGTGTTGTGCTTCTGTAGAAAGATATGGACTTTCAGTGCAGCTATGTGCAACATACTGTGCTACAGCCATGCTGCAATCCTTCCCATTCCTTTCCTAGTTCCTGTAAAATAGTCAAGGCTTATACAATGCATTTAAATTCTTGTAAAATGATAAAAAATTTTATCGTGCGTGTGCACGCTATTTTGTTAATATATTTTGTACTAATTGTGTATATACTTTGTCATTTCTGAATATGTTTTGTACTCAGTGCGTGTGCACTCTATTTTGTTAATATATTTTGTTCTCATTGCGTATATACTTTGTCATTTCGGAATATGTTTTGTACTCAGTGCATGTGCACTCTATTTAATTTCTTAATATGTTCTGCACTTATCAATGATGTATATACTCTGCGACTGTAAACACAGTAACCAAATAGATTATAGAAAAATTTGTTGCTCATGGCAAGTCCAATTGACTCACTATCGCTGCCGAATTTTTGCCCCCCAGTGAAGGGTTATGTAAGAGGTCCATAATTAAAGAATTTTTTGCTAGCGCACTCGTGCTGATGTAATTTCGATGTATTGCTTACGCGCTGCCTGCGATATGTAAGCTAGAAGAGAATATGAGACCAAAGAGCAGTATTGACTGCAGTAGTAACTGTGTAGCAGTAGGAGTAAGTTGTTGCTAGCGAGCAGTCGTGTCTGGTGTATCGTGTTGGCTGGGCCGGTCGTGTGCAGCGATGGCAGAGCCTGAGCGTTATAGGATAAGGTAAAAGCAGCCTCGCGCATATGTAGTATTGTTACATCAAGTCCCATGTAAATGTTTTTAAAAAAATCTGTTAATAATAATCTTTCTCATAAAAAGTAACTTTTGACATTTATCTCAATTTAAAGAATTCACTAATTTGTCCAATCCTTGTCAATCCCGATTATTGAAAAGAAAAGTCAGTCCTTTTCTTTTTTATAAGACAAATCTATCGGCCAGCATTGCACTTAGCTGCGCCAGGAAAATTTCTTATAGGAGCAGATATATACGCGTTATTCGGCGACCTAATTAAGGTAAGATTTTTCAGCTTATTCAGAATGATGTATCACGGCCATGACGCAGCATTGCTGACGTCCAAAATTTACCAGGTTAACTTGACTGTTATAACATCCCAGCTTCCTCAACCAAATTATAACATCCCAGGACTTTCTGCACCAAATTAAAACATTTCAGCTCCTCAACACCAAATTAAAACGTTGCATTAGGAGGTGTCTGCTTCGTGCAAAAGTTCTTGAGTTCATGTTGACGACAACAAGTAATTCTTCATTACAGACGTTTATTTACAAACAGAACTGACAGACTTCACAGACTCAACAACTGACTCTCCGAGCTAACCGCACTGCATATCCGAACTGGCAACTGACAACTCCTAGGTGTATTAATATCTTTCCAAACAATGAGAGTTTTTGACAATGTTTTGTTTACAATACGATAGCAATTCACGACTTAAAACTAAATTAGACATTACAGAATTTTAGTACAGATTAAAGTAAGTAAAAGGATCAGTACATATAAATTCTTACAAGCATAATTTCCAAATAGATTTTATAACATTTTTCTACCAGCTTCTGGATAACCTTCACCAGATTTGTACCGATGTTTCCAGAAATATCTTGACATTTGATTCTGGATATTTCTTGAGTGATTTAGAACAACTATTTATATGTAAAATGATTTAAATCGTGTTTCAAAACGTAAATAAATCTTTTTAGCAATATTTCTTGATACAAATCGTCTTTCAAAATTAGGTTATGAAACAGTTTTCACAAGTTTTCGTATTTTTGCGATCATAATATAGAATTTCTCCATAGAAAGCTCCAGAAGTGTGCATTAAACGTTCATTTAGAGACTTTCTCTTTTACTGGAGAGTTTTTAAAAGTATCTTGTCCATATTATACGAAATAATTTAGCTCAAAACTGATAATTTATACAATTAATCAGAGCTACAGCAAACAGTGAGTCTTTCTTTTACAAAATGAAATATAATTACAAAATTGAATGAAAATAGGTTACTAACACTAATATATATTTACATTAATTCTATTTTTGTTCTCTCTGTGAAAAATGTCCTAATATTGACACAGTACAATATTTAAACATCACCAAAGTTTCCCTTTACATTTTGCATATCTGTATCGACATCCCCTAAAAGTCTACAGTATCGAATACTTCAATATGTCCCAATATGTCCTGTAATGTTACACTGTCAATTATTGAAAGGTTATAGGTTTGTCACATTGTATTATATTTTCACTGTTGGGTAGTTACGCTAAATGAGAGTATTATTCATATTATTTTATTTTGTGGGGAGGTTACACAGGGGTGAGGGATGCAGCACCGGTGCAGCTGCGAGCTGTGATGAAGGCTGTGATCTGGCTTGGAGTACGATTTACCTGTGGAACTGGTGCTGTCTGTGATTTACCCACCTCCTGAAATTACATTATACAGTGTGGCGCGCCAATGGCAAAGGCAACTTGAAATGATGACGTGAAACGGCGCCTTTCAGTGTGTGTTAGTTGATTGACAGTTGTCCAAGGAGCACGCATGCCCGTAATAATCGTTACGAGACAAATTAAAAGTGCTGCTACATTTTGTAACACGAAGGTTACTCGATTGAAGTAGGCCTGAAGTTGACGTAGTGTATTGTCAAAATGGTAGCCTAAAAATAAAACCTAAATAACGGCGACTGGTATTGTTTTATTGGACTAAAAGTTTGGTGTGCCACGTATTAGTATCGCTTGGTTAGCGCTATGTTATGTTTCTTCTAAGTATTGGATATAATTGTTTGTTGTACTGGTAAGGTATGGCTGTCTGTGTCTCAGAAATATTTGCGTATTCATAGACTCAAGAACGGAATGAGGAACATAACCTCCTTAAAATAGCCACTGAGGATGAAGTTCAGAACCATCTCCGGCAGCTACCCATGCCACAATAAGTTTCAACAATCTTCTTAGTTAAACACAGAATGAAAGACATACGTAACTCGGAGTTTGCAAATTACGAGCTGGCAAGCTGTTCAGCGTGAGACGTCGAACCCACCACAATGTTTCCCGTCAAGGTGCCCAATGATAGGCACCTTACATCCGACGTAAATAACCTGTTACTGTTGTGAAATAAAAATATTTGATTCTAGTATTGTTATCTCTTTGAGTGTAACATTCCTCCACAGAGGCAGAACGAGAGAAGTAACGAAGATGAATTTTACAGTCACTGGTGGTTATTAATGATGGATGGGGATTACAACACTAGAATTGGAAACCCACTCTGAATTTTCATTTACATTAAATTAATGTGTAAAGTCACAGAGAAATAATATTGAATATACTGGGACTACGAAAGTAGTTATGAAAGATACTGCCCCATAATGTGCAAGCGTTCAATGTATGCCACAGTGAGCTACCTGAAATTGATATGATGATTCCGATTACTAACGCAAAAAATTTCAATAACAACGTGTCATTGTCATGCACAAAAATTGATTATTGCTTGCTGGTGATCTGTTGCGTCTGAAACTATTCGTATAAATATAATGACTTATCTTAGCAGCCATTGCTGATCAGTGCAACTATTGTAGCTAATTTAAAATCCTACAGGAACCATCAAATTCGGAAGTCTGACGTTTCTGGTTTCTGTGATACAATCTGTTCCTGCCAACACAAAAAATGAGAATCAGCCACACATTGATTTATTTCATATTGGTAAATAAGGAATTCGTTAAATGTTACTGGACAACATCCTGTTTCACTGAATGCCAGTAGTTAACTTCATAATAACCTGATTCAAATCTATATTTAACCATTTTAAGTCATTGTTGTCCCTGAACTGTGGCGGAGGAACTTTGTCAAAATTTCACCCTTAATGAGTCAATCAGATTTATCCGCTTTTCTTGTTAGGCAGTGATTCACATGTCATGTGAAACGACGATAACATTCGAGACATTAAAAGCTGAAAATTACTGTAATATTAATCAGTTTATAGAACACGTCAACATACGAGGGACGTTTGATAAATAATGCAATGCATTTTTTTCTGAATGTTAATCGGTTTCATTCTGGATTCCAGTATACCATATTATCCCGTACTCTTTCGGGTATAGAACCCTATTTTTCAACATGATATCCTTTCAATGTGACGACCTTATGTCATCTTACCGGAAGGCTTTGTATACCTGCATGTTACCACTCTTCTGGTCGACGTCAGAGCCAACTTCTTGCAGCAGCATCAATAACCTCCGCATCATCCACGTACTGCTTACCGCGGAGTGCATACTTCATGAGGCCCAACAGACGGAAAACGGAAGTTGAAAGATCCGGGCTGTAGGGTGGATGAGGAAGAACAATCAAATGAAGTTTTGCGGGCTCTTCTCGGAGGGCTCACTTGTATGAGGCCTTGATTTTTCATGTAGAAGAAGCAGGTCCAAATTTTCTGGCGACGAATACTCCGAAGTCATTTTTTTTTCCTTTTGGTTTCCTTAGGCTGCGTACGGCCGGCGGGCATGTGGGAGATCGGTATGCTTAGCGCGATCTCTTTGTTGTGATGACAGACGCCTCCTGCAACGACTCATCGTGCTTTTGTTCTCTGCCAGGTCTGCGTAGACACTCTGCAAGCGCCTATTACAGGCTGGAAACGTACCTCGGTTAAAGACGCCATTCTGGGGCTACTCATAGTGCCGCCACCTGTGTGAACTCCATACAAGTATAAGGGCTCAAGTAGGAATATTCCACGTTGGATGAAACCAAATACTACATTTCCTCAACCGAAAATGGCCGAGAGAAAAAAACAGGTTGCCCGCCTTTACCTGCTACTTCCCAACAGAGTCAGCGACAGTTACAATGACACAGAAAGCGCAAAACAATACTACATGCAGGGATACCTTACTGCATACATAATGTCGTTTCACAGATTTGTACGACAACTGACAGTTTCTGATAACTGACAAATTAACTTATATAAAAACTTTAACAGCGATAATTGACATCCGAAAATCACCAATTGGCACATGTCTGAGGAAACAACATCTGTTTTTACGACGAAAAACTATGCTGGCCTCACATTTCCTCTAACAAATGGTTCAGCTGGCTCTGAGCGCTGTCTAACTTAACATCTGAGGCTATCACTCCCTTAGAACTTAGAACTACTTAAAGCTAACCAACCTAAGGATATCACACTCCTCCATGCCCGAGACAGGATTCGAACCTGCGACCGTAGCGGTCGCGCGGATCCGCACTGAAGCGCCTAGAATCGCTCGACCACCGCGGCTTGCGCTTCCACGAACAACACCAACGGTTTCCAGTTTCAGTGGTAATGAAGATAATAAATAGGCTTATCCCACAGTGATGTATAGGCGCGTCAGCGAAAACGTACAACATAAGTCTTCAGAGTTCTTATCTGGGGAGAAACGAAATATTTCTACACGCGTAAGAGTCTTACGAGCATTCCTGAAGTGAGCTTTACTGTGCCGTTTTCATGAAAAAATGTGTATAAGAATAAGAAAAATATGGGTTCTTTGTTTGTAATGCAAATAAAATGACATCCTCTTTTAAGGTAATATACAGAGTGTAAAAAAATGTGTCGACAATTCTGAGAAGTAGTACTATTGATCAAAGAAAGAAAACACGTCCGCTAAACATAAGTTCGAGAACATTCCCTTTCTGATATATAGGCATTTACTCACAGGAGGTGTTGACATTTTGTTGCGGAAATTAGCATAGTCGTTGCGTTGGCGCTCTGTCGACAGGGTTGGAAATATGTTTTAATGTATTCCAATATCTCAGTACCCTGTGTACACATTAGTCTGAGCATTATGAAATCTGCAGTAAGCTGCGTGGTTCGAGTTCGTCACACTGTAATTTTCCAACAACCTTAAGAGGCGTTCTAGAGGTACTCACTGAGAGGAGTCCCATTATTGCCTTTTGTGGAACCAGGAAACCTGTGCTCCTAGGACCCTGAACAAATCCGCAGCAAAGCTTATTACATGGTTTTCTGCGAAGTGGACATTTTTCAATGTAGAGGTCCGGGATTGTACCTCATTTCTATTTGCCGAATCAAAGTAGAAATCATTTTCGAAAAATCAATTGTTGAGTAGAATGCCGCCATTAGTACAAAAGTATTATAAAACAGAAAAGAAAACATAGTGGACAATACGTGCTTAATATAGCACAGTAAGAATAAACACAAGAGCGAAGTCACTGGAATAAATACTAGTGCACTGTAATACATAGCTACAGGTGCGATTAGTTTATCAGGCAGCAGTAATCACTGGTACTACATAATATCTCGAACCACACATCTGAAAGGAAACGAACTAGAATGCTGCTATACAGGAAAATACAAAAGCAGACACCCTTTTCCGTGACACGTTCACTGGATATGTTTTCCTCGTTTCAGTGCGAATGAGAAACTCTCGAAACATTAGACACTTCTTTTGAACACTGTGTATAAGATGTTTTTAGTAAATTAATTACACCAAGATGATAAAAGCTTTTGAATGTTGTGAAGAGAATATTATTTATACAAGCTCATGTCAGCATTAAAGGTCAGAAATTCATAGCAAGAGCTCGTTTCCAGACTCAAGAGCCTAGAACCGCTCGGCCACAGCGGCCGGCCATTTTACAAGAAAATATTTCTTAAGTACATCTCAATTTAACAAGACAGTCTATATGTTTTGGGAAAGTTTTATTGGCTCGATATTTTGACGTGCAATTATAGGCATTTGAATTTTGTAAAAACTTATTAAAATGTGCATATTCCGTTACAGGTTATATTTATCTCACTGTATGATCTTTCTTTTAAAACGGTTATTACTAATTATGTAGTATATTGCTCTTGTCGAAAAGTTATTTTATCTATGATAGATATAGTCAGACGTGATTTGTCTTGACAGCACCTGTTCCCTTTCTTAGTGAGAAAAAATCGCATCTTTTGCAAGGTGCATCAAACCTGCCTTCGGTGACAAGGTTACGACGGCTACAAACTCGAGTACAGGAACAAACCTTTCTCCTGAGTGAAAGAACCACGCCTCCGACTGCCACTGGCTGACACAGGCGACCTAGAAGTAGACCAGTTCTAGGAGTGGACAGTACCGCAGCGGAAGGCCGCCCACTGTGGCACTGACCGCCGCCCACGTTCCACTACGATATAAAAGACAGGTGCCCGCGGTCTGCAGGTACAGTCTGCTCCCACAGCAACAACCTTATCCACACAGCAACATGAAGTTCTTGGTAAGTTGCTGTGTTCTTCTAGAGAGTCAAACATAATCAGTACATTGACTTAACTGCGTAATGTCAGTAGATCGAAATCACTTGAGAACTTGAGTACTGTATTACAAGGCGTACCAACACCAACTATGTCGAGTGAATTGTTACTAGGACCTTCCCGCTGCGAATGGATCGTATATGAAGGTCCATGCCTTTTTCATCCACATCTGTAGTCCGCAACCAGGTGTGCGATATTTGTCTTATTGTTACAATTCGTTAGCGGATATTTAGCACTAGCTGCTGAACAAACCTGAATCACTCTAATTACACTTTTTTGATCACTATCCGATACGTGTGCAGCACCAGCTAATATCTCCTTCAACTGATCCTATAATTTGGTCCATCAGAATAGTGGTAGCAAATGTTACTGTGGTGCAGTACCAATTTTCAAACCTTCCATCTTTAGAAGCTAATCATTTATACGAGACTTCAACGCTATGTAAACAATCCCCAGATGAGGGGCGCATCAATTCTTTGTGTATTCCCTTTATTCTGTTTAAAGATGGCCCACCAACAGAAAAGGTAGCGTTTTTCGAGGGCACATACAACTTTCTAGTTCTCCATTGTAACAAAATAACGTGACTTTGTTATATGAGATAACCTATGTAGTGATTGGCTATGAGAGAACTGTATCATGGCCGAGATAGTGTCTATTTACCGTTGTTAGGCGATGTAGCTCAGGTAGTATTTCATTGCTATCTGTGCATAATGTGAAGAAAGTGCACAGAATCCTGATCACACATGTTTACATGCCCCAGTAATTTTTTGTTATAGATTAATAATGACGTTCGCGATATATCAAAGCCATTGCTAAACGTGTAAGATATACTATCTGGTATTGTTAGTGTTCAGACTAGGCTGAATAATGTATTTCAAACTAATGGGAAGTTATTTTATTGCAAAAAAATGGTTCAAATAGCTCTGAGCACTATGGGACTCAACTGCTGAGGTCATGAGTCCCCTAGAACATAGAACTACTTAAATCTAACTAACCTAAGGACAACACACACATCCATGCCCGAGGCAGGATTCGAACCTGCGACCGTAGCGGTCGCGCGGTTCCATACTGTATCGCCAGAACCGCTCGGCCACCAGCGGTAGGCCTTTTATTGTAGAAATAAGTGTCATTTGTTATTTTCTGTATTTCATCTATGTACCAACAATACTTCGCTGAGTTTAAGGCAACAGCATGGCAAATAGTCAATAGGAGGTAATGTTGGCTATAATTACGTTGCTGCATAAATCGGACCTGATTTGGTTCCCACACACTCTCCTCTCCAGAACAATGGGTTTCAGCAGATTTCCTACGAGAATTACTTTTTGCCTCTCTGTTCAAGACAAGTTCGTTAGAAGCATTGTGCAGCTTCTGTATGTGTGACGCAACATGAACTTAGAGTGTACGATCGATTCCGTGTTGCATCACTTGAAAAATCCTGTTCTGATTTATAGTCTGTTGGTGAACGTGTCCGCGGCTTGCTTACCTGAATACGAGCTGTACTGTTGTGAAATCTGATGGTCACAGTCCCAACAAAAAGTAATTGAAAAATGATCAGAATTTCGCCTCACTATATAAGGCTGCACAAAATATGGATGTTGAATTACTCCAGAACATTCTTATGAAACTGCCAACAATGGAATATGCTTCCCCCGGTTTCGTGAAACCGTACATTACCGAGATTTTTGGCCATACAGTGGCGCCTGATTTACCTTGTGCAACAGAAAATTGCATAAAAAATTACGAATGCGTAGCAACCGCGTAGTTGAAATCACTACAGTCAATTTTGATCCTGCACGGTGATAGCGAAGAACTTACGAGTGATCACTGAAATACTGAACTAAATCAAGAATGAATGGTTGTGTTCCCTGTAAATTACAGAATATCATTGTTAGTGTCCCTGTACAGGAATCCATGTGAAAGCTCTGTTGTACAACTCATCTCATACTCTGACTAGAATCCACAAATGTATCAGTGCAATTAAAAATATACAAATCTACTTTTGAACAGCAGGATGTACCTAGTGGAAATGCACTATAGAATATGGGGGCACTTCAGAAACTGTTATATGGGAATAGACTGTGTACCCATATCTGTTACGTATTTAAAACTTAGCCGGCCGAGGTGGCCGAGTTGTTCTAGGCACTGCAGTCCAGAACCGCGCCACTGCTCCATGCCCCGGTCATGGATGTGTGTGATTTCCTTAGGTTAGTTAGGTTTAAGTAGTTCTACGTTCTAGGGGTCTGATGTCCTCAGACGTTAAGTCCCATAGTGCTCAGAGCCATTTGAACCATTTAAGACTTAGTTGAGTGCAACATAATGTCTATGCGTCACTTTAGGATTCCCTTCTCACAATGACCTGTAAAAATGTTGCCAATTGATGCCCTTCACTTAGACAGACTAGAGCAATAGACTAGATTGAACGAGGTGCAGTTCCACAATGTACCTGTGGCTATAATAACCGGGACGATCACACAGTACTTTGTTTCGCTATTTTCCGTTGCCTCGGTTAGTTTCTTCCTTAATCGATGTTATATCGTCCTTGTAACTGAGTGATGATCGGAACATTATCAACACTCGACACCTTACATCTCTGGAAGCCTCCTAGAACGTAATGAAACATTAGAGTATCCAAGATATTTTAGATCATCTTACATATAAGACCTAAATGGAACATTTGGAGCAGGAAACTGATTAAAAAAAAAAGTCAACTTATTTCCATCGAAGTGTGGTCGATCCAATTTCACAGCTTTCACAGCTCGCACGTTACTTCACTACATCACTATTACATACTCTAGCAGCCAGATGCCATCTCAGATCTGTTTACAGGAAGGACTAGTACTGAAAATCTAGCTATATCTGTCAGTAGCTAGCGACAGTAACCAATCGTTTGCAGAAGGACTAATGAAATATCTTGATTGTAGGTGTCTCTACGAGAAGCCGACTTGGCACTTATTTAATATTTTCCTGCTCACTTTTAACCATGTGCACTGTCAGGAGCAGAGGATTTCAAGATAGTCTTCAGCTATATTTAGGTTTCTATGTTTGCATAAATTGCCTCAACTGAGCACGAGAGGACTTCTGGCAGCACATGTAACTATTAATGTAACTGAATGTCACACAAGTCCGACAGAACAGATAGCACTCATTTACATTAATATAATGGAGCTCGATTTCTTTGTGACATATGCTTCGGTGCCGTTGCACAAATATCGTTCTAATCCCCTACGGGAATGAAGAATTTCCAAGTAGGAGGTATAATGGACGAGTAGACACTTGCAAACAGCGAGCGATAAGACGAGAATTTGGGTCGGATGGTGTGCGTGTCCAGGCAGCTGAGACGGCTAAAGAAACCTTCATAGAAGAGCAGAACTTCCGGGTTCGAGCCCCGATCAGGCAAAATTTTTCAACTTCTGTCATTGTAATACTGAAATTTTCTTTGTAGTTCGTAGTCGTGATTTGCCACTTACCCAGTTTCTCTTTTTCCCCTTCCTCTAATTCTGAAAATCAAATATCTTTTACTTAATGCTGCACTACACTGTAAAGTGACTGAGACAAATGACAATATATTTCATTATTGCCACCAAATCTGTAAACAACGGTGACGATAGGAACGTTTTACCAGTCCTTCAGTTTCTTGACAATAGAACTCTGCTTAATGATCAAGCAGCCATTCCATGACCGCTTTGTGGAAGTTATCTTCGTTGGAAAATTTGCGACTTCTGCCAAACAGTTCTTCTATTGGCTGTGGAGTGTGGTCTGTGCTTGACTTCGATGGCCTGTTTTCACGATGAGCATCAACTGCGTCGTGAGTTCTTGGTCAAATTGTTGGCACCATTTCACTATGACTTGGCTCGATATTACTTCTGGTCAATATATAACTAGAATTTCATTGTGAATCTGTGTAGAATTTGTATGAACTGTCAAGAGGAATAGTACTGTACTGTCCCACATACTTCGACATTGAGGTATTACCACTCCATCTGACTTGCACACTGTGATGCTCTCGTTAATCGTACCACAGCACAACTCGGTCGGCTGGAGACCGAGAACAAGTGCTCTCTTCTGACTGTGAACTCCTCTTTTTCCTCAGTACTTTTAGGTTCGAACTACATCTGTAACTTACTGTCGTGCTGCGCATTCGGTAACTTTATGCTCTCTATGTTAACGACGAATGGGTGGAAGATGGCCAAGGGATCTGTTGCCGTAAGAATCTGGACAGGCAAAGAAAAGATTACTAGACACAAATTGAGTTTAAATAAAGTTATTGTACTCAACTTACTCTGAGAAGCTGCTACATGACTGTCACTTGTTACAGCCGTAGCTAGCTACAAGCAGAGACCTGAATATTTGCTAGTAGGGCTATGACAATTTGGAATAGTGTTTGGCACCAACCAGCAACACGAATTCTCACTGGAAGCACGGAACTACAAGTAGAAGCAGAGAACTGGTCTTAAGGTGACGGCAGCTTATAACATCGTCCTGTCTGTTCTGGAGCTTCTTTAACGGCAGCGATGTTCAAAGCGCCGCTCTTGGCACGATCAAGAATCTTCGAAGGGCCGGATCTGGCAGTATCGTTAAGCTACGACACTACACATGATTTTTCAAGTCCCCTCGTAGATACATGACGTATTTTAACGCTTTATTGCCTATTTATGCCCCGGTCCTTTCTTTCAAATGCTGATAATCTAGTCTCGCCAGGGTATTGCTAATACTCTATGTGCAGCAACGTCAAGTAAACCCTAGCGTATGTTATTCGTTCATGATCTTGGAGTCGCTGTCCAAACTGTGTCATGAGGCTCCTTGCACTTATGAGTGCTCTTTAGCATCGGACATTAACAGATGGAACCCTCTCTCACCCATTCGAATATTGCGTGATGCTACCTGGGAAATTTTAGATCTTTTCGTGGAGCTGCTGAGGGCGCAAAGGTTGAGTATGTTGTTGGTGGTGTCAGCGAGTGACAGCCGCGTCGCGTCGCCTTTTGCAGGTGGTCGTGCTGGTGGCGTGTGTGGCGATAGTGTCCTGCCAGCAGGAGCTGCAGCGCGAGAAGCGTGGATACCTGGGCCTGGGGGCCGGACTGCTGGCCGCCCCCGCCGTCGCCGCCCCCGCTGTGGTCGCCGCCCCCGCAGTCGCCGCCGTCGCTGCACCCGCAGTTGTCGCCGGACCCGCCATCGGCTACGGATATGGCTACCTCGGCGGTGTCCACGGAAGGCTGGTGCACGGTTGAAGCGCCTCCCTCTCTAAGCTCCGTGTGCTGGGTTTCTTTGTTGCTGTGGCCTCATTAAAGCTCCTTTTTGTAATTTAACATACTGTGTTTCTTTCTTCAATTTCTCTCTTAACGTACCAAAGTACCTACATCTTAGTATCATGATTTTACATCACCCATGGAGTTAACAGAGAAAGGTGGGGCCATCCACATGATACAATTAATGGTTACAATGTGTGTCCCAGTTCCTTGAATACTATGGCTATGAAAAATAAAACAAATTGATGTTCACAAAATCACTGAAATAATCCAAAGAAGAGTCTTTCCCCAAATCAAAACATAGCTGAAATCGTTTTAAACGTATTTTATAAAAGTCACTGTAGTCCTTTATTGGAGTTGCATTTAGTACTGCAGTATAATTTTCTTGGGTTCCTTAATCGCCTCGTTTCATTGCCATATTCAGTTTCGGGAATAACCAGACGTTGGTTGGAGCCAGATCCGGACATATAGTTGTGATCCATTTGCCAGCCAAAATCTGGTGCTCATACTTAGCTTTGTGTGGTGGGGTGTCCTCGCGGAAGTGCAACCAGGAACTTGCCTCTCGGTATTAGGGTCGAATTCGACGAATTCTCGCGCAGAGACGCTGGAGGACTCAAACAACTCGATGTTACCTCAGTGTTCCACTGCCATTTTCTGAAGAGTGTCAGAGACGTAGTGTCGAATTCCCAGGTAGGATGCCAGCTGCAGAAATTCTTTGACTTTCTACACAGCTTTTCTTGAAGCTTCAAGGATAGTAACGTCGCTGCTCGATGACACTTCAGTTTGTAATTTCACATAACAAGAAGTCCTAACGGAACTGGGGCGCAGATGCTGTGTATATAAGATTCTGTGCCAATATGCAACATGTTTTGTAGAGAAATGCACGTGAAGTGGATTAAATTAAAGAAACAAGCAGCTATTAGTCATCTGTTAAATTGCAACGTGACAACTAATCGCGCAGACGTGTTGTGAACTGCTCTTTTAGGTGTGGGTGGTACGACTGCACCTGTTACGAGGATAGTCGTTGCTTTTCTGTAGTACGGCTCCTGTAAGCTACCGTCTGTAGTAAATGGATTCTCAAGTTCGTGTGGTCCACGAAATTACTGGCCCCTTAAATTTACTGCCGGGTATTAATAATTTCTAGTGGAATAATTGACCAACCAGTAAAAATTAGCATGCAACGGATAACGCAATACTAATTTTTTGAGCGGCTACAGAACGTACGTATACAGGGCTTATGAGACGACATATAATAGGTTTCATTTTCTTAATTTCGTGACTGAGGTACTGATTTTGAGCTATTGTCTATGATGAGGGAGCAAATAATTAGCAAAAGATATGGCGTAAAAGATATTTATTCAACATCAATGGCGTTTAAACTACTGGACTTATTTCTGTTGCAATGAACATGATCACAATTGCTCTCCCTAGTTAACATCGTTCAGCCGCGCCACGTGATTATGGAAAGGAGACTGGAGCGTAGATCTGGCTTCAACGTAATTTTCTACAAACACACAATTACACCGATATCCCTTGCTTATTGTATTAAATTGCTATTGGGCACGCAAAACAATTTGAGCAAAGACGCTCCAAGAACTAGGTCAGGGTGGAAGAGTATTTCAGAATTCTTTGTCAAGTCAAAGGGCATTAAAATCAGATCCTGTGCTAAATCCATGAGCTTAAGCCGTGTATATTCCGCAATGCACAACAGCGCCAACAAATCAAATAGTTATAGTGGAGCACACTAAACATTATTACTTCTCACGTGGCCAAGATTCAGTGGGCAACAAAAATCCAGATAAATACGGAAAAACAAGATTAATCTTTCCCTATTTACACTCGCGTAGTATCGTATAGCTATCCATCGTTTACAATACATTTTTAATGCGAAACTACGCAGAGTCAGCGTGTCGGTTGCTCCGACCTACCACGTGGCGCGAAAACAAGTCCGTAAAGTAACATATAGAAAATAAATAAAAGTCCCCCAAAATAACACTGAAAATGTAAGAGCAGATTAAAACACATTTAATAAGCGGATTTCCGTTAAGCGGAGAGCAATAATAATGACCGTGAGCTTAAGGCCCATGGTGCTGGCGTGACCAAAGTCCAAACGTAAAGTTCAACTGAAATGTGAATAAACTATGAAAATAAACTCCGTTATGGGGGTTTAATGATTATCTTGCAACTGATGTGAACTACTGGACTTCATTACTGAACAGATTTCACACAATCTAATACCTTTGTTACTTTACCAAATCGAGAGCTGTGTCTCCACGTCTGTTCAGTGCCGGGTCACAGGAGCAAGAGACGACCGGACACCTCGCCTAACCGAACTTTGTTCAAGAGGTGGTGGGGGCACGATTCGCCAACCTAACAGAGCCGAACCGCGAGACTTCGCGAGCTCTTTGACCTGCCTTGCCCACCATCTCTGCTAAACTTGCTCAATTTTAGGGGGTTGGTACTATCCTACCACAGAACCATTCGACGCATGCACAGCTACGACCTTTGACTACGCTTTCTGCTACATCAGTAAGTATTTCAATCACACAAACCAGATCGCATAAAGGAATGGCAACTGGGAAATGTGGCACGCATAAAATGAATGAATGACTGATTAAAAAAATAAATAAACACTTAGTCAATTCTTTTCTGTAAGTTACCCTAGTAATTACTTCTGCTGAATAAAAAGCACTCGCAATAGTTCTCATGACCCAGGATTTATTCAAGAAAATATGGAACGGGCATTTCGAGGTAGAATGGGATAGGAATGATGACGGAAATAAGATCACATTTGAGGAAGTGGAGAAAATGGTCAATAGATTGCAGTGCAATAAAGCAGCTGGGGTGGATGAAATTAAGTCGGAACTCATCAAATACAGTGGAATGTCAGGTCTTAAATGGCTACACAGGATAATTGAAATGGCCTGGGAGTCAGGACAGGTCCCATCAGACTGGACAAAAGCAGTAATCACACCAATCTTTAAACATGGAAACTGAAAAGATTGTAACAACTACAGAGGTATCTCGTTAATCAGCGTTGTGGGTAAAATCTTCTCAGGTATTGTTGAAAGGAAAGTGCGAGTGTTAGTTGAGGACCAATTGGATGAAAATCAGTGTGGGTTTAGGCCTCTTAGAGGTTGTCAGGTCCAGATATTTAGCTTAAGGCAAATAATGGAGAAGTGTTATGAGTGGAACAGGGAATTGTATCTATGCTTTATAGATCTAGAAAAGGCATATGACGGGGTTCCTAGAAGGAAGTTATTGTCTGTTCTACGAGATTATGGAATAGGAGGCAAACTTTTGCAAGCAATTAAAGGTCTTTACATGGATAGTCAGGCAGCAGTTAGAGTTGACGGTAAATTGAGTTCATGGTTCAGAGTAGTTTCAGGGGTAAGACAAGGCTGCAACCTGTCTTCACTGTTGTTCATATTATTTATGGATCATATGTTGAAAACAATAGACTGGCTGGGTGAGATTAAAATATGTGAACACAAAATAAGCAGTCTTGCATATGCAGATGACTTAGTTGTGATGGCAGATTCGATTGAAAGTTTGCAAAGTAATATTTCAGAGCTAGATCAGAAATGTAAGGACTATGGTATGAAGATTAGCATCTCCAAAACGAAAATATTGTCAGTGGGAAATAAATATAAACGGATTGAGTGCCAAATAGGAGGAACAAAGTTAGAACAGGTGGACGGTTTCAAGTACTTAGGATGCATATTCTCACAGGATGGCAACATAGTGAAAGAACTGGAAGCGAGGTGTAGCAAAGCTAATGCAGTGAGCGCTCAGCTACGATCTACTACTCTCTTCTGCAAGAAGGAAGTCAGTACCAAGACTAAGTTATCTGTGCACCGTTCAATCTTTCGACCAATTTTGTTGTATGGGAGCGAAAGCTGTATGGATTCAGGTTACCTTATCAACAAGATTGAGGTTACGGATAAGAAAGTAGCTAGGATCATTGCAGGTACTAGTAGATGGGAACAATGGCAGGAGGGTGTCCACAATGAGGAAATCAAAAAAAAAAAAAAAAAAAAAAAACTGGGAATGAACTCTATAGATGTAGCAGTCAGGGCGAACAGGTTTAGATGGTGGGGTCATGTTACACGCATGGGAGAAGCAAGGTTACCCAACAGACTCATGGGTTCAGCAGTAGAGGGTAGGAGGAGCCTGGGCAGACCAAGGATAAGGTACCTGGATTCGGTTAAGAAAGATTTTGAAGTAATAGGTTTAACATCAGAAGAGGCACCAATGTTAGCACTGAATAGGGAACCATGGAGGAATTTTATAAGGGGGCTGTGCTCTAGACTGAACGCTGAAAGGCATAATCAGTCTTAAATGATGATGAATATGGAACGGGACAACAAGTTCACGTTCAAAATGTATACTGGAAATCTCAGTTGAAACTTTAACGATACCGTGAAGATATCCTGTACTGGAGCTCTCAATTGAAATTAATGTAAAAGCGATGGAAAAATCCTATTCAGAGCACCTATGGTAGAGTATTCAGGAGGCATTCGATGACAGTAGAACGGTTTCTGATCACATAACTGATTTCTTAAGGAACTTGTTGTACTTGACAATTAGAACTTTCCTTTACACGAAGTTAATAGTGTGTACAGGGAGCAGTTTGCACGACAGATTAATTTTAATTTATGAGTGCCAGTTTACTGTATAGGTCTGAAACCGAAATATAGCCCAGTTTTTGGAAATGAGTTACACATTACACCATGAGACATACATTATACGAAATACAGCCAGCCTGTGGGATACCATTAATTAAAAATTACTGAAAAATAGTTAGGTGCCATTGTAATAAAATGTAACACACAAAAATTCTACACTTTTGGCCATTAAATTGTAGTACCATGAAGAAAAAAAAGCATCAAATACCAACATGGCGTTAAGTATACCATATACTAGGTTATGCAAATGATTAGCATTTCAAAACAACTACACGAAACACTTAGGTTTTACAGCATTTAGATTCTCTGTATGAGGAACGAATTTCTGTACGAATGCAGCTTGCTCAGAAACATTTACTACGACAGTTCAGAACTCAACAGCAACAGGATTGTGTTTTATCGATGCTCATTGTGGTTACCACTCATTCTTACACATACATCATCATTTTTCAAAGACACTCGTGCGAACACATATGGCTTCCCTTCGTCCCATTCATCGACTACACGCTCCTGTATCGCGTGCACGTTTCAACTGATATGCAAAATCCTAACGCCCCTAAATGTCCCCATTGCCAGTAATTTGAGGCATTATATTCAGGTAAGCGTGGAGTTCACGCTACTGGGCTTCTTGAATCATTATCCGTTCGTATTAAGTTCGCGTTAGTGTCGTATGAAGGATGGAAAGCGGAAAGGCATCCCATCGTGCATAAGCAACATCGGTTGTCAAAAAACGCGGCCAGATTTCCGCGCAGCACACGTTAATTTTTCCTGCAATATTTCCCGTCATTCACAATTCCTGCCCGGAGAATGATACTAAAGCGAAACTGCTGCCGCGCTTCGACAATCACCGAGGATTTGTTGCATCAGAATATGCGAGTTTAGGACATTCAGTACCCCCATTTTAGATCACATCGGCAGAAGGGTAACCTCGCATACTGATTTTGTTACCTGATAGCTTGCATATGTTAAAAATGATGTAGGTAACGTAAGGTGATTCGTGCATCGATAGCCAAAGCGGTTAAGACGATCGCTCCAGTAAAGCGTTAAACCCGGTTTCGAGTCCCAGTGCTACACAAATTTTCATTGTCGTGATTCCATTACACAGTCGAATGTGCAGCTGCGAATATAGATCCAGCATGTCAGATGATGTTGAGGAAAGATTAGGACATCACATAATATGAAATTATTTTACTGCATCTTTATTCATACATGTCCCATATCGGAAAAAAACCCTGAAAAGATGTAGGATTTTGCTGATAGTTTTCGTCACAGTGCAAGATGTGAACATAGCGCTCCATGAAGATTCTGACCGTTGGAGGTTTTATATCTCACAACAAGAATTAGAAACATAAAACATTTGCAAACAATGGCTATACCATAAACGAAAAGAAAGGAAACGATGACGTACACAATACATAATTATTTGACTACGCGAGTAGAACTGAGGATGCAGGTAAACAGCAAACAGTGTGTCTGCGTAAAATGGGATGACTCGTCACGCTGTGTCAATACTTGACCCGCTCTTTTCAAAGCTTCAGACCTTCCGTGAGTTTCACAAATCTTCAAGTAAAACTTTGACATCCCTTTAGTACTTTTCTATTTCCCTTACCTATTCTTTGTGTAACCGTCAGACAGTGGTCTTCCGCATTTTCTAACATTGGAACATGAGATTGTGGTAACCCTTGTTGGGTCCTAGAGGATCATGAACAACCTACGGGAAATTTACAGTACGTCGAGCTGTAAAAAAGCCGCTAGTCTGAGCAAGACGGAAGTGATAAATGTCTCCAACCGAAGATAGCATTTTCAGGACACGTTCCTTCACAACATATTTTCCGGCTACAAGCCTCATATGACTGTAAATGCACTAGGAACACATCATACAAGAAGATACTGCACTAAACAGGGTGGAGCTTGTGGCCATCGCTGGTCACACGGAGTCAGGCGTATTCGGCATACTGGCAGACATCTTGTTACGTGTCTTCTTTCCATATCATTATGAGCTTCGATAATAAATGACTGCTCTCCATAAGTAAAAATCAGTGCATTGTACTGTCGATGAAATGCAGTTGATAAGAGTGAAGTATTCCTGTAGCTTTAGCCCACCTGTTCAATATATACTGGAGATTTTAGTTTAAAATGAAATGGATTCATCTAGCTCGGAGACAGTCTAATTGCGACTGAAAGTCTCTTTAATGGGAAGAAAGGGAACTTACTTGCCAACTGATCTCGTGCTTCTACATCGCTCAAATACACTCCTGGAAATGGAAAAAAGAACACATTGACACCGGTGTGTCAGACCCACCATACTTGCTCCGGACACTGCGAGAGGGCTGTACAAGCAATGATCACACGCACGGCACAGCGGACACACCAGGAACCGAGGTGTTGGCCGTCGAATGGCGCTAGCTGCGCAGCATTTGTGCACCGCCGCCGTCAGTGTCAGCCAGTTTGCCGTGGCATACGGAGCTCCATCGCAGTCTTTAACACTGGTAGCATGCCGCGACAGCGTGGACGTGAACCGTATGTGCAGTTGACGGACTTTGAGCGAGGGCGTATAGTGGGCATGCGGGAGGCCGGGTGGACGTACCGTCGAATTGCTCAACACGTGGGGCGTGAGGTCTCCACAGTACATCGATGTTGTCGCCAGTGGTCGGCGGAAGTGCACGTGCCCGTCGACCTGGGACCGGACCGCAGTGACGCACGGATGCACGCCAAGACCGTAGGATCCTACGCAGTGCCGTAGGGGACCGCACCGCCACTTCCCAGCAAATTAGGGACACTGTTGCTCCTGGGGTATCGGCGAGGACCATTCGCAACCGTCTCCATGAAGCTGGGCTACGGTAACGCACACCGTTAGGCCGTCTTCCGCTCACGCCCCAACATCGTGCAGCCCGCCTCCAGTGGTGTCGCGACAGGCGTGAATGGAGGGACGAATGGAGACGTATCGTCTTCAGCGATGAGAGTCGCTTCTGCTTTGGTGTCAATGATGGTCGTATGCGTGTTTGGCGCCGTGCAGGTGAGCGCCACAATCAGGACTGCATACGACCGAGGCACACAGGGCCAACACCCGGCATCATGGTGTGGAGAGCGATCTCCTACACTGGCGGTACACCTCTGGTGATCGTCGAGGGGACACTGAATAGTGCACGGTACATCCAAACCGTCATCGAACCCATCGTTCTACCATTCCTAGACCGGCAAGGGAACTTGCTGTTCCAACAGGACAATGCACGTCCGCATGTATCCCGTGCCACCCAACGTGCTCTAGAAGGTGTAAGTCAACTACCCTGGCCAGCAAGATCTCCGGATCTGTCCCCCATTGAGCATGTTTGGGACTGGATGAGGCGTCGTCTCACGCGGTCTGCACGTCCAGCACGAACGCTGGTCCAGCTGAGGCGCCAGGTGGAAATGGCATTTCAAGCCGTTCCATAGGACTACATCCAGCATCTCTACGATCGTCTCCATGGGAGAATAGCAGCCTGCATTGCTGCGAAAGGTGGATGTAGACTGTACTAGTGCCGACATTGTGCATGCTCTGTTGCCTGTGTCTATGTGCCTGTGGTTCTGTCAGTGTGATCATGTGATGTATCTGACCCCAGGAATGTGTCAATAAAGTTTCCCCTTCCTGGGACAATGAATTCACGGTGTTATTATTTCAATTTCCAGGAGTGTATTTGCAGTGACGGTGCTACTCTGAGAGATATTTCACCGGACCCACAGACACTCTAGGAAAAATGTGGAAAAATGAGGCTAAAACTGTTGGATAAATGATAGCCTGAGGGAAGGTGATGTTCGCCCTTCTGCACCTTAACTGTGGCACTCTGAAATAATGATTTTTGTCTCATGCGAACACTGTAAATTAAGAACGAAAGAACATTATCTATTTCACTATGAGAGAGACTGGCAACAAATTCCCTAATAGTAACAATAAGTACTGGAAGGATGACAGTAGCCAGGTGCGTAAAGCACGACCCTTCAGTTTGTATGTTAAGTCCAGGCAATATTTCCCACTTTTGTTGTCTCCTGGATGAGTTTTTACTCTGCGGCGGAATGTGCGCTGACATGAAACTTCTTGGCGGTTTAAAACTGTGTACAGTAACGGAACTTGACCTGGGACCTCTCAGTAACGCGGGCAAATGGCCCACCTACTGTGCTGTCCAAAGACTACACATGCCTCACTCCCCCCGCCTCTCCCCCCCCCCCCCCCCCAAACCCTCAACATTTCCCTTCCGGCTGTTCACAATTTTTACTGTCAGGATGAATGGTGTACTGTATGCCCTCTGATGGAACTCATTATTACGCTCATCTTTTTAATAGTGCGTTGGTTCATTCTGCATGAACCCCAGTAAAATTGAGGACGCTTATGCTCTTCTGAGGCGGACAGTTTTTCAATTGCAAGATGCCTTCTCAGGCCACCTCTGTCGGGGAAGACATCAAGCATGAAGGGATGCAGATGGTCAGCAATTATGTCCACAAAGTCTGCATCTGTCATAGTGCCTTCTGTTTGTGATGGGTTCTGTGGAAGCCCGAGTGAATGCTTCCCATATGAAAATACTGCCCCCACCAGCCAGCATCGGCGGCACGGTGCATGTTTCGTGAAGCCGTTCTCCTGGATCCCTTCTCTACTGCAATCGTAATCGACGACGTTTTTGGGACAACACGCCATCTTTTAAGAGTTGTATGCTACTGAGCCTTTTCTATCCCGCCTGGGAGGCGGCTCGTGGGTAGGAACGGGAAAAGGTGGTATAAGTGGTTACTGCAAGGACGAGGTTTACTGGTGCAAAAGCAAGGTGATAAACGATTACATAACTTTGTACGTAGGTGCGATGCTGAAGCGAAGTGTTCTGGCTGGCTGCTCCTGGTCAAATGGGCTGAAGCAGTCGCAGAGCTCGTACCCCTCGACAGCACCGGCTAGAGGGCGCTGTCGTCTGTGTCTCTCGTAGTGCCAACATGAGAAACTAATCCGTGGCATCGTTGCTATCGATACCACAGAACCGAATGTTCTGAAATGTGAGCCGAACACTTTTCTACGAAACACTTGTGTCTGCACCAACAATGTACTCGGTCGTCAGATCTACCAGAGGGCAATATTTCCATCCCAGCGTTCTGTGATGAGGTGTGGACGTCCAAAACCTTATCGCCTACTTCGTGTTTCACCATTCTTCGAACACTTTCCGTACATGCTCACGACAGTAAGACACTGGAGATTTCCAGCGTTACCGTTAACGGAATGCTCTTTCGTGAGGGCTGGACCATAATATTCTCACGGCGGTAAAAGTCCTTACATCAGTGGCTTTCTGCATTTCCGTCACCTAACTTCGCTAGAATCCTTCCCCATTCGACTCTGCTCCAGTTATGTATTTTGCATTAGGCTCTTTAAAAATTACACAGCTTTCAAAATAATGGACAAACGTTGCAGAGAAATAGCGGCAGTTTGTATATGACAGAGGGACGAAATTTCGTTAGAACGCTGTTTAATAAGCAATAGATTTCCGGTAATGAATAATAATAGAAGCAGTGCCAACAGTAGTTTAAATTTTTTGCATTTATGCCACACAGAATTTGTGTGTGGGGGATTTGAGGTAACAAACCCATGTTCTGTTGTGATGTGAGAGAGAAGTGGTAGGTAGGGCATGCGGAGAAGGAAGAATGAAACAATCACTACTATTTCAATCCTGGGGATGGAATAGGAATGAACATCGCAAGATTAATTTCAGGTAATTGAAAACAACCCAGATAGTAATTTGAACACAAAGTGTTGTATGTATTAATAATATGGGTTTGCAAGAGTGTCTCATTTAGAGCATATTATCTGGCTGCGGATACACCGTAGAGCATTAGTACCATTAACCTGTTATTGTTGTAGAAAACAAATTCACGCTTCTAGTACTGTTGTCTTTATGAGTGTGACATTTCTCCATAGAAATATAAGGAGTAAAGGAACGAAAATGAATTTTAATGTAACTACGGGGACTTGGTTATTAAAGGTGAATAGAAATTGCAACACTAGAATGTGCAGCCCAGTCTTAATCCACACTTACATGTACTGAACATGTAAAGCAACAAAGAAAAAGATTGAATATAATGGGACTGGGAGAGTACTTATAAAAGATACTGCCCCATAACTTGTAAATATTCAATGAGAGGATGAGTGAACCACCAGCAGTTGCTATCATGAACCCCATTACTAACGCAAAAAATCTCATCGTCATGCACAAAAGTTGATTATTGTTGCTGATAATCTGTAACGATTGAAACTAGTGGCATAAATAAAGTGATTTATCTTAGCAGCCATTGCAGATCAGTGCAACAACTGCAGCGAATTTATAGTCGTACAGTAACAATCAAATCCCTAAGTTTGTCATTTCTGATTTCGGTTATACAAGCTGTTCCTGCCAACATGGAAAAATGATTATAAATAATCCGCCTCGATTGCAAATAGAAACCGGATAATAATTATTTAGATCTCACCTTGACTATAGTGGACAGTCACATTGCTTTTAATATACATCGAAAAAATACATATTCTGATAACATTATTCCTGCTTACTCTGCACATCCGCAACCCCAAAAAATGGCCTTCTTTCATTCAAGTCTACAGCGTGCCATAGCTATCCCCCTTTCCCCCGAGGCGCTAGAAACGTGGAAACTATCGCTAAAAATAACGGTTACAATTCACACTTGGTAAGGCGAATGTACAGTAAGAAAATAAATAAAGATAATAATACGGCTTCCACATTAGGTGATGCAGTAGATGACGAACCAATGGCAATTATATCAGTTCCTTTCATAGGTAAAATAAGTTGCAAATTAGGACGTTTACTTAAAACCTATTGTTTTAGAGTAGCCTTCTCCACTAATAATAATTTGAAACAGAACCTAATCCACTCTTTACAATTCGGTGGTGATAAACTTTCTCAGTCTAGGGTTTTCAAAACCACCTGCGGTGACTGTTCGAAATATTATATCAGTCAAACAGGTCGGTCTGTAGCCACTAGATATAAGGAACATATTCCCACCAGAAGTGGCGACGCTGCGCGAGATTCCACCTTCGCTGAACATCTTGTACAAATGGCTCACGCGCCTAGTCCCCAAGCCAGTACCAAACTTCTTCATTCCGAAGTTAAGGGTATGAAATTTATTTATTTATTTATTGTTCCGTGTGACCAAATTAAGGAGAAGTCTCCATGGTCATAGAACGAGTCAATACATGAAATTATAACACGATATTAGAAACAGATAAAATGAAATATAAAAAAAAAACATATTCAGGTGACAAGTCATAAGTTTAAATAAAGAAAATCAACAATGTAACACTGGAATTTGATTAATTTTTGTAGCTCTTCCAGGAACTCCTCGACAGAATAGAAGGAGTGAGCCATGAGGAAACTCTTCAGTTTAGACTTAAAAGAGTTTGGGCTAATGCTAAGATTTTTGAGTTATTGTGGTAGCTTATTGAAAATGGATGCAGCAGAATACTGCACGCCTTTCTGCACAAGAGTCATGGAAGTGCATTCCACATGCAGATTGGATTTCTGCCTAGTATTAACTGAGTGAAAGCTGCTAACTCTTGGGGATAGGCTAATATTGCTAACAACAAACGACATTAAAGAAAATATACACTGTGATGGCAATGTCAGAATTCCCCGACTATTGAATAGGGGTCGACAAGAGATTCTAGAATTTACACCACATATAGCTCGAACATCCCGTTTTTGAGCCAAAAATACCCTTTTTGAATCAGAAGAATTACCCCAAAAAATAACACCATACGACATAAGCGTATGAAAATGTGCGAAGTAGACTACTTTTCGTGTTGAAGTGTCACTTATTTTAGATACAGTTCTAATGGTAAATAGAGCAGAATTTAGTTTCTGAACAAGATCCTGGACATGAGCTTTCGACAACAGCTTACTATCTATCCGAACGCCTAGGAACTTGAACTGTTCCGTCTCGCTTATAATATGCCCATTCTGTCTGATCAAAACATCGGTTCTTGTTGAATTGTGGGTTAGAAACTGTAAAAACTGAGTCTTACTGTGATTTAGCATCAAACTATTTTCCACAAGCCACGAACTTATTTCATGAACTACATTATTTGATAGTGTTTCAATATTACACACAAGACCCTTCTCTATCAAGCTGGTGTCATCAGCAAACAGAAATATTTTTGAATCACCTGTAATACTAGAAGGCATATCATTTATATAAATAAGAAACAGCAGTGGCCCCAGCACCGACTCTTGGGGAACGGCTAAGTCTCAGGATAAAATTAAAACCATATGGTCAGCCCCCCCCCCCATGAACCATGGACCTTGCCGTTGGTGGGGAGGCTTGCGTGCCTCAGCGATACAGATGGCCTTACCGTAGGTGCAACCACAATGGAGGGGTATCTGTTGAGAGGCCAGACAAACATGTGGTTCCTGAAGAGGGGCAGCAGCCTTTTCAGTAGTTGCACGGGCAACAATCTGGATGATTGACTGATCTGGCCTTGCAACATTAACCAAAACGGCCTAGCTGCGCTGGTACTGCGAACGGCTGAAAGCAAGGGGAAACTACAGCCGTAATTTATCCCGAGGACATCCAGCTTTCCTGTATGATTAAATGATGATGACGTCCTCTTGGGTAAAATATTCCGGAGGTAAAATAGTCCCCCATTCGGATCTCCGGGCGGGGACTACTCAGGAGGACGTCGCTATCAGGAGAAAGAAAACTGGCATTCTACGGATCGGAGCGTGGAATGTCAGATCCCTTAATCGGGCAGGTAGGTTAGAAAATTTAAAAAGGGAAATGAACAGGTTAAAGTTAGATATAGTGGGAATTAGTGAAGTCCGGTGGCAGGAGGAACAAGACTTTTGGTCAGGTGAATACAGGGTTATAAATACAAAATCAAATAGGGGTAATGCAGGAGTAAGTTTAATAATGAATAGGAAAATAGGAATGCAGGTAAGCTACTACAAACAGCATAGTGAACGCATTATTGTGGCCAAGATAGACACAAAGCCCATGCCTACGACAGTAGTACAAGTTTATATGCCAGCTAGCTCTGCAGATGATGAAGAAATTGATGAAATGTATGATGAGATAAAAGAAATTATTCAGATAGTGAAGGGAGACGAAAATTTAATAGTCATGGGTGACTGGAATTCGTCAGTAGGACAAGGGAGAGAAGGAAACATAGTAGGTGATTATGGATTGGGGCTAAGAAATGAAAGAGGAAGCCGTCTGGTAGAATTTTGCACAGAGCATAACTTAATCATAGCTAACACTTGGTTGAAGAATCATAAAAGAAAGTTGTATACATGGAAGAATCCTGGAGATACTAAAAGGTATCAGATAGATTATATAATGGTAAGACAGAGATTTAGGAATCAGGTTTTAAATTGTAGGACATTCCCAGGGGCAGAAGTGGACTCTGACCACAATCTATTGGTTATGACCTGTAGGTTAAAACTGAAGAAACTGCAAAAAGGTGGGAATTTAAGGACATGGGATCTGAATAAGCTGAAAGAACCAGAGGTTGTACAGAGTTTCAAGGAGAGCATAAGGGAACAATTGGCAGCAATGGGGGAAAGAAACACAGTTGAAGAAGAATGGGTAGCTCTGAGGGATGAAGTAGTGAAGGCAGCAGAGGATAAAGTAGGTAAAAAGACGAGGGTTGCTAGAAATCCTTGGGTAACAGAAGAAATATTGAATTTAATTGATGAAAGGAGAAAATATAAAAATGCAGTAAATGAAGCAGACAAAAAGGAATACAAACTACTCAAAAATGAGATCGACAGGAAGTGCAAAATGGCTAAGCAGGGATGGCTAGAGGACAAATGCAAGGAAGTAGAAGCTTATCTCACTAGGGGTAAGATAGATACTGCCTACAGGAAAATTAAAGAGACCTTTGGAGAGAAGAGAACCACGTGTATGAATATCAAGAGCTCAGATGGCAATCCAGTTCTAAGCAAAGAAGGGAAGGCAGAAAGGTGGAAGGAGTATATAGAAGGTTTATACAAGGGCGATGTACTTGAGGACAATATTATGGAAATGGAAGAAGATGTAGATGAAGACGAAATGGGAGGTAAAATACTGCGTGAAGAGTTTGACAGAGCACTGAAAGACCTGAGTCGAAAGAAGGCCCCCGGAGTAGACAACATTCCATTAGAACGGCCTCGGGAGAGCCAGTCATGACAAAACTCTACCAGCTGGTGAGCAAGATGTATGAGACAGGTGAAATACCATCAGACTTCAAGAAGAATATAATAATTCCAATCCCAAAGAAAGCAGGTGCTGACAGATGTGAAAATTACTGAACTATCCGTTTAATAAGTCACAGCTGCAAAATACTAAAGCGAATTCTTTACAGACGAATGGAAAAACTGGTAGATGCGGACCTCGGGGAGGATCAGTTTGGATTCCGTCGAAATGTTGGAACACGTGAGGCAATACTGACCTTACGACTTATCTTAGAAGAAAGATTAAGAAAAGGCAAACCTACGTTTCTTGCATTGTAGACTTAGAGAAAGCTTTTGACAATGTTGACTGGAATATTCTATTTCAAATTATGAAGGTGGCAGGGGTAAAATACAGGGAGCGAAAGGCTATTTACAATTTGTACAGAAACCAGATGGCAGTCATAAGAGTCGAGGGGCATGAAAGGGAAGCAGTGGTTGGGAAAGGAGTGAGACAGGGTTGTAGCCTCTCCCCGATGTTATTCAATCTGTATATTGAGCAAGCAGTAAAGGAAACAAAAGAAAAATTTGGAGTAGGTATTAAAATTCATGGAGAAGAAATAAAAACTTTGAGGTTCGCCGATGACATTGTAATTCTGTCAGAGACGGCAAAGGACTTGGAAGAGCAGTTGAACGCAATGGACAGTGTCTTGAAAGGAGGATATAAGATGAACATCAACAAAAGCAAAACGAGGATAATGGAATGTAGTCAGATTAAATCAGGTGATGCTGAGGGAATTAGATTAGGAAATGAGACACTTAAAGTAGTAAAGGAGTTTTGCTATTTAGGAAGTAAAATAACTGATGATGGTCGAAGTAGAGAGGATATAAAATGTAGACTGGCAATGGCAAGGAAAGCGTTTCTCAAGAAGAGAAATTTGTTAACATCGAATATAGATTTATGTATCAGGAAGTCGTTTATGAAAGTATTTGTTTGGAGTGTAGCCATGTATGGAAGTGAAACATGGACGATAACTAGTTTGGACAAGAAGAGAATAGAAGCTTTCGAAATGTGGTGCTACAGAAGAATGCTGAAGATTAGATGGGTAGATCACGTAACTAATGAGGAGGTATTGAATAGGATTGGGGAGAAGAGAAGTTTGTGGTACAACTTGACTAGAAGAAGGGATCGGTTGGTAGGACATGTTTTGAGGCATCAAGGGATCACAAATTTAGCATTGGAGGGCAGCGTGGAGGGTAAAAATCGTAGAGGGAGACCAAGAGATGAATACACTAAGCAGATTCAGAAGGATGTAGGTTGCAGTAGGTACTGGGAGATGAAGCAGCTTGCACAGGATAGAGTAGCACGGAGAGCTGCATCAAACCAGTCTCAGGACTGAAGACAACAACAACAACAATGGTCAGTCGTAAAGGAAGTGGCTGGTCTGCAGAGACAGGGCGAGGATGTGCGTAGTGGGAATGTCCTTGTTACTGATAAGTCGCAAATATGTACAGTATTTAATAATCACTTTCTGAATATAGCAGGTGAACTAAATAGAAACCTAGTCCAAACAGGGAATCATATAGCGCTATTAGAAAAAAGTTTTCCGAGACTGTTACCTGAAATGCTCCTCCATGATACTGACAAGAGGGAGATTGAGTTAATAATTAAATCACTGAAGACCAAGAACTCTCATGGATATGACGGGGTATCTAGCAGAATACTGAAGTATTGTTCCATGTACGTTAGCCCAAGTACTTAGCCATATCTGTAACTTTTCCTTTAGGAGTGGTCGGTTTTCTGACCGATTAAAGTACTCGGTAATGAAGCCACTTTGTAAAAAGGGAGACACTGATAATGTTGACAATTTTAGACCTATTTCTATGCCATCGGTGTTTGCTAAAGTTATCGAGAGGGTTGTATATACAAGGTTACTGGAGCAACTAAATTCATATTACTTGCTGTCAAATATACAGTTTGGTTTTAGAAATTGCGTAACAACGGAAAATGCTATATTCTCTTTTCTCTGGGAGGTTTTGGACGGATTAAATAAAAGGTTGCGAACGCTAGGTGTTTTCTTTGGTTTAACGAAGGCTTTTGACTGTGTTGACCACAAAATATTACTGCAGAAGTTGGACCATTATGGAGTAAGGGGAGTAGCTTACAATTGGTTCGCCTCTTACTTTAAGGACAGAAAGTAGAAGGTAATTCTCCGAAATATTGAGAGTGGTAGTGATGTTCAGTCGCAATGGGGCACTGTTAAGTTAGACATATTAGAAGGAATGGAGATATTTAAACATCTTTGGTATGACAAATACGGCATCCTTAACGACCAACTCCAGTTAAAAAACAAAATTTTTTTCGAAGGTTTCCTCCCACTGTTCAGTGCTTCACATTCTACCATACGACATGAACACAGCAGATGCATTCATGCGGTCGCTTGGTGTCACGGATCGTCAATTCGTTCAGTCACGCTCTGGGTTCCCTTAATTTTAGTTATGAGAGCTGCCCTTACAGACTTGAGTACACTAATACAATACATATGCTTTTTTCTTTCATTTATCGCGTTACAATGAGTGATTCTTCTACATGTTCACAGTATTCTCACTTATTACAAGCTCCAATATTTCTAATACGGCCAAATAGCTATTGCCACTCAGCTACAATTATCCAAGTTGAATATGGTGATGCAAGGATGTTTTTAGTCATATTTATTCCAAGTCCGAGCTCTGGTTTAAAATTAGGAAATAAACACTTCACCTTTTTTAAAAATACGATGAAGTGACGTCGTACGTCTCTTCACGCATACACACATAACTTTGTACACCATTCTGGTAACATCTGATAGCACTAATCACCTGACGTCTGTCGGTCAATAGATAATAAGGGCGATGAAAGTGACGTTGTACGTCCTCTCTCGCTTGTATATTAAGTCCGTTACATTATTTGACCTTTCACCTCAACAGCTATTAGAACATAAAGGTAGTTTGTTCCACGCTTATTGCGTTCACAGACCTCACTTGATTAAGCTCCATGGTTCAGTGCCTCAAGTACCTAATTTTAGGAAACTAGTTTATCTTTAGGTTCTGTTTACACTATTCTGGTCCATACCTGATAGCACTATTCAAAATGACCTCTGTCGGTCATTAGAGATAGAGCGACGAAGGCGACGTTGTACGTCCTTTCACGCAATTACACTAAAACCTGTCATACTAATTAGACCCTTTTCTGGTCAATAGCGCTCACAATTTAATAAAGTAACTTTACATGCTTACACGAGCGTAGTCATCAAATACCATCACAGACCCCAAGTATTTGAAAAATGGGTTATTCATCCCCTATATTTTTAGCCTGCTTCCAGCTGACGGCATTTTGTCTCCCCTTTGGGCATGCGTTTTGACCATCCGTGGAATTTTCTATCCCACATATATAGTTTCAGCCAAACCACGTTCTATTGTTCTATAAAATCGTCCTCGAGCTAGGTCAGTATATACAACACACGCATTAACTTCCTGCCCCTTCGACCGGGTCATCGGGTCACTTTCGTAACACATTTTACGCCAATCACATGGAAGAAGATGATTTCTCAATTTGCACACGCTGGTCCCTCTCTGACATTCTCAAAGCCTAGCTGCCGGCGCCGCCTCAGTTTACCTGAGAGCCCACAGCCCACCGACCGTTGGCTGGGGTGAGGAAGCATGCTTCTGACGTTTGAGCTACGTACAGCTATTGACATGGTACACACGTACCGTTTATTTTACATTTCATGCCAGTCTTTTGCCCTTTTGGGCGTTCTGTATTAATCTTGGACCGTGCCTCTTTAGCCAGTTTGTAGCTTCAGTGTGTTCCGAAGAAGGCAGCGTGGTTATCCGCGCCGAAACCTAGGTCAACATCCGGTTTCTATTTGCAATCGAGGCGGATTCTTTATAATCGTTAAATTATTCACGATTGCTGACGCGCTGCAATGTTAGAAGTTTTCAACATGAAAAAACTGAGAATCAGCCCTACAATGATTTATTTCATGTTGATAAATAAGGACTACGCTAAATATCACTGGACAACATCCTGTTGTTACTGAATATCACTCGTTAACTTCATAATAACGTGATTACAACCTATATTTTAACTTCAGTGCATCCTTCATTGGGCCAAACAGACCGAAGTCTGAAGGAGTTAGATCTGGGCTGTACAGTGGACGAGGAAGAACAGTCGAATGAAGTTTTCTGAGCTCCTCTCGGGGAGGATTTCCGTTTTCACTTGGAAGGAGAGGTTAGTTTGCTTTTTTGGCGACGAAAGCTAAGATGTCGTTTTTTTTTCTTTTTTCAGTTTTGTGAGGCAGTGTGCGGCCGGCTGGCACTCAGGAGATCTGAAAGGTTTGCGCGACCTCGTTACGATAGTGACAAAAGCATCACCCAACCACTCTCCGTGATTTTGTTCACTGACAGGTTCTATGTAGACATCCTGCAAGCGATTACTTATATTTTCGAAGGTCTGATTCTCCGCCGAAAGAAACTCAGTCACAGGTCTCTACTTGGAACGCACTTCCATACAGACGTCATTTTGAAGGCCTCTTACAGCGCCGCTATCTATGGGAACTTCGTTGCATTGCATTTTCAACCGAAAATGGCCGAGACAAAAAAGTGTAGCATTACTTACTGAACGCCCCTCGTATATCCTATTTATTCCCTAATAGTCAGTATATTAATTAGAATGGCATACAAAGCAAAAAAGAATGCTACATGCAGACAAACCTTACCGTAAATATAATGTAGTTTTAAATACTTGTACGGTAACTGACAGTTACTGGTAACTGACAAATGTAACTTAAATAATAATTAACTTTAACAGTGATGACTGATTACTGAAAATCAACACTTGGCACATGTCTGCGGAAACAACCTATGATTTCTAGAACAACAACGGTACTGGTTATATCGTTCCCCCTTACAACACCAATAGTCTCCAATTTCAGTGCTAATGAAGACAGTTAATAGGCTTACCTCACAATCGACGTATCAGCCGAACTGTACAGCCTAAACATTAAAGGATCGTGTCTAGGGACTAACGGCATATTTCTAAACACGAAAGAGCCTTACGAGTTTGCGACATTTTCGTGAGAAAAATGAGTAGAAAAATAAGATAAGTATAAGTTCTTTGATTGTGATGCAATTTAAAAAATATCAACTGTTAAATTAATATACAGAGTGCAAAAAAAGTGTCGACCAATCTGAGCAGTGGCAGTACTGACAAAAAAAGAAAAACAAGTTCAGTGAACATAATATTAGCATTCACTCACAGAAGATGGTGACATTTTGTTGCAGAATTAAACACAGTCGTTGTTTAGGCATCAGTCGACAAAGTTGGGAATATGTTTTGGTGTATTTCAATATCTCAGTACCCTGTGTACAGATTAGTCACAGACATACCTTACTGCATACATAATGTAGTTTTAATGATTTGTACGATTCGTGAGAGTTACTGATAACTGAAAAATTAACTATAACAGCGATAACAGATATCCAAAAATCACCACTTGGCACATGTCTGCGACCACAATCCCTTATTTGTAGGACGAAATACTGTACTGATCCCACTGTTCCGCTAACAACACTAATGGTCTCCAATTTCAGTGGTAATGAAGGTAATAAATAGGCCTACCTCGCAACAGTATCGACCTGTCAGCCGACTTGTACAGCATAAGTATTCAAGGTTCGTATATGGAGAGAAACGACATATTTCTAAACACGAAAGAGCCTTACGAGTTTTCCTTCAGTGAATTTCAATGCGGCCTTTTCATGACAAAAATGAGTATAAAAATAAGAACAATATAAGGTCTTTGTTAGTGAGCAAATAAAATGTCATCTACTGTTTCGGTAATATACAGAGGTTAAACAACGTATCGACAATTCTGAGCAGTGATAGTCCTGATCAGAAACAGAGAAACAAGTCCGCTAAACATTAGTTCAGGAATACTTCGTTTCTGATATATAAGCATTCACTCACAGAGAGTGCTGACCTTTGGTTGCGGAAATAAGCACAGTATTTGTGACGGCGCTCAGTTGACAGGGTGGTGAACATATTTTCATGGATTTCTGTATTTTATTACCATGTGCAGCCATTAGTCCGGGTATTATGAAGTCCACAGTAAGCTGCGTGGTTCGAGTTGTGTCACACTGTAATTTTTCGACAACCTTATGACGCGTTTCAGACTCGCTGACTGAGAGGACTTCCATTGTTTACCTCTTGAGGAACCAGAAAAGTTGTGCCCCTAGAACCTGAACAAATCTGCCGCACAAATTAACTCATGGACTTCTACGAAGCGGGCATTTTTTAACGTAGAGGGCCGGGAATGTACCTCACTTCTATTTGCCAAATAAAAGCAGAGATCATTTTCGGAAAATCACTTATGGAGTATCATGTCACCATCAATGAAGAGTAGTACAAAACAGAAAAGAAAACATATTGAACCATTGGTACTTAATATAGTGTAATAAGAGTAAACACAAGAGTGAAACCACTGGAGAAGCTAGAAGTGCACTGTAGTACTTACCTACAATTGCAACGAATTTACCAGACTCAAGGAATCCCTAACAAGTCTGATACTACATAATAACTCGAATCACACATCTCAAAAGAAACCATCTAGAATACTGCTACGCAGGAAAATATAAAAGCACACTGCCTTTCCGGTGCCACGTCTACTGGACAAGTTTTCCTTGATTCACTGTAAGTAACAAACACTCCAAACATTCGACACTTCTTGTTAACACTGTGTATACGATATTTTTTGTAAAATAATTACACCAAACTGGTAAGACCTTTTGATTGTTGTGAACAGAATGTTATTTATACTAACTCATATCAGCATAAAGGCCACACATTCACTAGAAATAATAAAAATCTTGAAAATTTTGTCAGGAGATGAAAGTTACGTCGAAATTACGTTGCAGAGTAACATAACAAAAAATTAAGAGCTTAGTGTGTTCGCTCATTGTAGAAGAAAATGTTTTTTAAGCAAGCAATTTTAAGAAGACTGTGTATACGTTCTGGGCAAGATGTAAAGACATCTGTTCGATATTTTGGATTGCAATAATATCAATGGGCATTTTGCAAAAAGCTATTACAATGTGCATGTGGCCTTGCAGGTTATTGTCATCTCACTGTACGAAGTATCTTTCTTTTAACGTGGTCATTACTAATTACGTAATATATTTGTCTTTTGGAAAAGTTATTTTATCTATGAGAGATAGCGGATAGGCACTTGGTGCAGGGAGTAGCAACTGACCCTTAACATAGACAAATGTAATGTTGCGAATACATAGAAAGAAAGATCCATTATTGTATGATTATATGATAGCGGAACAAACACTGGTAGCAGTTGCTTCTGTAAAATATCTGGGAGTATGCGCACGGAACGATTTGAAGTGGAATGATCATATAAAATTAATTGTTGGTAAGGTTGGTGCCAGATTAGAAAATATAGTCCATCAACAAAGGAGGTGGCTTACAAAACACTCGTTCGACCTATACTTGAGTGTTGCTCATCAGTGTGGGATCCGTACCAGGTCGGTTGACAGAGAGACAAGATCCAAAGAAGAGGGGCGCATTTCGTCACAGGGTTATTTGGTAATCGTGCTAGCGTCACGAAGATGTTTAGCAAACTCAAGTAGCAGACTCTGCTAGAGAGGCGCTCTGCAATGCCGTGTAGCTTGCTGTCCAGGTTTCGAGAGGGTACGTTTCTGGATGATGTATCGAATATATTGCTTCCCCCTACTTATACCTCCGGTGGAGATCACGAATGTAAAATTAGAGAGATTCGAGCGCGCACGGAGGCATTCCGGCAGTCGTTATTCCCGCGAACCATGCGCGACTGGAACATGAAAGGGAGGTAATGACAGAGGCACGTAAGGTGCCCTCCGCCACACACCGTTGGGTGGCTTACGGAGCATAAATGTAGATGTAGATGTCGAGATAGTCAGACATGATTTGCCTTGACAACATATGTTCGCACATTGCTGGAAAAAATCACTTCTTTTGCAAGCTGCATCAAACCTGTCTTCGGTGACAAGGTTACGACGGCAACAAACTCGACTACAGGAACAAACCTTTCTCCTGAGTGAAAGAACCACGCCTCCGACTGCCACTGGCTGACACAGGCGACCTAGAAGTAGACCAGTTCTAGGAGCGGACAGTACCGCAGCGGAAGGCCACCCACTGTGGCACTGACCCCCGCCCATGTTCCAGTACGATATAAAAGACAGCCGCCTGCGGTCTGCAGGTACAGTCTGCTCCCACAGCAACAACCTTATCCACACAGCAACATGAAGTACTTGGTAAGTGCCTGTGTACTTCTGGAGAGTTCAACATAGTCAGCTCATTGATATAAATGTGTAATGTCAGTAGATCCAAATCACGTAAGAACTTGAGTACTGTACTACAAGGGGTGTCAACACCAACTGTGTCGACTGAGTTTCTAAGGGGACCTTACCACTGCGAATGGATTGTATATTAGTGTCGCTGTCTTTTTCATCTACATCTGTAGTCCGCATCCAACGTGCTATGTTTGTCTTCTTGCTACAATTCCTTGACGGATGTTTAGCAATAGATATCGTCACTAAATGTCTGCACAAGCCTGAATCGTTCTAATTACACTTTCGTGGTCCCTATCCGATATGTGAGCATCAGCAACTAATATATTCTTCAATTGATCCTACAAGTTGGTCCCTCAAAATAGTCATAGCAAATGTTTTGCAATGCAATACGAATTTTTAAACCTTTCATCTTGAGAAATGGATCATTAAAAGGAGATTTCAACGCTGAGTAAACAAATCCCACACGAGCTACGCAGCTTTTTCTCTTTATCTTTTCTCTTTATCACTGTTTAATGCAACCCGGAAGATGTCCCACCACCAGAAAAGGAACAGTATTCGAGGACAGTTACTACACTCTAAATGTCTCTTCTAGCAAAATAATGGGAATTATAATAGGTAACCTATGTAGTGATTCATTATGAGACAACTGTATCATGGCTAACATTGTGTCTATTTACTTTTCCGTTGTTAGGCAATATAGTTCAGGTAGAAACTCGTTGTTGCCTACATATAATATGAAGAATGTATACAGAATCCTGACCAGACATCTATACCTGCCATAGTAATTTTTTTTTTTTTTGTAAGCTAATAATGACGTTAGATGTATTTCAGAGCCATATCTAAAAGTGTAAGGCATGCAATCTAGTATTATTAATCTTCAGACTAGTATGAATAACGTATTTTAAATTAATGAGAAGTCATTTTTTTGCAGACATAAGTGTCATTTACTATTTTGTATATTTCATCTGATGCACCAACAATACTTCGCTCACTTTAATGGCAAATAGTCGGTAGGACGTAATTTTGACAAAATTCCGCAGCTACACAAACTGATTTTGACGCCACACCCTCCTCTCTAGAATAAGGAGTTTTAACAGATTGCCTAGGAGAACTGCTTTTTGTCCTTCTGCTCATGACAAGTTCGTTAGATCCGTTGTTCAGCTTCTGTATACGTGACACAGTATGCAGTTGGAGCGTATCATCGATTACGTGTTACATCACTTGAATAACTCCTATTCAGATACATGTTCTGTAAGCGAATGTGGCCACGGCATGCTTATCTAAACACAATATGTACTGTTGTGAAATCTTATGGTCTCAATACTAAGAATAAATAATTGAACAGTGTTCAATGTTTCGCCTCACGATATGTAGCTGCACAGGATGTGGATGTTGGAGTATTGAAGAGTATTCTTTTGAAATTGTCACTAATCGAATACGCTTCCGCTAGTTTAGAGAACCCGAACGTTGTCGAGTTTCTTGTTCAAACAGTGGCGTCTTAGTTACCTTGTGCAACAGAAGAAAAGTGTAAATTTTATGATTTGCACACGAGTTGAAACTACGTAGTTGAAACCTTTACAGTCAATTTTGATCGTGCACGATGACAGCGAAGAACTTATGAGTGATTACTGAAATACTGGACTAAATCAAGGATGAATGGTTACGTTTCCTGTAAATTACAGGATTGCATTGTTGGTGTCCCTGTATAGGAATCCATTCAAAATCGGTTGTGTAGATTTCATCTCTTGCCTCGATTAGAATCCTAAATATATCAGTACAATTAAAAGCAAACAAGTGTGCTTCAGAACAGCAAGATGGGTCTAATTGAAATTCACTACAGAATATATGCATTTCAAAAATAGGTGTATGGGAGTGGATTGTGTGCCCAGGTCTTTTATGTATTTAAAATTTAGAGGCATACAACATAATAACTATAAGTCGCTGTAGTATTACTTTCTCACAATGAGCTGTGAAAATAGTGGCTCATTGACGCCCGTGCCTCAAACAGGCTAAGGCAACGGATTAGATTGAGCAGTGGTTTGGGGCTAAAATACCCGGGACGATCACACAGACCCTTGTTTTGCTTTTTTCCGTTGCCTCTGTTAGTTCATTCCTTAAACGATGTTATATCGGCCTTGTATCTGTGCGACGACCGGAACATTATCAGTCCTCGACACTGTTTACATATCTAGAAGCTTCTTAGAGCCTATAAAACGTTGGAGGACCCATAAAACATCGTATCATCTTACAAATAAGAACGGAATGGAACTTTTTGAGCAGGAAACTAATATAAAAATGTCTGGTTGTTTCCATCCAATTGTGATCGATCCAGTTTCACGGCTTGCGTGTTATTTCACTACTTCAGACTCAAGCAGCCAGAATCCATTTTACATCCGTTTACAGAAACGACTGATACTGGAAATACAGCTATATCTGTCAGTAGCTAGCGGCAGTAAACAATCGTTCGCAGGACTCTGCAATAGAAATGACTAGTGAGTTCTATTACTTGCTTCTCTACGAAGAGCCTGATTAGCAGCTATTTCATGTTTTCCCTTTCAGACTTAACCATATGCACTGTCTTGAGTAGAGGATTCCAAGACCGGCTATAATTTTCGTAACTTTCCTCAATTGAATACCAGGCGACTTCTGACAACCCATGAAACTTGTACTGGCGTAACTGAATGTCGTCTGTTCAGTCGAACTAGCCCGATAAAACAGATAACACTAATTTGTATTAACATAATGGAGCGCGATATCTCTATCGCATATGTTTCGGTGAGGATGCACAAACATCGTTCGGACCCCTACGGGAATCAAGAATTTGCAAGTACGAGGTGTGATGGACGAGTGACACTGGTGTGCAGCGAGCGATAAGACGGGAATTTGGGTCGCAGGGGGGGGGGGGGGGGGGGGAGGGGGGGTCATGTCCTGGAAGCCGAAACGGTTAAATATACCTCCCTAGAGAAGCGGAACGTCCGGGTACGAGACCCGGTTCGGCAGACGTTTCCAACTTTCGCCACTGCAATATGGCAATGTCATTTGCAGTTGGCAGTAATGATTTGCCGCCTGTTCCCTTGCTCTTTCTTCCTCCTTCCTCTGTTTCAGAAAATCAAGTCCTCAATTCGTTGGCAATAGAAATCTGTTCAGTGGTCAAGGAGCCATTCCAGGACCGCTTTGTGGAGGTTATCATCGTTGGAAAATTTGCGAATGTTGCCCATCAGCACGTTTATTGCCATTACATCGTAGTATTTGCTTGATGTCGAAGGCCTGTTTTCATGATTACCACCAAATTGGTCAAATTGTTGAACCATTCCATAATGACTTGGCTCGATATTACTTCTGTTCCATATATCACTAGAATTTCGCTGTAAATGTGTACAGTATTAAAATGATTTGCAGACAAGACTCGTAGCGTTCCACAAACTCTGGAGTACGATTCCAGTTACAAAGCCATTTGATTCGCACACTGTCATGCACCTGATCGTATTGTAGGAGAGATGTTTCGGTTGCAAACGCAGAATAAGTGCTCGCTTCTGGCAGTAAGATCCTCTTGTTTCTCAATAGTTCTATCTTCGTATATCCATAACTGAAATGGACGATTTGGGGCGTCAGCAAGTATAATATATGTAAAAAAATGACGAAATTGCTCCAGCTGTATTAAGGTTTTGGTTTTACTGGCGACTAGTTTCGATTTTGTTACAACATAATCTTCAGGCCCATACTTGTTGACAGCAACTGTATGCGTTTAACACTGGTAGTCAGTGGTGAGATAGGCGTGTTTTAGGTTCGAACAACATCTGTAACTTACTGTCGTGTTGCGAGTTAGCAAACCGTTATGTCCCCTTTGTTAACCACAGATGGGTGGAAGGTGGCCAAAAGATCTATCGAGGTAGCAATCTGGACAGCTAAGCAAAAGATTACTAGACACAAATTCAGTTTAGGTAAATTTATTGTACTCAACACTTTCTGAAGAGTTGCTACACTTGTTACAGCCATAACTTGCTATAAGCAGAGACCTGATCCCACCGTGCATCTATATGCACTGAATGTTTGCCGGTAGAACTATCAGTAACTTGGAGTAATGGTCGGCACCAAATAGCAATACCCAACTCTCACTTAAGCACAGAACTACAAGTAGAAACAGACAACTGGTCTTAAAGTGGCCACAGGTTATAACATCGTCCTGTTGGTCCAGGAGTTTTTTCAGCGGCAGCGATGTTCAAAGCGCCGCTCGTGGCACGATCACGAATCTTCGAAGCGTAGACTCTGGCAGTATCGTTACGCTACGACACTACACATGCTTTTTGAAGTCCCCTCGTAGATTCGTGATCCGTTTTAACACACTATGGCCTATTTTCTGCCCCAACCTTCCTATCAAATTCTGATATTTAAGTCTCGTCCAGCCAATGCTACGTGCATTGTACGTGCAACAACACCAAATGAACCTTAGCGTATGTTATTCCTTCATGGCAAAAAATGGTTCAAATGGCTCTGAGCACTATGAGAGCACTATGAGAGAACTATCAGTCCCCTAGAACTTAGAACTACTTAAACCTAACTAACCTAAGAACATCACACACATCCATGCCCGAGGCAGGATTCGAACCTGCGACCGTAGCGGTCGCGCGGTTCCAAACTGTAGCGCCTAGAACCGCTCGGCCACCCCGCCCTGCTGTTCCTTCATGATCTTGATGTCGCACTCCAAACTGTGCCATGAGGCTCCTGGCACTTATGAGTGCTTCAGACATTAACTGATGGAACACTCTCTCCCCCACTAGAATATTGCGTGATGCTACCTCGGAAATTTTAGATCTTTTCGTGGAACTGCTGAGGCCGCGAAGATTGAGTATGTTGTTGGTGGTGACAGCGAGTGACAGCCGCGTCGTGTCGCCTTTTGCAGGTGGTCGTGCTGGTGGCGTGTGTGGCGATGGCGTCCTGCCAGCAGGAGCTGCAGCGCGAGAAGCGTGGATACCTCGGCCTGGGGGCCGGACTGCTGGCCGCCCCCGCCGTCGCCGCCCCCGCTGTGGTCGCCGCCCCCGCAGTCGCCGCCGTCGCTGCCCCTGCAGTTGTCGCCGGACCCGCCATCGGCTACGGATATGGCTACCTCGGCGGTGTCCACGGAAGACTGGTGCACGGTTGAAGATCCTTCCTCTCTAGCCTCTGCACGCTGTGTATCTGTATTGCTGTGGCCCCATTAAAGCTCATTTTGTAGTTTAACATATTGACTTCCTTCTCTCGAATACACCAGAGTACCTAACCACATCTTAGTATCACGATGTGACATCACCAATGGAGTCAAAAGAGAAAGGGAGTGCCATCGACACGATAACCACTACTGACTACACAGTATGTCCCAGTTCTGTTAGGAATGTGGCTATGAGCAACAAAGCCATCTATGCTTTCAAAATCACTGTATTTATTCAAAACAGTCTTCCCCTGAATCAGAACACAGCTGAAATCGTTTTAAAGGTGTTATCTAACAGTCACTATAGTCCTTTCTTTGGAGTCGCATTTAGTACTGCAGTACAGTTTTCTTGGATGTCCTTAATCACGTCCTTTCTTTAATATGTTCAATTTGGGGAACAATCAGAGGTTGACTCAGACCAATTCCTGACTAATAGGGTGTGTGATCGATGACTGTGCAGGCCAAAAACTCGTGCACAGGCTTCGCTTTGCGGGTCAGGTTGTCATCATGGAGGGGCAATCAGGTACCTGCTTCTCGGTATTCGGATCGGATTGGACAAATGTTCACCCAAAAACGCTGGAGGACTAAAAAAACATTTTGGTCTGACTGTTGCATTGCCATTTTCCGACGAGTGTCAGACACATAATGTCACATACCCGCATAGGATGCCTGTCCCAGCAAAGCTTTGACTTTCTACACAGCTGTTTGTTTTTACCTTCAGAGATAGTAATGACGCAAATCGCTATGAGATAACATAGCAGTTTGGTATTTCACGCAAGCAGTCCTAACGGAGCTGTTGCGTATGTGAAGAATGTGTGCCAATGTGCAATCTATTTCAGACACAACTGAACGTGAAGTAGATTAAATTAATGAAACTAGCAGCTATAGCTCACCTGTCACATTTATAATAGAGTTCTCAATTGAAAGTTCCACGAACCCATGAAGATTCCCGATTATTGGAGCTCTCAGTGGAAACTAATATAAAAACAATGGAAAAATCATCTTCAGAGCACATGTACAAATTTCATGAGGCATTAGATGACACTGTAATGGTTTCTGATCACATAATTGTTTTTTTAAGGTACTTGGTGTAGTTCACAATTGCAACTTTCTTTTAGACACAGGTAATAGTGTGTAGAGGAAGATGGCAAATTACGTTTAATTTATAAGTGTTGGTTTCCCGCATAGGATTGAAACCGAGATTCAGCCCAATTTGAAAATGAGTTACACATTACACCACGATACACAAATTATACATATGAAATACAGCTATCCTTTGGGACACTAGTAACAGAAAATTCCTAAAAATAGTTACGTGTCATCGTGATAAATTTAATACACAAGGATTCCACACAGTTTTAAATTAAATTGTAGTAGCATGGAGGAAGGAAGCATCAAATGTCAACATGCTAGGTTTATATTATTTATTTATTTACGCGTCACGTTCCGTAGGACAAGACTGAGGACCAAATCTCCAAAGTCATGGAATGTGTCAGTATATGAAATTACAACATAAGGGTAACAACAGATAAAAATAAAATGTTCATGAACACAAATAACGTAAAGCCATAAGTTTAAGTATACACGATCAACAATACAACATAAGAATCAGCTTAATTTTTCAAGGAACTCATCAACAGAATAGAATGAGTGACCCATGAAGAAACTGTTCAGTTTCGATTTGAAAACGCGTAGATTATTTCTAAGATTTTTGAATTGTTGTGGCAGCTTATTGAAAATGGATGCAGCAGTATATTGCACACCTTTCTGCACAAGAGTTAAGAAGTCCTATCCAAGTGCAGGTTGGATTTCTGCGGAGTATTAACTGAGCGAATGTTACTTTCTTGGTCATAAGCTGATACTGTCAACAAGAAACGAAGATAAAGAATATATTTATTGAGAGGCAAACGTTAAAAACCCAGACTAGTGAATACGGGTCGACCAGATGTTCGCGAACTTACACCACTTATTGCCTGACCCGCCAGTTTCTGAGCCAAAAATATCCCTTGAGAATGGGAAGAGTTACCCCAAAATTTAAAACAATCTACATCTACATCTACATCCATACTCCGCAAGCCACCTGACGGTGTGTGGCGGAGGGTACCTGAGTACCTCTATCGGTTCTCCCTTCTATTCCAGTCTCGTATTGTACGTGGAAAGAAGGATTGTCGGTACGCTTCTGTGTGGGCTCTAATCTCTCTGATTTTATCCTCATGGTCTCTTCGCGAGATATACGTAGGAGGGAGCAATATACTGCTTGACTGCTTGCTAAATAAGTGAATGAAAATAAGCAAAGCAGACTAATTTTCGTATAAAACAGTCACTTACTTCAGATACCAATCGATAGTAAAAATGGCAGCATTAAGTCTTTCAACAAGATCCTGAACGTAAGCTTTCCACGACAGTTCACTATCTATGTGAACACCTAGAAATTTGAACTGATCAGATTCACTAATCAAGAGCTCATTCTGTGAAGTAAAAACATCAGATTTTGTTGAATTTGGTGTCAGAAACTGTAAAAACTGAGTCTTCCTGTGATTTACCGTTATTTTACTTCCCAAGAGCCATGAACGTATGTTATGAACTGCACTACTTGAAAGCGAGCCAATGTTGTACACAACGTCATTTACTACCAGGTTTGTGCCATCAGCAAAGAGAAATATTTTAGAGTTATCCATAATACTAGAGGGCATATCACTTACACAGGATGTTAAAAAAAGGTACGTCCAAACTTTCAGGAAACATTCTTCACACACAAATAAAGAAAAGATGTTATGTGGACATGTCTCCCGAAACGCTTAATTTCCATGTTAGAGCTCATTTTAGTTTCGTCAGTATGTACTGTAATTCCTCGATTCACCGCCATCATTTCATACGGGATACTCTACCTGCGCTTCTGGAACATGTGCCTTTACAAGTACGACGCAACATATGGTTCATACACGATTGAGCTACTGCACATTTCAGACGAAGTGTTCGTACGCTTCTCAACAACAGATTCGGTGACCGATGAATTGGTAGAGGTGGGCCAATTCCATGGCCTCCACGCTCTCCTGACCTCAACCCTCTTGACTTTCATTTATGGAGGCATTTGAAAGCTCTTGTCTATTCAACCCCGGTACCAAATGTAGAAACTCTTCGTGCTCGTATTGTGGACGGCTGTGATACAATACGCCATTCTCCATGGCTGCATCAGCGCTTCAGGGATTCCATGCGACGGAGGGTGGATGCATGTAACCACGCTAACGGAGGACTTTTTGAACATTTCCTGTAACAAAGTGTTTGAAGTCACGCTGGTACGTTCTGTTGCTGCGTGTTTCCATTCCACGATTAATGTGATTTGAAGAGAAGTAATAAAATGAGCTCTAACATGGAAAGTAAATGGGTCCGGACACATATCCATGTAACATATTTTCTTTCTTTGTGTGTGAGGAATGTTTCCTGAAAGTTTGGCCGTCCCTTTTTTTAATACCCTGTATATAAAAAGAACAGGAGTGGCCCCAACACTGATCCCTGGGGCATCCCCATTTGACCATATGCCACTCAGACCCCACATCACAGCCATTCTCAAAACTGTGAGTAATGACCTTTTGCTGTCCATTGTTAATGTAAGTGGTGAACAGATTATGAGCTATTCTCCGTATTCTGTAATGGTCCCACTTCTGGGGCAATATTTTGTGATCAACACAATCAAACACTGAAGTTGAACTAAATAAGCCCTCAGTCACTATTTTTAGTCTTTTTGACCAGATTTCAACACTTCTATGAGTGCCTTACTCAGAAATTAAATATTTAAACTGGCCTATAACATAAGAACAAATCTGTGGGGAAAAAATTACACAAAAGTGTAAGTTCTGACTAGCATTACAAGAAAGAGACAGTACTTACATGTAACGTATAAAATAAATATCAAGCCACAAAGTCTTTAGTCAAAAAATTCTAAAAGTATACATGAGAGGCGAGCCACTATGGGCTACTCGTACCTATAAAGCCACACGTATCAACAAACAGGCTCCCAGGTTACCAAGTGTGGGCAGGTGAGCATTACACCAATAGTACCATCTAGTACCCTTAGATATAAGTAGGCTACTTAACATTTAAAATATAGGCGGCTGAATGTTAAAATTAACAGTATTTAGTAAATGAACCCACAGACAAAGTTTTATTTGGCAACAGCAGACATCTTAACTTTTTGCTTATATAAAAGCAAACTGAAAACTGATTAACGTTAAAAAAGAAGCAATACTTACACGTCATGTATAAAATAAATACTAAGCGAGAAAGCTTTAGTCACAATTTTAAAGTAGAATCCGTGGAGAGTAAGCCACTACGGGCTGCTCGCATATGTCGAGCTACAGGTAGCATCAGACTAGTGGTGGGCAAGAAATCGCGTATCTGTTAGAAATCACAGTGATTGAGAAGTCACAGATATCACAATAACAACTTTACAAAATCTAAGTGCAATTTCAGTCACAGTTAGCAGTCGCAAGTAGCATTTCACATTTAACGCTGTGAGCCATCTGTTGGCCGAATTCCGTACTGGTTTTTGCGATTTCAGTGACAAGTCGCGGTTAGAAGTCGCAAGTAGCAACTAAAAAGCGCAGTTAGCAGTGCCATCTGTTGGCCAAAGTTCGTACTACGCTCATCTCTGCGACAGGCTATCGAGTCTAACTGCGATTTCCGTGACAAGTCGCAACTAAGGGTCGCAAGTAGCAACTAAAAAGCGCAGTTAGCAGTGCCATCTGTTGAGCAAAGCTCGTATTATGCTTTTCGCTACCGAGTCAAACTGCGATTTCCGTGACAAATCGGAACTAAGAGTGGTAAGTAGCAACTAAAAAGCGCAGTTAACATTCATTTCCTAGTGTTGAACGACGTACGTACTTCGTTATGAGAGCCTTGTGCCTCACGAGATCGGTGTGCTGTTTGTGCATATGAAGGACTTATTTCATTAGTGGTACAAATCCATTTATGTTCATTTTGAGATACGGAGTCGTAAAGTTAAATGAGCGCTGAAATTATTGAGTCATAAGAATGCCTCACTTTTATTCCGACACAGTTCAAGACTCGGGATAAAAGTTTTGCCCCTGGTGTTCTACATGGCAACTTCACACCCACGAACTTTTTGCCGACACTACACCACCTACATAAGTAAGCTTTTCCTGTGTTACTTTCAAATACTGCACTTAAGCAATTCCTGATTTAACTGGAAGATCTGTACTTCCCTCTTTCATATCAACAGCCTCAAAATGCATATTGTAGACTTCGGGCTATGTTACAGGTCAGTGTCACACCAAGATTGTGGAGAAAGGAGGGGGGGGGGGGAGGGGGGAGGCGTGTCAATCTCCAACTAGTGTTTACCAGTAAATAAGTGGCGGAAAATTACGGGTATAGGACGGCTTAAACATCTGGAAAATGAGATTTTCATTATTCACTCACTCTATTTAACATTTATTATTCCTTTAAAATCGCATAACAAATTCAATAAAACACAGTTTAATCACTCATCTACACACTTATTTCACAATTATGTCACTTTTAAACTACAAATCCTCTAAGAGCTGTCTTGAATCTTCACGAGTCTCTCTCAACAGACTTGATGTGGATAGATACGTACAGCAACCCGTAATCAAGAGTCAGAACTGTGTCTGCAAAATCACAAGGGTTATTAAACAATTTTTGCTGTCACTAACTACAAGCAATATAATTGAAAGAGTAGATTGCTAATATTTGCTGTAATGAAAGCCACTCAATGGGGTGTATTTCACATTTGCAAGAACGATCTGACTGAAGTAATTAAGTCCATCGAAACACTTAGAAACTAACCTCTCGCCTGACGAAAACGGTCTAAAGACGCAGTGGCAATTTCTCCAGATCTGTTGACAATGATATTTTGAGTTATCAATTTACTGAGTGACTGAAATGTAGTTCGGGTACCTGTGAACATAACAATATGTTAGAATTCATTTTCTAAACACGAACTATTACGCTACTGTATTGCTACTTACATATTAATTACACTATTAATATTTTCACAGTTGTTTCTTTAATACATAATTAAAGCCAATGGAAGAACAAACGTAAAACATACTTACCAATGACAGGTTTGTTGAGATGCAATTTTCTGTGTGGGCAGATGTAACTTTTTCATACGTTGGTAAGTCGCAGAAGTAGCAGAAGTCACAGAAATCGCGGAAGTAGCAGAAATCGCAGAAATAGCAGTGGCGGAGGGATACACGACCTACGTTCCTTAACTGCGACTCTTAACTGCGACAAATCGCAGTTAAGAATAACAGATACTGAAAAGTAGCATTCACAGAACTCACTGATATCGGAAAATCGCAGTTTAGCCCATCACTACATCAGACTGAGGCGCCCGCGTTAACAACGGCTGGCAGGTGAACACTGCACCGAGAGTGCCATCTAGTAGCCGCAAGTACAACCTGGCTACTTAACAATCAAATAAAGACTGACGAATATTATTATGAACATTATTCTGTACGAGACATAAAAGGCAATATGGTATATTGTTTAACGGCGGTAGATAAAATAACATTTTGTCTACACCAGACCTCAGACGTACAGTTTAAAGTATGAAAACATTATTATAGAAAATACAAAAAGGTCTGAATGATAAAGCCTGTAGAATATTATTCAAATGGCTCTGAGCACTATTGGACTTTACTGCTGAGGTTATCAGTCCCCTAGAACTTAGAACTACTTAAACCTAACTAGCGACATCCGTGCCCGAGGCAGGACTCGAACGTGCGACCGTAGCGGTCGTTGGGTTCCAAACTGTAGCGCCTAGAACAGCTCGGCCACTCCGGCCGGCACACAAAGCCTGTAGAAATCGATATAGCATGAAATACAGCCAATAAATCATTAAATAAACGGAAAATTATCAGTTGACTGAGATGGAAAAAACATTTCCGTAACTGCACGAATAATCCCGAAATTAAATGTCAAGTAACGGTTTATAACGTTGAAAAAACGTTGAGAATGAGGCTATCATTTCGAGAAAGATGTTTAAAAATGTCTAATTTTTCAAGAATATCTAATATACGCCCTTTCTTGTCGGTGTGCGAAAATGCTGATATCGTGAATACCTTTAGGCACGTGACCTGTATTCAGAAGGAGGTCGGCAAAAGACGAATTCTCGGCGCTAGTGCCATTTTTTCTTAATAGATGTTCTTTATATCTGGTTGTAAAGGCACGTCCTGTTTGTCCTATGTAGTAAGAAGAATAGGTGTCGCAGAAAATCTTATAGACGGGAGAACGTTCTAAAGGGGAACGAGACGATTTTAAATTATGAATGAAGTAGGTAGAAAAGGCAACGTTGCGGTTGCATTTATTACGAAGAAGGCATTGGATCTAATAGGAAATGGGCCCTAAGAAAGTAATAGGAAAATATTTTACTGTGATAGATTCAGTGATAGAGGAGCCGAGCGCACAAACTCTTTTAACAGTTTTCTTTTTAAAGATGTCATCTACTATGCCAGGTTCATATTCGTTATTAACCGCTATCGTTTTGAGTAAATTGATTTCGTCATTGAAGTTTTATTTCGAGAGCTGAACAGAAGTAGCTCGGTGAATAGCCGAGTGAAAGAAAGCGTTTTTGTGCGTTTGTGGATGAATGGAAGACGCAGGTACGATCTGAACAGTGTATGTTTCTTTACGAAAATATTGAATGAGATCTTATTTTCTTCTACTGTTAGCGTCAAGATAGTTTAATTGGTGGGCCTCGTTTTCGATTTAGATGGAAAAAAATATTTTCTCATGCGATTGAAAATATGGTCAGTGCCATCAGCAGGTCCCTTGTAGATGACTAAAATATTATCAACGTATCTGAAGTAGGAGAGAATGCCTAGTTCTGAAGCTGAAAAACACTTGAAAAACTGCTTCTAGACGCTTGATGAAAATATCAACAAGAATACCAGCTAAGGGATTTACCATAGCGAGACCGTCGGATTGCACGTACAATTGTTCATTAAATTCAAAATAGTTGTACTTGACTACGACTGCGATGAGATTCATGAAGTCTGTGATCTGTTCATCTGAAAGATCATTCTTGAAATGACGTAAATTTTTTTCTACGACTGTAAGCATTTCTTGTACAGGAACGTTAGTCTACAGATTTTTGATATCTGAACGAAGCAGCCATGTTCAAAACTCACTAAGAACTTACTTAAATAAAAAAAATAGCCTAGCGTTCGAAACCTTTTGTTTAATCCATCCAATACCTCACAGAAAAAAGAGAGTATAGCATTTTCTGTTGTTAAACGGCTTCTAAAGCCGCATTGTACATTTGATAGCAAGTTATGTGATATAAAATGATCAATTATTGTTATACACACGGCCTTTTCAATAACTTTAGCAAACACTGATGGTATAGAAACAGGTCTAAAATTGTCTATATTATACCTGTCTCCCTTTTTATAAAGCAGCTTTACTACTGAGTACTTTAATCGTTCAGGAAACTGACCATTCCGAAAGGAATTACAGGTCTAACGTGTGCACCGGAGTAGCTACTTCAATATTCCACTAGGAACTCCATTATATCTATGATAGTCCTTACTCTTCAGTGATTTAGTATGTTACGCAAATGATTAGCAGTTCAGCACAACTGTACATAAAAGATAGGTCTTACATCATTTAGATTCTCTACATAAGAAAGAATTCTCACTCAGAAATTCTATATAAATATAGTTTGTTTAGAAAGATTTACTGCTACGAGCCAGAACCGGCAGTATCAGGATCGTGTTTTATCAATATTGATTGTGATTATCACTCACTCTTCAGCATAAATCATCAATTTTCTAGGACTAGCATACTCGTGTGAACATATATGGCTCCTTTCGACATCGCCACATTAAAGGACCACATGTTCCTGTAGCTTGTGGAAATTCCGATTGATGTGCAAAATCCTAATGCCCCTAAATGTCTCCACTGTCAGTAATTTGATTTGTTACATTCAGGTGAGCTTGGAATTGAGTCTACTGGACTTCTTCGATCACTATCCGCTCGTTGAAAGTTCGTGTCAGTGTCGTTTGTAGAATGAAAAGTGCTCCATCGTTCATAACCAACAACGGTTGTCTTCCTGCCTCAGTAAATTTCTCCAAAACCGCTACCGGATGTTGGTGCAACACATGTTAATTACTGGTGCATTATTTCCGTCACTCAAAAGTCCTGCCATTACAATGATACTAAAGCGAACCTGCTGCCTTGCTTCGACAGTCACTCAGGATTTGTTGCATTTGCATCTGCGAATTGAGGACATTCAGCACTCCCCCTTAGGCCACATCGCGAGATCGACAATTTCAAGTGCCGATCTTGTTGCCTGATAGTTTACATATCCCGGAAATGATGAAGGTAATGTAGCTGCACGTACAGAACCGACCGCGTTGTATTTTTCCCTGTTCTCAGAAGCTCCAGTTTTTCCCTCATTCGTTTCACGACCATCTCCTTCTCCACAACAGCCTAGTGATAAGATACTGAACTCTCATTTGGGAGGACGGTGAGTTCACCCCCCTTGCTACCATCCAAAATTAGATATTCCGTGGTTTCCATAAAGAGTCTGAAGAAAACACAGAGAAGGTTCCTTTGAAAAGGGCTTTACTACCCCTTGTTTCCACAACACGAGCTTATTCTCCATATCTAATGACCCTCTAGCAGACTGTAGGTTGAACCACAATTTTCATTTCCTTCTCTCAACATTCACCCAATCATTCCCAACGTCGGAACTATGAAAGCACTACAGCGATCCCATGTCCTTCTTGCGGATGATGCAATCTGTGCGAGTCGCTGAAAGAACCTGCTGACGACTTTTTGAGATGAAATGCAGTTTCAGGTTGTTGTCCAGCATACATAATAGGCTGATCAGCCATAACATTATGACCACTGACCTACAGACGACATAAACGCGTCAAGGTGAGATCAGCATCACCTGGCGAGGAATAACTTGTCAAACACGCGCACGGTGCAAATGTTCTAATGTGTGTGAATTTCTAAGGGACCAAACTGCTCACGTCATCGGTCCCTAGACTTACACACTACTTAAACTGACCTATGCTAAGAACAACACACGCACCCATGCCCGAGGGAGGACTCAAACCTTCGGCTGCAGGGACCACGCAGTCCGCAACATGGTGCCTCAAACCACGCGACCACTCCGCGCCGGTCGCACAGTGCATGTAGTATCAGTGAGAGTGCTGTTCGTGTTTAGAATGGGGAAATCGTGCGATCTATTTGAGTTTTGCCTAGGGAAAACTGTGAAGTCCTGGAGGCCCGCCGCGAGATTTTCGGAAGCTGTACGGCTTCTCGGGTGTTCGAGGGGTGCAGTGGTGAGTGTCTTCAACACGTGGCGAAACTATCGTGAAAGCACGTTCAAATCTACATCTACATCCATACTCCGCATGCCACCTTACGGTGTGTGGCGGAGGGTACCGAAAGTACTTCTATCAGTTCTCCCTTCTATTCAAGTCTCGTATATTTCGTGGAATGAAAAATTGTTGGTATGCTTCTGTGTGGGCTCTTAATCTCTCTGATTTTATCCTCATGGTCTCTTCGCGAGATATACGTGGGAGGGAGCAATATACTCCTTGACTACTCGGTGAGGTATGTTCTCGAAACTTCAACAAGAGCCCGTACCGAGCTACTGAGCGTCTCTCTTGCAGAGTCTTGCACTGGAGTTTATCATCTCCGTAACGCTTTCGCGATTACTAAATGATCTTATAACGAAGCGCGCTGCTCTCCGTTGGATTTCCTCTATCATTGCTATCTACCCTGTCTGGTACGGATCCCACACCGGTGAGCAGTATTCAAGCAGTATGCGAGCAAATGTGCTGTAACCTACTTCCTTTGTTTTCGGACTGCATTTCCTTAGGATTCTTCCAATGAATCTCAGTCTAGAATCTGCTTTACCGACGATTAATTTTATATGGCCCTTCCATTTGAAATCACTCCTAATGCGTACTCCCAGACAATTTATGGAATTAACTTCTTCCAGTTGCTGACCTGCTGTATTGTAGCTAAATAATAAAGGCCCTTCCTTTCTATGTATTCACAGCACATTACCCTTATCTACATTGAGATTCAACTGCCACTACCTGCACGATGCGTCAATTCGCTGCAGATCCTCCTGCATTTCAGTACAATTTTCCATTGTTACAACCTCTCGATATACTACATCATCATCCGCAAAAAGCCTCAGTCAACTTCCGATGTTATCCACAAGGTCATTCATATATATATACACTCCTGGAAATGGAAAAAACAACACATTGACACCGGTGTGTCAGACCCAACATACTTGCTCCGGACACTGCGAGAGGGCTGTACAAGCAATGATCACACGCACGGCACAGCGGACACACCAGGAACCGTGGTGTTGGCCGTCGAATGGCGCTAGCTGCGCAGCATTTGTGCACCGCCGCCGTCAGTGTCAGCCAGTTTGCCGTGGCATATGGAGCTCCATCGCAGTCTTTAACACTGGTAGCATGCCGCGACAGCGTGGACGTGAACCGTATGTGCAGTTGACGGACTTTGAGCGAGGGCGTATAGTGGCCATGCGGGAGGCCGGGTGGACGTAACGCCGAATTGCTCAACACGTGGGGCGTGAGGTCTCCACAGTACATCGATGTTGTCGCCAGTGGTCGGCGGAAGGTGCACGTTCCCGTCGACCTGGGACCGGACCGCAGCGACGCACGGATGCACGCCAAGACCGTAGGATCCTACGCAGTGCCGTTGGGGACCGCACCGCCACTTCCCAGCAAATTAGGGACACTGTTGCTTCTGGGGTATCGGCGTGGGCCATTCGCAACCGTCTACATGAAGCTGGCCTACGGTCCCGCACACCGTTAGGCCGTCTTCCGCTCACGCCCCAACATCGTGCAGCCCGCCTCCATTGGTGTCGCGACAGGCGTGAATGGAGGGACGAATGGAGACGTGTCGTCTTCAGCGATGAGAGTCGCTTCTGCCTTGGTGCCAATGATGGTCGTATGCGTGTTTGGCGCCGTGCAGGTGAGCGCCACAATCAGGACTGCATACGACCGAGGCACACAGGGCCAAAACCCGGCATCATGGTGTGGGGAGCGATCTCCTACACTGGCCGTACACCTCTGGTGATCGTCGAGGGGACACTGAATTGTGCACGGTACATCCAAACCGTCATCGAACCCATCGTTCTACCATTCCTAGACCGGCAAGGGAACTTGCTGTTCCAACAGGACAATGCACGTCCGCATGTATCCCGTGCCACCCAACGTGCTCTAGAAGGTGTAAGTCAACTACCCTGGCCAGCAAGATCTCCGGATCTGTTCCCCATTGAGCATGTTTGGGACTGGATGAAGCGTCGTCTCACGCGGTCTGCACGTCCAGCACGAACGCTGGTCCAACTGAGGCGCCAGGTGGAAATGGCATGGCAAGCCGTTCCACAGGACTACATCCAGCATCTCTACGATCGTCTCCATGGGCGAATAGCAGCCTGCATTGCTGCGAAAGGTGGATATACACTGTACTAGTGCCGACATTGTGCATGCTCTGTTGCCTGTGTCTATGTGCCTGTGGTTCTGTCAGTGTGATCATGTGATGTATCTGACCCCAGTAATGTGTCAATAAAGTTTCCCCTTCCTGGGAGAATGAATTCACGGTGTTCTTATTTCAATTTCCAGGAGTGTATATTGTGAGTAGCAACGGTCCTACGATATTCCCCTGCGGCACACCTGAAATCACTCTTACTAAGACTTCTCTCCATTGACAATGACATGCTCCGTTCTGTTATCTAGAAACTCTTCAATCCAATCACACAGTTGATCTAATAGCCCATATTCTCTTACTTTCTTCATTAAACGACTGTTGGGAACTGTATCAAACGCCTGGCGGAAGTCAAGAAACACAGCATCTACCTGGGATCCCATGTCTATTGCCCTCTAAGTCTCGTGCACGAATAGCGCGAGCTGGGTTTCACACGATTGTCTTTTGCGAAACCCATGCTGATTCCTACAGAGTAGTTTATAGTTTCCAGAAAAGTCATTATACTCAAACATAATGCGTGTTCCAAAATTTTTCAACTGATCGAGTTAGGCATCTATAGTTCTGTACCTCTCTTCGACGTCCCTTCTTGAAAACGGGGACTATCTGTACCCTTTTCAATCTTTTGGAACGCTACGCTCTTTTAGAGACCTACGGTACACCGCTGCAAGAAGAGGGGCAAGTTCCTTCGCGTACTCTGTGTAAAATCGAACTGGTATCCCATCAGGCCCAGCGGCCTTTCCTCTCTTGAGCGATTTTAATTGTTTTCCTGTCCCTCTGTCTCCTACTTCAATAATACCATTTTTTCGTCTGTGCGACAATCTAGAGAAGGAACTGCAGTGCAGTCTTCCTCTGTGAAGCAGCTTTGAAAGAGACCTTTAGTATTTCGGCGTTTAGTCTGTTTCAGTACCATTATGGTCACAGAGTGTCTGGACATTTTGTTTTGATCCACCTACCTCTTGGACATAAGACCAAAGTTTCTTAGGATTTTCTGCCAAGTCAGTACAAGAATGGCTCTGAGCAAATGGCTCTGAGCACTATGGGACTCAACTGCTGTGGTCATTAGTCCCCTAGAACTTAGAACTACTTAAACCTAACTAACCTAAGGACATCATACACATCCATGCCCGAGGCAGGATTCGAACCGGCGACCGTAGCAGTCGCACGGTTCCGGACTGCGTGCCTAGAACCGCGAGACCACCGTGGCCGGCCAAGTCAGTACATAGGACATTACTTTAGAATTCGTTGAACGTCTCTCACATAGCCTTCCTCACACTACATTTCGCTTAGTGTGATTTTTGTTTGTCTGCAAGACCTTAGCTACGTTTATGTTCGCTGTGAAGTTCCGTTCGCTTCCGTAGCAGTTTTCTAACTCGGTTGTTGCACCACGGTGGTTTCTTTTCATCTCTTACGATCTTCCTTGGCACATACTGATCTAATGCATATTGTTCGATGGTTTTGAACTTTGTCCACTGATCCTCAACACTATCTGTACTTGAGATAAAACGATTGTGGGTTTGAGCGGCCACCCCTCATAGAGATGTCGGACGTCGTCAGCTGGTCAGGCTGGTAAAGCATTACAGGAAGTGAACTGTGGTGGAACTAAAACCCGATTTTAATTATGTGCAGAGTACAGGTGAGTCTGAATACACAGTGCACCAAACATTCCTGACGACGGACCTCCGCAGCCGACGAACTATGCATATGTCAATATGCACACCACGACATCGGCAAATACGAATGAATTGGTCCATGGTCATCGGTACTGGGCGTTGGTAAAGTGACAAAGCGTTGCATGGTGTGATGAATCCCTATACTTCCTTCACCACGCCGACGGGAGGTCGCGAGTCCGTCTTCTTCCAGCGGAACAGCTCCTTGACACATGTACTGTGGGACGCAGACAAGTTGGTGGCGGTTCCATTATGCTCTGGCATCGACTGGTCCAGTGGAGCACGTAAAAAGGGCCATAACGTCCAAGGAGTATCGTACACTGGTTGCAGGCCACGTACACCCTTTCATGGCGATCATCTTTCCCGATGGCTTAGGCATTTTTCAGCAAGATAATGCCGCTTGTCACACGGCCAGGAATGTGATGAAGTGACTCGAGGAACACAATGGCAAGTTCCCGACTCGCCAGATCTGAACCCAATCCAACACATCTGGGATGCGACTGAACATAGTTCCAGAGCTCATCGACCCTCTGCCCAGAAATTACGCAAATTAGGTGACTCGTATACGTAGATGTCAACTGCCCTCTGTGACTTACCAAGGCCTCATTGCTTCCATGCCACTACGCGTCGCCGTTGTTATTCGTGCCAAAGATGGACGTGCCGGATATCAGGCAGTGACCATAATGTTCTTGGCTGGCCAACGTAGATGCCTCTCGTTGCATGAGGACATGCGAAAAATAATCCCTACGAATATTTTACTCTTTTCTTAATGTACGAGGCGTGTTTTTTTAAGTAAGTACCGTCTTGAAATTAAAAAAATACGTACTAACATATCTCAATAATTTTATTTTTACATGAAAGCCTGTACCTTAATCTACTTTTCTACATAATTTCTGTCAATATTTAGGCACTCGTCATAACTTTGTACCAGTTTTTGAATACCCTCCTCATAGAAGTCTGCCGCCTGACTTGCTAACAACTGCATCACCACTGTTTTGACTTCGTGATCGTCTTGAAGACGCTGACCGCCCAGGCTTTTCTTCAAGTGCAGGAACAAATGGTAGTCACTGGGCACAAGTTGGGGGCTGTACGGACGATAATCCAGAATTTCCCATCGAAAAGATGTGATGAGATCTTTGGTCTGATTCACCAAATGCGCACGGGCATTGTCTTGCAGCAAAACGATGCCCTCGCTCAACTTCCTTGGACTGTTGCTTTGACCCTGGTATGACGTAATCCACCCATGTTACATCGCCCGTAACAATTTAGCTTAAGAAATCATCACCGTCGTTGTGGTCAATGCACTGTCTAAACGTTTGGTTTCATGCACATCCGTCAACATTTTCGGCACCCAACGTGCGCACAATTTTCGGTAATTCAAGTGCTCGGCCACAATACCATACAAAACACAACGAGAAACATTAGGAAAGTCATCCCTCAAGGAGGAAACAGTATAACGTCTGTTTTCTCTCACCTTATTGTCCACTTCCTGCATCAAACTTTCATTAACGACCGAAGGACGCCCACTCCGTTGTTCATCATGCACATTTGTGCGGCCATCCTTCAATGCTCTCACCCACTTTCTTACCATTCCATCACTCATAATGTTTTCTCCGTAAACTGCACAGGTCTCACGATGAATTTCGATCGCTTTTAGGCCTTTACCACTAAGAAATCTTGTAACAGCCCGTACTTCACAGTCGGCGGGACTCACGATTATCGGAGGCATCTTAAACACTCAGTACACAACTTAAACAAGGAAGAATCGGACTGTAATGGCGTCAGTGCGTAAATTAAGGTACAGGCATTCATGTAAAAATAAAATTATTGATATATCTTGGCACATCCTTTTTTAATCTCAAAACGGTACTTACTTAAAAAACACGCCTCGTAGACTGAGATATTACATGTCATGCCAACACCACGATGGACTCTCCAGTTATGCTCACGAAAGTTGGAACCCTCTGTCCGAATTATAGTGTGTAACAAGGCGTTCTTTAACTTAACTAAGCCAGTGCCTGAATTTAGAATTCGGAGATTTCGTCAACACATGGAGCATCCCCTCCTTTCTCATGACAATACCAGGCAACACACGAGCGCTGCATCTGCAACAAACTGATCGCAATGAGACAGCCACACAGCGCCGACCACCTCGTGAGCGCATATCTGGCGGCTGGAAGGAAGAGCCTCACAGCAAAGCCAGCAGAAGGGGCAACTCCGAGCCGTCCAGGACATTCGTCGGCGTACGTATCCTAGAAGACTCGCTGATGCGGAACTGTCTTCTTCAGCCGAAGCTGCAAGGCCACCCAGTCTAAAACTTTCAGCTCCAGACCGCAACATATTTACACTCCCGGCAATTAAAGTTGCTAAACAACGAGGATGACGTGCTCCAGACGCAAAATTTAACCGAAAGTAAGAAGATGCTGTGATATGCAAATGATTAGCTTTTCAGAGCATTCGCACATGGTTGGCCCCGGTAGCGACACCTACAACGTGCTGACATGAGGAAAGTTTCCAACCGATTCCTCATACATAAACAGCAGTTTACCGGCGTTGCCTGGTGGAACGTTGTTGTGATGCCTCGTGTAAGGTGGAGAAATGCGTAACATCACGTTTCCGGCTTTGATAAAGGTCGGATTGTAGCTTATAGCGATTGCGGTTTATCGTATCGCGACATTGCTGCTCGCATTGGTCGAGATCCAAATACTGTTAGCAGTATATGGAATCAGTAGGTTCAGGAGGGTAATACGGAACACCGTGCTGGATCCTAACGGCCTCGTCGAGATGACAGGCATGGCTGTAACAGATCGTGCAGCCACGTCTCGATTCCTGAGTCAACAGATGGGGCCGTTTGCATGACAACCATCTGCACGAACAGTTCGACGACATTTGGAGCAGCATGGACTATCAGCTCGGAGACCATGGCTGCGGTTACACTTGACGCTGCAACACAGACAGGAGCGCATGCGGTGGTGCACTCAGCGACGAATGTGGGTGCACGAATGGCAAACCGGCATTTTTTTTTGGATGAATCCAGGTTCTGTTTACAGCATCATGATGGTTGCATCCGTGTTTGGCGACATCGCGGTGAACGCACAGTGGAAGCGTCTATTCGTCATCGCCATACTGGCGTGTCACCCGGCGTGATGGTATGGTGTGCCATTGGTTACACGTCTCGGTCACCTCTTGTTCGCACTGATGGCACTTTGGACAGTGGACGTTACATTTCAGATGTGTTACGACCCGTGGGTCTACCCTTCATTCGATTCATGTGTAACCCTAGATTTTAGCATGATAACGCACGACCGCAGGTTGAAGGTATTGTTCGGGCCTTTCTGGATACAGAAAATGTTCGACTGCTGCCCTGGCCAGCACATTCTCCAGATCTCTCACCAACTTAAATCGTCTGGTCAATGGTGGCCGAGCAACTTGCTCGTCACAATACGCCTGTCACTACTCTTGATGGACTGTGGTATTGTGTTGAAGCTGCATGGGCAGCCGTACCTGTACACGCCATCCAAGCTCTGTTTGACTCAATACCCAGGTGTATCAAGGCGGTTATTACGGCCAGAGGTGGTTGTTCTGGCTACTGATTTCTCAGGACCTATGAACCCAAGTTGCGTGAAAATATAATCACTTCTCAGTTCTAGTACAATACCTTTGTCCAATGAATACCCGTTTATCATCTGCATTTCTTCTTGGTTTACGAACGGGGATCACCGCTGATATCACTCGGGACTTCGCAAATACGGTAAGCGCCTCATCGCGTGGATCCGCGACGTCACTGTGAGCGGCTCCCGGAAGAGTGATAAATGGTGACTGTTCCATATTTCGTCCAGGATGTAGAAACTCTATTTCGGAAGTGGAAATATTTCGCTGCTTGCTCAGAAGAATTTTCTCAGTATATCAAAGGGACTAATAATGCCGGGTTGCGTATACAAAATTTCCATTTACGATTACGTCAGCAATGAACCTCATGTTATGTAATTAATTTCTCCGATTCTCTACTGAATTTAAGCCATATTTTTGTTGTTATATAGTTACTTTATATTCATGAAACTGTGCCAGTTGTCGGACTGTAATTAATGTGGAAAATGCTACCTGAATTTCAATGTTGATTATCTCCAGGCTACAAGATATAGCATTGCTCAGTGTGATCGATCATCCTAGATACAATCCAGTCTTGACCACTGTGGTGGTCAGTTCACCCTTATCAGCCAATTGCTGTTAAGCGGGAGGGCCGGGTCACATAAGCAACATTCACAGTTTTTAACAACAACACTTTTATTAAACTTTTCTTTGGCAAAATAAAATTTTAGTAATAAGGTAATTAGCAAAAAGTCCTTACAAGTACGGGCAACCACCCTATTCAGACAACAACATTAACACTTAAACAAGAATTATGTGACTCGCAACTTCATTAAATTCTGTACACAGTAAAGCTCCCAAAAGGAGACTAAAATAATGAGATAAAATTCAACTAATAATGGATATCACCGTTTTTTAACACAAAATAAAATACAAAGAGATACTCCCCTTCGTGACACATTTTGAAAACAGTTGACGCCACATAGGTACGGGCTAATTCAAGTAGCAGACGGGGGGCCCACTAGACCCAGACCAGAGGCGGCTACACCCAGAACCCACAGCAAGTGGGCGAGCTGGACAGGGTGCTGTACACAGTACACTGTAACACACAAATCTTTTATGCATTCCTTTACAGATTCAAATCAGGGCCACACGACTCCATTCGGGTAACGTGGCCGAGTCCAGTTCCTACACTTCAAACCAGGTTCGGTCTTGCAAACGAGTCAAACACACCACGACCTCTGCGTCGTGCCCCGGCCTGCTCAACCACACTCGCCTCCGATTCTCGCGTGCCGAGCGGCTCTCCGGCTGTCCCCTTCCTAGCTCCACACACCCTTCGCGGCCAAAAGCCACGTTAAACGGCCGAACCCAAAGATCACACCATGCAGACCCGATTGATCAATCGATACGAGCCGGCACGGCTCAGCCACATCCGATTTTCATCTGTTTCCAAAACTTAAAGAACGCCTTCGACTACTTCAATCTGACAGGTATGAATCGGTGCAAGCAGTAGTGAGGTTGTGACTCCGTCAGCAAACTCTACATTGAAGATATCAACAAAGTGGTCTCTTGATAGGTGAAATGTGTTCGTCACCAGGGTGACTATGTCGAGAGATAAATATATACACTCCTGGAAATGGAAAAAAGAACACATTGACACCGGTGTGTCAGACCCACCATACTTGCTCCGGACACTGCGAGAGGGCTGTACAAGCAATGATCACACGCACGGCACAGCGGACACACCAGGAACCGAGGTGTTGGCCGTCGAATGGCGCTAGCTGCGCAGCATTTGTGCACCGCCGCCGTCAGTGTCAGCCAGTTTGCCGTGGCATACGGAGCTCCATCGCAGTCTTTAACACTGGTAGCATGCCGCGACAGCGTGGACGTGAACCGTATGTGCAGTTGACGGACTTTGAGCGAGGGCGTATAGTGGGCATGCGGGAGGCCGGGTGGACGTACCGCCGAATTGCTCAACACGTGGGGCGTGAGGTCTCCACAGTACATCGATGTTGTCGCCAGTGGTCGGCGGAAGGTGCACGTGCCCGTCGACCTGGGACCGGAACGCAGCGACGCACGGATGCACGCCAAGACCGTAGGATCCTACGCAGTGCCGTAGGGGACCGCACCGCAACTTCCCAGCAAATTAGGGACACTGTTGCTCCTGGGGTATCGGCGAGGACCATTTCCAACCGTCTCCATGAAGCTGGGCTACGGTCCCGCACACCGTTAGGCCGTCTTCCGCTCACGCCCCAACATCGTGCAGCCCGCCTCCAGTGGTGTCGCGACAGGCGTGAATGGAGGGACGAATGGAGACGTGTCGTCTTCAGCAATGAGAGTCGCTTCTGCCTTGGTGCCAATGATGGTCGTATGCGTGTTTGGCGCCGTGCAGGTGAGCGCCACAATCAGGAGTGCATACGACCAAGGCACACAGGGCCAACACCCGGCATTATCTCCTACACTGGCCGTACACCTCTGGTGATCGTCGAGGGGACACTGAATAGTGCACGGTACATCCAAACCGTCATCGAACCCATCGTTCTACCATTCCTCGACCGGCAAGGGAACTTGCTGTTCCAACAGGACAATGCACGTATCCTGTGCCACCCAACGTGCTCTAGAAGGTGTAAGTCAACTACCCTGGCCAGCAAGATCTCCGGATCTGTCCCCCATTGAGCATGTTTGGGACTGGATGAAGCGTCGTCTCACGCGGTCTGCACGTCCAGCACGAACGCTGGTCCAACTGAGGCGCCAGGTGGAAATGGCATGGCAAGCCGTTCCAGAGGACTACATCCAGCATCTCTACGATCGTCTCCATGGGAGAATAGCAGCCTGCATTGCTGCGAAAGGTGGGTATACACTGTACTAGTGCCGACATTGTGCATGCTCTGTTGCCTGTGTCTATGTGCCTGTGGTTCTGTCAGTGTGATCATGTGATGTATCTGACCCCAGGAATGTGTCAATAAAGTTTCCCCTTCCTGGGACAATGAATTCACGGTGTTCTTATTTCAATTTCCAGGAGTGTATAAATGAAAATTAAATATGTAGAATTTGTACGTCCAGCATGTTGTGGTTGAAACATGGCTGTAACACTTATGTGATTAAGATAACTGTTAGAGGCACCGTCTTAAGTTGCATAGGAAGTTTTATTAATTTACTGATGACTATCTTGTCCATTATCAGATCATCAATGAACATAAGTCTTGCATTACAACTTCAGATGGTTCAAATGGCTCTGAGGTCTATAGGACTTAACATCTGAGTTAATGAGTCCCCTAGAACGTAGAACCACTTAACCCTAAGTAACCTAAGGACATCACACACATCAATGCCCGAGGCAGGATTCGAACCTGCGACCGTAGCACTCACGCGGTTCCAGACTGAAGCGCCTAGAACCGCTCGGCCACAGCAGTCGGCACATTACAACTAGACGTGTTGATACACAGCGTTGTTGAAGTGTGGGCGCAACACTGTATATTGCCACGTTTATATATTTTGTCGCCAGTGACTTACATGCACGTCTGGTTGTAACACTGTACTTATATACGAGTGCGTGGACGATTTGATGACTCCATTTCAATGTTTTGCTCTCCACGATATCGTTTATCTTATGGCTGTTGTAAGAGATAGTTACATATGTTATGTCTCACAACAATATGTTAGTCAGAGCACAAACATGCCCCACGTAAAACGAGCAATGAACGCAGACTGGAAGACTGGAGGACAGCACACACCAATTGGTAAGTACCTGGATAAGTACCTGGACATGTTTAACACATGCAGGCAACACATCTCTATGAAACTTGGACATTAGACGTTACCAGGTGGAGAAATACGAAACCAGAATTTCTCTTTAGACGTTGCTAGTCGTCAGTGTAGGGCCCATGAGACCACGTCTGCAGCTCCATCTGTTTCCTGTAAGGTCTGACAACGAATTTCAACACACAGTATCCCAAGTTCCATACAACGGTATCTGTTTCAAACACTTAAACAAGTCGAGTTTTGTGCACGCGAACCACGCTTCGCGGACAGCATTGATTTCCTTTCGTAATTTGAAGAAAATTGCTGCAGAATCGCATAGAATGCTTGTCGAAGATTTCGGCGAACATGCTCTTCGTAAAATACAGTGTCCCGCGAGGTTAAAAAATTCAAAAGTGGTAATTTTGACGTGAGAAACGGCGAGCGCAGGAAACTACCGAAAATGTTCGAAGACAACGAATTGCAAAACCTTATTGGATGAAGATGACCCTCAAACTCAACAGGAACTTGCGGAACAAATGAATGTGACACAGAAAGCCATTTCTCTTCAGGTGAAAGCTATGGGAAAGGTGCAGAAAGAGGGAAAATGGATTCCGCATGAGCTCAATGGAAGGCAGCAAGCAAATGGAAAGACCACTTGTGAAATGCTGCTAGCCAGATACAAAAGAAAGTCATATCTCCATCGAATAGTGGCAGGTAATGAAAAATGGATATATTTTGAGAATTTAAGCGTCGTAAATCATGGGTGAATCCAGGCAAACCATCGACGTAGACTCAGATTAAAAATTAGCAGTGATGAAGAATAGGCTGAAGCTTAAGAGACTATACTGGAAGAATTAATGCGCAAAGAAATCGGATCCGGACGTACTAAGGAAGGAAGAGATACGCTTGAATTTCTCTGGGACTATAGATAATAAAATAATAAATAGCTCAGTAGGCAGTTCAGTTCGAGAGAGGAACAGACATCTTAAAAAAAGGACAGTCACAAAAACGAAGGTAAAGGCGAAGAAACAACGGACAAAAGATGAAATGCCTCAGCTGATCGACGATAGAAAGAAGTACAAAAGTATTGAGGAAATTCAGGAATACAGAAATAGAAGTCATTTAAGAATGAAATAACTAGGAAATCCAGGGAAGCTAAAACGAAATGGCTACGTGAGAAACGAGAAGAAATCGAAAAATAAATGATTGTCGGAGGAACTGACTCAGTATATAGAAAAGCCAGAACAACATTCTGTGAAATTTAATGCATGGTTAGTAACTTTAAGACTGCAACGGGGATTCCACAGGTGAACGCAGAGGAAACAGTGTATAGGTGGAGAGAATGCACGGAAGGCTTCTGTGAGGGAGAATATTTGTCTGATGAAATAGGAGAAGAAACTGGAGTCGAGATAGGAGAGATGTGAGATCTAATATAAGAGTCAGAATTTATAACAGCATTTAAATACTTAAAATCAAGTAAAGCAGAAGGAATAGATTACGTTCCATTTGAATTCCTAAAATCAGTGGGCGACGTGCAAACAGAACGACTATTCGCGTCGGTAGTATTATACGGGGTTGGCGATACATCATCTGACATTTACGAAGACTGCAAGAGCTGACAAGAGCGACAGTTATCGCATAATCTACTTAACAGCACGTAGATACAACTTTTGACAAGAATAATACACAGATGAATGGAAAAGGAAGTAGGTTAGATGCCAATCAGTTTGGTTTTAGGAAAGCTAAAGGTACGAGACAGGCAGTTCTGTTGTTGCGGGCGGTATTGGAAGCAAGACTAAAGAAAAATCAAGACAGGTTCACAGCATATGTCGACCTGGGAAAGAGTTATACAATGTAAAATGGTGCAAGTTGTACGAAATTCTGTGGAAAAAGTGACTAACCCACAGAGAATGAGAGACGGATAATATACGATATGTAAAGAACCAAGAAGGAACAGAAAGACTGGAAGACGAAGAACGACTTACTCGGATTAAGAATTAACTGCTATGTACGACAGACATGTAGTCTTTCGCCCCTACTGTTCAATCTAAACATCAAAGAAGCAATGACGGAAATAAAAGAATGCTTCAATAGTAGGATTAAAATTCAAGGTGGAAGGATGTCAATGATTAGATTGCTACCCTCAGTGAAAGTGAAGAAGAATTATTGGATTTGTCGAATGGAATTAACCGAGTAGTGAGCACAGAATATAGTCTAACAGTAAATAGTAGAAAGCCGAAAACAATGAAAAGTAATCAAAATAAGAACAGCGAGAAAATATCAGAAATGGTGTTCACGACGTATATGATGTTAAGAAATTCTCCTACCTCGGCAGTAATATAGCCAACGACGAACGGAGCAACGAGGAGTAGCATTTGAAAAAGGGCATTCCTCGCGAGGAGAAGTTGACAAGTATCAAACACAGGTGTTAATTTGAGGAATAAATTTCTGAGAATGTTCGTTTGCAGCACAGGAACTGTGCGAAAACAGGAACAGAAAAGAATCGAAGCATTTGAGATGCGGTGCTACAGAAGAATGTTGTAAATTAGGTTGACTGGTAAGCGAAGGAATGAGGAGGTTCTGCGCAGAATCGGCTTGGCAAGGAATACATTGAAAACACTGACAAGAAGAAGGGACAGGATGGTAGGGCATGTGTTAAGACTTCACGGAATAAATTCCATGGTACTTGAGCGAGCTGTAGACTGTAAAAACTGCCGGGGGAGAGAGAGATAGGAATACATCCAGCAAACAGTTGAGGACGTAGGTTGCAAGTGCTACTCTGAGATTAAGAGGTTAGCACAGAAGAGGAATTCGTGGTGGGCAACTTCAAACCAGTCTGAAGATTGACGAAAAAAAAAAAAAAAAAAAAAAAAAAAAAAAAAAAATTTGACTCGTTCTGGGACCTTTCTAGAACCAGTTACTCCATTAACAGTAGCACTGCTACTGTTAATGCACTTTTTGTGAGGCAGTGTACATACCATCGTCTGGTACTGAAACGATTATATTTGCAAATTCGTTATGACGGCTGGAATTGCCACCAGACTGCGTTCACCATTGGTTTTACCTGCCCTGGTACAGTATCTAGTCGGTGTCAGCAGTTTCGTGTGTTGAGTGATCGCCATGGACGACAGGAAAATGCTACACACGCAGGTGAGATAACGTTATTAGGTCATGAAAGAGTTAGAAAGCAGCTCCATTGTGAGTCTCCATTTGGCTGGCTGGTCGAACTCTGCAATATCCAGTTTGTGGGCATTCGTACGTGACAATATCCTGATATTGGCCAGAGCATGAAGGCAGACATAATCGCCATCAAGGTTCCAGTCTATTACATCAAACTACCAAAACAAAGGATCGCCGTATTCTGTACGAAGCACATCATCTTCAGCCATTCAGTAACAAGTAATGGATACCGTGCTACAGCCAGTGTCATCACCGATAGTACTCGGACCAGGGAACTACTGTCCCATGTTTTGTTTGCTGGTAAAATCAGAACCAAATGGCTGTGTCTGAAGTGGTGCGATGACTCGGAAGTACGGAAAGCACATGACTGTCCGCGCATCGTATTCAGCGGTGAGTTGCAGTTCTGTGCTGCCCTGTACGATCATCATCTGTGACAATGGCAGGCAACTTGGGTAGAGACACATTCTCCACTGTTTGGGAAAGGCGCAACGGTAGCGGCTGAAGAAATTGCGACGGGAAAGCGGTACGTAACGGACATTCTGCATCCTCATGTGTTACCTGTTATTCATTGTTCAGTAGAATTATGCTTGCCTACACATTCCACATGTCACTATTATACTGTCTCAAATCTGACGTACATTAAAACACGTTGTTACTCAGTACTAGGAACGTGTACTGAAGTATTTTTTTAAGTTTGGTGCAGAAGCTCCCACTGCAGATTTGTTGCTGTGGGCGGGATGCTGAGTCGCTTGAATGAGTTCAGAGACATTTCCGATCTCCAACTGTGTCGACGTATTATGTCGAGCACACACCACTTCCGAGGATGAGGCCTCCACTTCAACTGTTCAGCCGATGTATCGCTGAGGACGGGACCACACGAGCACTGAGACGATGCATCACCCGTATCACCACTGCTGGAGGAGGCTGCTTAATATAAAATACAAGCGTGTAATATTTTATTGAATTGTTTATCTGAGTGTGTTGTAGCGTTATGGCAGTGTGCAGTAGATACAGTGACTGGTTTGTTACAAAGAGAATGTACTTTGAACGTACATTACTGAAACTGTTTGTGGATATTGTAACACATCATGGTCTTCTGACCTTCATTGCTTACATATTCCGCCCTCACAATCATATTCCGCGCATCAAGACGCTTCATTCGAACCGAAAGTCGATAAGATAAAGTCAATGTTGTATGAATCCACGTAAACGATATGCAAATAACAACGAAGAGCACCGGGGTTGAAACACTCGAGGCTGGCGTACACACATACATTTCAGACACGACAGTCACAGGAGCTTTTAGTTTGGGAGAGAAACCGCACAACGGGATGTCAGTCCCTTCAGAGGACCACTCAGCCTATCTATGTCGGCCGGTTACTGCCCATAGAGCAGACAACGGTTGCCAAGGAGGAACGAGTCCGTGTTGGGATTAAAAGCAAATTCCGTTACATTCTGTGGGAGCGGCCAGCCTACGCATTCTTTACACACAGCAAGCAGTTTCAGAGATTTTCACAGGGAGATAGCAAGCGCCAAACGCCGATACTACAGGTTTCCGGATTGGTCGCCTTAAATGAAACGTCATTCTCCCGTTTTAGAAGAGCAATGCTGATTGGCAGACGATATTTCTGACGCCTTGAGCTGAAGGAGTAGTGGAAGAGCCGAAAGATATACCCCTTCACGTCTGGCGTGGAGAGGGGGCATTCCGTTGTCGCTCTAGGAGCGAAAACACGTAACAAGAGCATGCGCGCTCGTACGTGTACTCAAAGAGCGAGGAACAAGTCTCTCCTCAGTACTTCTCTGGGAGAGCACCTCTGTCAAGTGCGAATCGAAGTGCGACTCTATATTGAGTCCTTGCGATTAAGCGTTGTTCACTGTGTTGGCCGACACACTTATTGTGCGGTGTGAGCGGACAGAGTTATAATTAAACGCCTGAGAGCGAATTTTCAGTGACATCGCGGTGGGCTGGTTATCTGACCGGTGTACCACGCCAATAGTTGGACTAGGGGCGAATAGGAGTCCTTGACTTCATCAAGGCGTAGGGAGAGTTTGATTGGCGAAGGTCAACCCAGATAGAACGAGAGTTATCTTATTTGTCAGCAGCTAGCGGCGCAGACAGCAGTCATTGCAGCTTACGATACTGTGCGCTACATTTCTTGCGATCCCCATTTTTCCTCCACAACAGTGCACTTCACTAGATTTCACACGTGGCAGCCTATCCTTGGGAGGATATAACTTGTTCTATTCACAACTAAAAGAGCTATTTTATTTCTCAGAATTTTTGCAAAATAAATAATAATTTCGTTAGTTTCACGTTTTTCTTACACCAACTACCACTACTCCAGTGCCCAAGTATCCCACTAGTTACGTAAGAAATTTTGTGAATTTTTGTGTCATTTCCTTACAGCGGACGACTCCAGAAGATGTTTATTGCTGAAAGTTTTTCAGGCATTTCTCTTTAGAACGTTAGGAGCGTCTGTCTGACTTCTGTAGTAGTGTGGGGTGAAAATTGCATCTTGCAGGAGCTACAGGGTAAAGGGTACATCTCAGATTAATCCGTTGTACAGAATAACATCTCAGATCAATCCCAGGCTCACAATATCTAGTTAGATTTTCGGGGTTATAGTCAACTTTACAAAATGGATGAGAATATGAAAGTATATTTTGCGAATTTATTAGAGTGAGGACAAGGCGAAGGTAAAGCTAATACAGATTAAGTAGTAAGGAACGGAGAAGAAGTTAAAAGGAGGGAAGAAGTAGCTACGAAGGACAGAGAAAAGTTTAATAAAGCAGCCAAGGAGTTCCATTATAGGCAGATATTTTTAACTAATGAGGTATCACAGTTAACACAAAGGTATCAAGACCTATCATCTCTTCATAATGACCTGAATAAGTTCAAACAGGAACAGGATCAGTCGAAGATGTTTCCGAACAAGTGATGGAAAGTCACAAGCTAATACGGAAAGAAGTTAAAGACAACTTAGAAACATTAAAAAATTCCACAGATTTTAAATTACAGAAAGCGCAAACGTGGACTGCAGCGAAAATTAGATCTTTAGGATATCATTATCAGATGAGAGTTAACGCAGGGAACACCTAGTTCAATCTGTGGAACAAATGTGAAGCAAACCCAATTTACAGTTTCCTTTCCGAGTAGCCAAGGAACTCGAAGCTATCTTGTCGAAATGTTAATGATGAAACCATTCACGAGTCTGTGAGCTCACAAGTTGAGGCCTAGGATGAAAATGTAATCGTAGCGATATAACAGAGAAGATACGGTTAGGTCTTAAGAATGGAAGTAGTCACTTCCCTAAATTTAAACCAAGAGATTTGGTGCATCCTGTAATCTTTCTAAAATCGCTCCAGGTTGCTTTACTATACTCATGGAATAAATAAAGAAGTATCAGATTTATTGTTACTCACCTAGAGGAAGATACGTCTTAATGTGCTGTGCTTAATTTCCATAGGTTCAATACTGTAGGACGCATCACACATGCACTTAAAGAAAAATATTTTTCAGACAATACTTAACGTTAAGTTAAGATCAGAATTGTTTGGACCACAACGTTATTACAATATTTGGGGTGGTTATAGTAATTTTGTAGAATATCATTGGAACCAGATTGGATGAACCTGATAGAGATTTTAATTTCAAAACACCCAGATAAAGTAAGAGAACGGTTAGATGGTGAGCCGGTCGGTGGGGCCGAGCGGTTCTCTGAAAACTGTCTTGAACATATAGTTGGGAACCCTACTCACGATGGTAATATATTGGATCTAATGGCACCAAGTAGACATGACTTCTCTGAGGATGTATACATCGAAACTGGTATCAATTGCCATGACGCCGTTGTGCTAACATTGATTACCAAAGTACAAAGAACAGCTAAAACCATTAGAAAGATATATATGTTCAGTAAAGTAGATAAAGAAACAGTAGTTTCATATCTCAATGAGGATCTTGAAACGTTCAGCACAGTTCAGGAGCACGGAGAATAAATCTGGCTCAATTTTGAAAGAATAGTTCACCACGCACTCGATACCTATGTACGCAGCAGAACATTTCCTAAAGGTAGAGAACATCCATGGTATACAGTCACTGTACAGAAACAAAGATTACTGCATAACAGGTGAAAAATAAAGCAAAGAGAGATTGTGAATGAAGCGCGTTTGGCTGTCAGGAGAGTAATGTCTTTTGATTCTTGCTTGTGTGATTGTGTGTTTTAACAAATAAAGTTTACATCCCCTTTTCACAAATTTAACCTCATCCGCTATGTCCTGCTAGCCCAGGGACTTCAATTTTACAGACTTCAGAATGCCAGCAGTTTAGCAGAGACCGGTAGCTGCTTGCTTACCAGGCACGTAGGGAATTACAGCGTGAATCGTTGAAGCCAGGAGCAGTTCAACGCAGTCCACAGTAACGGCGTTTGCTGGTGACACTATGCAGATGACTTACAAGGTTACCCTAGGGATAAAAAAAAAAGGGTCAAATGGCTCTGAGCACTATGGGACTCAACTTCTGAGGTCATTAGGCCCCTAGAACTTAGAACTAGTTAAACCTAACTAACCTAAGGACATGACACACATCCATGCCCGAGGCAGGATTCGAACCTGCGACCGTAGCAGTCGCGCGGTTCCGGACTGAGCGCCTAGAACCGCTAGACCACCGCGGCCGGCACCCGAGGAATACATTTCGTTTTTGATCTGAATATGTTCCAACGTAGAGCAAAATATGAGACATTTAGTTGTTTATACGTGCCAATATGGCCGTTAAGGGGCTGAACCACCCCCTTGAAAAAAATCAATATTTTCGAATGAATACCGTTGAAACAGTAACAGGTATTACAAAAAAACTTCAGATAAAAATTCTACTGTTTATCATATGCGATATGACAATGCACCATGACTGGTTGAAAAAGTCTTTTTTTTTTCAAATCATCTTTTTTTTTGTTACTCATGTCGACATATGGCTAACAACAAAAATTAAAGCATCGTTAATACTAAATTCAGTCATGATGATTTGGTATTCCGAAGACGCAAATGACAGAAATAAGCTAGAAATATCCCTACATTGTTGTCTGCGTGTGTACGATAAAAGTACGCTTCAATGTCAGTTGTCTTGTTGGATTGTTAAATAGGTCATTTCCAGAGAAATATATTCTAATTTTATTGTTCTATACAATGTACATCTACATCTACATCTACATCTACATCCATACTCCGCAAGCCACCTGACGGTGTGTGGCGGAGGGTACCCTGAGTACCTCTATCGGTTCTCCCTTCTATTCCAGTCTCGTATTGTACGTGGAAAGAAGGATTGTCGGTATGCTTCTGTGTGGGCTCTAATCTCTCTGATTTTATCCTCATGGTCTCTTCGCGAGATATACGTAGGAGGGAGCAATATACTGCTTGACTCTTCGGTGAAGGTATGTTCTCGAAACTTTAACAAAAGCCCGTACCGAGCTACTGAGCGTCTCTCCTGCAGAGTCTTCCACTGGAGTTTATCTATCATCTCCGTAACGCTTTCGCAATTACTAAATGATCCTGTAACGAAGCGCGCTGCTCTCCGTTGGATCTTCTCTATCTCTTCTATCAACCCTACCTGGTGCGGATCCCACACTGCTGAGCAGTATTCAAGCATTGGGCGAACAAGCGTACTGTAACCTACTTCCTTTGTTGTCGGATTGCATTTCCTTAAGATTCTTCCAATGAATCTCAGTCTGGCATCTGCTTTACCGACGATCAACTTTATATGATCATTCCATTTTAAATCACTCCTAATGAGTACTCCCAGATAATTTATGGAATTAACTACTTCCAGTTGCTGACCTGCTATTTTGTAGCTAAATGATAAGGGACCTATCTTTCTATGTATTCGCATCACATTACACTTGTCTACATTGAGATTCAATTGCCATTCCGTGCACCATGCGTCAATTCGCTGCAGATCCTCCTGCATTTCAGTACAATTTTCCATTGTTGCAACCTCTCGATACACCACAGCATCATCTGCAAAAAGCCTCAGTGAATTTCCGATGTCATCCACCAGGTCATTTATGTATATTGTGAATAGCAACGGTCCTATGACACTCCCCTGCGGCACACCTGAAATCACTCTTACTTCGAAAGACTTCTCTCCATTGAGAATGACAAGCTGCGTTCTGTTATCTAGGAACTCCTCAATCCAATCACACAATTGATCTGATAGTCCGTATGCTCTTACTTTGTTCATTAAACGACTGTGGGGAACTGTGTCAAACGCCTTGCGGAAGTCAAGAAACACGGCATCTACCTGTGAACCCGTGTCTAAGGCCCTCTGAGTCTCGTGGACGAATAGCGAGAGCTGGGTTTCACACGACCGTCTTTTTCGAAACCCATGCTGATTCCTACAGAGTAGATTTCTAGTCTCCAGAAAAGACATTATACTCGAACATAATACGTGTTCCAAAATTCTACAACTGATCGACGTTAGAGATATAGGTCTATAGTTCTGCACATCTGTTTGACGTCCCTTCTTGAAAACGGGGATGACCTGTGCCCTTTTCCAATCCTTTGGAACGCTTCGCTCTTCTAGAGACCTACGGTACACCGCTGCAAGAAGGGGGGCAAGTTCCTTCGCGTACTCTGTGTAAAATCGAACTGGTATTCCATCAGGACCAGCGGCCTTTCCTCTTTTGAGCGATTTTAATTGTTTCTCTATCCCTCTGTCGTCTATTTCGATATCTACCATTTTGTCAACTGTGCGACAATCTAGAGAAGGAACTACAGTGCAGTCTTCCTCTGTATATATTTTCTTTTCATGTTATGAAATGTAAAATGTAATGTGTGTTTTTTCTTTGCATATTTTTCAAGTTGTAACCTTTTCAGATTTAATTATCTTACAAATAATATTTTTACATTATTGTTGTAACTTTAATGTAAATCTGAACCATAATGAGAAAAAGCAGAAAAAGACGCTGAATGCACTTCGAATTTTCGAGCGGGTGTCTAACTACCTTAACGTCAGTATGGGCACGTATAAAAATATGGCTCAAATATACGTCTCTTGTTTTCTTCTACACTACAAGATATTCAAAGCCGATCAAAATCGTAGTATATCCCTTAGGAAGGTTTACTTGTTACTGCCACTGCAGAGCTGCGTATTCATCAGGATGACTACCTCCTAATGGCGACCAGCTGTACTGTGGGACGCCTGTTCGAGCCAGAAGTGGGGACGGTATGACCTGACACATTTTCTGGAGGTTCCAGCGAAGCTGATCGTCGCGCAGACCACGGATTTGTCTTTGACGTCGATCATGCTTGGGCAACTCTTTGAGTAACATTCTACCCTCTACTGTATCCCTTGGCAGCCTAGACGGGGCTATCGTAGATTGGCCGCGGTGTGCGGTCTCTATCAGCCACGGCCGTCTATACGACTCCAGCGGGTGACGCTGCTTCCGGGGTATTCCTACTGTTGACGGCTTCCTAAGCTCTACGGCTCATACGTCAACCCAGAGCCGACAGCCTCTCCTCTAATGGCAATCACATCTCTCTACATAACACGAGTAAAAGTTTGATTTATCTGTTGGTGTCTTCCTAACAATCCTTCGCTCGCTTCAAGTCACCATCACCACTATTCTCATACCGCGTCCCGGCAAAGCGGACGGCATTATACCCTGACATTCGCATAGCCGTTTCCTCCATCTCAGCAGATGCCACACAATCAACCTCTACACCTCTACGTTCAAGTGACAAATGTCATGGCACAGCAATATGAACATACACAGATTTCGTCCGGCCGCAGTGGCCGACCGGTTCTAGACGCTTCAGTCTAGAACCGATCGACCGCTACGGTCGCCGGTTCGAATCTTGTCTCGGGCACGGATATGTGTGATGTCGTTAGGTTAGTTAGGTTTAAGTAGTTCTAAGTTCTAGGGTCCTGATGACCTCAGATGTTAAGTCTCATAGCGTTCAGAGCCACCATTTTGAACAGATTGCGACAATATCGCCTGCAGAAGGCATAAAAGGGCTCTGCATTAGCGGATCTGTCATTTTAACTCATTTGAAAAGGTTTCCGATGTGATTAAGGCCACATGACGGGAATTAACAGATTTTGAATGCAGAATGGTAGTAGATGCATGAGATATTCAATTTCGAAAATCGGTAGGCAATCCAATATTCCGAGATCAACATAGTCAAGAGTGTGTCGCGAATACCAAATCTCAGACATTTCCTCTGGGAACAGACAACGCAGTGGCCAACGGTCTTCTCTTAAAGACCGGGAGCAGTGGAGTTTGCGTTGAGTTGTCAGTGCTAACAGACAAGCGACAATGCGTGAATAACCGCAAAAATCAACGTGAATCGTACGATGAACGTATCCATACGGACAGTAAGGGAAAATCTGGCGTTAATGGGCTATGGCAGCAGTCGACCGACGCGAATGCCTTTGATAACAGGACTACATCGCTTATAGCGCCTCTCCTGGGCTCACGACCATATCGTTTGTACCCTAGACAACTGAGAAACCGTGGTCTGATCAGATGAGTCCGATTTCAGTTGGTAAGAGCTGATGGTATTGTTCGAGTGCGGCGCAGACCCGAAGAAGCCATGGACCCAAGATGTCAGCAAGGTACTGTGCAAGGTGGTGGTGGCTGGATAATGGCGAGGCCTGCGTTTACATGGAATGGACAGTGTCCTCCGGTCCATCTGGACCTGTCATTGACGAAAATGGTTATGTCTGTCTCGTTGGAAACCATTTGCTACCATGCATGGACTTCACGTTCCCAAACAAAGATGTATTTTTTGTGGGCGACTGTGGGTCGTGTGACCGGGCCAAAATCATTCAGGACTATTTCAGCGAATGATTTGACCGGCTAGCACAAAGCAACCATCAGTATTGCAATTTTAAAAACGTCGTAGCTCTGTAGGGAAACACCAAGAGCTCTATGAGCTATTAAAAAGCACTAAAGCGCAAATATCGTTATACCTACCAAAATCTGGCTATAGATGAAAATTAATATAGCTGAAATTGTTACAAAGGACCTACCGGTGTTAACAAAGTATTGGTCAAATAAACTTTGTGGCGTCGTGTTTGTTGCTTTTAGAAATAGTTCATTTTGTAATAAAAAATGAAATGAAATGATCGTGTGACTCTATTGGCTGGGAGGCCCAATCTGGGGAAGTTTGGCAACCGGGTTCCAAGCCTTATTTCACGTAATGACACATTAGATGACTTGCCGTTGGTGATGATTAGACGATGATGAGGACAACACAACACCCAGTCCATTAGCAGAGAAAATCACCAACCCGAGCCCACTGCATCTTCGGCAAGCTCATACAACTCAGCTTTTCTTTCTTTTAATCTCAGTTTCCTCGTTATTTTCATTGCATTTGTTCAGGGCGTATGTCCCATGAAGCCGTTCGAGTTCGTCGTTGATCCGTTCAACAAGTTTCTTGTGTTATCGAGCACAGTTAACGCTCTGACCGAACATGTTGTGCAACCATGTCGGCATTAAGCAGACAGACAGTAATAATTCTAAAAAAACTTGAAGTAGAGAGTTCTTGAGTTTTATTATGCGTAGAGGCTATATTTGTCAACAGGAATAAATAAATAATTTGTTCTGTCTACAGACCACACCGCCTCTCATCGGACGCCCCACTCCCACCCAGATGATTCAGTTGCAGAACAGTTCCACTAATACAATTTGTCTGTAGCACCAAGTCACAAATGCTTCGATTCTCTTCTCTTGCGATTTTCCACCGCCATACAATGATGTACTCCGAACGTACATTCTCAGAATCTTCTTCCTCAAACTAAGGCCTTTGTTTGATACTAGTAGACTTCCCTCGGGCAGGAATGCCCTTTTTCCCAGTGCAAGTCTGCTTTTGATGTCTTACTTGTACCGTCCGTCATTGGTTACGTTTGGTGACTCGGTAGCAGAATTCTTTAACTTCATGTATTTCGTGACCAACAGTCGTGATGTTTAGTTTCTCTCTGTTTTCATTTCTACTACTTCTCATTACGTTCGTCTTTATTCGATTTAGTCTCAGTCCACATTCTATCCTACTTAGACTGTCCATTCCATTCAACAGATATTGTAATTATTCAGTTTCACTGAAGATGACAACGTAGCCACTGAATCGTATCATTGATATCCTTTTGCACTGAATTTTAGTAACATTCCTTAATCTTTCTTTAATTTCCATCATCGGTTTTTCGATGTACAGACTAAACAGTCCTGGCGAAAAACTACATGCCCGTCTTACACCATTTGTAATCCGAGCACTTCGTTTTTTGTCTTCCAATCTTATCATTCGCTCTTGCCTCCTGTACGTATTGTGTATTACCCGTCTCTCTATATAACCTACCTTTATTTTCTTTAGAATTTCGAACATACTGCATCATCCGACATTGTCGAACGCTTCTCCCAAGTCGACAGATCCTACGTACATGTCTTTATTTTCGTTTAGTCTCGTTTCTATCGCCAATTACAACGTCAGACTTACATCTGTGGTGGATTTACCTTTGTTAAAGCCAAACTGATCGTCATATAGGACGTCCTCAAATTTATTTTGCACCCTTCTGTATATTATTCTTGTCAGCAACTTGGATGCATGAGCTCTTAAAATGATGGTGAGGTAATTCTTAACCTTGTCAGCTCTTGTAGTCTTCGGAATTTTGTGGATGATATTTTTCCGACAGTCAGATGGTAAATTGCCAGACTCATACAATCTACACAACAACGTGGGTAGTGGTTTTCTTGCCACATCCTCCAACGATTCTTCCTGTCTGGTCTCTTGAACTTCATCCCACTCTTCGTCAGTAATAAATTGTTATCAGAGTCTAAATCTGCTCTCGAGTACGCCTTAGAATCTGACATCTGACTTCCGGATCTCTGTCTGACCATGTTGTATTATACGTGAAATCTTCCTATATCTCCCGCGTTTTTCTAAAATATACCACGTCCTTTTATGATTCTTGAACAGAGTATTCGCTTTTACTAACTGTAATTTATAACCGAACTCAATTAGGCTTTCTCTTTTCTCATTCCTTGTCCCAAGCTCATATTCTCCTGTAACCTTTTCTTCTACACCTTCCCCTACAACCGCATTCCAGTCCCCCATGAACATTAGATTTTCATCTCCCTTTACGTACTGCACTGCCCGTTCAGTATCTACATATACTTTCTCTATCTCCAAATTTTAGCTTGCGACGTCGGCGTGTGTAACTGTACTATTGTTGATGGTGCTGGTTTGCTTTCGATGTTCACAGTAGCTCTCTCTCTCTACCTTACTTTACACTCCACGAATCCTATTTGACCTCTTAGCAATAAATAATCCTAAGCAAATAGGGAGCATCAATAGGCATAGAAGGATTAGAGACCACATGGTCGCTGTAGCGAGAGTAACCACCGTGAAATCCAAATATAGCAAAAGGAAATGCATAATATATCTGTTTAAGAAAGCAGGTAATAGCTTACTTGACACCTTGCTAAGAGACGATCTTCACTCCTTGTTAACTAACTTTGTAAGTGTAGACGAGATGTGGCTTGAATTTTGAGAAATGCTATCTGAGGCAGCTGATAGTTTTGTACAGAATGAAGTAATAGAAATAGTACTAATACTCCATTGTACACAAAACAGGTCATAAAACTGTAGCAGAAGCACTGAAAGAAATCTTGCCAAATTTTGAGCACAAAATACCCAATGTTGATGGTTGACCAATGGGAAGCCATTAAAGAGAGACTCACTAATGAGAAGTTATTAAACACAATTTTACGAAACTCCTTCACCAAAGGTGTCGAACTATATTTACCAGAATACGTATCAAGAAGAACAGCCAACAGGAAATCGAAAGTTCCTAAAGCACTTACTGAAGGCAAGTCTTGTGGTCCAGGTGGTTAGCACACTGGACTCGCATTCGGGAGGACGACGGTCCACTCCCGTCTCCAGCCTTCCTGATTGAGGTTTTCCGTGATTTCCCTAAATCGTTTCAGGCGAATGCCGGGATGGTTCCTTTGAAATGGCGCGGCCGATTTCCTTCCCAATCCTTCCCTAACCCGAGCTTGCGCTCCGTCTCTAATGACCTCGTTGTCGACGGGACGTTAAACACTAACGACCACCACCACCTTCTGGTCCAGATGGCATATGAATAATCTTTCAGAGTGTGCCGATACAACAGCCCCGTACTTGGGAATCAATGTGAATTGCAGAGAACTCGTGTCAGTCTAGCTGCAGAACTGTGCTGCAGCGGGACAAGCGCGGCTACCTAGGTTAGGGTGTGCTGGCGGGTGCCTTGGCCGTAGTCCATAGTGTGGTCGCGGCCCCTCCCATGTGGTCACAGAGTCCGCAGTCGCGTCCAGCGCTGCACTCACTCTCGCCCTTGGCACCCACCCTCAATCGCCGAATACGGTTACGTCAATAGGGTGCGTGGACGGCTGGTGCGCGGCTAATGCTTTGTAAGGTGTCAGGCAATCCAACACCTTCCATGAATACCCTGACATTATAGCAAATCCGGCAATATGTCTCCTAGCTCCAAATAAATCATGACATTAAATTAACCAAAGTAATACGACCAACGAGTGAGCAAAATGGAATACCGCAGACTAACATAAGAACGTCTAAATGCATCCATACCTTCCCACCATATAACAGACGTAGTTCCGAGGGGAGAAACGAGAACAGAAGCCGCCAGCAGAACCCTGTAGGCTAGAAGGCCCTACGATAAGAATGGGATAACCGCATCGCGGCCGACTGCCAAGAGGTCCATCCACCAGCACATGTTAAGAGATAGAGCCCTCCAGAAGAACAGTATAGATCTCACGGTAACACTAAAAGGGCCACAGCAGCTGCAAATTGTAGCGTGAGACTATATGCATCTCTGTTATGTAGCAAACGTTAAAAACATTTCCCCACCACAAAAACTATGTTTCTCATTGGACAGACAGAGGTTTTGTAGGCGGGGCTTAAGGTTAACATTGTGACACTGATTGGTCAGTTGAAAACACAGCCAGGTACCTTTTTCTTAAACCAACTTCGGTAAACAGTAGTAAGGATAAGTTCGAGAGAGTTGCTACCGAGACGGCGAGGTTTGTGGAGCTGCGCCGCCAGCCTTCCCTGACGCTGCCTAACCACCGACAAGGTAATGAACGCACGCGATGCTGCATAAGAGCGCATAAGGCTTCACTCAGAACTGCAGAAGTCTCATCTGTTACATCCCCTTTTTACGTAATACTAATGTCCATCGTCAATTAAACTTTGTGGTGTTCACATTTGCTGCCTGAAGTTAAAATCCGAAACGCGATGATTTTTCTTTTATATAATTACTGAGAAGCCACATCAGCCACTGTAATTTACAACAAGTTAGATAAGTAATGAAAAATAATTGAGGGTCACTGTAGACCATTTTTGACAGTTTCCTCTTTTATTAAACTTAATTTAAGCCTAGATTATAGATGCGATATGACATAGGTCATCCTTCGATCCATTATAGAACTTGGAAACCCATTCAGGGAATACTCGTTCACATTTTTGTTGAACGTAGTTGGTTTCTATTATCCTGTATTAAAAGATTTCCTTTTATCAATAGTGCAATTTATAAACAATGTTTTGTGGGTAGAATAAAAATTCCAATGATAAACTTAACTGTTTTTAGACATTATTTTACCACCTAACTACAAATAGGAAAGCCTTGAACCCCTTCCACTAAATTTAGTTACAATTAAGATTCTTTTACGGAGAGTGCAGTAGAGCTGACGCTGAAATCATTAAGTATTTGATTATATTATCGCTAGGCTTACTGAACTATTCTGAACTCTACATGTCATATGTGGTCTGTCTTACCAGCGAAACGTCCAAGGTTCGAACTAGTCAATTCCTTAAAAAACACGCTCAGAGCGTCGTTGCGTGAAAGTGGTAGTTAGACACGACTTAGAACAAACCACGCAGAATGTTAGAGCTTCTTGCTGTCTAACCACCGTGTACGGTGTGGACCCTTTCGTGTGGCCTCACTGAAGCTCATGTTTTTGTAAATTAAAATCCCGAGTTCCATGTAAAGTGTCTGTCATAAAATATCACTAGTTTAACACGTTAGCAACCACGACCGCTGGATGGTACAGCAGACTCTCATCTCTGGCACGGTGCGACCGCTAGCGGCCACATTGACGAGCCCAGTCAGTATAGCCCAGGGCATGCCAGATCATCCATAATAGCAGCGTCTGTGTTGTAACGAACTACGATGCAATGTTCCCTCGAATACGCATGCACGTCCGAAGGAAAATCGTTTCGTACTTCCTAATAACACAGGCACAGCTATTTCGTATTTATTCGCCTATACTAGATCCTCAACTCTCAATAAATATGTGCTTCCCCGGACGGGAATATGCGTAACGTACCACTACAGGTTGTGACACATGGACGACGACATATGAAAGTTTGGGTCTGGCCGTATTCGTGCACGGATAGCCAAAGCTGCCCTAAAGAGTATTATCCGGATATGATTCCCGCTCCAGCACCAATTTTTGCTGTCGTCTTTTCAATATACTGCAGATGTTGTGTCTTCTTCGCATTCTACATCTACATCCATACTCCGCAAGCCACATGACGGTGTGTGGCGGAGGGTACCTTGAGTACCTCTATAGGTTCTCCCTTCTATTCCAGTCTCGTATTGTTTGTGGAAAGAAACATTGTCGGTGTGCCTCTGTGTGTGCTCTAATCTCTCTGATTTAATCGCATGGTCTCTTCGAGATATACTTGGGAGTGAGCAGTATATACTGCTTGACTCCACGTGAAAGTATGTTCTCGAAACTTTAACAAAAGCCTGTACCGAGCTACTAAGTGTCTTTCTTGAAGTGTCTTCTATTGCAGTTCATCTATCATGTACGTAACGCATTCGCGATTACTAAATGATCCTGTAACGAAGCGCGCAGCTCTCTGTTGGATCTTCTCTATCTCTTCTATCAACCCTATCTGGTACGGATCCCACACCGGTGAGCAGCACTCAAGCAGTGGCCGAACAATCGCACTGTAATCTACTTCCTTTGTTTTCGAACTGCATTTCCTTAGGATTCTTCCTTTAAATTTCAATCTGGCATTTGCTTTACCGACGATTAATTTTATATGGTCATTCCATTTTAAATCACTCCTAATGCCTACTCCCAGATAATTTATGGAATTAACTGCTTCCATTTGCTGACCTGCTACATTGTAGCTAAATGATAATGGCTCTATCTTTTTATGTACTCGCAGCACATTACACTTGTCTACATTGAGATTCAATTGCCTTTCCCTGCACCATGCGTCAATTCGTTGCAGATCCTCCGGCATTTCAGTACAATTTTCCTTAGTTACAACCCCTCGATATACTACAGCATCATCCGAAAAAAGCCTCAGTGAACTTCCGATTTTATCCACAAGGTCATTAATGTATATTGTGAATAGCAACGGTCCTACGACACTCCCCTGCCACACACCTGAAATCACTCTTACTTCGGAAGACTTCTCTCCATTGAGAATGACATGCTGCGTTCTGTTATCTAGGAACTCTTCAATCCAATCACAAAATTGTTCTAATAGTCCATATACTCTTACTTTGTTCACTAAACAACTGTGGGGAACTGTATCGAACGCCTTGCGGAAGTCAAGAGACACAGCATCTACCTGGGAACCCGTGTCTATTGCCCTCCAAGTCTAGTGGACGAATAGCGCGACCTGGGCTTCACACGATCGTCTTTTTCGAAACCTATGCTGATTCCTACAGAGTAGATTTATAGTTTCCAGAAAAGTCATTATACTCGAACATAATGCGTGTTCCAAAGTTCTACAACTGATCGACGTTAGAGATCTATAGTTCTGCACATCTGTACGACGTCCCTTCTTGAAAACGGGGATGACCTGTGCCCTTTTTCAGTTTTTTGGAACGCTACGCTTTTCTTTATAGACTACCTATTGTACACCGCTGCAGGAATGGGGGAATTTGAGAATACATTTGGTGCCTTCCTTGAAGGCTGCAGTCACTGGAGGAGTTCCTGTTGCTTTGCACATGCGTGGATGTCCGAAACAACATTGCAAGGTACTTCCTATTCACAGAGGCACAGCTATTTCGTATATGTTCGCTAAACCGCACCCTCGACTTTCCATAAATATGTCCTTCCTGTGTGGGAATATAAGGAACGTATAAATCCACATTGTGACACATGGACGATGACATATAGAAGTCTGGGTCAGGCCGTGATTCTAGCATCGATAACCAAAGCGGTTAAGTCGACAGTCCAGCACACATTTCCACTGTCGTCATACCATTATACAGTCAATTATGCAATTGTGAATACAGGTCCTACATGTCCGATGATGTTGAGAAAAAATTCGGAAATCACATATTATGAATTTATTTTACTTCATCCTTATTCATACATGTCTCATAAGGGAAAAAATGCTGAAAAAATGTAGGACGTTTGCAGGTAGTTCTCGTCACAGTGCAAGATGTGAACTTAGCGCGCCATGACGGTTCCGACTGTTGCAGTTTTGTTATCTCATAACATGAATTACAAACACAAAATATCTGTAAACAGTGGATATAGTGTAAACGAAAAGAAAGGAATCGATCACATATACAATACATAATGTATTGACTATGAGAGTAGAACTGAGAATGCAGGTAGACAGCAATCAGTGTGTCTGTGAATAACAAGGTGGGTTGAGGTGTCACACAGCGTAACTACTTCATTAGGTCTTTTCAAAGCTTTAGACTTTCGATGAGTTACATAAATTTTCGAGCAACACTTTCACATGTCTTTGGCACTTTTCTGTTTCCGTTATCTTTTCCTTGTGTGAATGCACCCGGTGGCCTTTTGTATATCCTCATACAGGAAGGTGAGATTGTGGTAATTCTCGTTGGCCCCTAGAGAACGTTGAACAATATATTCTACACGACTTCCTATACGCTATGTTGAACTACCGGGTGATCAAACCGTCCATATAAATTTGAAAACTTTATAAACCACGGAATAATGTAGAGAGAGAGGTAAAAATTGACACACATGCTTGGAATGACATGGAGTTTTATTAGAAAAAAAGTATTGCTAGATGCGTGAAAGATCACTTGCGCGCGTCGTTTAGTGGTGATCGTGTGCTCAGCCGCCACTTTCGTCATGCTTGGCCTCCCAGGTCCCGTGCGATTATTGGCTTTGGGGTTGTCTGAAGTCGCAAGTGTATGGTGATCGACCGACATCTCTAGGGATGCTGAAAGACAACATCCGACGCAAATGCCTCAACATAACTCCGGACATGCTTTACAGTGCTGTTCACAACATTATTCATCGACTACAGCTATTGTTGAGGAATGATGGTGGACATATTGATCATTTCCTGTAAAGACCATCGTTTTGCTTTGTCTTACTTTGTTATGGTAATTATTGCTATTCTGATCAGATGAAGGGCCATCTGTAGGACATTTTTTGAACTTTTGTGTTTTTTTGGTTCTAATAAAACCCCATGTCATTCCAAGCATGTGTGTCAATTTGTACCTCTCTATCTACATTATTCCGTGATTTATTCAGTTTTCAAATTTATATTGACTTTTTGATCACCCGATAAATACAGATATAAAAATTAATCCATAGTACTGCAGGAGGTTCACAGCATGTGGGCCTGTAAAGAAGCCGCAGGTGTGATCAAGAGGAAAGTAAAAAACGTCTCCAAACAAAGATCGCATTTACAGGGCACGTTTACCCACAGCATATTTTACGGCAATATTCATCATGTGACTCTGATTGTATTAGAAACAGCTCATCCGAAGACATACTGCACTAAACAGGGTGGAGCTTGTGACCGTCCCTGACCACACGAAGTCAGACGTGACGCTCTGCTGTGGCCGTATTCGACCTTCTGTCAGCCAACGTGTTACATATGTTGTTTCCACATCACTAAGGGTTTCCCTAATGAAGGACTGCTCTCCACAATTAAACTAAAAATGGCCATGTAAATATTGAATCTACAAATGCACTGCACTGTCGATAAAATGCCAGTCGACCGTTGTGCCCGAGCGGTTCTACGCGCTTCAGTCAGGAACCGCGCTACTGCTACGGATTCAGGTTCGAATCCTGCCTTGGGCATGGATGTGTGTGATGTCCTTAGGTCAGTTAAGCTTAAGTTGTTTTAAGTCTAGGGGACTGAAGACCTCAGATGTTAAGTCCCTTAATGCTCAGAGCCATTTGAACCATATTTTTGATAAAATGGCGTTGGAAAAATGAAGTATTTGTGTAGCTATAGTTCACATGTTGAATATATACTGGAGGTTTTGGTTTAAGCTGAAAGGGCTCATCTGGTTCGGATACAGTCAAATTGCGACTGAAAGTCTATTCTGTTCAGCGGGAAGAAAGGGAACTTAGATGTGAACTGATCTCGTCCTACTCCACCGCTCAAATGCCTATGATGATGGTGCCATTGTGGGAATATATCTCTCGACCCATAGACACTACACGCAAAATGTGGAACAAAATAGAGCTAGGATAAGTCTTAGTGGAGGGAAGTGAAGATGATGTACGAACCAGAAAGTGTGGTATTCTGAAATAATGGTTTTTGTCCCATGAGAACGTTGAAAATTAAGAACGCCTCAGGCCTGAAGCACATTATCTATTTCACAATCAGAAACTGGCACCAAATACCCTGACAGTTACAACAAGGCTTCGAAGATCACAAGAATAAAATGAGCAATAAGCTTTTCAAGAATTTAGCCTGGTGCTTAAAATACGACCCTTCAGTTTGTGTGAATTAGTTCAGCTGAGAATCATACGACACACCTAACCACATCACCATAATCGGGTCAGAACCGTAAGCATACATGATTTGAAGAAAATAGCACGATAAATTCTACATATTATAAGATAAATTAGACTCTTAAGCAGCTACATAAATACCAGAAACATAAAAAAAGGTCACATAATCACACAGAATTAGCACCTATATAAATTAAGAATTTGAATTCTAAGTCGGAAATCGGTGACTATAATGTACAGTCGTAGACAAAACTACCCCTCGCCTTTTCGTTATGTTGATCCGCACAGCTTTAAACTCTGCTATACAGCATAACAGGCAAGGTGACGAAGTGCTACCAACATGCTATGCACAGGAGTGAAACTGAAAAACTGTCCGAACTTTTACAGGCTGCTTTCAATCATGTGTAAGACTATATTAATGCTGATTAGTGTGTTAAACACAACAAGTAAATATAAAATATAAATTAAAGAAGAAACACTAATTAGTATGAACTGTTCTAATAAAAACGAATTTCAGCTTATCGAGATAACGTAACTGTTTTAGTAAGACAACGTACCCCTTATCGTTACGGATTAGCAAAATATTATGCGCATTCCGCCACGAAACGGTCTGTGTCAACGTTTAGACCAGTCATACTGGATTACCGTTGCTGACATACCATGAAACTGCAAATTTAGCAATGTGTGAAGATTCATAACGAAATTCAGTTAAAAATCATTCAGGGTCACACGTAAGTCAATTCAATTATTGACAGAAGCGGAAAAAGTAGGCAGTAACAAGTATGAAATTCTACAAGATTTTCATATTTACATCCACAGTGCGCCGGTACGGAATAAAGGTATGGGATTCTTGACAGACACGATGGACGGTGCACGCCAAAAGTGTCCAAGGGGCGGTTGCACGATTTGTAACGTCAAAATAGGAGAGAGATGGTCCCGGATTTGATAAGCGAGTTGGGGTTACATTCATGAAAACAAAAGCGTTTTTCGTTGTCGCGAGGCCTTTTCATGAAATCAACATCTGTTCTGAATGCCAAAACATTATTTGCTCGGGAACTTACACAGTAAGAAATGACCATAGTAATAAAGTAATTCAGGGCTCGTTAGAAAAGATCTAACCGGTTATTTTTCCCGCACGCTGTTAATGAGTGGGACGGTAGAGAAATAGTAGTAAGGTTGTTCGTTGAACCTTCTGCCAGACACGTAAGTCTGGACCACAAAGAAATCCTGTAGATGTAGTCATGTAGATGTAACAACGAAATTATGTTGTAATTGCGGCATGTCAGTTACATTTGATTTGAACATCGAAGGTGTTTGTTGTTTATTTATTTTTTGTTCATTATTTTCGGCCATGGAAAAACACCTAGGTGAGTTAAATTGATACTGCAATCAACTGTCATGCATGGACCAAGAAAAATAAATTCTTATCCACTTGTTATGGTCTCAGTAGCTGGCAGCGTCTTCAGAAGAGGATATCGCATACGACGTTCCTAGAGTGTTTATTAGTGCATATTGCAGACGACTTCGAAAAAAAATTGATTTGTAGCTTCGTAAAAATTCTGTGATCAAACGATCTGAGTTGTTGGCGAATACAGTTTATTCTCACTAGACAGTATATATTATCATTATACATGAGGTGAAAAGGGTTTCGCCGGGTGCGGTGGGCGAGCGGTTCTAGGTGCTTCAGTCACAGGTTGGAGTCCCACATCGGGCATGGATGTGTGTGATGTCCTTAGGTTAAGTAGGTTTAAGTAGTTCTACGTCTAGAGGACTCATGACCACAGCAGTTTAGTCGCATAGTTTTTAGAGCGATTTTTTGACCTTTCCCGTAAATTTTCTTTACATAAACGGCCGTATATTCAGATTTTGTTGACATAAAAAAATGGCTCTGAGCACTATGGGACTCAACTGCTGTGGTCATTAGTCCCCTAGAACTTAGATCTACTTAAACCTAACTAACCTAAGAACATCGCACACATCCATTCCCGAGACAGGATTCGAACCTGCGACCGTAGCAGTCGCACGATTCCGGACTGCGCGCCTAGAACCGCGATACTACCGCGGCTGACACTTGTTGACATAGAAGTTCACTTTTTTGCACCATCAAGGGACCGTATACAGCAGCAAGAGCTATACATTTCTTCTTATTATGTCTACACGTACTCGAGGTAAACGGGTTTTAAGGGTTGGGTAAACAGACGGTCAAAAAAGTGAAACTAGTGGGGTTCCATTTTTACCGATTTAGGTGACGAAATCCTACCAACGAAAATAGCTACGACAGTTACTAAAGATGAGGGCCGCATAAATAATTACCCCTACTCTTAATTCGAAATGTTCTAGTTGCAGTCGATACACCAGCATATTAATCGTAGCTACGCTTTCGATCCAAATCACGTTTACAGGAATGTAAATAAAATCCATTTGCCTCTACACGTGGTAATTCAAATCCCAGTATTAATGTGACCGCGTTTTAGAAGTGCGATCATTCCCATTGCTAGCTAGCTTAAGAAACACTTCGGCTAATGATCGTTTTCTGGCTGTGGCGAGTCTAATGGAGAATTCGAAATGGAGAATTCGAAACGTTGTAGAATACGTTTGGCAGCTATGTAGCCGTTTATTTCCTGTGGTGGTGCAGAATTATCCTACTAAATTTACCCGCTAATAACAGTATTTTGTTATTTCGATAAACATCCCGAACGATTGTCTCATAAGCGGTGACATAAAGGTAGAAAATTCATGTTTTTGGGTCCAGAAAGCGCTATGCAACAGAAACTGCACATCGTTTTACCATTTGCACTGCGAAATTGCCGGCTTATTCATGCCTGGAGTAATAAAGAGCTATTTGCCTGGGTTTTCTGCTACCGTAGTGAAAGATGATTGCTACTGCAAGGGAGGTCTGGTTTGTTTCCGGTTCCAATCTCAATGGAGGCAGAGACCAGTAAAGCGGCTTTAAGAAATTTTCGCGCCCCCAATGCGTTTTATTACCACCTTTATTCTGTGCCGGCGCCCTGTGGATGTAAATATGAAAATCTTTTCAGCTTCTATCAATAACTGCATTGACTTACGTGTGACACTGAATGATTTTTAACTGAATTTCGTTATGAATCTTCACTTATTACTAAATTTGCACACTTCCATGGTATGTCGGCAACGGTAATCGGGTATGACTGGTCTGAACGTTGACACAGACCGTTTCGCGGCGGAATGCGGATAATATTTTGCTAATCCGTAACGATAAGGGGTACTTTGTCTTACTAAAACAGTTACGTCATCTCTATAAGCTGAAATTCCTTTTTATTAGTACAGTTCATACTAATAGGTGCTTCTTCTTTCATTTATATATTTACTTGTTGTGTTTAACACACTAATCAGCATTAATATAGTCTTACAGATGGTTGAAAACAGTCTGAAAACTCCTGTGCATAGTATGTTGGTAGCACTTCGTCGCCTTTCTATTATGCTGTGTAGCAGAGTTTAAAGCTGTGCGGATCAGCATAACGAAAAGGCGAGGGATCTCGCTCGTTTTGTCGACGACTGTACATGCACCGACCAACATATGATTACAATTTCAGAAAAATTTGACTATTTATTCAAGAGAATGGGCAACGGCATTGCCGCAGTGGTTGCACCGGTTCCCTTGAGATCACAGAAGTTAAGCGCTGTCGGGCGTGTTCTGCACTTGGATGGTTGACCATCCGGGCCGCCATGCGCTGTTGCCATTTTTCGGGGTGCACTCAGCCTCGTGATGCCATTTGAGGAGCTACACGACCAATAGTAGCGGCATCGGTGAAAAATTCCATCATAACGACCGGGAGAGCGGTGTGCTAACCCCACGATCCTCCTATATTCCATCCTCCACGGAGGATGACACGGCGGTCGGATGGTCCCGGTAGGCCACTCGTGGCCTGAAGATGGAGTTCTAATTCAAGAGAAAGAGCTTCACAAAGGAGCACGTCAATAACGCGTTGGTCCACTTGGTAGAATAATTCAAGCAGTTACTCGGATTGGAATCGACTGCCAGAGTTGTTGGATGTCCTCCACATAGATACCGTACCAAACTGTGTGCAACTGGCGCCTTAGACCGTCAGAATCCCTAAAGTTCCAAACGTTCTCATTTGGGGGGAGATCTTGCGACCTTACTGACCGAGGTATGGTTTGGCAAACACTATGACAAGCACCAGAAACATTGGCCATGTTCAGAATGGTACTAGCTTGCTGAAATGTACCAATAATAAAGTACCAACAGTCGTAATTTTGGTTGTATTGGTTAGGAAACCACTTTCGGCGTTACATTATGCTATCTTCACACCTGCATGTATCGAGTAACCCTCGTGGTAGTCGATGGCATAATGTAATGCTGGCTGCCTAACAAATAAAACCAAAATAACGGCTGTTGTTATTTTATTATTGGAAATCGACCAGCCGAAGTCCCGCACTCCTTACATAGGATAACGTTATATTTATTACTACGGTTGTGATGAAAGCGCACCGCGCCTGAAAGCCAAAGGTGGCAGCTGTGCAAGTAAATTGCACCACAGATCACCACTCCTGGTTCTCAGGCTGTATAACGGGTGACAAGTTGGTGTCTCACAGGGGGGTCTCCAGATACTTCAGCCTAGAATGCCGTTCACTGGAGTAAAATTGTCTTCAGTGATGAGTCCCACTTCGAACTAAATTACGATTACCGGCGAAGGCCTGCCTGCAGACACGCTGGACAGCTGTGGGTAACACCATGGAGCCCGCAGCTCGTGGTCGTGAGGTAGCGTTCTCGCTTCCCACACCCGGGTTCCCGGGTTCGATTCCCGGCGGGGTCAGGGATTTTCTCTGCCTCGTGATGACTGGGTGTTGTGTGATGTTCTTAGTTAGGTTTAAGTAGTTCTGGGGGACTGATGACCATAGATGTTAAGCCATTTGAACCATTTAACATCATGGACTATCGCCCAAAATACCACCAGACTACCAGAACAGATGTTCTGGGATGCCATTTCTTTCCATAACAAGACAGCTTTCGTCGTCATCCACAGCACCCCTACACACAGCGGTACGTCGACGATATTCTACTACCCGTTTCGCGGCCCTCCACGGCAAGCTATGTTGGGTCCACATTTCAGCGAGGTAATACCTGCCTCCCACAATTAGTTTCTACTGCTTGTCTCGGCATTTGCGAACCCTACCTTGGCCAGCAAGGTCGACGGATCTCTCCTCAATTGTGGAGCATTAGGGACAGGGACCTCCATTCACCTCGAGACTTTGACAACCTATGGGGCCAGCTGGACATATCCCTGATGAGGACATCCCACAACTCTATCAGTCAATGCCAATCCTAACAACCGCTTGTATAAGGGCCATAATAGGAACAACATGTTACTGCGGTTTTTGCAATTGTACTCATTTATTTGTTTGCACATGTACATCACTTCTGCCGATTTCCGTTCCACGCATAAATCCTCGATGCTGAGTCGTTTTATATGACCTTAGAGTGTATACATCCCGAAAACGGAAAGAAAACTTGACTGTTTCGTAGTATACAGCTATTAGGCGTCCAGTTGCAAATATTGCTTAGACTGGGTATAATGCATACAAGCCTGCTCGCCACAGCATCCCATAAAAGGCTCCCAGTGAGAAAGTGAGTCCACTGGGATGTCGTCCCGCCAAAGTAATTCCTTATACAGGTCGCACAGCTGAGTCACCAATCAAAGACATTACTTTTGATATAGTCACTAAGGACTTATATTATCATATTGTTTGATCCTGAATGTATTTTTATTCTGAAACGGAATGTGCGCTGACATGAAACTTCCTGGTAGTTTAAAACTCTGTGCAGTAACGGGGCTTGAACCTGGGACCATTTGTAACGTGGACAAATGATCCATGTACTGGGCTGTCGCCGGCTGGAGTGGCCGAGCGGTTCTAGGCGCTACAGTCCGGAACCGCGCGACCGCTACGGTCGCAGGTTCGAATCCTGCCTGGCGCATGGATGTGTGTGATGTCCTTAGGCCAGTTAGGTTTAAGTAGTTCTAAGTTCTAAGGGACTGATGACCTCAACTGCTAAGTCCCGTAGTGCTCAGAGCCATTTGAACCATTTACTGGGCTGTCAAAGCAATACACAGCCCCCTTCCCTGCCCCCCCCCCCCCCCACACACACACACACAATAATCTCTCTTCCGTCTGTACTTCGTTGTCTGCTCTGCTCAAACACGAGTATAGGCTCACAGTTTTTAGTATTAGGATGTATGGTGTACTATGTAGTCTTTGGTGGACCTTAACATTACACCCACCTTTTTAGTAGTGTGTTGGTTCATTCTGTATGAGTCGCGGTCACGTTTAGGACGATTATGCTCTTGTGAGGTGGACAATTATCGAGCTGCAAGATGCCATCTCACGCCATCGTGCAAAATGGCTCTGAGCACTATGGCACTTAACATCTTAGGTCATCAGTCCTCTAGAACTAAGAACTACTTAAACCTAACTAACCTAATGACATCACACACATCCATGCCCCAGGCAGGATTCGAACCTGCGACCGTAGCGGCCGCGCGGTTCCAGACTGCAGCGCCTAGAACCGCTCGGCCATACCGGCCGGCTCTCACGCCTTATCTATAGGGGAACAAATCAATCATGAGGGGCTGCAGATGGTCAGCGGTGGTGTCCATATAGTCTGCAACCGTCATATCGCCTTCTGTTTGTGGTAGGTTCTATGGAAACCCAAGTGAATGGTTCACATAGAAAAATACTGCCCCCTCCAGCCTGCGTCGGCGTCTCAGTGAATGTTTTGTGGAGACGTTCGCCTGGATCCCTCCTCTACTGCAGTCTTAATCGACGACGTTTGTAGGTCAACATGCAGTCATGTAGGAGTCGAATGCTACGGAGCCGCGTATTCTAAAATGTGAGCTGAACACTTTGCTACGAAACACTTGTGCCTGCACCAACAATGTCGTCAGATCGTCGAACACCCTGCCTTTCGCAGCGGGCAATATTTACACCTCAGCGTTCTATGAAAAGGGGTGGACGTCCAACACCTTATTGCCTACTCCGTGTTTCACCATTCTTCAAACACTTTCCATACTTGCTCACGACAGTAACACACGGGAGGTTTCCAGCGAATGTTCGTTGGCGTGGGCTGGACCGTAACAGTCTAACTTTGGTCAAATTCAGTACATTGGTGCTTTTCTCCATTTTCGTTTAGTATCTTCGGTAGAATGATTCCCCATTCGACTCTTCTCCACTTACACATTTTCCTTTGGGCTCACTAGTAATTACAAAATGTGGACCCATGCTGCGATATAGCTAAAGTTTGTAGATGATAGAGGGATAAAATTTTGTCAGGAAGCTTTTTAGTAAGCAGTACATTTCCGGTAGTGTATAATAATAGAAACAATATCAAAAATGCTTTAAATTTATTGTTTTATGCCAAACAGAATTTGTGTCTGGGGGACTGGAAGTCAAAAGCCCATTTTCTGGTGTGGTGTGAGAGAGACGGTGTAAGTATGGCATACAGAGAAGGAAGAAAAAAGCAATCATTACTATTTCGTTTGGTCCCGGCGGAGGTTCGAGTCCTCCCACGGGCATGGGTGTGTGTATTTGTCCTTAGGATAATTTAGGTTAAGTAGTGTGTAAGCTTAGGGACTGATGACCTTAGCAGTTAAGTCCAATAAGATTTCAAACACATTTGAACATTTTTGTCTATCTCGTTTCTTGAGATGGAATAGGAATAAACACCACAAGATCAATTTCAGATTCAACCCAGAAATAAGTTTGATTACAAAGTATTATATGTATTAATACTATAAGTTTGCAAGAGTATCTATTCGTTATTCAGTGTCATATTATCTCGCACGGCCCTACGCCACCTTAATGGAATGCTCTGTACGCCCGCATGGTACCACTATATTCGTCGACGACGCAGCCAACATCTTGCAGCAGCATCAGTAAACTCCCTATCATACACGTACTGCTTCCTGCGTAGTGCGTCCTTCATTAGGCCGAAGTCGAAAGGTGCCAGATCCGGGCTTTTGAGTGGATGAGGAAGAACCGTAATATGAAGTTTTTTGAGCTCCTCTCCAGGGGCTGACATGTGTGTGGCTTTGCGTCTTCACGTACAAGGAGAAGTTAGTTTGCTTCTCTTTTTTTTCAGTTTTCTGAGGCTGTGTGCTGCCGGCCGGTACGCAGTAGATCGGACAGGTTTGCGTGACATCGTTGTCATTATGACAGATTCCGCACCCAACGACTCACCGCGATTTTGTTCACTGACAGGACTATGTAGACATCCTGCTAACGACTATGTATATCTTCGAAGCTCTGATTCGCCGCCGCAAGGAACTCAGTGACAGGTCTGCACTTGGAACGCACTTCCATACAGACGTCATTCTGAAGGCTACGTACAAAGCCGCCACCTACGGGAACTTCATTGCAATATAGGGGTTGAAGTGCGAATACCTCACGATGTGCCACACCAAATACCGCATTTTTTTCAACCGAAAATGACCGATAGAAAAGAGTGTTGCTTTACTTACTGAACTCCCCTCGTACATCCCTGCTATTTCTTAATAGTTGCAGTGTTAATTACAGTGATATAGAAAGCAGGAAAGTATATTACATGCACATACCTTACTGTATATATAACGTAGTTTTAAAGATTTGTACGGTACCTGACAGTTATTGATAACTGACAAATGTAATTTATATAGAAATTAACTTTAACAGTGATAACAGTTATCTGAAAATCATCTTTTGGCACATGTCTGCGACAACAACATATGATTTTTAGGACGTAAAACTCTACTGGTCGCACCTTTCCCGCTAACAACACCCACTGTCCCCAACTTCAGATGAAATCTAGATAATAAATAGGCTTACCTCACAATGCTATCGACCTATTAGCCGAATTGTACAGCCTAATCAATCAAGATTCCTATCTGGAGAGAAACGACATATTCCTAATCGCGTAAGAACCTTCAGTCAGTTTCAACGCAGCCTTTTGGTGAGAGAAATTAGTAGAAAAACAGGAAAAATATATGTTCTTTGTTTATGAAGTAAATAAAATGACATCAACTGTTAAGGTAATATACAGAGGTGAAAAATACGTCGACAATTCTGAGAAGTGGTAATACTCATCGTAAAAAGAAAACAAGTCCGCTAAACGTAAGTTCGGAAATACTTTCTTGCTGATATATAAGCATTCACTCACAGGAGGTGCTGACATTTGGTTGCGTTAATAAGTAAACTCATTGTGACGACGCTAAGTCGGCTAGGTTATTAATATGTTTTGATGTATTTCAGTATCTCATTACACTGTATAAACGTTAGTCCGGGCATTATAAAGTCTGCAGAAAGTTGCGTGGTTCGAGTTTCGTCACACGGTAATTTTCCCACAACCCTCTGACGCATTTCGAAGGCGCTCACTGAGAGGACCTCCATTGTTTGACCCTTGAGGAGCCAGAAGACCTGATCTCGTAAAACTTGAACAAATATGCCGCAAAACTGAATACATGTTTTTCTGTGAAGTGGACATTTTTCAATGTAGAGGGTCGGGATTGTACCTCACATCTATTTGCCGAACAGAAGTAGAAATCATTTTCGGGAAATTACTTGTTGAGTGGAATGCGGCCATCACTACAAAGCAGCACAAAACAGAAAAGGAAACATACTGAACAACTAGTACTTAATACAGCACAGTAACAGTAAACACAACATTGAAGTCACTGGGCCAGCCGCTGTCACAGCGGTTCTAGGCGCTTCGGTCCGGAACCGCTCTGCTGCTACGGTCGCATGTTCGAATCCTGCCTCGGGCATGTGTGTGATGTCCTAATTTTAGTTAGATTTAAGTAGTTCTAGGTCTAGGGGACTGATGACCTCAGTTATTAGGTCCCATAGTGCTTAGAGCCATTTGAATTTGAAGTCACTAGTATAAATAGTAGTGCACTATAATACATACCAATAGGTGCGAGTAGCTTGCCAGGCAACAGCAATCACTAACAAGTCTCATACTACATAATAACGAGAACCACTCATCTGACAGGAAACACATAGGATGGTGCAAATGGCTCTGAGCACTATTAGACTTAACATCTGAGGTCATCAGTCCCCTAGAACTTAGAACTACTTAAACCTAACTAACCTAAGGACATCACACACATCCATTCCCGAGGCAGGATTCGAACCTGCGACCGTAGCTGACGCGCGGTTCCGTACTGAAGCGCCTAGAATCGCTCGTCCACTGCGGATACTGCTCTATAGTAATACATAGAAGTACACAGCTGACACTGTCGGCATCGATGCAATGACTGTTCCTATCCACAACCAAATATCTTTCACTCGCTCATATGAAAAGGCTCACTTCCCGGAAGTATGTCTTTCCGGTACCACATTTGCTGCACACGTTTTCCTTACGTCACCGTGAATAACGGACGCTCAAAACATTCGACTCTTCTTTTTAACACTGTGCGTGTGATATTTTTTGTAATATAATTACGCCAAATTGATAAAAGATTTTGATTGTTGTGAACAGAATGTTACTTACACCCGGCTGCGGTCGCAGGTTCGAATCCTGCCTTGGGCATGGATGTGTGTGATGTCCTCAGGTTAGTTAGGTTTAAGTAGTTCCAAGTTCTAGGGGACTGATGACCTCAGCTGTTAAGTCCCATAGTGCTCAGAGCCATTTGAACCATTTCTTGTTACTTATGCCAGCTGATGTCAGCTTTAAAGGCCACACATGCACTAGAAATTATAGAAACTTTAGAAGTTTTGTGAGAAGGTGAACGTTACGTCGAAGTTGTATTGCTGGACAACATAATAAAAAATTAATAGCTTAGCGTGATTGGTCATTTTACAAGAAAATGTTATTGTAAAAAGCTTTACACCGTAGTTTTAAGAAGGCTACGTATATGTTCTCGGCAAGTTGTAGAAACATTTGCTCTGTAAAACTTATTAAAATGTATATATTCCCTTACAAGTTATTGTTATGTCACTGCATGAAATATCTTTCATTTAACATGGTTATTACTAATTACGTAATTTATTTCTCTTTTGGTGGAGTAATTTTATCTATAAGTGATATAGTCTGACATTATTTGCCTTGAAAACCCATGTTCGCTTTATTAGTGGAAATAAATCTCTTCTTTTGCAATTTGGTTTAAACCTGTCTTCGGTGACAAGGCTACAACGGCTACAAACTTTAGGACAGTAACAAACCTTTCTCCTGAGCGAAAGAACCACGCCTCCGACTGCCACTGGCTGACACAGGCGACCTAGAAGTAGACCAGTTCTAGGAGTGGACAGTACCGCAGCGGAAGGCCGCCTACTGTGGCAGTGACCGCCGACCACGTTCCACTACGACATAAAAGACAGCCACCTGCGGTCTGCAGGTACAGTCTGCTCCCACAGCAACAACCTTATCCGCACAGCAACATGAAGTTCTTGGTAAGTGGTTGTGTTCTCCTGGAGATTCAAACATAATCAGCACACCGATCTAAATGTTTATCGTCAATAGATCCAAATGACTTGAGAATTTCAGTAATGTACGACAAGGGGTGCCGACAATTATGTTGACTGAGTTGTTGCGATGACCTTACTGTCGCGGAAGGATCTTGTTTGAGAGTCCCTGCCTTTCTCATCTACATCTGGAGTCCGCAACCAGATGTGCGATGTTTCTCTTTATGATACAATTACCTAGCGGATATTTAGCAGTAGATACCGTCACTACACGTCTGCACACCGCGCTGAGTGGCCGCGCGGTTTGAGGCGCCATGTCAAGGGTTGCGCGGCCCCTCCCGGAAGCGGCTCGAGTCCTCCCTTATTCATGGGTGTCCGTGTTGTTCTTAGTATAAGTTAGTTTAAGTAGTGTGTAAGTCTGGGGACCGATGACCTCAGTAGTTTGGTGCCTTCGGAATTCACACGTATTTCTACATTTGAACATGTCTGCGCAAGCCTGAATTGTTCTAATTACACTCTCGTGGTCACTATGCGATATGTGTAGCGCAGTAACTAACACGTCCTTCAACTTACTGTATAAGTTGGGTCATAAAAATAGTTACAGGAAATGTAACTGCCAAGCATTACTAATTCTTATACCTTCCATCTTGAGAAGCTTTCAAGGAGATTTCAACGCTGTGTAAACAAAACCCGGATGAACCGCCTACCATTTTTTTTGTGTATTCTCTGTATGTCTGTTTAATCCAGCACAGAAGATAACCCACCAACAGAAAAGAAAACATATTTCGTGGACATTCACAAAATTCTAGTTCTCTCCCAGCAAAATAATGTGAATTAATTACGTTGGATAAGCAATGTTTCCATTATTTACGAGAAAGCTGTACCATGGCTGACGCAGTGTCTACTGGCTCTACCATTTCTAGGCCTTGTAGCTTAATTATTATTTCGTTGTTATCTACATACAATATGAAGAAAGTACACACAATCCTGACCAGACGTCTGTACCTACCACAGTCATTTTTTGTTATAAGCTAATAATGATGTTAGATATATTTCAGTACTTTCGATAAATGTGTAAGGTACATTATCTGTTATTGTTAGTCATCAGACTAGGCTGAGTAAAGTATTTAAAATTAATGAGAAGTTGCTTTACTGCAAAAATAAATGTAATTTACAATCTTCTCTGTTTCATCTGATCCACCATCAGGTCTTCGCTGACTTTAATGCAGCAGCATGGCAAATACTCAGCAGAACGTAACGTTGGAAATAATTCCGCTGCTACATAAATTAGACTTTATTTTGTTCCCAGACATTCATATCCAGTGCAAGGGGTTTCAGTAGATTCCCTAGAAGAATTACTTTTTGTCTCTCAGTTCATGACAAGTTCGTTAGAGTCGTTGTGCAGCTTCTGCATGTGTGACACGATATGAAGTTGGAGTTTATAATCGACTCCGTGTTACATCACTTGATAACTCCTATTCAGATGTATGGTTTGTATGTGAATGTGCGTATGGCTTGGTTATCTAAGTAAAAGCTACACTGTTGTGAGATCTGATGCTCTCTAAGTTCCAACAAAAAATAATTGAAAAGCGTTTAGCGTTTCGCCTCACGATATAAGGCTAAACAAAACCTGAACGTTGAAGTGCTGAAGAATATTCTTATGAAACTGCCAAAAATAGAATATGCTTCCACCAGTTTCATGAATCCGAACATTACCGAGACTCTTAATTAAACAGTGGCTCCTGTGTTCACTTGGGCAACGAAAGAAAGGACTAAATTGCATATAAAATTTACGAACGAGTAGCAACTACGTATTTGAAACCACTAGAGTCAATTTTCATCGTGCACAGTAACAGTAATAGAGAAGAATTTACGATTGAATAGCGAAATACTGAACAAATTCAAGATTGGATAGCTATGTTTCCCGTAAATTACAGGATTTCACTGCTAATGTCCCTATACAAGAACGCATTCGAAAGCCCTAATTAGAATTCATCTCTTAAAAATGGTTCAAATGGCTCTGCGCACTATGGGACTTAACATCTGAGATCATCAGTCCACTAGAACTTAGAACTACTCAAACCTAACTAATCTAAGGCCATCACACACATCCATACCCCAGGCAGGATTCGAACCTGCGACTGTAGCAGTCACGCGGTTTCGAACTGATGCGCCTAGAACCGCTCGGCCTCCGCGGCCGGCAATTCATCTCTTATTCGGATTACAATACACAAATTTATCAGTGCAATTAAAAATATACAAGTGTACTATATAACAGAAAGATGTATCTGCTTTAAATGCACTACAGAATATAAGCACTTCGGAAATTGTTTTATGGGAATGGACTGCGGCCCCGTGTCTATTACGTATTTAAAATTTAGATGCTTGCAACATAATGTCTGTGAGTCCCTTTAAGATTCCTTTCTCACAATGTGCAGTGAAAATGTTGCTAACTGACGCCCTTCACTTAGACAGACTAGGGCAGTAAATATGAACGATGTGCAGTTCCTCATTGTACCTGTGGCTAAAATACCCGGAACGATCACACAGTCCTTTGTTTCGCTACTTTCCGTTGCCTCTGTTGCTTTTTTTCTTAATCGATGGTCTATCGTCCTTGTAACTCTGTGATGACCGAGACATTACCAGAACTCGACACTGTTGACACATATGGAAGTCCCCTAGAACCAAAGAAAATGTTGGAGGATCCATAAAATATTTTAAATTATCTTACATACAAGACCTAAATGAATCAATGGGAGCATGAAACTCATAGCAAAATTTCAAGTTATGTCCATGCAAGTGTGGTCGATCCAGTTTCACGACTTGAATGTTATTTCACTACTTACCTACTCAAGCAGCCAGATGCCATCTCATATCCGTTTACAGAAAGGACTAATACTGGACATATATGCGTCAGTAGCTAGTGACAGGAAACAATAGTTTGCAGAAGAACTCTGCAATACAAATGACTAGTGAGTTCTTTTGCTTGCAGGTGTCTCTACCAGAGGCCTGATTGGCACCTATTCATTGTTTTCCTTTTCAGGCATAACCATATGCACTGTCATGAATAGAGGATTTCAAATTAATTTTCATCTATAATTAGGTTTCTATGTTTCCATAAATTGTCTCAACTGAATACGAGGGGCTTCTGGAAGCCCATGTAATTTTTATTAACGTAACTGCGTGTTGTCTGTTCAGTCGAACACTTCCGACAGAACAGGTAGCACTCATTTACATTAATATAATGGAGCTCGACTTCTCTACGACATATGTTTTGGTGGGGGTGTACAAGTACCGTTCGAACCCCGACGGGCATCAAGAATTTGCGAGTGGAGGTGTAATGGATGGCAGTGGAGCGAGCGCTAAGACGAAAATTTGGGTCGGATGGGAGGCGTGTCCCGGCAGCTGAGACAGCTAATGAAACGTTCTTAGGGTGGCGGAACTTCTGAGTCCTAGTCAGGCAAAATGTTCCAACTTTCGCCACTACAATACTGCAATGTCCGTTTCCGCAGGCAGTCATGGTTTGCCACCTACCCCCTTTTCTTTCCTCCCCCTCCCTTGTTTCAGAAAATCAAGTAACTTTTATTTAAAACTGTGCTACACTTGAGAGTTGCAGAGACAAATGACATTATACTTCATTGTAGTCACCAAGTCTGTGAACAACGTTCGGAATATACTACCAGTACTTCAATTCCTGGACGACAGAAACCCTCAGTGGTCATCCGCTTTATGGAGGTTATTTCCGTTGAAAAATTTGCGACTTTTGCGAATCAGTCCCTCTGTTTCCTGTACATTGTGAACTGTGCTTGATGTCGATGGCCTGTTTTCCCGATCAGCATCAACGACGTCTGTGGAGTCTTGGTCAAACTGTTACCACTGTGTCACTATGACTTGCCGCGATATTACTTCTGGTCCACATTTCGGTATAATTTCACTGCAAGTAAGAGTGATTTCAGGTGTGCCGCAGGAAAGTGTTGTAGGACCGTTGCTATTCACAGTATATATAAATGACCTTGTGGATAACATCGGAAGTTCACTAAGGCTTTTTGCGGATGATGCTGTAACATATAGAGACGTTGTAACAATGGAAAATTGTACTGAAATGCAGGAGGATCTGTAACGAACTGACGCATGGTTGAGGGAATGGCAATTGAATTTCAATGTAGACAAGTGTAGTGTGCTGCGAATACATAGGAAGAAAGATCTTTTATCATTTAGCTACAATATAGCAGGTCAGCAACTGGAAGCAATTAATTCCTTAAATTATCTGGGAGTAGGCATTAGGAGTGATTTAAAATGGAATGACCATATAAAATTAATCGTCGGTAGAGCTGATGCCAGACTGAGATTCATAGGAAGAATCCTAAGTAAATGCAGTCCGAAAACGAAGGAAGTAGGTTACAGTACATTTGATCGCCCACTGTTTGAATACTGCTCACCAGTGTGGGATCCGTACCAGTCAGGGTTGATAGAAGAGATAGAGAAGATCCAAATGAGAGCAGAGCACTTCGTTACACGATCATTTAGTAATTGCGAAAGCATTCTGGAGATGACAGATAAACTCCAGTGGAAGACTCTGCAAGAGAGACGCGCAGTAGCTCGTTACAGGCTTTTGTTGAAGGCTCGAGATCATACGTTCACCGAGGAGTCAAGCAGTATATTGCTCCCTTCTACGTATATCTCGCGAAGAGACCATGAGGATAAAATGTGAGAGATTAGAGCTCACAATATGAGACTGGAATACAAGGGAGAACCGATAGAAGTACTCAAGGTACCCTCCGCCACACACTGTCAGGTGGCTTGCGTCGTATGAGAGTGATGTATATGAAATCTGTGTAGAATTTAGATGTGTTGCCAACAAGAATGTTACTGTCCCACAAACCTCGACTCTAGAGTACGTTTCCAGTTACCACGCCATGTGACTCGCACACTTTGATGGCAGTACAGGAGAGCTGTGTCGGCTGGAAACAAAGAACAAGGACTTTCCTCTGACAGTGAGCCCCTCTTGTTCCTCAGTGGTTTTAGCGTGGCACTACTTCTGAAACTTTCTGTTGTATTGCGCGTCAGCAACCGTTATCCCCTCTTTGTTAATGAGTAATGGGTGGAAGGTGACCAAAGGACCTGTCGCCGTAGTAGTGTAGACAGGCAAGAGAAGGTATACTTGACACAAACTCAGTTTAAATAAAATTATCGTACTGAACTTGTTCTGAAATGCTGCTACACTATTTACACTTTTTACAGCCTCTATAAGCAGAAGCCTCAGCTTGCCATGCTTCTATATACACTGAATGTTTGCCTCAGAGCTGTCGACAACTTGGAGTACTGGTCAGCACCAACTAGCAACACGAAACTCTCACAAGAAGCACGGAACTACAAGTAGAAGCAGAGACCTGGTCTCCAGATGGCCACTGCTTACAACGCCGTCCTGTCAGTCCTGGAGATTCTTCAGCGGCACCGGTGTTCAAAGCTGGGCTCGTGGGGCGCGCAAGAGTGGTTCAAATGGCTCTGAGCACAAGGGGCAACTTCTGAGGTCATCAGTCCCCTAGAACTTAGAACTACTTGACCCTAACCAATCTAAGGACATCACACATATCCATGCCCGAGGCAGGATTCGAACCTGTGACCATAGCGGTCGCGCGGCTCCAGACTGTAGCGCCTCGAACCGCTCGGCCACTACGGCCGCCCGCGCAAGAATCTTGGAGGCACCTGCAATACCGACAAGCTACTATACTCCACAGACTTTTTTTAAGTCGCCTCGTAGAGGCATGTTTCCTTTTCCCATCCCTTCTATCAAATTCTGATAATTCAGTTTCGTGCAGCTATTTCTAATTCTCTATGTGCAGCAACAGCAAGTAAACCCTAATGTGTGTCAAATGTTTTTTATTCCAATCTTTGATCACAATATGAATTCTTTATATGATGACCGGTTTCAGTTCGTAATGACCATCCTTAGATCGTTTTTCACACCATGTCCTAAAGTGATAAGGCCATAATTTCATCGTCAAAACATATAAATATAATCAGCATAGCATCGTCATATAGATCTAAAATAAGGTTTCGAAAAGGCCTCATCGTCATTATTGCAGTAATAAGTGTGTGGACGATGTGGTCTATTGCACACCTTATTTCAGATCTACACTCCTGGAAATGGAAAAAAGAACACATTGACACCGGTGTGTCAGACCCACCATACTTGCTCCGGACACTGCGAGAGGGCTGTACAAGCAATGATCACACGCACGGCACAGCGGACACACCAGGAGCCGCGGCGTTGGCCGTCGAATGGCGGTAGCTGCGCAGCATTTGCGCACCGCCGCCGTCAGTGTCAGCCAGTTTGCCGTGGCATACGGAGCTCCATCGCAGTCTTTAACACTGGTAGCATGCCGCGACAGCGTGGATGTGAACCGTATGTGCAGTTGACGGACTTTGAGCGAGGGCGTATAGTGGGCATGAGGGAGGCCGGGTGGACGTACCGCCGAATTGCTGAACACGTGGTGCGTGAGGTCTCCACAGTACATCGATGTTGTCACCAGTGGAAGGTGCACGTGCCCGTCGACCTGGGACCGGACCGCAGCGACGCACGGATGCACGCCAAGACCGTAGGATCCTACGCAGTACCGTAGGGGACCGCACCACCACTTCCCAGCAAATTAGGGACACTGTTGCTCCTGGGGTATCGGCGAGGACCATTCGCAACCGTCTCCATGAAGCTGGGCTACGGTCCCGCACACCGTTAGGCCGTCTTCCGCTTACGCCCCAACATCATGCAGCCCGCCTCCAGTGGTGTCGCGACAGGCGTGAATGGAGGGACGAATGGAGACGTGTCGTCTTCAGCGATGAGAGTCGCTTCTCCCTTGGTGCCAATGATGGTCGTATGCGTGTTTGGCGCCGTGCAGGTGAGCGCCACAATCAGGACTGCATACGACCGAGGCACACACGGCCAACACCCAGCATCATGGTGTGGGGAGAGATCTCCTACACTGGCCGTATACCTCTGGTGATCGTCGAGGGGACACTGAATAGTGCAAGGTACATCCAAACCGTTATCGAACCAATCGTTCTACCATTCCTAGACCGGCAAGGGAATTTGCTGTTCCAACAGGACAATGCACGTCCGCATGTATCCCGTGCCACCCAACGTGCTCTAGAAGGTGTAAGTCAACTACCCTGGCCAGCAAGATCTCCGGATCTGTCCCCCATTGAGCATGTTTGGGACTGGATGAAGCGTCGTCTCACGCGGTCTGAACGTCCAGCACGAACGCTGGTCCAACTGAGGCGCCAGGTGGAAATGGCATGGCAAGCCGTTCCACAGGACTACATCCAGCATCTCTACGATCGTCTCCATGAGAGAATAGCAGCCTGCATTGCTGCGAAAGGTGGATATACACTGTACTAGTGCCGACATTGTGCATGCTCTGTTGCCTGTGTCTATGTGCCTGTGGTTCTGTCAGTGTGATCATGTGATGTATCTGACCCCAGGAATGTGTCAATAAATGTTCCCCTTCCTGGGACAATGAATTCACGGTGTCCTTATTTCAATTTCCAGGAGTGTGTATGACGATGCTATGCTGATTATATTTATATGTTTTGACAATGCCATTATGGCCTTATCACATTAGGACCTAGTGTAAAAAAGATCTGAGGGTGGTCATTACGGACTGAAACCGGTCATCGTCTAAAGAATTCATATTGTGATCAAAGACTGGAATAAAAAACATTTGACAGTATTGGATCACTGTTTGTATACGCCACCATGTCTCAGTTGGTGAAACCTAATGTATGTTATTCCTTCATGATCTTGGAGTCGCTGTTCAAACTGTGCCATGAGGCTCCTGGCACTTACGAGTGCTCTTTATCATGAGACGTTAACAGATGGGACCCAATCTCCTTAACGCGAATAGAGCGTGATGCTACCTTGGAAATTTTATATCTTTTCGTGGAACTGCTGATGCTGCAAATATTGAGTATGTTGTTGGTGGTGTCAGCGAGTGACAGCCGCGTCGTGTCGCCCTTTGCAGGTGGTCGTGCTGGTGGCGTGTGTGGCGGTGGCGTCCTGCCAGCAGGAGCTGCAGCGCGAGAAGCGGGGATACCTGGGCCTGGGGGCCGGACTTCTGGCCGCCCCCGCCGTCGCAGCCCCCGCTGTGGTCGCTGCCCCCGCAGTTGTCGCCGCCCCCGCCGTCGGCTACGGATATGGCTACCTTGGCGGTGTCCACGGAAGGCTGGTGCATGGTTGAAGCGCCTTCCTCTCTAACCTCCTTGTGCTGTGTATCTTTGTTGCCTCATTAAAACTCCTTTTTGTGGTTTAACATATTGAGTTTCTTCTTGATTTCCTGTCTTAAAACACCAGGGTACCTAACTACATCTTAGTATCATGATTTTACATCACCTATGGATTCTGCAGAGAAAGAGAGTGTCATCAACATTGAAACCTTCCCGTGTCCTCTATATCTTTTTTTTTTTTTTTTTTTTTTTTTTTTTTTTTTTTTGTTACGCAGCTTTCTCTTCTGCAATAACCAATGAAACCTTTTCTTAGGACTTCTATCTCTTGCTTAATAATAACAAATGAAATCTGCCCTTTCAAATTTATTCTCTTTCTCAATCTTCGCATACAAGTTTAATTGCTCCTTATTAAAAGTGATTTTCTGATTATTTCGACGAAAGATAGAATGTGTCGTCGTCGGGGCCCTCAGTCGTTATCTGCAATAACCCAAAACTATGCCTTACTTTTACTGGATCGCCATCTGACTGCTACATCGAACTGTGACATGAATATACTTACTATGGTTTACTATAACCTATTAGCTGCTGGTGGGCTGTCATAACAAGTGACTGTATGTATTACCAAAGCTGACGTTATTCTTTATAGCAATACTGACGTTATTCTTTATTTAGTTTGACTGAAGTACGTAAATCATCGTTACACTTTTTCTTGACAACATTAAAATTTTTGCAAAGTTTTACGTGATAGATTATAATCAGTAATGCAACATTGCTGGCAAAAATTAATTATATTCTGAAAACGTTTCTTCAAATGTTGACTGCTGTTCATGAAATGATTTCACGAACGTTCAAATGGGACTTATTTTTTACAATTAGCATTGCCCAAACATACCTTCAGCAGTCTTGAGTTTCGCAAAGAAAATAATTCAATAATATTAGTTCCTCTTATGATAATAGTTAGCTGATGTCTTTGTACATCCGTTTATAATCTCTTATAAATTATAGCTGGTGGCTGGCAGAAAAACTGCTCCTCTCAACCTCTCGCTTCAAAAAATGGCTCTGAGCACTACGGGACAACATCGAAGGTCATCAGTCCCCTAGAACTTAGGACTAATGAAACCTTAACCTGAGGAAATCACACACATCCACACCCGAGGCAGGATTCGAACCTGCGACCGTAGCGCCTCTCGCTTCAGACCTGCTACCAACTCGCTTTATCTCTCGCTTACTACTGACGTCCTACGAACGCTAAAGTGCGGTCTCTCCTGCTACCATTACAAAATGTATCATACGCGGTCTCTCTCGCCCTTTTTGAAATTATATCAATGTGTGGTCTCTCTTGCCAACAATACTTCGGTGCAGACATTCCCTGCTACCACAATTCTTTCCAACATTACAAATACTAATTGTTCATACTTAATCATATTAATAAAATATAAACATCTTTCATAAATTGTGGTTTGACAATAGACAATAGAAACATACACGTCTCTCAACATGAAAACCATTAATGATTACACGGTGTGTCCCAGTTCCGTTAGTACTATGGCTATGAAAAGTAAGAGCCATGTATGTTCACAACATCACTGTATTTATTCAAAATAGTGTTTCCTGCATCAAAACACAGCTGAAATCGGTTTAAAATTGAAATCACTCTGGCGCTCCTAATGAAACTGGGACACGGGTACTGTGTGTATGATCAATATCTCGCAATATCATTCTATTTCGGAGAGAAGCACACATGGAGTAGATTATCTTAAAGAAACAAGCAGCTATAACTCATTTGTTATATTTATATTCGAGTTGTCTATTGAAACTTTAGTGAAACCGTGAAGATCTTCTGTATTGGAGCTCTGAATAGAAACCGATAGAAAAACAATGGAAAAATCATATTCATAACATTTATCGTACGGTTTTCAGGAGGGACGAAGGAATGCTTTGTGGTCAGATATGTGTTTTTTTTTTTTTTTTTTTTTTGAGGTACTTGTCGTAGTCCACAATTTCAACCTCCTTTTAGATGCAGTTACTAATGTATAGACAAAGCAGTTTGTACCATACACCTTTTTGTTCATTGGTGTCAGTTTTCCGTATTGGTTTGAAGACGAAAATTTGCCCAATTTTTGGAACTGAGTTTCATTTTACACCATGACACACAAATTACACGAAATACAGCTAAACTATGAGACACCAGTAAATAAAAATTATCAAAAAATAGTCAGGTACAAGTGTAGTCAAATTTAACACACTACCACTCCACACCATTCACCATTAAACTGCAATACCATGAAGGAGGCAAGCATCAAATATCTATAGGTCATAAAGTGTACTACATGCTAGAACATGCAGATGATTAGCATTTCAGCACAACCACATGAAATAGGTAGGTCAGAACTCAAAGCTGGCAGGATCGTGTCTTATCGAAACACATTGCGGTTATCACTCATTCTTACACATACGTCATCATTATGCATACTCTTGTGAATGCATATGACTACCCTTCGACTTGGTCACATTCATGGACCACAGGCTCCTGTAACGTGTGCCCATTTCGACTGATGTGCAAAATCCTAATGCCCCTAAATGTCCCCACTGCCAGTAATTTGAAAAATCACATTCAAGTGAGCGTGGAGTTCAGGGTGCTGGACTTCTTGCATCATTATGAGTTCTTTAAAAGTTCATATTACTGTCGTACAAGAGATTGAAAGTGGAAAGGCGGTTCATCGTGCATAGCTAACATCGATTGTCTTTTTGCCCCGATCAATTTATCCAAAAATATGACCAGATTATTGGGTACCACATGATAATTACTCCCCTAATATCGCCATACAATACTACTAAGGGGAACCTGATGCATTGCTTGGACAATCACACAGGATAGTTGCATCTGCGTGGGAACCTGATGCATTGCTTGGACAATCACAGAGGATAGTTGCATCTGCGTTTGGAACTGCGGACCTTCAGCGCTCTGCCTTAGGGGACATCGGCAGAGCGCCAACCTCGCATGCTGGTCTTGTTCCCTGATAGCCTGCATATGTTATAAATGATATAGATAACGTAACGACCAGTCGAGAACAAACCACGTTATATTTTTTTCACTGCTTTCAGAAGCTTCAGTTTTTCCTCTTTTCTTTTCGTTTCACGTTCATCTTCTCCACAACCGCCCAGTGAAGTGGCCCTGTGACAAGTCACTGGACTCGCCTTTGGGAGGACGGTGATTTCATCCTCCGTGCTACCAACCAGAATCAGATATTCCATGGTTTCCCTAAGCACTTGAACGAAAGTACCGAGAATATGCTTTTGAAAAGGGCTTTCCTTCTCTTGTTTCTAAAACCCGAGCTTATTCTCCATCTCTAATGGCCTTCCCGCTGACTGGAGATTAAACCACAGTCTTCATTTCTTCCTCTCAATACTTGCCCAATCATTCCCTCCGACCGAACTGTGGAAGGTCTGTAACAGCGATCCACTGTTCTTGATGCAATTTGTGCAACTCGCAAAGAAAAACTGATGATGGGGTTTTTTCTTCAGATGAAACGCAGCTTCAGGACGTTGTTCAGCCTACATAATACACTGATCAGCCATAACATTATGACCACTGACGTACTATCTCTATAAACGCGTCTAGGCGAGGAATGACTCCTAGTCACACATACATGCAAGGTACATGTCGTATCAGTGAGCTTGCTGTTCACATGTAGAATGGGGAAGGCTCACAATCTATCTGAGTTTGACCGAGAGTAGATTGTGACGGCCAGGAGGCTCGGCATGAGCATCTCGGAAACTGTACGACTTGTCGTGTGTTCGAGAGGAGCTGTATGTTGTATGTTGTATATTAACCGGGGACCTAGAAACGACGGAGAGGCTCCGTCCCCGCCGCAGCCGCAGTGGTCCACAACCCCACGACGACTACCGCAGTCCACTTCATCCATCCGCCGTCCCACACAGAACCCAGGGTTACTGTGCGGTTCGGCCCCCGGTGGACTCCCCAGCGAACACCTCACACCTGACGAGTGTAGCCCCTACGTTTGCGTGGTAGAGTAATGGTGGTGTACGCGTACGTGGAGAACTTGTTTGCGCAGAAATCGCCGACATAGTGTAACTGAGGCGGAATAAGGGGAACCAGCCCGCATTCGCCGAGGCAGATGGAAAACCGCCTAAAAACCATACACATACTGGACGGTTTACCGGAGCTCGACACAAATCCGCCGGGCGGCTTCGTGCTGGGGACCAGGCGCTACTTCCCGCCCGGAAAGCCGTGCGGTAGACCGCACGGCCAACCGGGCTGGCCTCGAGAGCTGCTGTTGTGCGTGTCTTCAACATGTGGCGAAACCAAGGTAAAACCAAGTACAGACGTCATGGGTTGGGTAGTCACCCGTTATTAGAGATGTGGGAAGTCGTAGGCAGGGCAGATTTGTAAAACAAGAGAGGCGCAAAATTGTTGTGGAACTAACGTTAGTCCTTAACTCTGGAAAAAGTGCACCGAGCACTCCTAACGATGGGCCTCCGCTGTCGAAGAAATGGTTCAAATGGCTCTTAGCGCTATGGGACTTAACATCTATGGTCATCAGTCCCCTAGAACTTAGAACTACTTAAACCTAACTAAGGAGATCAAACAACACCCAGTCATCACGAGGCGCTGTCGATGTGAATGTGAACACCACGACATTGGCAACCACGACTTAACTGGGTACGCGACTATTGGCACTTGACGTTGGCGCAGTTGCCGAGCGTTACGTGGTCTGATGAGTCCTGATAGCTTCTAGATCTTCCAAGGGAACAGGTCTTCGTCACCTCCACTGCAGGACCAGGACGAGCTAGCGGCGGTAACATAATCCTCTGGAGATCGATCATGTGGGCAACGACGGGTCCAGTGGAGCTCATGCAAGACACCATTATGGCCGAGGAGTATCGTACACTGACTGCAGACTACGAAAACCACTTCATGACTATGTTTTCCGATGACAGTGGCATTTTTCACAAAGACAATGTCCCATGTCACAATGCGAGGAATGTGTCTAGTTCCAACTGATGTTCTGGCCTGCCAACTCGCCAGATCTGCACCCCATCGAACATGTCTGTGATCTGATTGAAGCTCATAGATCCCCTGCCCGGAATTTACTGGAAATTTGCGAGATGTGTACGCAGATGTCCAGCAGCATCATCGACTTACCAAGGCTTCACTGCTTCCATGCCACGATATGTCATTGCAGTTATCCATGCCGAAGGTGGACATTCAGGTAGTGGTTATAGTGTTCTGGTTGATCAGTGTATATGCCTGTTGTTGTAGGGGGACGTGCCGAAAAGTAATGCGTCCCAATATTTTATTCTTTTCTTAATATCTATTGAGATATTACATGTCATGCCTATTCCACAGTAGACTTCTAGGTTTGCTGACGACAGTTGTGGCCTTCAGTCGTTAGGGGACTCAGTATGTGTAACACGGCGGTATGGCCATTAAAATTGCTACACCACGAAGATGTCGTGCTACAGACTCGAAATTTTACCGTTAGGAAGCAGGTGCTGCGATATGCATATGTTTAGCTTTTCAGAGCATTCACACAAGGTTCGGGCCGATGGCGACACATAAAACGTGCTGACATGAGCAAAGTTTCCAACCGATTTCTCATACACAAACAGCAGTTGACCGGCGTTGCCTGGTGAAATGTTGTGATGCCTCGTGTAAGGAGGAGAAATGCGTACCATCACGTTTCCGACTTTGATAAAAGTAGGATTGTAGCCTATCGCGACTGCGGTTGATCGTATCGCGACATTGCTGCTCGCGTTGGTCGACATCCAATGACTGTCAGCAGAGGGGTCAGGAGGGTAATACGGAACGCCGTGCTGGATCCCGACGGCCTCGTATCACTAGCAGTCGAGACGACAGGCGTCTCATCCGCATGGCTGTAACGGATTGTGCAGCCACGTCTCGATCCCTCAGTCAACAGATGGGGACGTTTGCAAAACAACAACAATCTGCACGAACAGTTCGACGACGTTTGCAGCAGCACGGACTATCGACTCGGAGACCATGGCTGCGGTTACCCTGACGCTGCATCACAGACAGGAGCGCCTGCTATAGTGTACTTAACGACGAATCTGGGTGCACGAATGGCAAAACGTCATTTTTTCAGACGAATCCGGGTTCTGTTTACAGCATCATCCGTGTTTGACGACATCGCGGTGAACGCATATTGGAAGCGTGTATTCGTCATTGCCATACTGGCGTATCACCCTGCGTTATGGTGTCATTGGTTACACCTCTCAGTCACATCTTGTTCGCATTCACGGCACTTTGAGCAATTCACGTTACATTTCAGATGTGTTACGACCCGTGGCTCGACCCTTCATTCGATCGCTTCGAAACCCTATAATTCAGCACGATAATGCACGGCCGCGTGATGCAGGTCCTGTACGGGCCTTTCTGGATACAGAAAATGTTCAACTGCTGCCCTGGCCAGCACATTCTCCATATCTCTCATCAACTGAAAACGTCTGGTTAATGGTGGCTGAGCAACTGGTTCGTCAGAATACGCCAGTCACTACTATTGATGAACTGTGGCATCGTGTTGAAGCTGCATTGGCAGCTGTACCTGTACACGCCATCCAAGCTCTGTTTGACTCAATGCCCAGGCGTATGAAGGCCGTTATTTCCGTCAGAGGTAGTTGTAGTGGGTACTGATTTCTCAGGATCTATGCACCCATATTGCGTGAAAATGTAATCACAAGTTAGTTATAGTATAATATATTTGTCCAATGAATACCCTGTTATCATTTGCATTTCTTTTTGATGTAGCAACTTTAATGGCCAGTAATGTAACTTAACTATGGCGGTGGGCGAGAAACAGCGTGCTGTAATCGAGTTTTAGAATTCGAAGATTTCATTAACACCTGGAGCACCCCCTCCATCAGTATGACAATGCAACGCCAAACCGGGGTGCTGGGACCTCTGCGACAGTCTGACGCTCTGTGTTTGCCGTAAAGCTACAGCTACGCCGCGCCGACGAACGCTTCAGCCAGCGCACTCGGCGCGGCTGTGCCACATTGCGGCCACTGGGAGGAACAGCCAGCAACAAAGCCATCAGATGGCTGCAGTTCAGGGCCGTGCAAGATATTCATTGGCGAGCGCATCCTAGAAGGTACACGGATGCGGAACTGTCTTCCTCGAGCGAAGCTGCATGGCCGCCCAGTCGAAAGCTACGCTGCGGCCTATTTATTTCGGCGCAGTGGCCCTCGTAGGCGGAAATATCGCAGACTAAGATCGATGATCAGCACTGACATCATTCGGGACTTGACATCGCCTGTAACCGTCTCATCGTGTGGAACCGCCACGGCACTCTGAGCAGCTCCCGGACTGTTCCATGGCCGGCCGCTGTGGTCGAGCGGTTCTAGGCGCTTCAGCCTGGAGTTGCGCGACCGCTGCCATCGCAGGTTCGAATTCTGCCTCAGGCACCCTGTGTGTGATGTCCTTTGGTTAGTTAGGTTTAAGTAGTTTTAAGTCTAGGGAACTGGTGACCTCCGATGTTAAGTCCCAAAGCGCTCAGCGCCATTTGAGCCATTTGAACCATTTCAACCTGACTGTTCTGTATTTCGCTGAGAAAGTAGAAACTCTATTTCGGACTTATTTCACTGTTTGCTGAACAGAACTTAGCTCTGTATACCAAAGGGACTAATATCGCCGTGCTGCATATCGAAATTTATAAGTTTCTTTTCAGAAGATTTTTTTTAAAGTTAAGTTTAAGTCAAGAAGAAACATTACGTTGTCTAATTCATTTCAGCAGTTCTCCAATAAATTTCAGCCACGTTTCTGTTGTTATAAAGTTACTTTATGATCATAAGATTTTGCCGGTTGTCGGAATTATGAGGTACTTCAGTTTCCATGATGATTGTCTCCAGTTTACCGGCTTTAACAGTGTTCACTGTCATTAGTTCCTCCACACAGTCCCGACTTGGCCACATCCGGTTTACATTTGATTCCAAAACTTGAAGGACACCTTCAGTTTCATAGTGATAAAGCGGTGCAGGCAGTGGTGAAGTTGTAGCTCGGTCAGCAAACTGAAACATTCTACAGTAACTGTATCAACAAAGTGATCTCTTGTTGAATAAAATGTGTGAGTACGTCGTGAAATAAATACGTAAACATGAAAAATAAATATGCAGAACCTGTATGTCGAGCATGCTGAGGTTGAATCAAGTCTGTAACTTATGCGATTACGATAACTGCTAGAGGAACCGTCATAAGTTGTGTAGGATGTCTTATTTATTTATTGATAACTAGTTTCTTACAGCATGTCCATTAATAAATCATCCATCAATCTTGCATTACAACCAGACGTGTTGATACACAGTGATGTTGATGTGTGGACGGTAGATTGTATATTTCTTTGTTCTAAATAACTTACTTAAAAATTACCTTAGAGCACTCAACAGAGACCTGATGTATGAGAGTAACATCTTACATCTCCTTGTCTCAAGCTGGACCGAACTTTTCCATTTTGCTAAAGTAGAGCAATGAATTACAGTACCACTGAGTACGGGTATCCGTTCCCGGTTTAAAATTCGTAGAGTACGCATGTGTTGCGCTGAGGAGACGTGTTTGCACCATGTTCACATCCAAAAACGACCATCTATCAGTTGTCAACAGCGCCGATGGAGGAATGGAATAGCCTACCACAAGAGCACCTTACTAATCGTACGTCTAGCATGAGAGTTTGGTGCAGAGCATGCACTGCCGTCTGAGCTCATATAGCTACACTATATGATCAAAAGTATCCGAACTCCCTCAAAAACATGCGTTTTTCATATTAGGTGCATTGTGCTGCTACCTACTACCACGTACTCCAAGTCAGCGACCTCAGTAGTCTTTAGATACCTCGAGAGAGCAGAATGGGATGTTCCTCGGAACTCACGTACTTCCAACGTGGTCGATGACTGGGTGTCACTTGTTTCATACTTCTGTACGCGAGATTTACACACTCCTAAACATCCCTAGGTCCACTGTTTCCGATGTGATAGTGAAGTGGAAACGTGAAGGGACGCGTACAGCCCAAAATCGGAAAGGCCGACCTCGTCTATTGTCTGACAAAGGCCGCCGACAGTTGAAGAGGGTCGTAATGTGTAACAGACAGACATCTATCCATTCCATCACACAGGAATTCCAAACTGCATCAGGATTCACAGCAAGTACTATGACACTTAGGTGGGATGTAAGAAAACTTGGATTTCATGGTCGAGCGGCTGCCATATACGCCACACATCACGCCGGTAGATACCACACAACGCCTCGCTTGGTGTAACGAGTGTAAACATTGGACGGTTGAACAGTGGAGAAACGTTTTGTTGGGTACGGCGAATGTCCGGTGAACGTAATCTGCCAGTGTGTGTAGTGCCAACAGTAAAATTCGGAGGCGGTAGTGTTATGGTGTGGTCTGTTTTTCATGGAGGGGGCATGCACCCCTTGTTGTTTTGAGTGACACTACCACAACACAGGCCTACACTGATGTTTTAAGCACCTCCTTGCTTCCCACTTTTGAAGAGGAATTCGAGGATGGCGATTGCATCTTTCAACACGATCGAGTACCTGTTCATAATGCACGGCCTGTGGCGGAGTGGTTACACGACAATAATATCCCTGTAATGGACTGGCCTGTACCGAATCCTGACCTGAATCCTATAGAGCACCTTTGGGATGCTTTGAAACGCCGACTTCGTGCCAGGTCTCACCGACTGACATCGATACCTCTCCTTAGTGCAGCACTCCGTGAAGAATGGGCTGCCATTCCCCAAGAAATCTTCAAGCACCTGACTGAACGTATGCCTGCGAGAGTGGATACTGTCATTAAGGCTAAGGGTGGGCCAACACCATACTGAATTCCAGAGTTACCGATGGAGGGCGCCACGAACTTGTAAGTCATTCTCAGGGAGGTGTCCGGATACTTTTGATCACATAGTGTACCTCCTACAGCGGCCATAAGATTAGTGATCTCTTGGAGAGCGAAACACTGGAATGCAGTCCTTTATTCAACCGAAAAATAACAAACACTGCTATGGTTTATACGAGGGCGTGCTGAAAAGTAATGCATCCGACTTTTTTGGTGCAAACTCTTAAGGTATTTAAGTGAAAAAAAGTTGATAACATTCTACATCTTTGCTGTAATTATTAGAGGAACCGTTTTAAGTAGTGCCGGAATTTTTCTTTGCCGGATAATGACAGGATTCAGATGGCTTGTCTGTTATCAAATCGTCCATGTGCTCGTGCATAAGTCTAGTGTTACAACCAGAAGAGCATGTAAGTTACTGGCCACAAAATACATCGTATTACAAATATTAAGGTGGAGCATGCTGCGTAAATAAACAGAGCTAAACAATAACAAAATGTTCAAATGTGTGTGAAATCTTATGGGACTTAACTACTAAGGTCATCAGTCCCTAAGCTTACACACTAAGTAACCTAAATTATCTTAAGGACAGACACACACACCCATGCCCGAGGGAGGACTCGAACCTCCGCCGGGATCAGCCACACAGTGCATGACTGCAGCACCTTAGACCGCTCGGCTAATCCAGCACGGCTAAATATTAACAAAACTGGGAAACATATGTGGGACGATCTCAAGCTAACCCTGTATTTTTTTTTTTTTTTTTGTTATTATTATTTTGATGTAGGAGACCTATGAAAGATCCCGTTTCCAATGTTTGTCCCACCTTCAACGGTTATATTTATCTGAATTATTTTTCATTCCATCGCTGTATCAACCTAACAAGACATTAACATTTTACTTACGTTCATACATATCCAGCAAACCACTGAAAGGGAGAGCCGGCCGCGTTGGTCTCGCGGTTCTAGGCGCGCAGTCTGGAACCGTGCGACTGCTACGGTCGCAGGTTCGAATCCTACCTCGGGCATGGATGTGTGTGATGTTCTTAGGTTAGTTAGGTTTAAGTAGTTCTAAGTTCTAGGGAACTGATGACCACAGCAGTTGAGAGTCCCATAGTGCTCAGAGCTATTTTTGAACTGAAAGGGAAACACTTTATAAGACGGAAGGTGAAACATAAAATGTTTAAATTTGATAGGTAAGAGCGAAAAACTAAAAAAAATGCACAGTCTTGCTATAGTGAGGGCGAGTGAAGCGAAATGGAAAGAATACAAGGATTTCTAGTCAGATGAGTATGCGGTAATATCAACAGCAGCATAAAATGGTATAACAGGAGTAGAATTCTTTATGATTAGAAATGTAGGGCAGAAAGTGTTTTACTGTGAACAGTTCAGTAATAAGATTACTCTCAACAGATTAGACTGCAAACTAACATCGGCAACAGTAGTTTATGTATACACTCCGTCGTCGCAAGCAGAATATGAAGAGGCAGAAAATGTATATGAGGATATTAGACGGATGATACAATACAACATGGGGTAATGGAATGCGGCTGTAAAGGAAGGAGTACGGGGGTAGTAGTAGGAATGGGGGGGGGGGGGAGAAAGACTAATTGAGTGTCGCTTAGAAATGGTTTATACTTTCTTGAAGAATCACACAGGTAGAGATGCGATTTCTCCGACTATGGAAGTAAAATAAGGCATGACTGATAAAGGGAGGAGAACGTAAAAGCCGACTATGAGGGCGTCAATGGTCAAAGGAAGTCCATCAGAATGAAATACAGGCCTTAATTTGAGAAAGACATTTCGGTGAAGGTGTGATGGAAGCACAGCACTGTATTACAGTGAATCGTGATAAGAAACACGGAAGAGAAGAGAAGCGAAGCGTTTGTCGTGTTGTGCTACAGAAGAATGTTGAACATTAGATGCACTGGCAAAGAATGAGGAGGCTGCAGATACACTTCTTGGGTTTGCCGCCGGATCCAAATATGTGAATCCCACAGTATTTCATAGCGCCAACTGCTCAACATCCTCAGTTGGTGGTAGCTGCTGCCGTCACAGCTGCAAGACGCGAATGATGATAATCGCGCGACGGTGCCAGAATTTATCAGGCCAGGGGCAGGCAGTACGCGTGCGTGTGACGAATGCCGGACATTTGCCACACTTGCCCCTTCGCCAGGTAGCAATCCCGCAGGTAAGGGACGCATTCCTACTTCAGTCCGCTTTCAAACCGCCGTCTCCACATCTTACTCGATACAACCAATATGTAAGCGACCTTCTTCTTCGACATCTTGGCCAAATACAGAGCTTCTTTTCCGAAACAGAAGTATTTATAACTTTTGGGAAACGAAAACAATACCGACGATTATGTCAGTATGTACTTCGTTCTGCCAAGTATAAATATAGATCCCTCTGTCTGTACGGTAGCTTCCTTTCACGCTTACTGATTGCGATAGAAACACTCCATCGGCATGAGAGCAACAAGAAAGGAACAATGTAAAGAGAATGCGAATGAGCGCTAATCATATCTTTTTGATTACTGCATTTGTGCTCTACTTTAATTACTACAGCTGCATCCCCAAAAGACACTAAGGAAAGAAGAAATGTTTGAAAAGAAGAACCATGTATTCCATATTAATTTACTCTCTAAAATGCAATATCCCTTAGTTAATAAAGTGTAGCTGGACAATGTTCAAAACATGACAGAAAATACGTTCACTAAATAGAGATAAGATTATCTATGATTGACGTGTCATATAAAGTCGACATACAATTTTAAAATGTTAGCAATAAGGAAATGAAGTAATACATAATGCTATGCTTGTAACGTATGTTGTTGTTCTACATTGTTTAGTTCTGGTAGTTACAGGGTCACAGAGAAAGCATCCTAGGTTTTGGAGGGAAAGCCCTAATTTTAATGATCTGCACTACCATAGAAACAAGAAGCACAACTTAAGGAAAACTAATGTAGTTTGAGTTCCACCTCACAAGCGACATTGAAGCAGATAGTTCCTGTGACTTAGTATGGGCAGAGGCTATATTCGACAATCGGAATAAATCTAAATGCAATCAATCTAAAATGCAATATCCCTTAGTTAATAAAGTGTAGCTGGACAATGTTCAAAACATGACAGAAAATACGTTCACTAAATAGAGATAAGATTATCTATGATTGACGTGTCATATAAAGTCGACATACAATTTTAAAATGTTAGCAATAAGGAAATGAAGTAATACAGAATGCTATGCTTGTAACGTATGTTGTTGTTCTACATTGTTTAGTTCTGGTAGTTACAGGGTCACAGAGAAAGCATCCTAGGTTTTGGAGGGAAAGCCCTAATTTTAATGATCTGCACTACCATAGAAACAAGAAGCACAACTTAAGGAAAAATAATGTACTGTGAGTTCCACCTCACAAGCGACATTGAAGCAGATAGTTCCTGTGACTTAGTATGGGCAGAGGCTATATTCGACAATCGGAATAAATTAATAACAGGCTGCTTTTACCGAATCCCGGTCTCAGATGAAACAGTTGCTGAACGGTTCAAAGGAAACTTGAGTCTCATCACAAATAGGTACCACACTCATACAATTACAGTCGGCAGTGACTTCAATCTGCCTTCCGTATGTTGACAAAAATACATATTCAGACTCTATTATAGCCAGAAAACAACTTCCGCAATTGTTGTAAATGCTTTTCTTAAAATTATTTTGAACAATTAGTTCACGAGGCTATTCAAATAGTAAGTGGTTACGAAAACACACTTGACCTCTTAGCCACAAATAATCCTGAGCATCACGACGGACACAGGGGTTAGTGAACACACAGTCGTAGCAAGGCTCAATTCCGTAACATAGAAATTCACCAAAACTAAACGCGAAATATATATATTTATAAAAGAAGCTAAACATTCGGTTGACGTCTTTCTATCAGACAGTCGCCAGTCCTTCCAAACTATGTAAGTGAAGACCATATGTGGCTTAAGTTCAAAGAAATAGTTTCAACAGAACTCGAGAGATTCATACCAAATAAGAGACGGAACTCATAGCCCACGGTACACAAAACACGACAGAAAGCTGCTGCACGAGCACCAAAAAAGGCAGGCATAATTTAGACCAACGCAAAATCTCCAAGATTGGCGAAGTTTTACTGAGGCTCGAAATTTATCGCGGATTTCAATGAGAGATGCATTTTACAGTTTCCACGACGAAACTCTCGCTAGAAATGTGGCGGAAAATCCCAAGAGATTCTGGTTCTATGTTAAGTAAGCCAGCGGAATGGCTCAGTAAGGGATGAGGAGGAGGGGGAACAAGGGACCAAAACTTCGGAGGAGGTAAAATCGTGGCAAATGTCCGCACACCCGTGTGACGACGCTCGCAGTAGGAGGAAAGCGACGCTCTAATTGGCTCATGCTGGGAGCGCAGGAAATGCCTTCCGCGCATGCGCTATGGGCCGTGATGGTGCTGCCGGACGCTCCTGCGGTTAAAAGCTGAATTAAATCTCAGCAGTGCGTTGTGACGAGGCACGAATCGGAATTTCTTTTTTCCATGTTTTGATTTAACGGCAGCGAACGCTGGATTCCAGGCGGCGCTCAAATGAAAATCTGCATCCCTGTTGTTAAGATTGTCCGCCGTACGGTTATGTAAGGCCTCATTAACAACACAGTCCCAGAAAGGCGATAAAATTTCCGTCTTTTTGTAAAACATGCGCCGCTCCGTATCCAGGCAATGCTCCACTATCACTGATTTATCAGGTTGTCCCAGGCGTCTATGAGGATGGTGTTCGACGCAACGTCATTGTACGATTCGGCATGTCTACCCAATGTAACATTTTCCACATTGGCATGAGATCCTACACACGCCACGTTTTCTACGGCCAAGGCCGTCTTTGACCGAGCAATAAATTTCTCAGTTTTGCTGTACGCCGAAAAACACACTTGATGTAGTGCCTTTTGAGGATTCTTTCTGTTCTTGAGTACAAGCCACTAAAATAGTTCAAGAACGCCGTTGCAATGGGTGCCTCCTCGTCTTTATTTACATTCGTGCTTTCAATTTGCTTTAAATGGAATGCATGGCTTATCCGTTTGTCCGAATAGCCTTTCTGTTGCAATGCGTTCTTAGTTGTTGCAGCTCACCAGGCAGACTGTCGGCACGTGAGACCGTATGTGTTCTATGCATCAAAGAACGTAAGACAATAGCGCGTTGTGCAGGGTGACGACGACTGGAAATAAAGCCCCGTGTGGGCTGGTTTACGATAGACGCTATGTCCCAGCGTATTATCGACTTTTCTTCCGGCCGTGACATCCAGTAATGGTAGAATGGCATCTTTTTCCACTTCCATTGTGATCTGTATATTCAGGTGCACGGAGTTCAGATACCCAGGTAATGTCTCTTTTCAGTGGGGCAACACTACAGATATGTCGTCTACATACCGCCAGAAGCGGGAGGGTCTTAGAGCTGCCATCTGCGTGCTTCTTCCTCAAAGTCTTCAATTGAATAGTTGGCCACCATGGAGACAGAGGACTTCCCATGGTGTCACCATCCACTTGTTCAGAATACTTGTCACTGAATGAGAAATAACTTGAGGTAAGCACATACAGTATTTAAGCAATACCACAATATCTTTCTCAAACTGCCTACTGACAAGCTCGAACGAGTCCTGCAGATGTACTTTATAAATAAAGATACAACGTCAAAGCTAACCAAAATATACGACGGTTGTAATTTAAGTGCCTTCAGGTGGCCAACCGGATATGGTGGTCACACTTGACTATCAGAGATCCCAAGAGCATGTAAGATGTTTGGCCAGAAATTGCTGAGGAGTTCCAATGTTGCTCACTATTGGGTGAAGAGATGACACTTCCTTATGTATCTTCCGTAGGCCATACAGTGTTGGGGGAACTGCAACGTGTTGGCGTAGGCTCTTAACGACTGTGAAAGAAATACAACTCTTCTTGAGAAGGTGTAATGTTATTCTCTGGATCTTGCCAGTCGTATCCTCTCTTTGCTTGCGATAAGCAGGATCGTAGAATAGCGCTTCCATCTCGCTGGTCTATTCATCTCGTGAGCGAAAGACGGTGACGTTCCCCGTGAGACATTTATTGTGCTCGATGGAGGATGACCTTAGCCTTAGTAAACGTGGCGTGTATAGAATCCACTGGCATGTGAGAAATATAATGAACAGACATTCCGAACCGCACAAGAACATTGCGTCGAACACCATCCTCCAAGAGGCCTGGGACCACCTGATAAATCAGTGGTAGTGGAGCATTACCTGGACAAGGGGCACCGCCGGTTTTACGAAAATACGGAAATTTCCACCCCAGCGTCATCTTTCTGAGACTGTGTTGTTAAAGAGGACATAAATATGCGTTCGGCGGACAGTATTGTCGACAGGAATGCAGGTTTTCGACTAGGCGCCGCCTAGAGCACAGCACTGGCTGCCGTTAAATCAAAAAAGGTAAAACAAAAACTTCCCATTCATGACTGGACACAACGCACTGCTGGGATTTAATTCAGCTTTTAACCGCAGGGCCATACGGCAGCACAGTCACTGCCCACAGCGCACAAGCGGAACGCCTTTATGCGGCTCCCAGCATAGGGCACTAGGAGCACAGTTTTCTTTCAGCTGTAAGCGTCTTCCCGAGCACACGTATTGCCTGCTCCTGGCCTGATAAATTTCGACCACACCGCGATATTGTGATCAGTCGCGTCTTGCATCAGTGACAGCAGCAACTGCCATTAGCCGAAAATGTCCGGCAGCTGCAGCGATGCAATAAAGTAGGATTTACACAATAAGATTCGTCGTCAAACCCGAGAAGTGTATTTGCAACAGATCCGCCGGGAAAGCTAAAAACAAGTCACACAATGAGAAGGTTCTTCGAAGAATCGGCCAAGCAATGAACGTATGGGTAACACTGACAAGAAGAAGGGAAAAAAGGATAGGGCACGTGTTAAGACATCATGGAAAAATTTCATCATACTAGAGGGTGCTGTAAAGGGTAATAAATGTACAGGGAGTGAGAGATTGTAACATATGCTGCAAATAATTGAGGACAATGGGTGCTAGTGCTGCTCTGGCATGAAGAGGTTAGTACAGCGAAGGAACTCGTGGCAGACCGCTACTAACAAGTCAGAACACTGGTGAATCAAAATATTAATGGCAATAATACTAATAATAATACTTCTATACACGCCTGCACTATCTACGCTCCTCCTATCGTTGTGACATACGTTGCTGTCGGTATTTCAAATTTCATTGTTATCAGCTTTTGATTTCAATTAACATTCTCTTAACCGCACTACGTGCACTTTTTAACTGTCAAAGTCAGACTGTGGCCTGTAATTGAAGAAGTCTCATGATTTCTCCATTGGGAAAAGGTTCAGATACATCACATGATCACACTGACAGAACCACAGGCACATAGACACAGGCAACAGAGCATGCACAATGTCGGCTCTAGTACAGTGTATATGCAACTTTCGCAGCAATGCAAGCTGCTATTCTCCCATGGAGACGATCGTAGAGATGCTGGATGTAGTCCTGTGGAACGGCCTGCCATGCCATTTCCACCTGGCGCCTCAGTTGGACCAGCGTTCGTGCTGGATGTGCAGCCCGCGTGAGACGAAGCTTCATCCAGTCCCAAACATGCTCAATGGGGGACAGATCCGGAGATCTTGCTGGCCAGGGTAGTTGACATACACCTTCTAGAGCACGTTGGGTGGCACGGGATACATGCGGACGTGCATTGTCCTGTTGGAACAGCAAGTTCCCTTGCCGGTCTAGGAATGGTACAACGATGGGTTCGATGACGGTTTGGATGTACCGTGCACTATTCAGTGTCCCCTCGACGATCACCAGAGGTGTACGCCCAGTGTAGGAGATCGCTCCCCACACCCTGATGCCGGGTGTTGGCCCTGTGTGCCTCGGTCGTATGCAGTCCTGATTGTGGCGTTCAACTGCACGGCGCCAAACACGCATACGACCATCATTGGCACCAAGGCAGAAGCGACTCTCATCGCTGAAGACGACACGTCTCCATTCGTCCCTCCATTCACGCCTGTCGCGACACCACTGTAGGCGGGCTGCACGATGTTGGGGCGTGAGCGGAAGACGGCCTAACGGTGTGCGGGACTGTAGCCCAGCTTCATGGAGACGGTTACGAATGGTCCTCGCCGATACCCCAGGAGCAACAGTGTCCCTAATTTGCTGGGAAGTGGCGGTGCGGTCCCCTACGGCACTGCGTAGGATCCTACGGTCTTGGCGTGCATCCGTGCGTCGCTGCGGTCCGGTCCCAGGTCGACGGGCACGTGCACCTTGCGCCGACCACTGGTGACAACATCGATGTACTGTGGAGACCTCACGCCCCACGTGTTGAGCAATTCGGCGGTACGTCCACCCGGCCTCCCGCATGCCCACTATACGCCTTCGCTCAAAGTCCGTCAACTGCACATACGGTTCGTGTCCACGCTGTCGCGGCATGCTACCAGTGTTAAAGACTGCGATGGAGCTCCGTATGCCACGGCAAACTGGCTGACACTGACGGCGGCGGTGCACAAATGCTGCGCAGCTAGCGCCATTCGACGGCCAACACCGCGGTTCCTGGTGTGTCCGCTGTGCCGTGCGTGTGATCATTGCTTGTACAGCCCTCTCGCAGTGCCCGGAGCAAGTATGGTGGGTCTGACACACCGGTGTCAATGTGTTCTTTTTTTCCATTTCCAGGAGTGTAGATAGAGTGAGGGTGAGTGAAGTGAAATGGAAAGATGACAAGGATTTCTAGTCAGATGAGTATAGGGCAATCAGTTTAGTGATAGAATTTTTCTCGGCAGAATCGACAGCAAACCGACACCAACAGTAACTGTTCAGGTGTACATGCCGGCGTCGCAAGCGGAAGGTGAAGAGACAAAGAAAATATATGTGGATATTGGACGGGCAGTGTAGGGTTAGGAAAATCTAATAATGATGAGGGGCACAAGCAGAAGAGAGAGTTGCGCAAACAGTATGGGCTTGATACTAGAAATGAGAGTGGAGAAAGACTTATTGAGTTTTGCAACGACATTCACTTACTAATAAAGACGACTCTGTCCAAGAATCAGAAGAGAAAGAGGCAGACATTGAAAGGCTCGACGATAAGGGAAGATTTCAGTTAGATTACTTCGTGGTCAGGCAGAGATTCCGAAATCACATACTGGGTTTTAAGGCGTACCCGGGGGCACATATAGACTCAGATCACAATTTAGCAATGATGAAGATTACGTTGAAGATTAAGAGACTTGCGTAACGAAATGGGAGAGGGAAGGACTGAAGAAGGAAGAGATATGCTTAACGTTCTCTGGGGCAATAGATACTGCGATAATAAATAGCTCAGTAGGCAGTTCAGATGCAGAGGAATGGACATCTCTAAAAAGAACAATCACAGATGTTGGAAAGAAAATCGTAGGCACAAGGAAGGCAACTGCAAAGTGCAAAGAAACCACAGCTCCTCTCCCCCCCCCCCCCCCTTTCAGAGGTTCGAGTCCTCCCTCGGGCGTGGGTGTGTGTATTGTCCTTGGCGTAAGTTAGATTAAGTGACGTTTAAGACTAGGAACCGATGACCTCAGCAGTTTGGTCCCATAGGATCTTCTCATCACCAGATGAAATACTTCACCTGATCGACCAAAGAAGGAAGTACAAAAATGTTCAGAGAAATCCAGAAATAGAGAAAGAGAAGACACTTAAGTTTAAAAGAAACTGGAAGTGCAGGGAACATGAGGCGAAATGCTTACGGTACATGAAAAGTGTGAATAATCAAAAATGAGTATAGTGAGGACTGATGCAGCATAAAGAACAGTCAAAGCAATATTCGGTGGAATTTAAAACAAAGATGGTGACATAAAGGGTGCAGTTTGGATTCCACTTTGAAAAGTAGAGGTGAGAGCGGATAGGTGGAACGACTGCGTTGAAGATCTTTATGTGCGAGAAAATTTGGAATAGAATAAGAAACATGATTCGATATGGAAGAGATCGTCCATCTACACTGAGGAGCCAAAGAAACTGGTACACCCGCCTAAAATTGTTTAGGACCCCGTGAACACGCAGAAGCGTGGATTCGAGTAATGTTTGAAGTATTGCTGCAGTGAATTGAATCCATTTGTCCTGTTGGGCTGTCCGTAAGTCCCTAAAAATACTGGGGAGTTTTGCGGCCAGCGGAAGTCTTTAAACTAGAAGAGTGTTTCTGGAGCCTCTCTGTGCCAATTCTGGACGTGTGGGGTGTCGCGTTGTCCTGCCGGAATTGTCCAAGTCGTATATACACGTATCAGGGAGCCCATATCACTCCACCTGCACACGCCTCACAACATTACAGAGCCCCCTCCATCTTGAACAGTCCCCTGCTGACGTGCAGGGTCCATAGATACATGTCGTTTTCTCCATATTCGTACACTTACATCTGCACCAGACTATTTGAAATGAGACTTGTCTGACCAGGCAACATCTTCCAAACACGATTGGTGCTGCTGTGTTTGTTGCTGTGTTAAAAGTAGTTTAAATTGTCACGAAATTAGGTATTTCCTGTGGGTTAGTATGGGCAGAGGTCATTGTTGGCAACCGGAATAAAATAATCATAGGTTCCTTTTGCCGACCTCCCAATTCACATGATACAGTTGCTGAAATGTTCAAAGAAAACTTGAGTTCGATTTCAAACACGGGTACTCGACTCATACGATAATAGTTGGTGGTGACTTTAAGAATACCCTCGATAGTTTGGCGAAAATACATGTGAAATGCCGGAGGTACGCATAAAATATCATTCGAAATTGTGCTAAACACATTCTCTGAAAATTATTTCGAGCAGTTAGTTCATGAGCCCAGGCGAATAGTAAACGGTTGTGAAAACACACTTGATCTCTTAGCAACAAATAATCCCGAGTTAATAACGAGCATCGAAACCGATACAGGGATTAGTGAACACAGGGTTGTCGTAGCGTTATTGAATATTGTAATCCCCAAATCCTCCAAAAATAAGTTTAAAATATACGTATTCAAAAACGCAGATGAAAATTCACTTGACGCCAAATTAATAATGTAAGTGTAGAGCAGATATGGCTTAAATTAAAAGAAATAGTATCGGCATCAAATGACAGATTTGTACCAAGTAAATAACCAGACGACGGAGCTGATCCTCCTTGATACGCAAAACGGGTTAGAACATTGTTGCAGAAACAACTAAACAAACATGCCAAATTGAAACAGACGCAAAATCCCCAAGACTGGCGATCTTTTACAGAAGCTCTAAATTTATGGCGGACTTCACGAGATGAATATAACAGTTTCGACAACGAAACTTTCTCTCAAAACCTGGCAGAAATTCCAAAGAAGTTCTGATCGTATGTGAAGTATGTTAGCGGCAAGAAACAATCAATGCCTTCTCTGCGCGATAGCAATGGAGATACTATCGAAGACAGTGTTGTCAAAGCAGAGTTGCTAAACACAGCCTTCCGAAATGCCTTCACAAAAGAAGAAGAATTCGAATCAAGGGCACCTGCCAACGTGAGTAACGCCACGCTAGAGATCGGACAGTTTGGGCGTCCTTGTGATGATGACGGACGCTTCGCCCAATGACTCACCATGCTTTTGTTCACTTCGAGATGCCCGTAGATATTCTGCAAGCGCTTATGAATATTTGCGAAGCTGTGGTTTCCACAAAAGAAGCTCAATGACATCAGTCTGATTGGATCACACCTCGGTTACAGACGTCATGTTGACGGCTACGTATAGCGCCGCTATCCATCGGAACTTCACGAAACTATAGAGGATGAAGCGGGAATACTCCACGATATCCCACAGCAAAATCCGCAGTTTTTGCAAGCATACCTCGCCGAGAAAAAAGCGTTATGCATTACTTATTGAACGTCCCATGTAATAAAGACAGTTTTCCCTGATAACTTTTAAAGATCTCAGTAATTACTTTAAATGGAAGCAATTACATCTTCACATCTCTCGTTAAGGGATGGAACAGGAGTTAGAAATCTATTTCTGTTACAGATGGGGGTCTATGTAGTAGTTATAACAACAGAGACCACAGCCCAGATCCACGATCAGTAGAATCAGATTTATTTTTGAAAGTCTTACCACAAGCCCAAGAAAAAGCAGTTGCTTTTGCGGGAGGACACAGCAAGTAGTACGTCGCTAGTGGGGAAAAACTTTCTCGAATCGACCCTGCAGGTATCCTTCCTTGGGGCAGTGCTTGTCCAGGCCCATACTTTCTCACGATAAGATATTACAGCCAGGTCTTTCAGCTCTTCAAATACTAATCAGCACAATTTCATTGGGTTTCTGATTGCGATTGATGAGTAATCAAATACTACATGCACTCTAAAGAAAAAAAAAGACACACCACGAAGAAACTATTCAAATGGAACCGAAATCGTAGATCCAATGTACATCTACAAACAAAAACATGATTACAATTTCTGAAAAGTCTTATGATTTATTCAAGAGAAAGAAATTTACAGAATGTGTTAGCTACCGCTTTTGTTTTACTCTTTTCTGCTGCTGGGCAAGCCTGAGAGCCGAACGTATAAGTGAAAAATTTAGCACAACGGATTTTATAACTCTAATTTGTCGCCGTGACACTTATACGCTCTGCAGAAGGGTAAGCTTATCCTTTGCTCTTTATGCGACATCAACTAGTCGTATGTAAATCTGGTTGGTTTCTAACCATATCCTCAGTATATGCTAGAATATTCAGATGTGCTGACCTACAAACGCTGCCTCCACCAGGTGGTTGCAAACATGAAATACACAAATAAGGAGATAATAAAATGACAAAGGTAAGTACTAGCTGTGAAATGATACACGCAGTAGTGTTACATTCTTTACTCTTCTGCAATTTACTCTATGCAAGATTACACAGTACGAGCAACATTTTAGTTCTGCCTTCACATTTGGTAATCGCTCTGACTGGCACTGTCCTGTGATATGTTCGCGGTCGTTAATTCAAGAGCGGAATACTGACATCGGCTATGGCAATTGCAATTATATTTAGAACAACACTCGCGACTAGCAATATGAAGCCTCAGCATAGAACTGGAACGACACGTGTTCAGCAATTTACTTTACTTCCCTAACTGCCGTTGCGAATGCACGACCACTACTTTGCTTATCACTGCAAAGGTCCTCGCCTCAGCGAGATAACATAAATTCAACCTCACCAAAAGCTTCCGTAGGCACCTCCACGGCTGCCGTGGAACACCAGACGATCCTCAGGCTCTCGCTACGAGTACTCTGTCCCAGTAACGAGGTCACACACCTCGCCAGAACCAACCTCTCTCCTCAACGCCCCAGGAACAAGTGTTTCACTTTCGCTACCCTTTTCCGTAGCTCCTGTTCTTTTCTCTTCCCCCTTTTAATGTGCATGGCCTATCAAGTTGCTGGAAGGCGTTCGTTTCCGAGAGCCGACCAGTCACAGTTTTGCAACCGACTGAAGCTTTTAGAAGCTTCCAGACTGTTCCAGAAGCTTCCGCTCCGGCCGTTGGGAAAACCACCTGACGCCGCCACTCATTTTGTGAGCGAGCCAAAGTGTCTTCTCTTTGTACACGTCCATGTGGCACCCGCTAAGCCGCGGTCCACCCGCCTGGGGTTTCCAGGAGCTTACGGGCGCTGTTGTCTTCAGCTCTCAGGCCTGCCTGCCTCGCTCGTGTCTTTTCCGTTCTCCTGTCAGCCTCCTGTCTCCATCCACTTCACTATCACCCAACGTGCAGATATTCTGCTACAAATTAAGATCCGTAACCCATGTCAGTATCGTTTATGGTTTCCTGTCTCGATGTTTATACTGTTAAAGGGTCTTCTTTCCGGAGTGGTAAATGTAATGTGGCTCAGAATGGTGCCACCTTGCAACTGAACGAGTCGATAACTCATCAGTCCTCCTCTGGCTCCTAAGCAAGCAATTATGCGGCCTGGCATGGCTTGAAAGTGTTGTTGGATGTCCTTCTAACGGATAACGTGGCAAATTCTGTACAATCGGTGCGTTAGATCGTCAGAATCCCGGCAGGCTGCAGGTCTCTGCTCACAATGCTCCAAATCCTTAGTAGGGGAGAGATACGGAGACCTTGCTGGTAAAGCACGAAGTCAAGCAGTACATAATCTCGCTGTGTGCGTGCAGGTATTATGTTGCTGAAATGTAAGCCCGGGATGGCTTGCAATGGAAAGCAACTAAACAGGCCGTAGAATACCGTCGAGGTACCGCTGTGCTGTAAGAATACCACATTTGATAACCAGAGGGGTCCTCCTATGGAAAGAAATGATATCCCAGATCATCACTCCTGGTTGTGTGGTCATACGGCGTGTGACTGTTAGGTTGGCACCCCACTGCTGTGCACTGTGTCTGCAGACACGTCATCGGCCTAGAATCTCACTGACAGTAGCAGAATTGTCTTCATTGATCCACTTTGAACTGAGATCCGATAACGACTGGAGATGTATCTGGAGATTCCTTGGAAAGCGGTGGCATAACAGCCTGACTTTCGTCCACCGTACGGCCCTAGAAACGGGAGTTATGGTATGGGGTGCCATTCCTTTTCATAGTAGGACCCCTCTGTTTGTCTCCGAGGCACCTTTACAGAACACGACATTCTACGCCACATTTTCTTGTCTCTCATGGCAAGCCATCCTAAGCTTATATTTCAGCAAGATAACTCCCACCTGCACACGGCCGGAGTTTCTACTGCTTGACTTCGTGCTTGCCGAACCCCACGTTGCCCAGCAAGCTCGGTGGATGTCTCCCCAATTGAGAAGGTATTGACTATTGTGGGCAGGGCCCCTCAACCATCTCATGAGCTCGACGACGTAACGCTGTCCAGTTGGCCAGAACTTGGCACAGGAAAACATCCAACCAACTCAGTGAAGCCAAATGACAGTTTTCATGAGGGCCAGGAGTGGATCAACGCGTTATTGATTAGCTCAGTTCGTGAAGCTGTATCTGATTAATAAATCACCCACTTCTTCTGAAATTGTAATCATTTGTACATCTTACACTGATTAAAAGTACCCGTGATGTAGGGGTAGCGTCTTTGATTAATAATCAAAACGTCTTCGGTCCGAGGTTCGATCCCCGCCACAGCCTAAATTTTGATAAATAATCAGCATTGGCGGCCGAAGACTTCCGTCATAAGAAGTCAGCCTCATTCTGCCAACGGCCTTGTCAAAGAGGGCGGGGGATCGGATAGAGGTTCAGGGCACTCTCTTGTCCTAGGGGTGGGAAATTTCCCGTAAAGGCGGAAGAATCAGCAATGATCAACGACATGAGGATACAGAAGGCAATGGAAACCACTGCATTAAAGACACGTAACGTGTATCCGCAGGACATGGGGCCTATAGTTGAAGAAGTGTCATGATGATCTCTCCATTGGCAAAAGATTCCGGAATAGTCCCCCATTCGGATCTCCGGGAGGGGCTGCCAAGGGGGAGGTTACCATGAGAAAAAGATAGATTAATCAACGAAAGGACAATGTTCTACGAGTCGGGGCGTGGAATGTCAGAAGCTTGAACGTCCTAGGCAAACTAGAAAATCTGAAAAGGGAAATGCAAAGGTTCAATCTAGATATAGAAGGGGTCAGTGAAGTGAAGCGGAAGGAAGACAAGGATTTCTGGTCAGACGAGTATCGGTTAATATCAACAGCAGCAGAAAATGGTATAACAGGTGTAGGATTCGTTATGAATAGGAAGGTCGGGCAGAGGATGTGTTACTGTGAACAGTTCAGTAACCAGGTTGCTCTAATCAGAATCGACAGCAGACCAACACCGACAACGATAGTTCAGGTATACATGCCGACGTCGCAAGCTGAAGATGAACAGATAGAGAAAGTGTATGAGGATATTGAAAGAGTAATGCAGTATGTAAAGGGGGACGAAAATCTAATAGTCATGGGCGATTGGAATGCAGTTGTAGGGGAAGAAGTAGAAGAAAAGGTTACAGGAGAATATGGTCTTGGGACAAGGAATGAAAGAGGAGAAAGACTAATTGAGTTCTGTAACAAGTTTCAGCTAGTAATAGCGAATACCCTGTTCAAGAATCACAAGAGGAGGAGGTACACTTGGAAAAGCCCGGGAGATACGGGAAGATTTCAATTACATTACATCATCGTCAGACAGAGATTCCGAAATCAGATACTGGAATGTAAGGCATACACAGGAGTAGATATAGACCCAGATCACAATATAGTAGTGATGAAGAGTAGGCTGAAGTTCAAGACATTAGTCAGGAAGAATCAATACGCAAAGAAGTGGGATACGGAAGTACTAAGGAATGACGAGATACGTTTGAAGTTATCTAACGCTATAGATACAGCAATAAGGAATAGCGCAGTAGGCAACACAGTTGAAGACGAGTGGACGTCTCTAATAAGGGCCATCACCGAAGATGGGAAGGAAAACATAGGTACAAAGAGGGCAGCTGCGAAGAAACCATGGGTAACCGAAGAAATACTTCGGTTGATTGATGAAAGGAGGAAGTACAAACATGTTCCGGGAAAATCAGGAATACAGAAAAACAAGTCGCAGAGGAATGAAATAAATAGGAAGTGCAGGGAAGCTAAGACGAAATGGCTGCAGGAAAAATGTGAAGACATCGAAAAAGATATGATTGTCGGAAGGACGGACTCAGCATACAGGAGAGTCAAAACAAACTTTTTTGACATTAAAAGCAACGATGGTAACATTAAGAGTGCAACGGGAATTCCACTGTTAAATGCACAGGAGAGAGCAGATAGGTGGAAAGAACACATTGAAAGACTCTATGAGGGTGAAGATTTGTCTGATGTGAGAGAAGAAGAAACAGGAGTCGATTTAGAAGAGATAGGGGATCCAGTATTAGAATCGGAATTTAAAAGAGCTTTGGAGGACTTACGGTCAAATAAGGCAGAAGGGATGGATAACATTCTTTCAGAATTTCTAAAAACATTAGGGGAAGTGGCAACAAAACGACTATTCACGTTGGTGTGTAGAATATATGAGTCTGGCGACATACCATCTGACTTTCGGAAAAGCATCATCCACACAATTCCGAAGACGGCAAGAGCTGACAAGTGCGAGAATTATCGCACAATCAGCTTAACAGCTCATGCATCGAAGCTGCTTACAAGAATAATATACAGAAGAACGGAAAAGAAAATTGAGAATGCGCTAGGTGACGTTCAGTTTGGCTTTAGGAAAAGTAAAGGCACGAGAGAGGCAATTCTGACGTTACGGCTAATAATGGAAGCAAGGCTGAATAAAAATCAAGACACGATCATAGGATTTGTCGACATGGAAAAAGCGTTCGACAATATAAAATGGTGCAAGCTGTTCGAGATTCTGAATAAAGTAGGGGTAAGCTATAGGGAGAGACGGGTCATATACAATATGTACAACAACCAAGAGGGAATAATAAGCGTGGACGATCAAGAACAAAGTGCTCGTATTAAGAAGGGTGTAAGAGAAGGCTGTAGCCTTTCGCCCCTACTCTTCAATCTGTACATCGAGGAAGCAATGATGGAAATAAAAGAAGGGTTCTGGAGTGGAATTTAAATACAAGGTGAAAGGATATCAATGATACGATTCGCTGATGACATTGCTATCCTGTGTGAAAGTGAAGAAGAATTAAATGATCTGCTGAACGGAATGAACAGTCTAATGAGTACACAGTATGGTTTGAGAGTAAATCGAGAAAGACGAAGGTAATGAGAAGTATTAGAAATGAGAACAGCGAGAAACTTAACATCGGGATTGATGGTCACGAAGTCAATGAAGTTAAAGAATTCTGCTACCTAGGCAGTAAAATAACCAATGACGGGCGGAACAAGGAGGACATCAAAAGCAGACTCGCTATGGCAAAAAAGGCATTTCTGGCCAAGAGAAGTCTACTAATATCAAATACTGGCCTTAATTTGAGGAAGAAATTTCTGAGGATGTATGTCTGAAGTACAGCATTGTATGGTAGTGAAACATGGACTGTGGGAAAACCGGAACAGAAGAAAATCGAAGCATTTGAGATGTGGTGCTATAGACGAATGTTGAAAATTAGGTGGACTAATAAGGTAAGGAATGAGGAGGTTCTACGCAGAACCTGAGAGGAAAGGAATATGTGGAAAACACTAATAAGGAGAAAGTACAGGATGATAGGACATCTGCTAAGACATGAGGGAATGTCTTCCATGGTACTAGAGGGAGCTGTAGAGGGCAAAGCTGTAGAGGGCAAAGCTGTAGAGGAAGACAGAGATTGGAATATGTCAAGCAAATAATTGAGGCCGTAGGTTGCAAGTGCTACTCTGAGATGAAGAGGTTAGCACAGGGGAGGAATTCGTGGCGGGCCGAATCAAACCAGTCAGTAGACTGACGACCCCAAAAAAAAAAAAAAAAAAAAAAAAAAAAAAGAGAGAGAGAGAGAAATACTGATTTCCGTTCCATTCGGATAATTCCTTCCAGCGCGTCTTTTTTCTCTTAAAGTGTATGTGTTGAGGAGATGCAGAGGCTACTAGAATAGGTCAGATGTTCTGCTGGTCCGTCACTATTGAAGGTGGTCGTCCTGGGTGCGTGTGGCGTCCTGCCAATAGGAACCGCAGCGCCAGAAGCGTGGATGCTGCTGACCGCACCTACGCCATCAGCTACGGATCCGGCTACGTCGGTGGTGTCCACGGCCAATTGCTCCACGGGAGAAGCGTCCTCCTTGTGAAGGCAGTTAATTAATGTTCCTGTGGCCTCATTAAAGCTAATATTTCTACACCACTGGCCATTGAAATTGCTACACCACGATGATGACGTGCTACAGACGTGTATTTTAATCGAGAGGAAAAAGATGCTGTGATATGCAAATTATTAGCTTTTAAGAGCATTTACACAAGGTTGGCGCCGGTGGCGACACCTAAAACATACTGATATGAGGAAAGTTTCCAACCGATTTCTCATACAAAAACAGCAGTTGACCGGCGTTACCTGGTGAAACGTTGTTGTGATGTCTCGCGTAAGGAGGAGAAATGCGTACCATCAAGTTTCCGACTTTGATAAAGGTCGGATTGTAGCCTATCGCGATTGCGGTTTATCGTATCAGGACATAGGTGCTCACGTTGGTCGAGATCCAATGACTGTTAGCAGAATATGGAATCGGTGGTTTCAGGAGGGTAATACGGAACGCCATGCTGGATCCCAAAGGCCTCGTATCACTAGCAGTCGAAATGACAGGCATCTTATCCGCATGGCTGTAACGGTTCGTGCAGCCACGTCTCGATCCCTGTGTCAACAGATGGGGACGTTTGCAAGACAACAACCATCTGCAAGAACAGTTCGAAGACGTTTGCAGCAGCATGGACCATGAGCTCGGAGACCGTGGCTGCGCTTACCCTTGATGCTGCATCACAGATAGGAGAGTCTGCGATGGTGTACTCAACGACGAACCTGGGTTCACGAATGGCAAAACGTCATGTTTCCGGATAAATCCAGGTTCTGTTTACAGCATCTTGAGGGTCGCATCCGTGTTTGGCGACATAGCTGTGAACGAACATTGGAAGAGTATATTCGTCATCGCCATACTGGCGTATCACCCGGCGTGATGGTATGGGATGTCATTGGTTACACATCTCGGTCACCTCTAGTTCGCACTGACTGCACTTTGAACAGTGGACGTTACATTTCAGATGTGTTACGACCCGTGGCTCTACCCTTCATCCAATCCCTGCGAAACCTAACATTTCAGCAAAGATAATGCACGACCGCATGTTGCAGGTCCTGTACGGGCTTTCTGGATACAGAAAATGTTAGACTTCTACCCTGGCCAGAGGTCAGCACATTCTCCAGATTACTCACCAATTGAAAACTTCTGGTCAATGGTGGCTGAGCAACTGTCTCGTCACAATACGCCAGTCACTACTCTTGATGAACTGTCGTACCGTGTTGAAGCTGCATGAGCAACTGTACCTGTACACGCCATCCAAGCTCTGTTTGACTCATTTCCCAGGCGTATCAAGATCGTTATTACGGCCAGAGGTGGTTGTTCCGAATACTGGTTTCTCAGGATCTAAGCACCCAAATTGGGTGAAGATGTGATCACATGTCAGTTCTAGCATACTATATTTGTCCAATGAATACCCGTTTATCATCTGCATTTCTTCTCGGTGTAGCAATTTTAATGGCCAGAAGTGTATCACAAAACACACAACAACACGTTCACTTCAAAATTTATAGCAAAGATGCAGCTACCAACTCAATAATCTCTACAACTTTATGTCACGTAAGCATCCAGAAGCATGCAGTATAAGGACAGAGTGCCTAGGACAAATAAAATACCTTTGTTATCAAAGAATGTGTGACAAGAAAGAGACGTAGCGTAACAGATAGGTGTTGCCAATGAATCTAGTGCTACTTGGTTGACACAGTACTAGGCAAAGTGAATAAAGATCCAGACATAATGGTCCAGACACACTACAGAAGAACAAGACAAAGGCGTATGTAAATCTGAATCCACACATAGACAGTGTTGTAGTTCACAGAAGATTGCAAATATTTTCAAAAACTACAAAGCAAAAATTTACTTTTCTACACATAATAAACTACAATTAATTTAATAAATAAGAATTGGGAATCTTGACCCTTATTCAGAGTCTGCAATGGACAAAATTAGATGCCAGGAAGGCTCCATGTTCTACGTATGCAAACAGGCCAAGATTTCAACATCAAGTATAGAGAGCACATAAAAGCCTTTACACACTCCAAACTTCTGCAATAGCAACACGTATGCACTCTACAGGACACTCGTCTAGAAAAGGCTATCAAAACGTCAAGGTACTTCACTGACTGACTAAAGATCATAAAATGGATCTGTTAGAACTTTAGATATATTCACATTACAAAAACGTGAAGACATATTATAAATTGGAAACTGGAAAGTGACTTAGTGAATTAATTCCGCTGCTTCGACAGTACATTTAAAAATAGTGCCACATAGATGTAAGCAGTATTGTTAAAGTATATAAAGAAAGAATAATCCAGAATATTAAGGTAAACACTCTCTGAACGAAAAATAGGTCATACTCTGTGGACAACCTGTAACGTAGAAATTACAGAGAAATCCAGACCTTTGTAGCCGCTTACAGACATTGATAAATATCAACGGGAACAATTGAAAATGTGTGCCCTGACCAGGAGTCAAACCCGAGATCTCCTGCTTACATGGCAGACGCTCTATCCCACTGTGCCATCGACTGCAGGGACTTATCTCTGGCACGTTCCCCTGAGTCCCTGCAGTCGCACTTTCTTCTGTGTCCTCGATGGCTCAGTCGGTTAGAATTGCTGCCATGTAAGCAGATACAGGGTTCGAGTCCTGACCGGGGCACACGTTTTCGACTGTCACCGTTGGTATATATCATCACCTGTAAGTAGCTACAAAAGGTAGCCACGGAAGGCAGGATTCGGTTACGATTGGGTATTGGGCTGAAATCAGTTACTGTTGGTTCCCTTTTGCAATTACATACATTATTTAAAACGGTAATTTCAGACTCAGCTATAAATAAAGATATCACACGTTATTGATGAAGGAATAAACAACTGTGTAATTAATAGTGCTTTCAGTGCGTCACAATTTACAAAATGAGCATAAAATACTGACACAGCAAATAATGTTTTAACAACAGACCAATGTGATCCCAACTAGAATTTTAAGGCAAGTAGCCACAGTCATGGCTGAAGGCCTTCAACGCCAAGAACAGCAATTATAGAAAAAAATTAACAAACATACTGTAAAACAGCAATGTAATAGCAAGATTAATTTAAAAAGACAGGCAACTGATCACCAAATGTGTGAGACAAAATGATAGTAAACTTAGTAGCACAACAATTTAAACCCACTCTAAAGTCAAGAATGCAGGTATATAAAAAATTTAAAAAAACATACAGTAAAACAGCAAATACAATAACAAAATACAAGGGCCAGTCACAGACGGTGCACCTGTTATCGACCTCCGATAGGTCCGGCAAAAAACCCCTTTCGAGAGCGATGAGATAGACAGCCAAGTGGTGCATTTACTAGTGGCAGTCCAACGAATGACTAATGATGATCTGGCTGAGGCTACGTGACGTCCAATAAACCAAATGCAAAGATGTAAAAATACGCTAAAGCCGGAACCGGCGGTCTGGACTCCGGCCGCAGAATACTGTGCTTGGAGCGCCCGGAACGAGAAAGAAATCACTACCACGAGAGGAGAAAAATCGCCAGCCAACCTACAATCAAGAAAATTGTCAAAACTACACGCCGCACCGGACAGCAGCGGCAAGGCGAGGAAACGTACATTGACCTTACATACTAGCCCCCAGGGCAGGTAACTTGGGCGTTAGCGGCCACGAGGCAGGATAAATAGCGCTAGTGGAACTTAACAAATAGTAACAAACTGAACGCAGTAAATAGTAATTAGAAGTCCAGGAAAGCTTATCAGATCAGCCTTCCGCAATCACTCCACTCGCTGCTCTTCACCTCGGCAACACCATAAGCAGCAACACGAACCCAAGTCCCTGGAGAATCGCAAGATCGCGGAGGTTTCTCTACTTGAATCCAAATGCACTCAACTTAAAACTTGCAGGATCCGGCTTACGTCGAGGTCGTACAACCACGGGACCATAGGCCTTCGATCCAGCAGTCCATGAGCGCCGCCATCGGTCCCGACGTGTTTGTGCACTGCGCGGACCTGGTCCCCAGTCGAACTGCACACTGACGCGACCCGCACCAAAGATGGGGCCACGTTTACTACATATCGATAACCGCCGCTGCTGCCACTAGCGGATAGGCAACGCTCGCTAAACCAAGTGGCGCCAGTCAAAACGAGAAGAAGACAATCAACCGCAACCATTGACAACTAAACGATACTGTCTGGCCTCCAACAGAGAACAGAAACCTACAAACAGCACCAACGCGAACCGCAGCACGGCTCAGTCCCTGTTGGTTTTTATCAACGCCTGTAAGCAGCTACAAAAGTCTAGATTTCACTGTAATTTCATTCTTCGAGAGCTGCAAGATCACCAATGATGCCTGTTCTTTCGGACATCATATTTGTACTTATATTGTTATCTCTTTTGAAGACATGTAAGAACGTCTTGTTAACTTTGACTGTTTTCTGTATGTACTGTGCACAGGAAATTATGTGCGATTATTTAATGTTTTGAGCTTCTGCGCTAGAGGACCACTAAAATGTAGTAAGCAGAAATTCTTCTCCATTTTACCTATGATTCCTTATAAATATCTATCAATAAAAACTTGCACTTTTCTAATATACTCCAGTAACGACAACAGAGCAATGCAGCACCTCACCCATCAAACACATCACGAATAAACGAGGTAGCACATAGAAAATCCACTTGAAAATGGGAGTCATTTTCCAACACGCGCCGTGTGAAACATACATAAAATAAAATCGTGACTGGTAGTGGGAAAGTTGCAATCTTTCAGGAACCACGAGAGGTAACGAATACTTGGGACGCGGTCACGAGGAGAAGGAACTGTATGATAGGTCACGCGTTAATGCATCAGGGGTAACTTCCTTGGAACAAGTAGTAGCCATTAAGGTAACAGTCTGTATGAATTAATTAATATTGCAGTACATACAACAAACAACTGCGTACTTTGGGTTAGGTGGTACTGTGACGTGAGTTGACTGAGCAGGGAACACAGTTGTGGCCACCCAAATGAAGGTCATAAGAAAATCAACGAGTTGCGCATTGAGCCACAATTGTTGAAGTAGAGTGGCAAACAAATATTTTATTTTTATCGGAGTTCTAATAGTCCATTCAATTCTCAGTACATTTCGACCATCTTTGAGACTTAAACATTACATTAGGTCCTAAGATGGTATATTAATAATTGAATATTACTATAACGGAAAGCCGGCCGTAGTGGCCGAGCGGTTCTAGGCGCTTTAGTCTGGAACCGCGCGACCGCTACGGACGCAGGTTCGAATCCTGCCTCGGGCATGTATGTGTGTGATGTCCTTAGGTTAGTTAGGAATAAGTAGTTCTAAGTTCTAGGGGACTGATACCTCAGATGTTAAGTCCCATAGTGCTCAGAGCCATTTTTTTTTTGTAACGAAAATCAGCTAACTTTGCATTATTATTGTGTTATATTATCGACTTCTATGTAGAGCATATAAACGCACTCACAGTGACACTACCAGCAGGAAAATATTTATTAGGTCAAAACACACCGTTAAGGGTAAGCGACATATGATGAAAATATGTAAAAATCTGGTCCTCCTCTCGGAAAAAGCTCAGACTGTTGAATATCACATGCTGGACGGGCTACGCAGCTCGCCCTGGCACCTTTTTGTTCGGCAGTTCACCATTAGTGGTGCAGTCACGTACGATGCTGGATGAACCACAGCTTGGATTGTTCCACTCATGCTCGTGAATTTTATGGGAAGTAATGTCAAAATGCTCCCCGCTCTACGCTATAGATTCACCAGATTCACCATTCAATCCAATAAAACTCAGTTTGAAACTGGTGAGGCTTCGGCGATTTTTTGAACGACAGAGCTTATACATTTGGGAATCTAGTTCACGAATCCAACTCGGTAATTAACGTTCAGTTACGTAATCTCACCATTGTCTTGGTGTGACTGAAGACTGGTGTAATTTCAGTTGTTCAGACGAATTGTTAGATCAATTCTTTTACACGATATTTCGACGACCGACCCAATCATCCTCTTGAGGTAATGAAAATTGTGGCGGTATGCCTAGTCCATGTCCGGACTGCGAAGAATAGTTGGTGTCGCACCACTATTTACAGCCGAGTTTGACGTCATTTGTCTTCTAGAACACTTGCCGTTATTCTGTGAAACGCACATTCTTTCAGGATTTTCCGTCTATAGCGGAGAAGAATCCTTGCGATACCTCGAAAAGCCTTGTTTATATAGATATCACTGTTCCAGTTTATTAACATTTACGATATCTTTATTTCGATAGAGTCCTTAATTGTGATGACCTATAGACTATACGTCTCCACCACGGTCGCATTTAACTTCATGCAGTGCTCGGTGACAGCTGATTAACTTGATTTATCTGGCCGACTGTGTTGTTGATGTGACTTGCACCTCTCTCCGACTGTCCTAATAGGATACTCCATTCGCAGTGTGCCACATTCACATGGAACGAGGCACAAACCCAGCTTTCAGGTACCTAGATCATCATTAATACACTAAGGTGTAGATACTCAAACCAGTGGCACTAATGTGCATTTCGTGCCAATGTTTGAGCGTCGTGATCGGCCTCATCTTAATGCGGCTGTTTGACGCGTTAGAATGGGGCTGGACAAGGCACTGATGGCAGAAGGCATGGATCACATTGCAGTGGTGCCAGATGAGTCTTATCAGTTCACGTTGCAGTGGTGCCAGATGAGTCTTATCAGTAGATCGAGTTTCACTAGGCATGGCCTGCAACTCAATAGGTATGGGAAGGGAAGGCTGACAAAGCTTATGGGTGACAGTGTAGTGGATGGTGTTGGGATCATTCATGGAAAAATTCCTGTAGTACTTGGTGTTAGAGCTGCACTTTTTTTAGACTGAAGTCAGCTAACATGTATATCTGCTTAAAGGAAGCCCCTCTAACTAAGGGCTCACCTTCACAGGACGTCATGTTTCCATATAGAGAAGGAATTAACATATCAGATTATAAGAGGTATTACAAATAAAGTATTTTAACTGCTTATAGATGTTGACTCTGGAATTATTGGTATATCGGAACACCACTTAAATAATTTGAGAATTCAGAGGCTTCCTTCACCAGGATACAGATTAGGTGGCTGTTTTTCAAGGAGTTCCTTGCGAAATGGGGAGTGGCCATGTTCGTAAAAAAACAGTATTCCATTTGAGTCCATAGGCGCATCACGGCACTGTACTGAACAGATAATTGAATTATGTGCAGGGGAAGTTGAATTTAGTGAAACTAAACTTCTAACTGTATATAGGTACCCTAACTCTGACTTCCATGTATTTCTGCTCAACCTAGAGAGGGCTCTTGATTCAATTTGTAGGGAACAACAGAAATTAGTTATATGTGGTGACTTCAATATTAATTTTGTATATAATCGTGCAAGAAAAAGAATGTTGGTACATTTCCTAAATTCATATTATCTAATGCAGACTGTGTTTTTTTTTTTTCAGACAGGTTGCAGGGGAACAGTAGCACAGCCATAGATAATATATTTATTCATTCTGTATTACTAATGGGTATTCTGTTAGTAAAAGGGTAATTGCCTTTCAGATAATGATGATCAAATTTTAACACTAAAAGGCTTTTGTACTCAAACAAATGTCACATATATTTACAAGGTATGTAGGAAAATTAATCCAGCAGCAATATAGAGTTTTTTAACCCTCGTCAAGGAACAGGGGTGGCAGGATGTTTACAGTGCCGACAACACAGAGGACAAATACAGTGTTTTCCTTAACACATTTCTCATGCTCTTTCAGAACGTTCTAAACGGGGCACTAGCAGTAAAAGACAGCCTGGATAGCTGACTAGTGAGATAAGGATACCATGAAGAGTGAAGCGGGAATTATATCAAAATGTTAGAAGTAGTCACAAGCAAGCTACAGTAGGCCATTACATACGGTACTGCAAAGTGCTTAAAAATGTTGTTCGGAAGGCAAAGAGATGTGGTTCGCAAATACAATATCTAATCCGCAAGACAAAATTAAGATCATGTGGTGAGTTGTGAAGGAAGAGTCTGGTCAGCAACACAAGGTCGACGATAGAAAGTCGGTTCGTAGTAAAAGTATTTTTGTTATGTTAAATCAGATATATGTACAGTATTTAACAATCATTTTCTGAACATTGCTGGTGAATTAAATAAAAATTTAGATTCTACGGTGAGTCATATAACTCTCTTGGTAAATGCCTTTCCCGAGATTGATGTCTGTAATACTATTCTGTCATCCAGACAAGGGGGAGATGAGTCAATAATTAAATCACTGAAGACTAAGGACTGTTATGGATATGATGGAGTGCCTAGCAGTATATTAAAGTACTGTGTTGCACATGTTAGCTCTGTATTTAGCCATATTTTTAATTTTTTCTTTATGAACGGTCACTTTCCTCAACGAATAGAGTTCTCAGTAGTAAAGCCGCTGTATAAAAACGGAGAAAGGGATAATGTAGACAATTTTAGACCTACTTCTGTGCCATCAGTGTGTGCTAAAGATGTTAAAATGCTGTGTATGTAAGGATAATTGATCATATCATATCACACGATTTGCTATCAAATGTACTGTTCGGCTTTAGAAGTCGTTTAACAACTGAAATTGCTATATTCTCTTTTCTCTGTGAGGTACTGGATGGGTTAAACAAAGGGTTTCGAACGCTAGGCATATTTTTCGATTTCATTAAGGCGTTTGATTGTGTTGACCACAAAATATTGCTCCAGAAGCTGGACCATTACAGAATACGCGAAGTAGCTCACAACTGGTTTGCCTGTTACTGTTGCAACGGACAGAAAAAGGTTATTACTCACAGTGTTGAAAATTGCTCTAATGTATAGTCTGAGTGGGGCACAGTCAAATAGGTGGTGCCCCACGAATCAGTGTTGGGGCCACTTATGTTCCTTATTTACATAAATGATATGCCCTCTAGTATTATGGGTTTTCCTGTTAGCTTGGTAGTAAAAAATGATGTGGGCAACATTGGCTCTGTTTCAAATAGTGCAGTTCGTGACATAATTTCATGGCTTGTAGAAAATAAAGTAACGCTAAATCAGACTAGGTTTCAGTTTTGACAGTATCTAACGCACAATTCAACAAAACCCGACGTTTTAATTTCGCAGAATGGGGATAGTATTAGTGAAACTGAACAGTTAAAATTTCTAGGTGTTCAGATAGGTAGTAAACTGTGGTGGAAAGACCTTGTTCAGGATCTTTTTCAAAGACTTTGTGCTGCCACTTTAACTATTCGAACGGTACTGAAGTAAGTGATCGACACGAAATGTAGAATGCTCTGCTTATTTTCATTCCATTATTATATATGGTATTATATTTTGGTAACGCTTCCCATTCTGAATGGACATTTTTGGCTCAGAAACGGATGATTCGCGCAGTACGTGGTGTAAGTTCGCGAATCACTTGTGGGCCCCTACTCACGAGTCTGGTCATTTTGACATTGGCCTCTCAGTATAAATACATTCCTTACTGTCATTTCTTGTTAACAATATCAGCTTTTTTCAAACAATAAGCAACTTTTACTCAATTAATACTCGCCAGAAATCAAACCTGCATTTGGATCGGATTTCCTTAACTCTCTTGCGAAAAGGTGTGCAGTATAGTGCTGCATTCATTTTCTGTAAGCTACTACAAGAATTCAAAAATCTTAGCAGTAATCCACGCACTTTCCAATCGAATTTGGAGAGTTTAAAAAAATGGTTCACATGGCTGACCAATATGGAACTTAATATCTATGATCATCAGTCCCCTAGAAATTACAACTAATTAAACCTAACTAACCTAAGGACATCACACAATACCCAGTCATCACGAGACAGGGATATGGAGAGTTTCCTCATGGGCCACTCCTTCTATTCTGTCGAGGAGTTCATTGAAAAATTAAGCTGATTCTTATTGTATTGTTTCATTGCGTTTACTTAAATTTATGGCTTGACCTTTTCGGGTTAATAATCACTTTATTTTTATCTGTTATTACTTTTACGTTATAAATTCATCTACTTACATGTTCCATGACCTTGGAGATTTACTCCTCAATTTGGTCCTACAGAACTATATGTGTAAATAAAAATAAATATAACAAGTCATGGGATACCTACTAATATCGTGTCGGACCTCCTTTTGCGCGAGTTAGCGCAGCAACTCGACGTATCATGCACTTAACAGGTCTTTGGAAGACTCTTGCAACAATATTCAGTCATGATGCCTCTACAGCCAGTCACAATTGCGAAAGAGTAGCCGATGCACTGTTTTCTGCACTAACTGACGTCTTGATTCTGTCCACAAACTGACCTCTTGATTATGTCCAATAAATGTTCGATGGGGTTCATGTCTGGTTATCTGAGATAAGGAATCATTCTGTCTAGTTTTCCAAACAAGTCGTGAACAGTTGTGGCCCGTTGACATGGCCCATTTTCATCCATTAAAATTCCATCGTTGTTTCGGAACATGAAGTGCAGGAATGGCTGCAAATGACCTCGAAGTAGCCGAACATAGCCATTTCCATCAATGATCGGTTCACCTGGACCACAGGATACAGTCCATTCCAAATAAACACAGGCCATACGACTGTGGAGGCACCATCAGCTTGCACAATGCCTTGTTGAGGACTTGGGTCCATGGCCTCGTGAGGTCTACACTACATTTGGACCCTACCATTGGATCTCACCAACTGAAATCGCCACTCGTCTGACCAGGTTACCGTTTTCCAGTCGTCTACGGTCCGACCGATATTGTAACGAGCCCAGAAGGGACACTGCAGGTGACATCGTGCTCTTAGCAAAGCCACTCGCCCATCAACGTCAGAATTCGAGGCGCTGTCCTAGCAGATAAGTTCGACGTGCGTCCCATATTCATTTCTGCGGTAATTTCACGCAGTGTTGCTTATCCGTTAGCGCTGACAGCTTTACGCAATTTCCGCTTCTCTCGGTCAAGTGAAGGCCGTCGGCCACTGCGCTGTACGTTGTGAGACGTAATGAAATTAGGTATTCTCAGCACACTCTTGACTCTGCGGACCGTGGAATATTGAATTCTGTAACGTTTTTCGAAATGGAATTTCCCGTGCATTTAGCTCCGACTACAATTCCAGCTTCAGAATCCGTTAATTTTCATATTGTGGACGTAATCACGTCGGGGCAGTTTTTCACATGAATCATCTGAGTATAAATGACAGCTCTTCCAAATGCACTACTCTATTATACGTTGTGCACGCGATACTGCCGCCATCTGGATATGTGCATATCGGTATCCCATGGGTTTTATCACCGCTATATATTACAAAGAAGACTTTTTGTCTTTGTTCAGTGGAGCAAAATATATTGGCTATTACGTCTCCGTTGCAGTCTAACAGTCTCTCAGGAGATTGGACCAAGATAAGGGGGGACGTTGATGAAATTGACCAAAATGTCAATATTCGATTTATTTTTTGTTTGTTAGGACAACTCATGGACAATAAGTTACCAAACGTTCAATAATGAAATCGCATCCGAAGTGCCTGAAAATTAATTAAAAGTGTGACGCGGCCTCCCTACCATGTCCACATTTTGAAGCACACATTAATACAAGTTCAGTGAATAACGATTCCGTGTATTATTTTCAACCAAACGTGTGCGGGATACATCTAGGAGAGCGTGGTACATTTTGTTTTTATAGATCAGTTTTGGCTGATCCTGCACTTTTCAAAAAGTGTGTTCATGGCAAAACCCAAAATCAAAATGAGTCTCTAAATTCACTCATATGGAAACGATGCCCACAAAACACAGTTGCATCTGCTACAGTTGTCAGAATTGCAACTTATTATGCAGTTTTTGTATTTAATGATGGGTACGTTGGAAGAGTGAAGGTATTAGAAAGAATGGGCTTGAAGACATGAAATTTTACTCAAGACATCCTGAGAAAAATAGATTTACACCGCGTCTCTGCAGCTGAAAAGTCTGTTGGAGACCTGGTGAAAGAAAGAAGACAGACAACAAGAAACCAGAAGAGAAGCCTTCAAGGGAAAGATAACCCAGAGTACAAATGTGGTGCTCTCTGGAGAAATGACATAAGGATAAAAGTTAGGTTGAATTTCAAATTCTATTTCCTGAAAAGTTTATTTTTTATGTTTATGTGCTTTTCCCTCAGAGTCTATTAATGCTAGAATTATGAAAGTTTGTACACATATTTCTGTAAACTTAATAAACGTTATCTCAAGAGCAAATTTTGAAATTTTGATTGCAAGCTGAGATATTGGGCAAAGTGCTTGGAATTTTGCATGAATTTAGAATTGTACTTGTGGAGTTATAATTTAAAAATTATGAATATTCTCCTATTTTACCTATTCCAAAAAACTCATGAGAGAAATTTACAACATAAAAAGAGATGAAACAGAGAAATTTTTGTAGAAATCTCTTGAAGAGTTTCTGAGAAAAAGGAACATACATTATTTTTTGTATATAAAACTTCAAAATTCATTAAAAATGTTGAATGAATATAATAAAAGATTTTATATGTACACGTGTTACTTTCATGTGAAGCTTGGTAAAAAATTTCATTGCCATATCTCCAAAACTGTGGATTTGGTGCATTTTTGAAATAGGATGTCTTTTTCATCAACGTCCCCCCAAAAGGCATACAAACGGTTCTTTGTTTATCTGTTTTGCCTCAGTGTTAAATTTATCCTCAAGCGGTGTTGACTTCAATTCAAACGGTCTCTTAATTTGCCGATGTGTATTCTTAGTAACACGGGCTAAGTTAGGTCCCAACTGCAAAATACCTTAAACATGTTCTTAGCAAAAAGGCTGGGAAGTGCGAACTCTAGATTTGCAAATGCCGCTCACTTTTTACACCACCTCATTCATTTGTGGCTTCGAGATACGAATACTACGTCCACAATTTCGTCGCCCTCATCAGGGCAGTCTACCTCTTTGACTGCTCGGAACTAATTGCGGAAATGATGTACCTCTGTTACACTGAACGTTGTAATGTCTGCTTGATTCCTGGTTGAAATACTACATTGTTGAAACCAGATGAAATTACCATAACTGAGGGTTCTTTGATGCTCTGGGAGAAGTCTCATTAAACTAGAATGATAAAATATTAGCTCAGTTTATTACGTAACTGAATTAAAGATTTTCTTAATTTTGATACAGTTCTTTGCCAGAGGATTGCTCGGTAGTTTACAACTGCCATTGACTGTGAAAGTGTCACTTCTCTTGCAGTATAAAATTCAATAAAGAGGGGTTCAAAAAATTTATCCACTGTTTAAAAGTCTATAACTTGCAGCTTAATTGACGGAGTTGCCTCATTTTTGGTGAAAGTGTAGCTTAAAGTCCAACTCAAAGATATCACTGTAGGTGTTCGAAATGGTCACGATTAACATCCACACACAAACTATGCCGCCGAACTGCAGCACGAACTAATGAATGCAACGTGTTCAGTTGGATATTTGCACATGAATGTACGATGGATTCTCGAAGTTCATCTAATGTGCGTGGCTTTTGTCGATAAACGATGTCCATTAGAGTTCCCCACAGGTAAAAGTCCAGAGGAGTTAGGTCTGAGGAACGTGGTGGATACTCTACAGCACCTCTACGGCCTATCCATCTTCCTAGTAGATTTTCCTCGAGATGTGGTCTAACACGATTTTGGTAGTGGGCTGGGGCACCATCTTGTTGAAAGTAAACTCTTCCATCTCCATACAAGTCTCGGATGGCAGGTAAAATTGATATCTGAAGCTTCTGAAGGTGCACCTCACCTGTAACTCTGCCGTCAGAGAAGAATGGCCCAATCAAGCCCCGGTAAGGCAACCGACACCAGACATTTACTCTGGAAAAATTCACGGCTTTGTCTACATGGACGTTCGAATTTTCGGCGGCCCAGTAGATGAAATTGTGGCGATTTACTGTACCATTGAGTTTGAACTGTACCTCATCAGAGCACACAATCATCTCCGCAAACTTTTCGTATAATCGAGTAACTAGGTGCAACTAAGAACAAAACACTGACTACCTGGCGACTGTCATCTGAAAAACCAAAACAACGCAATACAACGCTTGTGTGGCGATTGCCGGAACTATAGACACTTACACTGCCAAAGATGAGACAACTGCGTCAGTTAGTTTGCTAGTTATGGACTTTTAAACAGTGGATACATTTTTTGGACCCCTCTGTATTTATGAAAGCACATTTAATCAGAACTTTGAATCACTCGTTGGTCGCACACTATGACACTGACTCGTTCAGATGAGGTTACGAACTGGGCATAGTTCTTCAATTCTGAAAAATAACACGATTGTTATTATTCGTTAAATCGTTTGCTCGCTAGCAGTGGAAACTATCTGGAAGCGTATGTTAACTTTCAACATAAGAATTCGTAAACTTTGAACATAAGAAAGTAACTTGAAAGCGCCTATCTCATTCCCCGTGTGTTTAAACATTCTTAATGGCAAGAATACTGTCTGAATTCAAGACTCTTAACCATTAAACTTCTGAACCGATTCGTTAGCCCTGGAAAAATTCAGTGTTCACGTTTTTTTTTTAATTATTTGATTTTGGCTTATCTGTTGCACAATGGAAACGCAGTAGACTTCTCTTGTCTTGAAAGCGCGTCGCCTTTGCTGAGCTGCAACTAACTACTGAGAAGCGCCTGGTGCAATGTGCTCTCTATTAAAATAAAAGACAAAGCATACTTGGTTCATAACAAATCCGAATAAGTAAAAAATAGTAACTCATATTTCGGCATGGACTTTGGAGAAGAGGGCGCGAGGCGTGACGGGAGTGTCGAGAGATTGAGAGGGATTTGGGCAGTGATCGATGACGTGCGCGGGGAGAGAGGAAGTGGCTAAACGGAGACAACGGTAGAGTCGGTGTTGTGGGCGTGTGGGCCTCTTCTAGAGATCCGTGGGTCCGTCCCCTGGTGTTGGCCCGAGTGCGAGGGGCGTACTTCGTTGGCGGTTAAGGATTGAGTTTGGAATTCATCCGCCGTTAAGAAACTTCATGGCAGATTAAAACTGTGTGCCGGACCGAGAATCTCATTCTGGAAACATCCGCCGTTAGTCTGAGGAATTCTTCCCTGAGACATCGGTTTGGAAAGCAGTGTAATCTCGAGAAAATGGGAGCACGTTTGGCCTCTCTAAGCTTCTTTGTCTCCGCCCTCACCTTTCTACATTACGCCTGGTGAGCAGCTTCGAGAACATTCTTCCTCGGAAATGTTCATGTTCAGCGTTAAGCCGTCTGACACAGTATCCTTATGCGCGTGTATGTATTCCTTTGCAAGACTGTTGATTTCGAGTACCCAGGAGTTTCAGAGTAACAACATTAACGTTCGAATTTCAATCATTTTTTAGCTTTGATAATTTGAAGTGGTATTTGTGTATACATTCGCTAAGTGTTTTAGAATTTCCTTTTTTACGAAAGGAACTATTGATACACAGATTGGGTATCCTGGCCCATTGTTACATCTCAGGGTGTGTTTGCCTTGTACCTTAAGTTTTGTGAAATCTTGCTGGCAATTATATTTTGGTAGCGGTTTTGTAAAAATTGCTTGTATTTAATTGCGAGTTTCGAATGAACTATATTCTTGTGTTGCCTTGTTGGCTGGTCAGCGCTTATGTCACCATTTAAGACTGTAAACTTTGACAAGAATTAATAACGGTTTCTGGCCTGTAGTGCAATTCTCACCTACTAATATTGCGAAACGAACTGCTCTTTTCCTAGGCTTAAGTTAATTATTAACGTCGTGATCTCACGTCCTGGTTGCATGTGGAGCCGATCTCCAAGCTGGCCTTTGTTTTAAGCGTTATTACATTTTGATTTACTTTTGAGTTTTGCCTGTATCGTGTGCGAGTGATGCATTAAGTCTGTCATTGCGGTGTTCCGTAATGTTCAGAGTCGGAGCCTTATCGTTGTAAATATAATCTACAAGTTTAATTACATCGAAAATAATTGTTCTATTTCTGTCTGGAGCTTAATAAAACTTTCCTGTCTGTGGGCTTTCATCACTTGTTGTCATATAATGCTAATTGGACACCGGGGGTGGATCCCACAATGGCTGCAACTGTCCATGTATGTGATCTGTTGGTATTTATGTTTTACAGAGGTAGAGCCTGGACACTGGGAAAGGGAGGAATAGCTTACATGCAAGCAGAGCTTACTTTTTTACATATTTTTTCAGTTCTCGCTATGTGTATATCTAAGTTCGATAACTTGCCTTAACTAGCAACGATTTCAGTGATTTTTAATGTCAAGACAATAGTTGCACACGCAAGTGTTAAGCTTTTGAATAATTTTCCTTTAATAAGTCACATATCATTGGGTTTGTGATTTGATGATCGTTCAGTTAATGTATTTTAAACCCTTTTGGTGCCACAAATGGTGTTCAGTGCCCCTTTGGTCCAGTCCTTCCTATCCCAAGGCAACCAGACATAGTGTAGGGAAGCAGCTTACTCGCGCCATATAGAATTTATATGCTTTCCATTGTCTGATAGCCTAGTCTGCTGTAGATTTTGGTAGCGGCTCCGTAGAAAAGGCTTGGATTCAACTACGAGCGTTGAATGAACTATATTCTTTTGTTGCCTTGTTGGCTGCTTAGCGCTTATGTCGCCATTTAAGACTGCGAATGTTGTGCAATACCTTAAAAGCAAAGAAAATAATCTGTAAAGTTAATAGCACGTCAGGAGTGTTGCTAAAATGATAATGGGTTACGTTTCAGTTTAGGAACTTTAACAGTTTTCGAAATCTGGACGTTTTACGTAAAAATCATAGGCGCAACAGGAATGAGCTAGAAACTTCAAATTTTATATTGTGGTTCCTTTTTCATTGTAATTTAATGGATCCAACATACTAGATCTCACAAAGTAATATTTTGGTTGAAATTCATGATCTTCTGTTTCTGTGTCCTAAAAGTACGGAAGAAAGATAAATTAAGTAAGTGATTAGATAAAGCTAGGATGTTTAGATTTAGGTAGAATATAATAACAACGATGTGAGAGCGTTCCTAAAGGTTGGTATGAAATATAGCTGTAGCGTCTCTCCAAAGGGCAAGTTCAGAGCTCACTTATTTCGTGCAATATTTCCCTCGCCAAAAGTATTTAACCTAGCCACATCAGAATTTTTTATACACACTTACCTGTGTGCTGATTGCACAATTAAACTGAGAGCTTCATCGGCCTTCATAGAATGAAGCAATTAATTATTTAGTAACTTGAAAAGGTGCTGTACTAGCGCCAGAGGCTTGTCAGGAAGCCAAATGTTGTTGCCAGCGCTTTCGACGGTCCGCACCGCGTCTATATAAATAAGAGCGCTGCGAGCTAGAAGCATACCCCAGTTCTCTTCTAGACTCGTATCACTGCGCACTCCATGAAGGAAGCCGCATTACGTCTGTGTACTTGCAAGGAACAGACTTGGATGCCGTATTACGTAACTTGGTATGCACACAACAATGAGTTTGCATTGGGGTAAAGTGTTAATTGTGGAACGACTTCAGTGATTTGTTCTCAGTTTCCGTATGTCGTACTTCCACGTGTCGCCACAGGACAGACATTCTATTATTACAAGCGTGGCTTTTGATGAGTATTAGCATCAAATTTTGGCGCGCATGGACTTTGAACACTTACATCAATAATGATTGTTGAACAGTTTCGTTATTTAGGGATAGTGGGATCTTTGCAATTGACTCTGAACAGCTCTTATAATACGAGAGCTGACAGTAGCATTGCTTGGGTAAACTTTTGTCTGGTACCTTATGTTTTATCGTTTTAAGAATATATGAAATCTATTATAGTACACAACATTTTCTTTGAATCCGAGACATGATCCTAAATCCTCAGCGTTATGAGCTTCAATGATCAATAACTTTATTTCTCCATCAGAGTGGTCACAGTAAACTTTAATTACAAGCATAACGTTTTGGTAATCACTTTCTGGTTGCCAACATTGTAGTTTAGGAACCTGTGTTGAGAACGCCAACTATACCAGGAATCTTTCCAGCCACTGCCCCACAATAGCAAGCCATGTAGCAGTGTGCAATCATAACGGCTCACACATGAAAGTTACTACCAACAATTTTACGTCTTTCCCTTTTTGATTCTTCTTGTTCTTTGTGAAACGTTTCTATTTATACAGGTCATGATCCACCATTCAGGCATTCGTTGCAATGGTTTCTGAAGTACATTGCTTTTGACCGTTTACAGTCTATTCACATCTTGCCATATATATGAATGCAAAGGAATTCACCTAACTTGCTGTAACTCTAGGATACTTCTCATTCGGTATTGCCGAATCTGCAAGTAGCTGTCGTATAGTACCTGATCGAGTAGTGATCGAAGGAATGCAGTGGTTAGCACACGATGGAAGACGGAGACCGATGGGTAAGTGTCTTTGTAGACTAAACTTTGTAGATATTGTCGACTTTGAAACTAAGTAGTAATTTAGGTACATAATGGTAAATAATGGTAGAATTATTCACAAAGGTGTCTAGAATGGGCCTGTGTGGACCGAGTTTTAAAAATCGAATTAATAATCAGTCTTGATGGAAATGAAATTCCCGAACCTTTTCTTGCTCCATGTCTCCTGGTTTTCACCAAGAGAGTGCGGGAGCTGAATCTGCCTGTTAAGATAAATTTCTCACTTGTTTGTAAATTCTTGCTTCCTTGTTGGGGTGAGATTAGGAAAATGTATATGAAAACCAATAATGCGCCTCTAGTGCTGTCCAATGACTTCAGTGAATGATGCCCTACCATTGTGACAGACCGACTATTTAATGAAACTCTAAACTTCGCAAGTTTGTGATTCTGGGTGGCCACTGAAAGTAATTATGATGCTTTGCATTAACATTACTATAAATAATGGATTTTTTGTGGGAATAAATATAAAAACATCAAAAGTGAATGGAAACAACTGTGCTGTGATAAATTTTCGAATAATGATGATTATTGCTTCATGTGGCAATTCTAACTAGACTGTACCCACCAAATGACCGTGGGTACCATGTGTTTAATTGTGTTTCTTAGTCATATGCATTAAACTTCGTAAATATTTCACTTCATACAGAAATGAATCCTGGAATATTTAAGAAAAACAATGAAAATATAGACGTAATGTTTACGGAATTCACTACTCTGAAAGGAGAACCCGAAGGAAAGAAATGAATGTGGCTCCATTCTATGCCTTGAAACATTATAAACGAGAGAACCATGTGAGTCTCTTGATGCTGTCTATCGCAAACACAGAAATTTACCATTTGTATGTGCAACATCATTAAAATCAAACTGTGCTTAGAGTGGAGAAGGAGCACAAAATTCCCTGCATCTTCAATCACCTACGCTCATAATGTCATTTATTTGTCAGGGCAAGCAGCTTGCTGACTTGAACGTATTCCCGGAAGCAGTTTTCGTTTCCGTCGGAAGTATCTCATTTGAAGATTGTATCTGTGTTAATTTGATTTCCGGATTTTCTTGTACGCCTACGCAGCTGGAAAACTTTTCCAATTTCTTGGTGAAACCAGTTAATTCGGTTCACTTAGAGAAGGGCGACAACAGAGGTAATCGAATAAAATGCTCTTCCTTGGAACTACGTTTTAAATCGCAAATGAATTTTATTCTTAGATATTACTTCCTTTCTAATTCCGGGTTACAATCTCACGTTTCTCTTAAAGCCAGTCTGACTCGTCATTATCACTTCCCACCGTCCATTTTCGTCATCCATTTTCTGTCAAAACTTAAAAAGTGGATAATGAATAACAATTTTTCAAACTAGCGCGAACCAACAGCAGATTCAAATTTGCATCACACTTGGTGTCCTGCAATTTAACATCGAAGAGTGAATTTCATATATTTGTTCCAGCAGAAACATTAATGGTCTACGAAAAAGAAGCAGGTGACAAAACAGCGCCTTAGTGACTTACACAGCACCTTGTCACAAATATTTTCTCAAGACGTCCTTGCCGAACATTCTCCACATCTGGATCGAGTAAAGGAGGTAAAATTCGGATGGCTTCCGGCCACAAGATTCTTGTGACAGCTGCTGCCAACATTGGCACTTTAAAAACCCAGTACTCGTATGTACGGTAACGATTAAGGACTAACGTGCCGTGCCGTTCCGTGCCAGCACTGCGTGAGGAAGCAGTAGCTTTTGTCCCTCCCCCGAAACACACACACTTCCACTCTCCCCATGTTGTCCACTTTTGAGCTTCTGGAGGCAAAGCCTGCTTCTTTGTCTCCCCACACCCGTATAAGAAACACGGCCACAACGTCATGAACAAATAATACTTTTACAAGGATGGTGTAGAAGCATCGGAGATGAATTCGTTTTCACACACCTTCCTGATTTCAGTGTGATGTACACTATATGATCAAAACTATCCAGACACCCCAAAAACATACGTTTTTCGTATTAGGTGCACTGTGCTGCCACCTACTGCCACGTGCTCCATATCAGTAACCTCAGTAGTCATTAGACAGTGTGAGAGAGCAGAATGGTGCGATCCGCGGAACTCACAGACTTCGAACGTGGCTATGTGATTGGGTGTCACTTGTGTCAGACGTCTGTACGCGAGACTTTTACACTTCTAAACATCCCTAGGTACACTGTTTTCGATGTCTAAACATTCATGGTGGTGTCTGTTTGTACTATATCGTGTCTCTCTACCACTTTCGCGCAACGACGCTCTGGTCCTTGACGAACCTGAGACACGAAAAAGTCTCACGCTAAAAACTTGCGGGTGGTAGTGACCCTTTTTGTGTTATCGTAAGATCTATACTGTTTTTCTGGAGGGCTCTAGCTTTTAACATGGGCTGGGGGGTGGTCCTTGACGTACCTGAGACGCGAAAACGTTCGGGTTGTGTGTTCCTACTGGTTAGCTGGCGCCGTAGGTGTCCAGACCTTCCCTTATCGTAGGGCCTTCTAGCTTAACACGGTTCTGCTCTCGGTTTCTGTCCTCGTTTCTCCCCTCGGAACTGCGTCTGCCTCACGGTGGGAACGTACGACATGCATTTAGGCATTATTGTGTTAGTCTGTGGTATTCCATTTGCTCACTGGTTACTTGTATTACTTTGGCTAATTTAATGTCACGATTTATTCGGAGCTATGTGACATACTAGTAGATTTGCTTATTATGTCAGGGTTTTCATGGAAGGTGTTGGATTTGCCTGACACCTTACAGATGTGGTAGTGAAGTGAAAACGTGAAGAGACACGTACAGCACAAAATCGCACAGGCCGACCTCGTCTGTTGACTGACAGAGACCGCCGACAGTTGAAGAGGGTCGTAATGTGTGATAGGCAGACATCTATCCAGGCCATCACACAGGAATTCCAAACTGCATCAGGATCCAGTGCAAGTACTATGACAGTTGGGCGGGTGGTGAGTAAACTTGTATTTCATAAACCACACATCACCTCAGTATATGCCAAACGCCGCCTCGCTTGGTGTAGGGAGCGTAAACATTGGACGATTGAACAGTGGAAAAACGTTGTGTGGAGTGACGTATCACGGTACACAGTGTGGCGATCTGACGGCATTGTGAGGCTATGGCGAATGCCTGTCATCTGCCAGAATGTATAGTGCCAACAGTAAAATTCGGGTGTGGTAGTGTTATGGTGTGGTCATGTTTTTCTTGGAGGGGGCTTCCACCCCTTGTTGTTTTGCGTGGCACTATTACAGCACATGCCATTGCTGTTTTAAGCACGTTTTTGCTTCCCAGTGTTGAAGAGCAATTCGGGGATGGCGAATGCATCTTCCAAAACGATCAGCCACCTTCTCACAATGCACGGCCTGTGGCGGAGTGGTTACACGACAATAAAATCCCTGTAATGGACTGGGCAACACAGAGTCCTTGCCTGAACCCTATAGAACATCTTTGGGATGTTTTGGAACGCCGACTGCGTGCGAGGCCTCACCCACCGACATCGATATCTCTCCTCAGTGCAGCAATCCGTGAAGAGTGCGCTGCCATTCTCCAAGAAACTTTCAGAGACCTGATTCAACGTATGCCTGCGAAGGCGGAAACTGTCATTAGGGATAAGGCTGGGCCTACACCATACTGACTTCCAGCATTACCGATGGAGTTCGCCACGAACTTGTAGGTCAAAAAATGGCTCAAATGGCTCTGAGCACTGTGGGACTTAACATCTGAGGTCATCAGTTGCCCAGAACTTGAACTACTTAAAACTAACTAACCTAATTACATCACACACATCCATGCCCGAGGCAGGATTCGAAGCTCCGACCGTAGCGGCAGCGCGGTTCCAGACTGAAGCGCCTAGAACCGCATGGCCACACGAGCCGGCGCTTGTAGGTCATTTCAGCCTGGTGTCCGGATATTTTTTATCACATAGTGTATCTTTGTACATCCCTGTAAGAGTATCCCCATCCACCTGTTTCAACACTCTGTCGTGGAACCTCATCAGAATACTACAACTATTGTTTGTTGGTTATTCGTAATTTTAATTCAAGACATTTACATTTTTTTTTTTTTTTGTAGGTAAATAATCGTGAGGGGCTGTAACTTGCACTTTACGAAATCTGGAAGAGAGTGTAACAGAATTGTTGAGTTTCTACATTGAATCACGACACTCCCGCTAGAGAAAGCAGATGTCTTCAAAGTTCACTCTCGCAAATGAAAACAATCCTCCGAGATATAGACCTACAAAGCGATTCCTTAGCAAGGCCGTGAAAGAAGCTTTACGGATTATTTAGTTGGAAAAATTTTCAGAGATCTTGAGAACATTCTCCATAATCGACATCTTAGCAATTATACCTTGCTTTGAGCCTAGCAGTAAGAACTCCCCTATTATAAGTGCAATGTTTTTTTTTATATATATATAGTTGAAGTGTTTCTGGAAGTGTGGAAAATCTTAGTGCGCATTTGCCAGAAGCCACGTGGGCGAAATATTACCGTGTGAGCCTTCAAATTACAGACAGCTTATTGAATATGATGACAAATATTTCATCAAAATGGCGCACCTAGGAATGCGGACTTTGTATACAAGTCAAATTACTTTAAATTAATCTATGAGCCCACAAACAGGCGATGTGCCAGTAGTCACTTTCTAATTAACACAATATGAATATGAAAGCATCAATGGAATACGACCGTGAAACTAGGAGAAATGGCAGGAATCCCAGTCATACATGCAATGTCGGTCATTTGATATTGTAGTAAAATTTCGCCCTGAAATGCTCTGGTTGGTAATGTCATCTGCGGAACGACAGTAGTAACTGACACAATTGTGTGAGCCACTGCCTACTGGTGCCGTTTAGTTCTTAATGGGTTCATCAATTTCCTCATGACGCTGCCTGTATGTTTTAACTGAGGTAGATGTGACTATTCTTATTAGTTTTGTAGAATATTTGTGACTTACAACTTAGTTACATAGGCCTAAACTGAGGTCACAAAAGTTATGCGATACCTCCTGACACCATGTCGGATCTCCTTTTGCACAGGGTACTGCAACAACTCGCCGTGGCATAGACTCAAAAAGTTGTTGGAAGTCCCTGTAGAAATATTTAGCCATGCTGCCTCTACAGCTGCCCATAATTGGGGAAGAATTGCTGGTACAGGATTTTCCCCACGAACTGACATGTCCCGTAAATGTTTGATGGGATTCATATCGCGCGTTGTGGGTGGCCAAATCATTCACCTGAATTGTCCAGAATGTTATTCAAATCAGTCGTGAACAATTATGGCCTGGTAACAGAACCCATTGTCATCTATACAAATTCCACCGTTATTTGGGAACATGAAATCCATGAATGGCTACAAATGGTCCCCAAGTGGCCGAACATGACCGTGATAGGTTCCTTTAGGCCAATGGATCCAGTCCATTCCATGTAAGCACAGCCTACACCATTATGGAGCGAAAACCAGCTTGCACAGTACCTTGTTGACAAGTTGGCTCCATGGCTTCGTGGGGTCGGCGCCACACTCGAACACCACCATTAATTATTACCGACCGAAATCGGGACTGATCCGACCGGGTTACGGTTTGCAGTCGTCCAGGAGCAAACACATTTGATCACGAACCCAGGAGAGGTGCTGCAAGCGATGTCATGCTGTTAGTTAAGGCATTCGCGTCGGTCCTCTAAAGCCATAGCCCATTAACGCCATCGTACGTCCCACATTGGTTTATGCGGCTATCTCACGCAGTGATGCTTGTCTTTTAGCACTGACAACTCTACGCAATCTCTGCTATTCTTGGTTGTTAACTCAAGGCCGTCAGTCACTGCGTTGCCCGTTGTGAGAGATTGTTAACAAAAGTATTAGATTGTCTGAAATCTGCTCGGTAATGAAGTCCAGATGTTGAAATCAGGTGCATGTGTAGTCTTAAGACTAAAAATTGTGACCGAGAGCTCATTTGCTTCAACTTTAACTAACAAATAAATATATATTCAGTTTAATTACGGTATGTTATGGAAATAAATGCAAGAGATTTCATATCACTTCGTAATAACTAAAACCTAAAAGAGCAGTCAGTTTACATGAAATACCATAATCAGCATTGCAAGAACCATATGATGACTGTTCCATAGCAACATAAAGACCTCGTTTACAAAGTATTCTGAGGAAAATGGTAATGCAAAGAAGTGTTAAGTGAATAAAGAATGTCTTTACTCAGTTCGGTTCTACACAGATATATTGTGTAGAGGGAACGAAATCCTGACCCACATTAACAGAAACTGCAAGTCCCTCATCGTTACCAGTAAAGCCTCATTACAACAAGACGCCCTGCTTCAATGCGCCTCAACCAGCTCGCACTTGTAGAAGTGTTACCTTATTATCCGGCACTATAGGCAGAGAAATACTGTCAGCATTTCACATTGTAATTTCAGCATACAGACCAAAGCTGCAGTCATCCTGAGACGGAACTTCTTCTGCCGTTCCATATTATTCCAATAAATTCCGGAACAAGAGAACATAGCCAAAGTGTTCTGACTCTGGAGGAGTGAATTCCCTGTGTAACAAACAGAAGAGAAAGGACCATGTGGTGTTTATTAATTTATTCATTTTATTTCTTGTGTGCCACGTTTCCCTGTATCCTTTCCCGTGTGCGGCCTTGTACTGTATGAATGAGATAGTTTGTGATGTAGCAGAAAGCTCTGGTCAGAGGTCGTAGCAATGCATGTGTAGAGTCGTTCTGTGGTACGATTGTACCAACCCCTTAACGTGAACAAGTTTGGCAAAGATAGTGAGCGAATCAGGTCAGAGAGGTCGCTAAGGCACGAGTATTGGCTCTGTCAGGCTGGCGAACCATCCCCTCCACCATCTATTGAACGTACAACGGTTTGGCGAGGAGTCCGGAGGTCCACTTGTTCCTGGGTCGCGGCGCTGGACAAACGTGGAGACGCAGCTCTTGATTTTGGTAATGTTAACAAAGGTATTAGATTGCCTGAAATCTACTTCCTAATGAAGTCCAGATGTTGAAATCAGGTGTTAGATTACCACTAAACCCCCATAAGGGAATTTATTTTCATAATTTATTCGAATTTCAGTAGAACTTTACGTTTGTGCCTTGGTCAGGCCACGCACCATGGGCCTTAAGCTCACGGTCATATTGTTACTCTGTGATTAACGGAAATTCATTCAATTAATGTATTTTAATCTGCTCTTTCATTTACAGTAATATTTTGGGGGATTTTTATTTATTTTTCAAATGTTACCTTTGTGAACTTGCTTTCAAGCCACATGGTCGGTTGAAGCAACCACCAAGTTGATAAATTTGCAGTTTCGACCAGAAAATTTATTGTACACGATAAATAATCATACGATAGTGGCCGAGTATAAAATAGGAAGGGAATAATCTTGTGCGTCCGTATTTTTCTGGATTTCTGTTAGCTACCGAAACTTGGCCACATGCATTGAGTAGCATTGAAGTGATGTTTCTTGTGCTCCCCATAACTACCTGATTTGTTGGCAATGCTGTGCGTTAAATAAAATTCATCGTTTAAACTTGTGCCACTAGGAAAAGTCTCAGATTCTAATGCCCTATGACTTGATAAAGACTTGCGATATACTCTTGCGCCCTGACCTAGTTTGCTTGTAGTGTCTTTGCTGAACTTGTTCTGAGTCACCTACAGCAACTGGATGTAATAGGCACGGGTTTAGTTATAATTGTGTGTTTGTACAAAGTTACATTGAAACCACGTCTGCGCTCCTTCTCCCGTTACACGATTACGTGGCGAAACTGAACCATGTTAGCTAGAGAGACCAGATATGATGATATATATTGCAACAGAAACACGGCTAGTTGTTGAAATGCCATTGGTACTGCATAAATATCAATTAATCTCTACCCTCGACTGATTATTTGCACCCTCAATCATAAACAAATCAAGAATAGGTCAAAGTCCGTACCATAGTCGAATCCTGGGACATGAAAGCAGATAAAAGCTATATACTGCCTTTTAAGCTGTGTATAGATGCCTTCAGTAGTAGTTACAAAAAAAAATTGCCTTATCCGTCGCGTTCAAATTTGAACAAGAAACCATTTACTACAGACAGTAGCTTGCAGGAGCTGTAGGCCATGACAAAGCGACGGTAATCTTCCTGCTTACCACCTTCAGTACTGGAAGGTTATGTTGCACCTAGCGTTCCTGTCAAGGATTTCGAGTCGGAGGTCCTTCTGATCAGTAATTCGGAAGTACTATTTGTATCAAAGTTTTAATGTACTAATGATTATTTTCCCTTGTGGAGATTAGCAAAATTCTGCTTGTGTTGAATACAGCATTGTCTTATTTGTGTTGCATTCTGTAGTTTTGTGTGTGTTGTGTTCTAATGTAAAATTGAACGGATTTTTTTAAGCTTGAACTTAGGTAATTGCAATTTATCATTCGTGTTTTGTGGTTATGTACGCGCTTAGTATTGGAAACGGTAGTCTGGAGAGCGCGTTGGCATTGCCGGGTCCAGCAGAGTCAGAAAGTGTGGCAGTGAGGCAACATGGTCAGGTGACCACGGGGGCGAACAAACAATTAGTCGAGACTCGACCCTAACAGGAGCCGAGGTAGGAAGCGTGAGAACATTGACGAGGGGGCGAGAAAAGAAACTGCGGAAAAACCGCTTCAAACTGTCTTAGCGAACGCGGGAAGCATGAACACAGAGAGTACGATTTTAGCAAGCATTCTTCATTTCATGAAGCAGGAAGCCGATGTGCAGAAAGGGGCATTGAATAACTTGACCTTGCAGATTAATGACTCCAATAAAGCATTAAGTGATAAGATGAACCAGTCAAACGAAGCATTAGGTGATAATCTGCAAGATCCAGATAAAGCATTAAGTGATAAATTGAACGAGTCAGAAAAATTATTAAGGGAAGCTTTGCGTGACTCAAATAACGAGTTGCGAGAAGACCTGACAAGGAAATTGTACGAGCAAATAGGTTTAATAAATACGCGATTTGGCGAACAAGAATGCAAACTAGGGCACCACCAGGAACGCCTAGAAGCGTTAGAAACTAGAATGGAAACAGCAGCTGCTGGAAGTCAAGCACTAGCTGACTCCTCGTTAAAGGAGATACAGTCTGTGCAAACAGAAGTCAGTGAGACCACCGGCAGGCTTGAAAATCGTGTAATAGTATTAGAAAAAGAACTGTCCTCCCGAGAAATCGTCATTCCTTCGGAGTCGCAAATAAGGGAAGTCCTAGTAGACGTCTGCAAGACACAGCCATCCGCAATTGCGGAATCCGAAGAGGTGCAATCACTGCTGCAGTTTAAAAGGGCGCAAGCAGACATAAAAAAAAATGCAATCAGGACCTGATAGCTGACTTGCATAACAAGATCTGCGGGACAACGAAAGGGCAGAGGGCAGTGCCACTTTGATCAACACCGTTATAGGAGTGGAAAGCTCCAGCAGTAAGCGTGGGCGTGGAGAAGACGAGGAATACCGTGACTTCGGAGAGAGACTCTGTAACCTCAGAGGTAATTCGGTGCCACAGGTACAGACGGTGAAAAGCGGTACGAATTACGATAGTGACAAGGAAGAATGCAGGAGACACTTTGTCTCAGTACAATCTTTTCCCAGACCCAAATCACGACATAACACCCTTGATGTGGTTAAACCAGTTCACTCGTTACCTCGCTCATGGGGAGGTTTGCTCAGAATAAAATTTGTGTGCAGTCACCTGAGAGGTGAAGCGGTAACCCAAATGCAAATACTATCGAACGCACGAGGATGTTAAAACGGCTTTCCCTAAAGAGTTCTGGTCTCGGAGCATGCAAGGACAGGTAAAGCCAGGTATCTTGATGCGAGAAAACATGCTGAAAGTACAGACAAGCGCCCCATGGAATTTTATGAAGAACTTGTGAAAAGTAATCAGTTTCTTCATGCACCACATGATTCCAAGGGCTTACCAGAATTTGTCTAAGCTTCTGCAAAGATATTATTAGGAAGAGGTATGGATGACGTTAGAGGTTTTCAGAAACGGCTGCAAGGATTAGGCATTGAAAGAAATGTAACTGAGCAGCAAAATGTAGTTAGGTTCGAAGGTAAGCATGACGGGAATGACTGACAGAGGCGCCTCAGTTTGGTCGCAATAACAAGTATCATGCTCGTGGTAATGACAGCCGTGGGTTTGCACCTTGGAGCCCACGGCGCATGGAAAGAAGGTGGAGACGCCTTAGGGGAGATCGGCCCCTGCTTAATAATGGTAATGTGTTGCACACCACGGACGGTAGGTCAGTGGAGCCACACGGTAATTCCAGAGGCAACAATATTAATGAAAGTAGGGATGGATGACTAACAGTGACAGCGACGACGCAGAATGATGACGCTTACGATGTCAATGTGCTTGGAACACGGAGACATCCGGGACGTGTTCCTAGAGGAAACATACTCGTAAACTCAGTCAAGTGCCCCCTCAGTCAGCATAACAATTAACGAAATTGCTATTCCCTGTCTACTTGACTCGCGAAGTGAAGCATCGGTGATTAGAGAAGATGTGTTCGCTTGTTGCAGTGTGAAGAGTCTGTAGCCGCCGCTTCCTTTGCAGAAAAAAAGAGTGTGTGTTGCCAACTGGCTGCCCTTTGCTGCTCGCCGTCACCTTTCAACTTTTTTTTTTATTTTTGAAAAAAAAACAGTTGTTACTCCCTTAAACTTTGGTGGTCCTCAATTACTCTTGTTTTCACCAAGTACGAGTTTCACCTAACCTACTCAATTATCTGCGAATTTCCCCAGAGCTTTACAATTAATTGAAACGTCCCCTTAGAAATATTATACACTCCTGGAAATTGAAATAAGAACACCGTGAATTCATTGTCCCAGGAAGGGGAAACTTTATTCACACATTCCTGGGGTCAGATACATCACATGATCACACTGACAGAACCACAGGCACATAGACACAGGCAACACAGCATGCACAATGTCGGCACTAATACAGTGTATATCCACCTTTCGCAGCAATGCAGGCTGCTGTTCTCCCATGGAAACGATCGTAGAGATGCTGGATGTAGTCGTGTGGAACGGCTTGCCATGCCATTTCCACCTGGCGCCTCAGTTGGACCAGCGTTCGTGCTGGACGTGCAGACCGCGTGAGACGACGCTTCATCCAGTTCCAAACATGCTCAATGGGGGACAGATCCGGAGATCTTGCTGGCCAGGGTAGTTCACTTACACTTTCTAGAGCACGTTGGGTGGCACGGGATACATGCGGACGTGCATTGTCCTGTTGGAACAGCACGTTCCCTTGCCGGTCTAGGAATGGTACAACGATGGCTTCGATGACGGTTTGGATGTACCGTGCACTATTCAGTGTCCCCTCGACGATCACCAGAGGTGTACGGCCAGTGTAGGAAATCGCTCCCCACACCATGAGGCCGGGTGTTGGACCTGTGTGCCTAGGTCGTATGCAGTCCTGATTGTGGCGCTCACCTGCACGGCGCCAAACACACATACGACCATCATTGGCACCAAGGCAGAAGCGACTCTCATCGCTGAAGACGACACGTCTCCACTCGTCCCTCCATTCACGCCTGTCGCGACACCACTGGAGGCGGGCTGCACGATGTTGGGGCGTGAGAGGAAGACGGCCTAACGGTGTGCGGGACCGTAGACCAGCTTCATGGAGACGGTTGCGAATGGTCCTCGCCGATACCCCAGGAGCAACAGTGTCCCTAATTTGCTGGGAAGTGGCGGTGCGGTCCCCTACGGCACTGCGTAGGATCCTACGGTCTTGGCGTGCATCCGTGCGTCTCTGCGGTCTGGTCCCAGGTCGACGGGCACGTGCACCTTCCGCCGACCACTGGTGACAACATCGATGTACTGTGGAGACCTCACGCCCCACGTATTGAGCAATTCGGCGGTACGTCCACCCGGCCTCCCGCATGCCCACTATACGCCCTCGCTCAAAGTCCAACTGCACATACGGTTCACGTCCACGGTGTCGTGGCATGCTACCAGTGTTAAGGACTGCGATGGAGCTCCGTATGCCACGGCAAACTGGCTGACACCGACGGCGGCGGTGCACAAATGCTGCGCAGCTAGCGCCATTAGACGGCCAACACCGTGGTTCCTGGTGTGTCCGCTGTGCCGTGCGTGTGTTCATTGCTTGTACAGCCCTCTCGCAGTGTCCGGAGCAAGTATGGTGGGTCTGACACACCGGTGTCAATGTGTTCTTTTTTCCATTTCCAGGAGTGTAGTTTGCCATCATAATTTTGTATAAAGTAATTGTCTACGAAACAATAAATTTAAGGAGACAGCATGAGTTAGACAGTCGGCAGAATGCAATAGGCTACCTCCAAGTTCCTGTGGAAGAAAACCCTACCCGACAATGACCCTAGATGGTGTGCAAGTGACTTCATAGTGCCATGTGACTACTCAAATATAAGCCTTACCAAACAATAGCGGATGTAGCGTGTGAGCTGGTCCTATAATCATATGAACTGTGGGGATTTTCGTCAACATATCCACATATCAACATCGTGTGTTTTCTTATTAATGACTTAGTTAAATATGTGGAGGATATGAAATATTGTTTGTCTTAGGTTTGTTATTTTAATTATTTTATTTCTTTGCTGAAACGTGCAACAGCTCAGTGTCTTGTTTACTGAGTAACAATTTTGAGCAGAGAGAAAAGAGGGAATGTTTTTCTTTGCTTTAATATAATGAAGCTATCTCTAATCTTAGGAGCATGATAGATAGTATGTTGTTTTTCTCATTTAAATGTCTGGCTCAAGGAAAATGTTGTCTGCCAACTCAATCAGAAAGTAGGTTGAAATCCCTCATGACTGTCTGACCAGAACTACGTTTGTGGAGTGACAAGGAGGCCCTAAGCCTAAAAAAGTAGATATAACGTAGTCAAGTGTTATTTGATCATAATGTTTAAAAGCACTCTGACTCTGTGAGTTAAGTAGATAAGGGTAGTAAATAACTTGATTGCTGGTTGGTATGTGTCAAAATGCAAAGTTGTTTTTCCAATGATATTTGTGATTTACCTAATGTGCCACTCTATAATTTTGTACTAGTTGAATAAGATATTAGGAATTGATCAATTACTAATTATTAAGTTACATTACATGTAAATAGGATCTGTTTCAAATGTGTACAGCCTTGAGTCCATTTTCTTCAAAGATATCAGAGTACGATGAAAAGGAATTTGTTCTTGTTCAAAACCTCAAGCCACGCTGGCTTCTCACCCACCTCCACCTCTCATGGGCTGAGCCAGCGCTCATTGCAAAGACATTAGCTAAGACAAATGAATGTAGCTGAGTCGGGAGTGATTACACAGATATCGACTAGTGGACACAGATATCATAACAGAAGCTGCTCGCCTGTAAGAAACGAGTGTATTAAATTCTTGTAAAGTCGATAGCTGTAACAGATAATTTTCAGGCTATTCTATTAAATGCCAGAGAGAATGAGTCCTGGATTATTCTTCAGTGCGATAATCTAGTTTATAGAGACGTGAAACCTTAGCTCTGACACCCTTTACATCGCAGTTTGATATCGAAACAAACTGATCTGGAAATTCAATGGAGAGGATTGATGTAAATTTTCTGGCAACTCGAGTAAAATCTTTTTAAAACCTTAACGTCCAACATTTCTCACCTTAAGACCAAAGTTCCATGTTGCTTACTATCCTCAGAAACCTGTCAAAGCAGTTTATGAAGAGTGGATTAGACATTCGGGTTAGAATCTATCACTTTCTCATTTTTCAACTCTGTAAAGCCGTCCATATTCATAATGACATTGCGTATTAATTCCCTGTTGAATTAATAACCACTCTAAGCTCCATTTTTGGGCAATTGTTTAGTGTCTGTGATACAACTTTCTTCTGAACATGTCTCCTTAGTAATTTTAAAGTGCTTCTAGTAACCCTAGCAATACTTTCGCCTTTTAGTATTCGACATGTTGTAAAGTTTTGGAAATTTAACCCAAAATTATATATGTGTCCATTATTCAAAACAAATTAGCTATGACTGATGAATTCCAGGTTAATCTACAGTGTACACTGAACACTTTACCTTAAGTCAGTTATCTGATGTACTAGTCACAAGGTTTATTGCTGGAGTGGACTAGTTATGTGGCATATCAAAATAAATGATGTAAAACTGATTACTATGTTCGTTCGTCACCAACCAATTTCAGCTCTGCTATATAGAACATCAAACTGAAATAAGTTAAAAGTGAAACCACACAGTTTACGTCAGCATTAAAATATGCAAAATACCGTGCGGTCGTACCATAAGAGAAAGCGGTAGTCACTCACAAACACACTATTTTAAAGTGTTTATGAGAAGCCTGTAGTGTGTGTGTGTAATTAAGTATTTGTAGTTGCTGAATCACAATTATTTGAACCATTTAATAATAATTTGTACCATAAAATTGTATGAATAGGAACAATAAGGTGATTAGAAACGAACATTCCAAAAGTGTTCTACGTCATTTTGTTGGACGACAAATTGGAAGATCATTCAATGATTTTATTGTCTAGATTGGTTGAGACCTAGTTTAATAGGTAAATTATGAATTTCAATGGTTACGATTGTGTCACTTGATGTTTTGTTCAATCTTTCCAAAGATCTTACTTCGAACTTTATCTGCAAGTATTAATTTAAACTGTTTTGTTTAAATTTCAGTTTCCTTTTATCAACTGGAAGATCAACTTTAAAGTATATTTTAATATGACTGGTGTTTCGGCTAATTTAGAGAGGAAGGGTTATGTTTCTTGATATAGAAATCGTCGTGTTTCCTCTGAACAAGGCCAATCCCGAAAATGAAGACCCATTTGGAACTCTTGTCAATTCTGGATATTATGCTGTGATTAAAGTAAACGAAAAAATTAAGCAGTCACTTACGTTGTATACACGTAAAATAAATTATTTAGATGGGTACGGCAATATAAGTATTTTCCTTTGAAAAAATCGGGGCCGATTAAATACGTTTATTTTAATAGCTCAGGAATCATTTTATAGTGGAAGAGATTTTGTTCACAACTTTTCCGTTACTTGCTGGGGCAGCAACAACTGATAGTTTCAAAATATGCTAATCTTTAAAGATGATGTCAGTCACTTGATGTACTAACATAAAAATCAAGTTCATCAACTTAGCCTTGCAATAACATAATTACATATATAATAACGTTTATTTGGAAAACAGAATAAAAAATTACAGCTCACTAAGTGATCTCAGTTTTGTAGTGAATTAAACTTTTCTGAATTAAATAAATTTTGTTTCTTATTCTCCTAGAACAAAAACAGTTTTTGACATATCTGCATTCAATCAAAACCCCAACAGACGGAAAAAATAAAGATATTAATACTGCTGTTTCTATCCAACAACTTCTGTGGATTGAATAGAAACACCAAGGTTCTATTTATTTTATGTGACAAAATCATGATGTATGTTCCAAAACGAACTATACTTTCTACGTTAGGCATAAGATCCATAAATTCATATAATATTTTTTTAAATTTTTCTTCTAAAATTATAGATTTCTTTAAGTGGAAAACTTTTCTGTTCACCCCATTTTATGTTATGTGCATTTATGGGCGTTTATTAATCACAACAGCCTCTAAAATGTATTTAAATGTCTGAAATTAATTGCCATAATTTTACTAAGATACTATCAATTCCTTAATTTTATCTTGCATGTTATGCAATTTATTTTGGTGTTGTGTCTCAACAACACTCACTGATGACACATGTCCATGACATAAAAATTGTTTCAGATTTATTAAGTGATTTTTATAATGTTTTCAAGGGTGATTTCGGGAAAAATAGTGAAAAAAATCCACCACGTACAGTAATTTCACAAACTGCTTGTCTAGTTTTAGATTTTTTCGATATTTCAGAATTATAGTGAGTTTGAAATTTGGTTTTTAGGATCTCCATAAACCGTTATACAGCCGTTTTTATACTAGATATACATAAAATAAAGAGTAATTAGGAGAAACCAGCAGTATTTTCGTGTCCGTGCCTGTCTGTCACGCTGCCCCTCACCCCACCTTCACCAAGCATTGAACTTCTGCTCTTGTGCTTCAGTTCATAGTACCTCTTCAGTCTGTGCTGTTCACGTGTTGTTGTTACTAGTGCTCTAAAGTAGTGACTGTTTTCTTGTGATCCGCAGCTCATGGTCGTGCGGTAGCGTTCTCGCTTCCCACACCCGGCTTCCCGGGTTCGATTCCCGGCGGGGTTAGGGATTTTCTCTGTCTCGTGATGACTGGATGTTGTGTGATGTCCGTAGGTTAGTTAGGTTTAAGCAGTTCTAAGTTCTAGCGGACTGATGACCATAGATGTGAAATCCCATAGTGCTCGGAGCCATTTGAACCATTTGTTTTCTAGTATTATGAAGTTGTTTTATGGACAATGGACTATGGCTACCAGAGGATGTATAAACGCCGACCGCGGTGGCCGAGAGGTTCTAGGCGCTTCATTGTGGAACCGCGCAACTGCTACAATTGCAGGTTGGAATCCTGCCTTGGACATGGATGTGTGCGATGTCCTTAGGTTAGTTGCGTTCAAGTAGTTGTAGGTTCTAGGGGACCGATGACCTCAGATGTTAAGTCCTATAGTTCTCAGAGCCATTTGAACCATTTTTTATAGATAAACTCGCTATATTGCTTCTGCTACATTTGTGGTAACTATATCGTTAAAAAGCAACAAAGAAACATTTCCGATATTTTTTTGAAAAAGTATATTTCGCCTATTTTGGTATAAAGTTAGGCGATCAAGATAAGCCTTGGATCCCACATAAAGTTTGTTGAGTGTATATTGAAGAACTGATGCAGTGATTTCAGCGTAAAAAGCAGTCCTTACGTTTTGGAATACCAATGATTTGGAGGGAGCCCAAAAATCATAGTGATGACTGCAGTTTTTGGTCTTTGCAACGAACGAGGTTTGAATTTGAGAAACAAAGAGGATGTTTCTTACCCTAACATTCAATCAGCCATTCGCCCTGTTCCTCATAGACCTGAAGTACAAATACCCTCTCGTCCAGATTCTTTGGCTGATATAGAGTTTCACGAGCCATTGGCTCAGCAAGGTGATAGTGAAGAAGAGAGAGATTGCTACGATCCTGGCACGACCGATCCCATTCCATTCTCACAATCTGAACTGAACGATTTAGTTAGAGGCCTAGGGCTTTCTAAAGAATCGGCAGAGGTTTTAGGATCAAGATTGAAAGATAAACATATGTTGGCTCCGGGTACATCCTTTTCTTCGTATCGATAGAGGGAAAAGGACTTTGTATCTTTCTTCTCTCAAGAAGGTCACCTGGTGTTTTGCAGTGATGTTCCTGGGACGTTTCAAAATGGAATATGCTCCTGATGAGTGGAGACTTTTGTTGATTCTTCAAACAGAAGCCTTAAAGAAGTACTTCTACACAATGGCAATAAGTAGGCTTCTATGCCAGTTGGACACTTGATACACTTAAAAGAATGTTACGAAAACCTTGAAATGGTTTTAAGAAAACTGTGCTGTTCAGACCACAAATGGACACTATGTGGTGATTTTAAAGTGATTTCAATGCTGCTTGGTCAACAAAGTGGCTATATAAAGTTCTCTTGATTTCTCTGTGAATGGAACAGTAGAGATAGATAGCAACACTACATAAAAAAGCTTGGCCCTTGAGAAAAACCTTACAGGTACGGGTTAAAAATTTTGAGAGGAAAAGCCTCGAGGATCCCAAAAGGGTGTTACTTCCACCACTTCACATTAAGTTGGGGCTGACGCAAAAATTTGTTAAGGCATTGCCAAAAGAAGGGGAGTGTTACAGATATCTTTGTGGACAGTTTCCTGGTTTATTGGAGTCAAAGTTAAAGGAAGGATTTTTTGTCGGACCAGACATTAGAAAACTAATGACAAAAGAAATGGCTCTGAGCACTATGGGACTTAACATCTGTGATCATCAGTCCCCTAGATCTTATAATTACTTCAACCTAACTAACCTAAGGACATCATACACATCCATGTCCGAGGCAGGATTCGGACCTGCGACCGCAGCAGTCGCGCGGTTCTGGACTGAGCGCCTAGAACCGCTAGACCACCGCGGCCGGCAAAATTAATGACAGATCCCAACTTTGTAGACAAAATGGAAACAAAAGAAAAGGCAGCATGAACATCCTTTAAATTAGTTGTTACCGGTTTCCTAGGAAACAAAAGAGATCCAAACTACAAGACAATCTTCACAAACATGCTCGACAACTTCAAGAAGCTGGGCTGTTACATGAGAGTTAAAGTTCATTTTCTCCTCTCATATCTTGACTACTGCCCTGCAAACCTTGGTGATGTAAGTGAAGACCAGGGTGAAAGATTCCACGAAGACATGAAAGAAATGGAAAGAAGATATCAAAGAAGATGGAACATCAATATGATATAAGACTACTGCTGGATGAGAAAAAGATATGATCCTCAACGAGTCCACAGCCGGGAAAGCAATAAAAGAAGCTTCGACAGAAAGCGAATGTGTTATTATAAGGACTTATGAGCTTAAAGGAAAGTGGAAGTGTACTGTAAGTGTAGTTTAGAACATGATTTATAAATTAAATAAAATTTTATAACGTTGGAAAAAAGTGGTAAATTGCTTAAATTTTGTTATTATACCCAAAAATACTCTCTTATTTGTGAGAACACCTGACGTGATAGAGAAAAATGGATTGCATTTTTGAAATCAGCGCTGAAAATTACATAAAAGTCGATTACCAAATTTCAAACGACTTTCAAAAAATATTTTTTGCAGGCCTGTGTGATCGTCGCATGGTAAGACACTAGGTTCATTTTCGGGACGATGGCTGTTTAAATCCCCATGTGGCTATTCAGAGTAAGGCTTTCCTTATTTTCCTTAAATCATTATGTGCTATTGGCCAGACGGTGCCTTTCAAAGGGCACCATTGATCTCTTTCCCTGTATCCCCACTGTCTGAGATTGTACTCTGTGTCTAACAACCCCATCGTCGATGTGACGCTTCAACCTAATCTTCCTTTCAATAATCCTCCCTATTTTGTGGAATCTAGGAAGGAATTATGCATAAAGACAACGGCCAGTCTTGAAATGTATCGTGCCCTCTGACAGGCTATGATGCTCGAACCATATCCTGATTTGTACAGTTGTAAATATTCGACAAAGACTATGTACAATGATACCTGTGTCTTAGTCGTGTTGTCGTTCCCATATAACCCAGTCATTCAAGTCTTTTATGCAGATTATTTCGAAGCCATTCCTTAAAATCGATACGAGAGAACAGAATATCAAAACTAATATGTTTTAGTCATGGTATCTATTGTCACTGACAGCAGTTTCTGATGCAAGAGATGTTTTACAGTATAGGTGGATTGGCATCCTATACCCGGGCCGCTGAAACATGTCACTTCAAGGTCACTCCCCAAGCGCCGTAGAGTTGGTAGTATAAATAACAAACAAGAGAGGAACGGGAGGCGCCGCCTCTTCTGAACCAATAACAGCACCGAACAAAAGCTGGTTCCTGCGTCGACGCTACCACGTTTCCGGCTTCCGTGTAAACACTGTATGTTAATGTTCGAACGCCTTCTGTTGTGTTACCGCCCCGACTACAGTTTTTGTTTGTTAAACAATGTCACCAAAACGATGTCGTTCACCAATCGACAATCCGTTGGGCCGTGGAGTGCCATTACATAGTCAGGCTTTGGAATTTTTACGGAGGACGCCTGAGTTTTACATGCAAGAAAAAGAATTTGTTTCTGTTCATGGGCATGCGTCGATTCCTGCCGATAAAATTTTAGAGCGTACTTCGAAAACTCTACGACTCAGTGAAAGAACAGTTATAAGGAAAGGGGCGCTACTTCAAAAACAGCGTGTTCTTAAGTACTCTGGTCAAGAAATAAAAGCAGCCTCGTCGTGTTACGGATATTGATTCTTTCCAATTCGATGCAATTCGTCGGCACCCACAATAGCCGACCGCGGTGGCCGTACGGTTCTAGGCGCTTCAGTCCGGAACCGCGGGACTGCTACGGTCGCAGGTTCGAATCCCGCCTCGGGCGGAATGTCCTTAGGTTAGTTAGGTTTAAGTAGTTCTAAGTTCTAGGAGACTGATGACCTAAGATGTTAAGTCCCATAGTGCTCAGAGCCACATTTTTAATACCCCACAATGGCGAAGTTCCTAATTTCTTTAAAAGAAAGTGAACCTTTCTCTGGGGGGAAAACGTCACTTAAGATGATATTAAAAAGTATGGACCTTCGTTTTAAAAAGTTTGATGGACGACAACTGTTACTACAAAAAGCTCACGTCGTTGCAGCTCGTACCATTTTGTTACGCAAAATTGTAGGAAAGGACATACACTCAGTCATATAGTTAGACGAAACCTGGATCAACGCTGGAGAATCAGTTGATAAATGCTGGACAGATGATACTCCGAATAGCAGCGATCATCAACCAACAGGAAGAGGATCCCCATTAATTGTGGCCCATGCAGGATCTTCAAACGGCTTTCTGCCTGAAGGACTTCTAGCTTTTCGATCGAAAGAAAAAAACCGGTGACTGTCATGAGGAAATGGACCACCCACGGTTTCTGCAGTGGTTTAAAAATTTGTTGCTCCAGTTTAGTGTTCCGACAGTTTTTGTGATAGACAATGCACCGTACCACTCTGTGATTTTAGAAAAAAAACTCCGACCACTAGTGACCATAAAGAAACGATGGTGCAGTGGTTGCAGGCGATAGACATTGCTGCGGACATGAGCATGACAAAGCTGCTGTTATACTCTCTCCTGAAACAAAATAAGCATGTGACGCCTAAATACGTTGGAGATGAAATTACAAGCAAACAGGGCCACATGGTAATTAGTCTACCGCCTTATCACTGCCATTTTAATCTAATTGAATTGGTATGGAGTGAAGTCAAGGTGCACATTAGAAGTAACAACAAGACTTTTACTATAGTGGAAGTGGAAAAACTGCTACGTGAAGGTCTTGCTACTGTAGACGCTACCTCATGGAGTAAAAAGGTAGAACAATTTCCTAAACTGATAAGAGAAGCACAGACTATAGATGGTATTATAAATGAAAACGAACAATTAATGATTTCTCTTAATGATGATGATGATGAGGAAGACAACGGTTTTAGCGCTGATGCCGATGGTAGAGAAGTAGAACTGGATCAAATTGCGGGAGTGACGAGAGACATTACTGCGGACATGAGCATGAAAAAGCTGCTGTTATACTCTCTCGTGAAACAAAATAAGCCTGTGACGCCTAAATGTGTAAATGAATACAGAATTAATTCTTTTTCTCTTTGCAATCCGGTAGGCTATGCGTGTTTTGCTTTATTTCTTTCTATGAGTGTGGATAGCGTGTAATTTGGTATGCTTAGATTTACTATATTATACGACGTATTACATGTAGTTATTACTGTGGAATTTGGAAGGACTTTTCATTGAAATCGTCATTGACATATGGTGTTTTAATTTCCCGGTTTCATACACTATCAAACGCTCAGTCACCGCCGTCGTTCTCTTCATGGTAAGGAAAACGTACTGAAAGGGTACAGTATCGCACGACATTGAAAATAAGTACAACATACTTCAATATTCTTGTCAGAACAACATACACTCCTGGAAATTGCAATAAGAACACCGTGAATTCATTGTCCCAGGAAGGGGAAACTTTATTCACACATTCCTGGGGTCAGATACATCACATGATCACACTGACAGAACCACAGGCACATAGACACAGGCAACACAGCATGCACAATGTCGGCACTAATACAGTGTATATCCACCTTTCGCAGCAATGCAGGCTGCTGTTCTCCCATGGAAACGATCGTAGAGATGCTGGATGTAGTCCTGTGGAATGGCTTGCCATGCCATTTCCACCTGGCGCCTCAGTTGGACCAGCGTTCGTGCTGGACGTGCAGACCGCGTGAGACGACGCTTCATCCAGTCCCAAACATGCTCAATGGGGGACAGATCCGGAGATCTTGCTGGCCAGGGTAGTTGACTTACACCTTCTAGAGCACGTTGGGTGGCACGGGATACATGCGGACGTGCATTGTCCTGTTGGAACAGCAAGTTCCCTTGCCGGTCTAGGAATGGTACAACGATGGCTTCGATGACGGTTTGGATGTACCGTGCACTATTCAGTGTCCCCTCGACGATCACCAGAGGTGTACGGCCAGTGTAGGAGATCGCTCCCCACACCATGATGACGGGTGTTGGCCCTGTGTGCGTCGGTCGTATGCAGTCCTGATTGTGGCGCTCACCTGCACGGCGCCAAACACGCATACGACCATCATTGGCACCAAGGCAGAAGCGACTCTCATCGCTGAAGACGACACGTCTCCATTCGTCCCTCCATTCACGCCTGTCGCGACACCACTGGAGGCGGGCTGCACGATGTTGGGGCGTGAGCGGAAGACGGCCTAACGGTGTGCGGGACCGTAGCCCAGCTTCATGGGGACGGTTGCGAATGGTCCTCGCCGATACCCCAGGAGCAACAGTGTCCCTAATTTGCTGGCAAGTGGCGTTGCGGTCCCCTAGGGCACTGCGTAGGATCCTACGGTCTTGGCGTGCATCCGTGCGTCGCTGCGGTCCGGTCCCAGGTCGAGGGGCACGTGCACATTCCGCCGACAACTGGCGACAACATTGATGTACTGTGGAGACCTCACGCCCCACGTGTTGAGCAATTCGGCGGTACGTCCACCCGGCCTCCCGCATGCCCACTATACGCCCTCGCTCAAAGTCCGTCAACTGCACATACGGTTCACGTCCTCGCTATCGCGGCATGCTACCAGTGTTAAAGACTGCGATGGAGCTCCGTATGCCACGGCAAACTGGCTGACACTGACGGCGGCGGTGCACAAATGCTGCGCAGCTAGCGCCATTCGACGGCCAACACCGCGGTTCCTGGTGTGTTCGCTGTGCCGTGCGTGTGATCATTGCTTGTACAGCCCTATCGCAGTGTCCGGAGCAAGTATGGTGGGTCTGACACACCGGTGTCAATGTGTTCTTTTTTCCATTTCCAGGAGTGCATTTTTTTAAGAAAATAACTCAATTTCAATTAATACAGCGGAGCTGGATACCAGTGTATGAAAGAAATACAATTTATTTATTTAATTGACCACATGTGTACTCCCACAAAATAAATCCCTACATCCAGTTTGGTGAGATCTGTGAAATGAATGAATGTATGGTCGTCTGCTAACCGCAGATAATGAATGTGAATATATGATCATCTTTGAGACGATCCTTTGGCCATCTTTGGTGGAACCAAAGAGATGAAATTTACCAGAGCTTTGAGCGCCTGAAATGTGGCTGACCAATTCGGTAGGAAGGTACTCCCCCACTTCGGCAGAGGTGCGAGAAGACCTGAACAACGGCCATGTTTCAGCACTCTGCCGCTGGATCTAGTGTTGGTAAGACCTGTCTTAGGTGTGCTCCATAAAGACAAAAGAGTGGAGACATGGTATGCATGTGAAATACTTAAGAGTAATTTGGAATAATCATTTCTCTATTTCAGGAACTTTTGTGGGGAGAATTAAATGTCAGGCAGGTAATATTTAGGGGATCGTAGTAATCTTCGGAAGTGACCAATGGTCACAATTAAACCACGTGTAGCAATAAGTAGAAATAATTCCGAGTGCTTAAGTTAAGCTGAATTACTATCGTGTGTACTATAAGTTGGAAATATTTAAGAAATGGCGTGTGCAGGACTTGAAATTAGAGACGAGTACGTACATGTGGTGAGTACTGTGTGAGTCTCAATCTGTCTATGAGACAAAGGATAAAGAGAAGTACTCGTCCTTGGTATCAGTTGAGGACTCGCGTGTGTGATGAATATGTTCTTAATATTATTTTGCGTGTTATGTTTCCATGTGACGCTTGATTCAAACTATAATACTCTGAGAGTGAAGCAAGGTGAGTCAGCCATCTGTCCAGCAACGCCATTTGGGTTGCATTGCACAGGAAGACGTGCATATAACCTCCGGAGTTCGTAGTAGGAAAGAAAAGTTACGAAGTGGGGCAGTGTCGTGTAAAACTGGGATGAATTTTAATTGAAGTGGGAAAGCTGAAAGTGATGTGATTATAGCGTTATAACTATTCCTTGTTTTGTATTGTATTTTGCCAGTGTGATGTATTTCATGAAATTTAAGTATATGGCATGGGAGAGTAACAAGATAGTTTCAGGGTCAGTGGGTTATGCACGTTCGTTTTTGTTCCACGCGGTCTGGAGGAAAGTTTCGTGATGATGGGTGTGAGAGTCGAGGTGTGAGGTATATCAAAAGATCCACCATCCTATCTGGAAAGTGTACTGTAGCGTTAAATAATTACGCGACCATAAGATAGAGAATCACCAATGTAAAGCCATGCCCACTGGGAGGAATTTCTCATGTGTTATTGTTATAGGTTATAGAATTTGTGTGTTTAGGTTATAGAATTTATCGGATTAAATAAGATAGTGAAAAGAAAAAAGATTGGTGGCCTTTTCCTTCGAATAGTATGTTGACATGATACGCAGAATTTATAATGTGTGCGCCATTCATATTCAGTGCGATGACGACGTGTTGTTCAAAGCCGTTGAATGACAAAGAAAATGTGGTATTGCCAGTGCGTAGTGAACAGTCAGAGTTGTGTAAATTACTAACAGTCAGATGTGCGTTATCCGTTGCGTAATATTCATACAGGCGGATAATTTGTAACTTAATTGTGAGTACGAGCGTTCATGTTAACTCGATAAATAAGAATCAGTCCATTCGCTTGGCAGACCACTCATCTTGCAGGCCTGACTGCTTGATGCCACAGTATGAGCAAAGGAATGTGGGTGCCTCTCAGTACTTTGTTGCACTTACATACAAACGTCGATTGTAGCTTACATTTACAGAACGTACTTCGGAGTTGTGGGCGTGTGCGGTGGCGGGTATTGCAACCTCGCAGTCGCAGCCAACCGCACGCGAGCTGTCAAGTGACATGTTTCACCGGCCCGGGTACAAATGCAGCAGTGGCATTCACAGGAACTGCCTGGACTCGCGACCTCTGGCCTGCATGCACGCGAGTACATCGACCGACTGTTGACTGTCGTCACCGTTCGATGATTAATGTCATGGCACCAGCAGCGAGAGCAATTCTACCGACGAGGCACTGTGTTGCAAAAACGGTTTCATACACCACCTGCTTCATATGCTCCCACAAGAAGAAATCCAGATACGTGAGATCATGTAACCTGGGTGGCCAGTTCACAGGGCTCTTAGATGGTGGCTCTTAGATGATTCCTCACAGCAGTGCTGAAAGACGCTGGTGCCCCATAATGCTGGAATTACATCCTTTGGATAACAATCAGAGCAGCATCCTCCAGTCGGCCGAGGTGGCCGAGCGGTTCTAGGCGCTACAGTCTGGAACCACGCGACCGCTGCGGTCGCAGGTTCGAATCCTGCCTCGGGCATGGATGTGTGTGATGTCCTTGGGTTAGTTAGGTTTAAGTAGTTCTATGTTCTAGGGGATTGATGACCCTAGAAGTTGGGTCCCACAGTGCTCAGAGCCATTTGAACCATTTAGCATCCTCCAGTTGGTCTGACAATCTGGCATCTTCCGTGGAGATGCGACACCTCGGTCCAGTCAATATACCACGAAGGCTGCTGGCCCACACACTAACACAGAATCGCTGTTGTTGAGCACGGGGTCGGATACACGTGCCGAAACACGCGAACTGTGGTTATTCTAATGTCACTACACATCTCAGTCAGCGACCTTGACACTGCAGTTTACGTCAGTACCTCCAACAACATATTCCCTGGCACTGCAAGATGACTTCAGTCCATATGTTCCTCACCGAAACATATTTATTTTGATGTTTTCTACGTCCTGTACTAATCTGAAAGAATTGTTTATGAACACTCGATAACTACATGACGCGGTCAGTTTGAAATTTAATGCCCAGTGTTCTGTACGCAAATATACAGTAGTGGACAAAACGAGAGAGACCCCTCGGCTTTTCGTTACGCTGATGCGCACAGCTTTAAAGTCTGCTACACGGCATAACAGGCAAGGTGACGAAGTGCTACCAACATACTATGCACAGGCGTGAAATTGAAAAACTATCCGAACTTTGTCAAACAATTTTCAGTCACGTGTAAGACTATATTAATGCTGGTTAGTGTGTTAGACAACACGTAAATATAAGATATAAATAAATAAAGAAACGCTAATTAGCATGAACTGTACTAATAAAAATGAATTTTTTGCACCACCAAGGGATCGTATACCGGAGGAAGTGCGATATATTTCTGCTTATTAGGTCTACCTGTACTCGAGGTAAAAGGGTTTTAAGGGTTGGGTAGACAGATAGACGGTCAAGAAGATGAGAAATCCTAACAACAAGAACAGCTACAACAGTTACTGAAGATGAGGGCCGCATAAATAATTCCCCCTACTCTTTATTCGAAATGTTCTAGTTGCAGTTGATACATCAGCATATTAATCGTAGCTACGTTTCCGATCCGAATCACGTTTACAGGAATGTAAATAAAATCCATTTGCCTATACACGTGGTAATTCAGATCCCAGTATTAATTCCACCGCGTTTTAGAAGTGCGAGCATTCCCATTACTAGCTAGCTTAAGAAACATTTTGGCTAATGAACGTTTTCTGGCTGTGGCGAGTCTAATGGAGAATTCGAAGCATTGTAGAATACGTTCGGCAGCTATGTAACCGTTTATTCCCTGGGGTTGTACAGAATTATCCTACTAAATTTGCTCGCTAATAACAGTATTTTGTTATTTCGACGAACATCCCGAATGATTGTCACATAAGCGGTGACATAAAGGTAGAAAATTCATGTTTTTGAGTCCAGAAAGCTCTATACAACAGAAACTGCAGATCATTTTGCCATTTTCAGTGCGAAATTGCCGGCTTATTCATGTGTGGGGTAATAATAGAGGGCTGTTTGCCTGGGTTGTAAGCTAACGTAGTGAAAGGTGTTTACAACAGCAAGGGAGGTTTGGTCTGTTTTCGGTTCTAATCTCGATGGAGGCAGATAGACTATCAGTAAAGCAATTGCCTGTTATGATGTGTAGCACACTCTAAAGCTGTGTGTATCAGCGTAACGAAGAGGCGAGGGGTCTCGCTCGTTTTGTCCACGACTGTTCAGATAAAGCTTCTAGGGTGGTAGTGCTGCAGTCTTGAAAGAAACCATACCTCGATACTTTCCTAGTGGACATTCCGATTAATACGTTCTTTAGAACTGTTCAGTTGGTATAAAGCTTCATGTAGGGGACACGTGTCGGTAGCTAATGAGCTTGTTAAACATTTTTTTAACTGCGGCATATCACAATTTCTTTGCCTGAATGTGCTTGTGCGAGGGTTATAATCTGCAAACAGTCTCGGAGTCGAAGTACTACTTTCAGTTAAAGATCGAGGTGGGTTACTTGATCGGCGCTAGTAATGTTGTACAGAAGCAGCGACTCGACGGCTGTAAAACCCGGGCTGCAGTAATTGCTTATCTGTCTGTCATCTCCGGCTATTAGCCTTGTGAGCGGAGCAGAACGGTATCTGCCACTCGCTCATTTGCGTGTTAGATGGTTTTATGGTACACTTTGTATGTTACAAGTATTTTGGAAACGTACGATGGTTTTCAGGTGTTCGTAATTATCCGTATCGTTTATGCCCATTCGTTTCTAGCAGTATGCCAGTTTAATTATAGTCGGTGATGACTTTAATCTATCCAAGACATGTTGTAAAATTATACGTTTAAAGGCGGCGGCAGGCATAAAACATCATCATCCTAAATGGTACTGAATGGTTTCTCAGAAAATTATTTTGAACAATTAGTTCATGAGCCCATTTGAAGCGTAAATGGTTGCGAAAGCATACTTGATTTTTTAGCAATAAATAATCCTGGACAAATAGTGAGTGTTGTGACGAATACAGGGATTAGCGACCACAAGGCAGTTGCTGCTGGGCTGAATACCGTAACACCTACAACCATCAAAAATAAACGCCAAGTATATCTATTTAAAAAAAGCTGACAAAAATTCTCTTAACGCCTTTTTAAGAGACAGTCTTCAGTCCTTCCTGTCTGATCATGTAAGTGTAGAAAAGTTGTGGAATGTTTTCAAAGAGATAAACAGCAGTTGAGGGATATATACCATATAAATTAATAAGTGATAGTACTGATCCTCCATGGCACACAAAACGGGTCAGAACGTTGTTGCAGATGCAACGAAAAAAGCATGCCAAATTTAAAAGAACGCAAAATCGCCAAGATTGGCAAAGTTTTACAGAAGCTCGAAATATGGCGCGTACTTCGAAGCGAGATGCTTTTAATAATTTCCACAACGAAATTCTGTCTCGAAATCCGGCAGAAAACCCAGAGAGAGTCTGGTCATACATGAAGCACATACATAAAGCAAGATGCAGTCAATACCTTCACTGCGCGTTAACAATGGTGAAGTCACTGCTGACAGTGCCACTAAAGCAGAATTATTAAACACGGTTTTCCGAAACCCCTTCACCGAAGAAGATGAAGTAAGTATTCCTGAATTCCAATCAAGAACAACTGCCAAGATGAGAAACATAAAAGTAGGTATCCTTGGTGTAGCAAAGCAGCTTGAATCACTTAATAAAGGCAAGGCCTCCGGTCCACATTGTATACCAGTCAGGTTCCTTTCAGAGTATGCTGATAAAATAACCCCATATTTAGCAATTATATACAACCACTCGCTCACAGAAACATCGGTACCTAAAGATTGGAAAATTGCTCTAGTCACACCGTTACCCAAAAAGGGAAGTAGGAGTAACACGCTGAATTACAGGCCTATATCACTAACGTCGATTTCAAGTAGGGTTTTAGAACATATACGGCATTCGAACATTATGAAGTACCTCGAAGAAAACGATTTATTGACATATAACCAGAAAGGATACAGAAAATACCGTTCTTGTGAAACACAACTAGCTCTTTATACTCATGAAGTAATAAATGCTATTGACATGGGATGTCAAATTGAGTCCTTTATTTTTAGATTTCCAGAAGGCTTTTGATGCTGTCATCTACCATCGTGTAAAGTCATCAGATGATCAAAACGACTTGAAAAATGATTTAGATGAGATATCTATATGATGCGAAAAGTGGCAATTGACCCAGAATAAAGAAAAGTGCGAAGTTATTCATCTCAGTACTAAAAGAAATCAGCTGAATTTCGATTACGCGATAAGTTACACAAATATGAGAGCTGCAAATTCGACTAAATACTTAGGGATTACAGCCATAAATAACCTAAATGGGAACCATCACATAGATAATATTGTGGGTAGAGCAAACCAAAGACTGTGATTCACTGACAGTACACTTGGAAGGTTCAACAGATCTACCAAAGAGACTGCTTACACTGCGCTTGTCCGCCCTATTCTGGAGTATTGCTGTGCGGTGTGAGAACCGCATTAGGTGGGACTGACGGATGACATCGGAAAAGTACAAAGAAGGGCAGCTCGTTTTGTATTATCGCGAAATAGGAGAGTTAGTGTCACAGACATGATACGTGAATTGAAGTGGCAATCATTAAAACAAAGACATTTTTCGTTGCGACGGGATCTTCTCAAGAAATTTCACTCACCAGTTTTCTCCTTCGATTGCGAAAACATTCTGTTGGCACCCACCTGCCTAGGGAGAAATGATCATCGCGATAAAATAAGAAAAATTAGGGCTTGCACAAAAAAATTTTAGTGCACGTTTTTCCCGCGTGCCGTTCGAGAGTGGAACCGTAGAGAGACAGCGTGAAGGTGGTTCATTGAACCCTTTGCCAGGCACTTTATTGAGAATAGCAGAGTAATCACATAGATGTAGATGTAGATGTAACTGACTGCGTAAAGATCACTCTTTTAGTTGCCTCCATTATTAGTATTCGTGCATCATGACCTGACAGAATATTGCTTATTATTCTCGCAATAAGCACTGAAACTGGTGAACACACACAAGAAATTTGATCTAACGGAGGACAGTTATTCACTTTTGGAAAATGTGGCAAAGAGATTTATCTTGATGTGTATTTATTCTTTATCTTGACAAGTTAAATATCATCAATACTTGTACACTAACAAATAAGCACCTGAAATTTTAGAACCTGGATATACAAATAATTTACTATGAGAGTGACTGGTATCATGTTACAATAACTCAAATACAAAATGAAAAATAATTGAATGGTACAAACAAAACGAAACTGAAAACTGTTTATTTCTCGAAAATGGTGATATTTGTAAATTTGCAGATTTTGCGGGACAGTTTCTCCATATATGAAGTCTTGCAAGAAAAAGACATGAATGCTATAATAAGGAGCTGAACTACAAAGCAATTTAAAACATAACAATCAGATACTTTATGGTTCTTCTGTGGACAGGTATTACGAACTTGGTTACTTAGGAGTCGACGAGGACAGAAGTTGGGCAAGTTAAAGCAGATCGAAGGGATACTTAACTGTGATGTTTCCCTGTATGCAGCAGCAAGAATGTCAGAGCTGGAAATTTCGGAAAATATTTTATAGTGCCATATTACAGGGAAAGTTTACGCCACAAGGTGGATACGCCACTGCTTATAGTAAGCCACGTGCGCCATTCGCTGCCATGTAGAGACTTTTCACTGGCCTATTAGCAGTCTATGTCTGAGGACTTAGTCTTCACTGAAGCGAGTCAATATTTCCTGCAGCCATGTGTTACAACGAATCTACGTCCTATTGACACTCAGCACAATCTCTGTTATTACCTCACATATAGCCAGGATGCGTTGATGCTATTACCTTCAGGAAATAATCGCTTTAGTTTGAACCCCCCCCCCCCCCACCTCCTTAATAACTTCACTAGACATCGATATCATCTGTCATCATGTACCTTCTCTCGTTTTCTTTTTATCACTATGCCAATTCTGGGAATATACATCTTGGGTTTATAACAAATTGAGTCCGGAAAGAGCAATATTTCATTTCAGTAACGTGCTCATCCTGACCATTCGAATTATAATAAATCTTTGTCAGCTAATGATACGTAACGTGGGAAGGAAACGTTACAAGTTGGCGACGCCTGCTAGGATCTTACTAGTTGAATCCAATGATACACAGTCAGATAGGTAGAGTTTGTTTTCTAATATTTTGTCCCAGAAAACGATTGTGAACAAATTATTCTCACGATAATGTTAAGTTGCAGGTGAGGTATTGTAAGAGGTCCATGATTGAAGAATTTGTTTCTAGCGCACTCGAGCTGATGTAATTTCGATGGATTACTCACGTGCTGCCTGCGATATGTAAGCTGTAAGAGAATCTGAGACCAAAGAGCAGTGTTGACTGCAGTAGGAACTGTGTGGCAGTAGCGGTTGTTAGCGAGCAGCCTGGTGTATCGTGTTGGCTGAGCCGGTCGTGTGCAGCGATGGCGGAGCCTGAGCGTTGTAGTATACGGTAAAAGCAGCCTCGCTCATGTGTAGTATTGTTATATCAAGTCCCATGTAAATGTTTTTAAAAAAAATCGCTTAGTAAGAATTTTTCTCATAAAAAGTAACTTTTGACAATCATTTATTTCAATTTAAAGAATTTACTAATTTCTCCGATCCTTGGTCATCCCGATTATTGAAAATAAAAATCAATTCTTTCCTTTTATATAAGACAAATCTATCGGCCAGCATTGCACTTACCTGCGCCAGAAAAATTTCTTATAGGAGCAGATAGATACGCGTTATCCGGCGACGTAATTAAGGTAAGATTTTTCCGTTTATTCAGAATGATATATCAGGGCCATGACGCAGCACTGCTGACGTCCAAAATTTACCAGGTTAAATTGACAGTCAATTATTGAAAGGTTATAAGTGAGTCGCAACTTTATTGAGAGATTAGTCGCATTGTATTATTGGTAGATTACGGAATTTATCTGTGGGAGCTTACGCTGAATGCTATAAATAATTATATTTCTTACTGTTGGGAGGTTACGGAAATTATTTTGTGGGGAGGTTACAGTATGTACTAATATACACTGTAACAGGCACGAGATAGATTTTAGCTACAGTGCCACGAGAGGAAATTATGCTTCTAATTGTTATAAACATTATCTATTCGACATATGAAAAACAGTGAAAACGATAATAAATATTAATTATTTATATAATATTATATGATGTAATTGGACATATCGATGTGTATCGTACAAAGACAATGATAATTGTAAATTCCTTTTATGATCTGCGTTTGTCTTCTTTTGTTTTTACCTTTTGTTGCTTGGCTTTTGTAGGTTCAGGATGGAAGACGCATATTAAACTGAGGTCTGTTAAGAAATTGTAATTATTTGTTAATTATTACTTGAGAATAGAGTTCATTATTATTATAAATATGAGTAAATATTTGTAACTTTAATTCCTCTCTCAGTAAGCATCATCTGTGTTAATTATTTCTTTCCGTTGCAAGGAGCGCAGCCATTGACGATAGCGATTTGTATCGAGTTTTTATCTGTTTTCCTTACAAAAAAATCAAAGGTTTGCTTGATGAGAATAAGTCTACATAGTGGACAACGCGAAAGTAAAATTTAATAAGCATTTCAAATACTTAACCTATTTGCTTTAGCAATAGAAAATCTCTATCAATTTTCTGCCGCCATCTTAACAATTATCGCAGCACCAAATTCAAATTACGGAGCTCTGCAGACATAAATGTCGAAGGTAATACAAATGTGTAAAAATAAATGTGCACCGATGGTCCCGATCTCATTTTAATGAAAATAATTTGAATCAGATTGGTTCTTGAAAAACAGTGCTCATAGCACGATAGTTATAACAAACTTTTCTAGGTGACGTATGGAGCCGAATTTAATTAAACACGAGTTGCGAAGAATATTGTTTCAGGTAACATACGTCAGTGTTGTTTGTGGCTGATATTCGGTGGTTTTAATGATCATTTTACTGAAGATAACTGTTTCCATCATGATCAATTGTTGCATAGAATCTGTCGTATGAACTGTGATTTAGTGACACTTACACAACTCACAGACAACACTTTAACACGACGTTAACTAGGAGTTCTTTAGCAACTTGACCAAATCTTTAGCCGGGAGAAAAAAAATTATTTAATAATTACTAAGGTAATAAAATAGGATTATCATTTTCATTTACAAATTAATAAAACACCAAACCACCGAATAACACAGCGAACGCCACACTGGCGCCCAGTGTGGGGCACCAATGCACGTTTATTCATTTTAATAATTGAAATTGTGAACTATTATAGGTACGAGGTACCAAAACAAACTATTTGTCATTGTGTATTTACTTGTGTCATGAGCATTGACATCTTCCTACCAAACTGCTGTATCTGCACAGATGCGAGACACTTGAGTATTCTTGAGCACTGCAGTCCACCACTCTCAATGAACACAGGTATTTTCATGTTCAGTAATTAAACAGCAGCACGCGATCAACAAAAGATAGTTGTAATGCAGTTTTAGAACTAAATCAGTACCTTCAGCTATAAGTAGTAATAATTGAATATTCTGGCAGCGAGAAAAATATTTTTAAGTGTTTTTTGTGTATATGCTTTAGTTATAAGATTATTTTGTGCCAATTGGTGTTTTTCAGTGATTTATATATTGGTGATACAATGGTTAAACAAAAGAAACAGATTAAACCGAATGAGCATACTGATGCAGAGATGACATCAGAGTCTCAGGTAGAACAATCTACCCATATTTCTGTCGAATTATTAGAAAATTTAATTATGAATGATAATTTAGTAACTGATGTCCCGAGTGTTAGTAAAACTGAGGAGCTGCTATAACAAACTGACGCTCCTGCATTCAGTCAGTTAGGAATTAATGACAATATTTCTTCTGGGCAAGGGGCGCAAGTTATCAATGCTCAAGCTACATCCATACAGGATATGCTAACAGCATTATTTGAAAAGTTTACTATTAAAGAACAGGAGCGTGAAAAAGAACGCGAGCTTAAAGAGCAGGAAAGTGAAAGACAACGTCAGCAGGAAAAGGAAAAACGTAGACAGGAAAAGCTTATAGAAAAACAGCAACAGGAGCTCAGGGACCAAGAAAAGGAAAAGAAATAAACAATATTTTTCTGGAAAGAGATAAAGAAATTGTCCGTAGGATAAATCAAGGATTGGCCGATCGTGACAATGCTATTATTACCCATTTTAAGCAGGAGATCTATGCAGTAAAAACCACTATTGAACCGTTAACAAACATTCCAGTTCAGGTCAATAGCCTTCAAACTGAAGTAGATAGACTAGAGAACCTATTCAAAGCTTTGGCTACCGCTGTGGAAACAATGCAGGAGGATATTCCCTCTGAAATCCGAAAGCATGTCCGAACAGAAGTAGCCAGAGTGATGAGCTCTGAAAATCAAAACTTTGAAAATCTGACAGTACGCATGAATGACAACACAGACAAGACAGACAGCAAAAGATCGCAGATAATCTAACGGCGAATTTTATTGTACCACAAGGAAGACCAAATTTTGGTAATCAACCGATATTACCAGAGCAATATGTGGCACCAAGGAATAATAATAATGGAATAGAATGTACTTGTAATAAAGTAACCACACCATCTGCGAATGATAGCAATTCCTTGCACTTAACTTGATGCATGAAGAAAGTCTGATTAAGCATAGACAGTTTCAAATATTTAACGAATAAAGCAAGAAAAACAACATTCGGTATTCATTCGAAACTTCAGAAGTGTTCTTCTAAAATCATGGTCGGAAGAACAGAAAATACATTTTGTGGTTTCACATATTTCTGGTGATGTATCGCTCTGGGCATTAAATGCAGCAAAAACTTGCAAGTCTTTCCACGACTTTGAGAAGGCGTTCCTTAATCAATTCTGGTCAGCGTATACTCAAGAGCGACTCCGTAAAGTTGTTTACAATGCAGAAATGTACAGTCCGAAGTCAGGTTCCTTCAGGAAGTACTTTGAAAAATATATTAACATTACCCGGTACTGGGATGAGCCAGTTACCTCCAGAGACTTATTGCGAGTGTTAAAAGCTAGATTAACTATACATATTAGAGAAAAATTATTTAATGTTACAGACACCGATCTGAAAGAATTTCTGTCTGTAATTTAGTCTCTGCATCTAGTGCAAGAAGACGCCAGAATAAATTCTGACATGATCAGCAATACCAATTGTCCTAATAGAAAAAAATCATGGAATGGAAATAATGGAAATAGGGGCGAAGGTAGTCCAAAGAAAAACAAAAGTAAAGCATGTCCTAAATGAAAATACAATAATAATAATAGTAGTAGGAATCCATACAACCAATATTTTGGTTATCCTAATAATAATAACAGTAATTATCAAAAGACCGAAGAACACCAACAATCGAATGGTAATCAGAGGCAGTACCACAATGAAAACCCAAACAATAACAACAGCAACCGAAAGAGACGAAATGACAACAGGTCAGACAGTCCATATAAAGACAAGCCTAAAAATATACGGGGTGACAGTGAATATTGGCAACAGCCAGGGCCAAGTCATTGGCAGCCGCAGCAAAATTCTATCAATTCAGGTCAGCCAATAAATTATGTACAGGCTATACCTATACCAAGCAATCAATATCCACCGTGTTGGGATCCAAGCAGGCCTCCTCCAACTGAAAACGCACAATATGTTAGAATATTGGAGTTACCTTCAGAAGCAAAACAAATCACTCAGAAGACAACAAACTAATTTCGATCCCTGTAGGCCGTCGCCATGTGACTGAGGCCAACAATGAAGGCTATAGGTCGACGGAACAAAAAATGAAAATGACACGGTATCAGGATGACAACAGGATCAAAGATGAGCTATATCAGGAACCTGTTGTCTCTGATAAGCCACAAAGGGAAAATATCCCAGCAAGGGTCACCGGAGCTGTAAATGGTGTAGCAACTACTATTCTGCTTGACAGATGCGAATGTGTCAGTTATGAACACGCAGTTTTTCAAGAAGGTATCGGAGACAAGAAGTTTGCCGATTTTGCCGGTTGCAAATTGTAAGGTTATAGGGGGACTGGGAAAAAAGGTTCAGAGTATAAAATACCAAACACAGGTGGAAGTTTCCTTGGGAAATGATCGCTTATTATGCACTTTCCTACCAATGGATAACATGTCAGTACCGGTGCTTCTGGGTCTTGAGTACCTTCGGGAAAGGGAAGCTGTAGTTGATCTCGCCCGTGGGACATGTGCACTTAAGTGCCAACAGCGACCCATTACACTAATGCTAAATCGGGAGTTCGGTGCGAACCGTCCGCTGATGAGAAAAATGCATCTTTCTGCCAGCAGACAGAAGTTGTTAGTGTTGGATCATAAGCGCCCACAGATTTGACACAAAAAACGAAATAACGATGCACCCAGCAACGTGACTGATTATCGTCACAACAATAGAAGAGAAAGTACAGGAGGCAACTTGCATTAATGCTTCAGAGACTAGACAATTAACAGTATTATTATCCGGATACCTCGAAGTATTCACTGAACGCCCTGGAATCATAAAAGATTACCAGTATAATATGAAAGTATATCCGCACAAGACCTATTGCAGAGCATCTTACTCGGTCCCCTGGACTAAGAAAAACGAGTGAATGTACAGTGGACCAATCAGAAGTGCAAGTGCACTATACCACAACTGTCAATATAATGTTTATGGTAAAATAATTAGCATTAATAATGTGATAATATTATGTATGTATTAGTTTATAAGCTTTTATGTCAAGTATTACACTGTAATGTTCTTGAATTATTTGAACAAGGAGTAGAGAATTCCCATAATAAATGTATTTTTATTCTAAAAAGGATCAATAACTTGTTAAACACTTCAGTGTTATTGCATTAAATGTGAGGAATTTTAACTTTCTATATGTAGGATAGAAATGATTAAAATGCTTAAATAATATATATGTTCGTATGTAAGAATGGATATAACAAAAATATTTTCATAAGATTGAGTCGTAGTCCCACACACGTATCGAGTGTTGATGGTGTGTGAGGTGTGTGACTGAAAAAAAATTAAAATAAAATAAAATAAACTGCTTTCACCACTAGTGAAGCGAAATCCGAATGTGTACTGATTTACATACACGGTTTCATTACGAAGTCATTTAAAATGCTCTTATGAGCAACATTCCGGTTAGATAAACCGAACCTGGACATCTGTCCCAAAAACATGGTAAATAACAATCCCAATAAAAAAATAGAAATATATAAATATATGTATCTCTAATGAAAACGGAAATGTACTGTTATCTGGACAGTTCAGTAATGATCTCATAGTCAAGATAATGTAGCAGATTCTGAAAGTTTTATATTGTGTCATGTTTATGTGACAGTGTGAAATTTAAAATTTTGTTATTCAATCATGGTAATATGAACTTATATGCAAGTGTACCAGACCTCATTACTTGAAAAGTGTCATTAGCATATAGATTGTCTGTTAAGTGCTGTGGAAAACTACTGACAGCAATCAGGAGAGTGAAACGTGTTTCGCAGGGACTAATAGACGCGTGAAGAACTGTGATTTATATTGTGAATAATGATGAACAGTGATAAAAACTATGATCACATAACCTTATGAACACTCTCGGAGCGTCGAAGTTAGCAGCAACGCTATGAACGTTGAGTACTGTTGACTGTATTAATAATTAACTTGAACTGATCACCTTCAGTAGTTTGATACGAAGTGCCAAATTTAATGTGACAGACTGTACAGCCAGCCGCGTTGCAACACAATAATGCAACGTTGGCTACACAGCGCGTCGCGAAAATATTTACATTCCGCTTAAGTAAACGAAGCACACTACATACACTTCTATGATTAACGGTGCAATGTTCAAAATGTGCATATATGATAAACTTACATGTGAATAACTACATTGTTTTGAACAGTGTCAAAATACAGAATATACTCCAAAAACAGTCTAATTCCATCCGTGTGAATGCGAGTGAAAGGGACACTAATAAACTTTTACACAGGATGAGAATAGTAATTATCTTGTCACTGTTGCTTATATTTTGACATTTCATGTACCCGTCATAAACTGAGGGGCGTGGGAAAGGAGAAACAAGACCTGCTGCAGTGCGGCTTCTAGCCAGCAGCAGATCCAAGCCACGATGCAGCCGACGGCAGCCGACGTCGCGCCGCGCCGACTCGGCCGTGGGAGGGGGGGCAGTCCAACAGCAGCCACTACCTGTCTGCGGTCCAACGGCTCGACACGGGGGCGGTCTTACGACGTCAGCGGCAAATTTTTATAACATGGGAAATTTAATGTTATAGCACCATGAAAAAACATTCATTATCCCAGATGCCTACAACACAGTCATAAATTTGCATTTTCCAGCGTACTTTATTACATTCATGTCAAGCCTGACTGTTGAAAGTAGGTGGCTTTATTTTTTTGAAGCCCCTTGGACGGTTTTATTCCCGGTTTTCCGAGTCCAGGGGGGGAGGGGGGGATGAGTTAATCCGATAAGAATCCGCAGCAACTTCCTAGATAGTACAGTCACTGAAGTCATTTAAAGTACTCGATTCAACTATAATTTTATCATGTCTCAAACAACATTGAAACTAAACTTTTGCATCTTGAGAGTAGCAAATCTACGTGGATTACGTGAACTGATAAAAAAAATATGCAATAGATAAACTAATTTTTTTCTCAACCCAAGGGGCATTGTAACATCCACGAGATAAATTTCAGCTACAGTGTGACGAGAGGAAATTATGCCTCTAACATATATCAACATTATCTATTCGACATACGAAAAAACAGTGAAAACGATGATAAATATTAATTATTTATATAATATTTTATCATGTAATTGGACATATCGATGTATATCATACAAAGGCAATGATAATTGTAAGTTCCTTTTATGATCTGCGTTTGCCTTCCTTTGTTTTTACCTTTTATTGGTTGGCTTTTGTAGGTTCAGGTCGCAAAACGCGTATCAAACTGAAGTCTGTTAAGAAATTGTAATTGTTTGTTAATTATTACTTGAGAATAGAGTTCATTATTATTATAAATATGAGTAAATATTTGTAACTTTAATTCCTCTCACAGTAAGCATTATCTGTGTTAATTATTTCTTTCAGTTGCAAGGAGCGCAGCCATTGACGACAGCGATTTGTATCGCGTTTTTATCTGTTTTCCTTACAAAAAAAATCAAATGTTTGCTTGATGAGAATAAGTCTACATATTATACAATGCGAAAGTAAAGTTTCATAAGCATTTCAAATACTTGTCCTATTTGCTCTAACAATAGAAAGTCTCTATCAATTATCTGCCGCCATCTTAACAATTATCCCAGCGGTAAATTCAAATTACTAAACTCTGCAGACATAAATACCGAAGGTAATACAAATGTGTAAAAACAAATAGCACGATCGTTATAACAAACTTTTCTAGATGATGTATGGCGCCGAAATTAATTAAGCACGAGTTGTGAAGAATATTGTTTCAGGTAACATACGTCAGTGTTGTTTGTGGCTGATATTCGATGGTTTTAATGATCATTTTGCTGAAGATAACTGTTTCCATCATAATCAATAGTTGTATAGAATCTGTTGTATGAACTGTGATTTAGTGACACTTACACAACTCACAGACAACACTTTAACAGGAAGTTAACTTGGAGTTCTTAAGCAACTTGACCAAATCTTTAGCCAGGAGAAAAAAATATTTAGTAATTACTCACTGTAATAAAATAAGATTATCATTTTCATTTATAAATTAATAAAATACTAAACCACCGAATAACACAGCGAACGTCACAACAATATGTGATCAAAAGTATCCGGACACTGATTTATAGGTTCGTGGGGCCCTCCATCGGTAATGGTGGAAGTCAGTATGGTGTTGGCCCAGCCTTATCCTTGATGATAGTTTCGACCTTCGCAGGTATACGTTCAGTCAGGTGTTGGAAGATTTCTTGGAGAGTGGCAGCCCATTCTTCACGGAGTGCTGCACTGAGCAGAGATATCAATGTCGGTCGGTGAGGCCTGGCATGAAGTAGGCGTTTCAAAACATTCCAAAGATGTGCTACACGATTCAGGTCATGAGTCTGTGTAGGTCAGTCCATTACAGGGATGATATTGTAGTGTAACCACTCCGCTATATGCCGTGCATTATGAACAGGTGCTTGATCGTTTTGAAAGATGCAATCGCCATCACCGAATTGCTCTTCAACAGGGGGTAGCAAGAAGGTGCTGAAAACACCCATGTAGGCATGTGCTGTTGTAGAACCATGCAAAACAATAAGGGGTGCAAGTCCCCTGGTTGGAAAACAAGACGACACCTTAACACTACCACCTCCGAATTTTACTGTTGGCAATTCACACGCTGGCAAATGACGTTCACCGGACATTCGCCTTACCACACCCTGCCATCGGATCGCAGCATTGCGTACCGTCATTCTTACTCCACACAACGGTTTTCCATTGTTCAATAGTCCATTGTTTACGCTCCTTACACTAAGCGAGGCGTCGTTTGGCATTTACTGACGTGATGTGTGGCTTATGAGCAGCCACTCGACCATGAAATCCAAGTTTTCTCACCTCCCGCCTAACTGTCATAGAACTTGCGGTGGATCCTGCTGCAGTTTGGAATTCCTGTGTGATGGTCTGGATAGATGTGTGCCTTTTACACATTGCGACCCTATTCAATTGTCGGCGGTTTCTGTCAGTCAACATAGGTCAGCCCGTACACGTTTGTGCTGTACGTGTCCCTTCACCCTTCCACTTCATTACCACATCGGAAACAGTGGACCTAGGGGTATTTATGAGTGTGAACGTCTCGCTTACAGACTATGACACAAGTGACACCGAATCACCTGACCGCGTTCGAAGTATGTGAGTTTCGCGGATTGGTCCATTCCGCTTCTCTCCGTAGGTGTCTAATGGTTACTGAAGTCGCTGATATGAAGTACGTGGCAGTAGGTGGCAACACAATGCACCTAATATGTTCAATTTATTGTATGTTTATGCTTTGTGCTTTCTGCACCAAGTGTGTTCTTTCATTATTGGATTTTACAATGGTGTTGTGGATTTTTGGAGGTTTATTTTGCTGATGTGCTTGTTTGACGTCTGAATGATATCTAGGTTCAAATGGTTCAAATGGCTCTGAGCACTATGGGACTTAACAGCTGTGGTCATCAGTCCCCTAGAACTTAGAACAACGTAAACCTAACTAACCTAAAGACATCACACACATCCATGACCGAAGCAAGATTCGAACCTGCGACCGTAGCAACCGCACGGTTCCGGACTGCGCGCCTAGAACCGCGAGACCACCGTGGCCGGCTGATATCTAGGAGCTGGGCGACAGTCCTTAATGGAAATAGTGAAGTAGCAGGCTCTCTTAACAGGGAGAACATTCAAAGCATAGATCAGCACCAATCGGGAGTCATGGAACAATCAGATTCAGAGGTAGGTAGCAGGCGGGGTTCAGCGTCACGTTTAGAGAACTCTGAAACTGAAATTTGACTAAGCAAGGGTGAAGATATGAAAAACAAATGTCATGTCAAGGTAGTTGTTTACCGTAGAAACCCGTCAGTGGTTGACGCTACAAGGGCGGTCCCAGCTCTGAGAGAAAATACAGAAAGTAGGAATGTGCTGGACAGTATCCTCGATTTTTTGAGAAAAAAATCAGAAGAAACGCACAGAGAAACAGAAGAAAGCCGCAAAGAATCATAAGAGGCAAAAAGAGCGGTTGCAGAATTTGAAGGCAAGTTAATACTACGTATCAAGGATGTGTTAGGAGTGTCAGTTACGTGCAAGAGACAAGCAGGCGGAGCAAAAGAGGTCGCAATAGAAGCAAAAAAGGTTGCTGCTGTTGCTAGAATGGAGACAATTGATGCACGGAAGATGCTTTGTTGACCAAGAAGTATCTTATAACAACCAAAAGTGTCACCTATCAAACACAGAAAATTCTTAGCATGATGCAGGAACAGGGACGCGAGGTACTTAAGGAAACTGAGGAACTAATTTTACAGTACTCTAAGAAAATTAAGACGCTGGAAGACCAGCAGACAAAATTATCGCAGCTGGAGCAAGACTGAGTATGTAGCCGTGCGACAAGTTGAGATCATGAAGGATATTACAGACACGTGTGGCCATATAAAACAGTTCGAAATACAGGACGCTAATAGACACAAGCGGGACGAGCAACATCAAAGACGAACGGAACAGAGACGAATAGGAGTGACACTGGCTCCCATGTTATTGAACCAGTAAATATCGTTGAATCCCAGCAGCAGTGACGTACATACGTTTGTCCACCATGAGCGTGCAGAAAACATGCAGGGAGCCTCGCCACAGTAGCCGAGCAGTCATATAACTGCGTGCCGATTAGAAGTTTCGATGGGAAAATTTGTGATGAAAACAGTGAAGTGCATGGCCATAATAGTGGACGGGACGATGTTTCACAGAATATCGATCCCGTGAGTGTCACAGAGATGCGAATGAGCGCACACCCAACTGGAGGCCTGGGTGAAGACCACAAACGTTTCAAATCCGATAAAATGTTTCAGAAGTAACGGGAAAGTGAAAACATACATCGTCCCAAAGCTTGGATATCGCAGTATGACTTTGCCTCCTGCTTGGCCATTAAGCTAAAAGCTTCAATTAATTTGTGGACACGTAGAGAGTTCGGTAGTGGTTACTATGAGAGATAGTGCGGTCACCTGTCGATTGTATCAGGAATTCAGAGAGGCATTGCGCGGAATATAGTGGTCGAAATAGGTGCAGGATGAGATGAAGCAGTGGTATAATGACGTGTAAGGACCTGGAGTCATAAGGATTCTGAAGCCCAGTGAAACTTCCTGAGTCAATGTTAAAGAAGAATCATTCTCTAGATTCACCGCGGAGCTCAATAGATACGATTCTCTTATACGAAACTCTCCATCCAGGACCAACGAGTTCTAGCAGATAGATGTATATGCGACGTAGAGGCGTTTAAAAGTATTCTCTTAGAGCTGGAGTATGCTTATAAACCCTAGAAAGCAGAAGGACAAAAACGCGACATGGAAAATATTAACAGTTGGCCGTCTAGGAGACACAGTAATCGGAGAGACAGTCGGAAAGGGCCCATCAGGTCAACAGCGTCACTTCACCACCTGAAAGACGAAGAAACTGGAACGATTTCAACTGTGGGCGTAATTATAATAACCGACGTGATGATAGAAACTGCGGTGGGCCAATCAGGAGCAACCGACTAACAGAGAAAATTGACATTAGGCCCCAAACTCCAGGGAAGAAGGCTCGAAACGACCACCGATGGCGCAGCTGACTACATAATAGAGCGGCTTCGGCTCGAAATTTACCAGCGCAAAACATCGGAATTACCCTGATTGACTTGTAACAGTACTAAGATGTAAGGAGATTGCTGTTAGAATAAAATGAGGAGATCATGCCGAACGATGTACATCCCCCAATCGATGTCACACAGGAGGCTTACAGCTAAAAGGCATCGTAGACAGCAGAAGCCGTTTTACCGCCATATCGGAATCAGCATTTCAAAGACGCTATCGTAAAGTATCGTGGCCGAATCTGTCTCTCAACAAAACGAGAACTACGGGAGCTTTAGTTGGTAAACACTGAAGTCACTTGGCAATCGCCACTCGAAGGAATATATCAAGAAGCGACATTCGGAGATCGATTTTATAATCGGAATGGATTTCCTTAATGAACATAAGGCCATGTCAGACACTGGTAGAAGTGAGGCAGTCCTACAGAAGGAACCCACGATTCGAATTCAGTTTGAGGAGCAATAAATTAAGATGCAGATTCCCGACAATTGTTTGGAACTTAGTTTCTCCAAAAGAATGGAAGAAGAGGAAATGAGACTGACGCATCATGATCGGGACGTCCATCTTGAAGGCACAGAATTACCGAGCAGAGAAGTTAACTTTGCAGAAAATTCAGTCTGTACAAAACATTGGACAGAACGAGAGGGAAGAATTGCGAGATATTTTATTGTGGAACGGAGAGATATTCGTATCAAAACCTGACACAATAAACAACTTTCAGTACCGGTTTCGAGTGAGGGAAAACCGTCCACATTTCGTGCCTTTGTATAATGTCCCCCTTGCATGTAGACATCGCTTATTTTTAGAAATTTGGAGAATGTTGGGAAACGAGGTTACGGAGCCTGCAATGTCGACATATATGGTAAAAAGGAAGGTTGGTTCCATATGACTGGTGCTGAACTACGGTTAGATGAAGACACTTATTGACCCAGAGACAGAGAGGCTTGAGAAATTAGAGGAGTTACTGCAACTGTTGAACTTGAAACATTAAAATCTATAAAGTCAATCGGCGTCCACCATGTCAAACACACAGAACGTTTCATAGAATAAGGAAGAAAGTGAAAATTGGCTTTTTTTGCTATTATGGTAAACTAAATAGTTTTATGGTACATTGCAATGTAGATTATCGTTGGACAAGCAGTATGGTTTCTTCTTAGAACATTGTTGCTTAGAATGTGTAATTGTGTCATTAATAGATTGCGTATGTGTCAATTGCACTTAATTCAGCATTGTAGTTGTAAGTTGTGGCTGACTGGGTTGTCCAATATACATTGAAAAAAGAAATAGTTAGGTGTATGGGACAATAGCATACATTGGCCTACTTTCATGCCAAATAGCAAACTTATTTAAACAGAAGAAAAATATCACAATCAGCTTTCCCACAAATAATGAATTACAACAAAAAGTAATCCATGGTGTGAACACCTCCAAGAGACCCTGGCGTAAATCAGGAATATACAAACTCAAATGTGATACATGTCCAAAATTCTACATTGAACAGACACAGGCAGAAGTTTTGAAATTACATACAAAGAACATATTGATGCTCTAAGACTTGGTAACTTGAACAAATCAGCATTTGCAGAACATATTGCTAAATAAAACCATTCAGTGGGAAACATTGAGGACAACTTAAAAATTTTGCATCTAGCAGAAAAAGGAGCCGCTATGGATATATTAGAAGAAATAGAAATACACACACACAAAAACAGCACCCCAGACTATATCCATAACGAAAAAACAGAGTTAGCTAACACCCCTTTCCTGAAAAATTTCCAAAAATTAGTTTCCAGCCTCCAAAGCAAATAATATTAGTACACCTATCTGCAGATCAAGTAGCAAATTTATATGTTACTATAATTCTCATGATGCTAAATGTTATTAAATAATATACTACGCTCCTGGAAATGGAAAAAAGAACACATTGACACCGGTGTGTCAGACCCACCATACTTGCTCCCGACACTGCGAGAGGGCTGTACAAGCAATAATCACACGCACGGCACCGCGGACATACCAGGAACCGCGGTGTTGGCCGTCGAATGGCGCTAGCTGCGCAGCATTTGTGCACCGCCGCCGTCAGTGTCAGCCAGTTTGCCGTGGCATACGGAGCTCCATCGCAGTCTTTAACACTGGTAGCATGCCGCGAGAACGTGGACGTGATCCGTATGTGCAGTTGACGGACTTTGAGCGAGGGCGTATAGTGGGCATGCGGGAGGCCGGGTGGACGTACCGCCGAATTGCTCAACACGTGGGGCGTGAGGTCTCCACAGTACATCGATGTTGTCGCCAGTGATCGGCGGAAGGTGCACGTGCCCATCGACCTGGGACCGGACTGCAGCGACGCACGGATGCACGCCAAGACCGTAGGATCCTACGCAGTGCCATAGGGGACCGCACCGCCACTTCCCAGCAAATTAGGGACACTGTTGAAACTTCCTGGCAGATTAAAACTGTGTGCCCTACCGAGACTCGAACTCGGGACCTATGCCTTTCGCGGGCAAGTGCTCTACCATCTGAGCTACCGAAGCACGACTCACGCTCGGTACTCACAGCTTTACTTCTGCCAGTATCTCGCCTCCTGCCTTCCAAACTTTACAGAAGCTCTTCTGCGAAACTTGCAGAACTAGCACTCCTGAAAGAAAGGATATAGCGGAGACATGGCTTAGCCACAGCCTGGGGGATGTTTCCAGAATGAGATTTTCACTCTGCAGCGGAGTGTGCGCTGATATGAAACTTCCTGGCAGATTAAAACTGTGTGCCCGACCGAGACTCGAACTCGGGACCTTTGCCTTTCGCGGGCAAGTGCTCTATATCCTTTCTTTCAGGAGTGCTAGTTCTGCAAGGTTCGCAGAAGAGCTTCTATAAAGTTTGGAATGCAGGAGGCGAGATACTGGCAGAAGTAAAGCTGTGAGTACGGGGCGTGAGTCGTGCTTCGGTAGCTCTGATGGTAGAGCACTTGCCCGCGAAAGGCAAAGGTCCCGAATTCGAGTCTCGGTCGGGCACACAGTTTTAATCTGCCAGGAAGTTTCATATCAGCGCACACTCCGCTGCAGAGTGAAAATCTCATTCTGGAAACATCCCCCAGGCTGTGGCTAAGCCATGTCTCCGCTATATCCTTTCTTTCAGGAGTGCTAGTTCTGCAAGGTTCGCAGAAGAGCATCTGTAAAGTTTGGAAGGCAGGAGGCGAGATACTGGCAGAAGTAAAGCTGTGAGTACCGGGCGTGAGTCGTGCTTCGGTAGCTCAGATGGTAGAGCACTTGCCCGCGAAAGGTCCCGAGTTCGAGTCTCGGTCGGGCACACAGTTTTAATCTGCCAGGAAGTTTCATATCAGCGCACACTCCGCTGCAGAGTGAAAATCTCATTCTGGAAACATCCCCCAGGCTGTGGCTAAGCCATGTCTCCGCTATATCCTTTCTTTCAGGAGTGCTAGTTCTGCAAGGTTCGCAGAAGAGCTTCTGTAAAGTTTGGAATGCAGGAGGCGAGATACTGGCAGAAGTAAAGCTGTGAGTACGGGGCGTGAGTCGTGCTTCGGTAGCTCTGATGGTAGAGCACTTGCCCGCGAAAGGCAAAGGTCCCGAATTCGAGTCTCGGTCGGGCACACAGTTTTAATCTGCCAGGAAGTTTCATATCAGCGCACACTCCGCTGCAGAGTGAAAATCTCATTCTGGAAACATCCCCCAGGCTGTGGCTAAGCCATGTCTCCGCTATATCCTTTCTTTCAGGAGTGCTAGTTCTGCAAGGTTCGCAGAAGAGCTTCTGTAAAGTTTGGAAGGCAGGAGGCGAGATACTGGCAGAAGTAAAGCTGTGAGTACCGGGCGTGAGTCGTGCTTCGGTAGCTCAGATGGTAGAGCACTTGCCCGCGAAAGGCATAGGTCCCGAGTTCGAGTCTCGGTCGGGCACACAGTTTTAATCTGCCAGGAAGTTTCATATCAGCGCGCTCTCCGCTGCAGAGTGAAAATCTCATTCTGGAAACATCCCCCAGGCTGTGGCTAAGCCATGTCTCCGCTATATCCTTTCTTTCAGGAGTGCTAGTTCTGCAAGGTTTGCAGAAGAGCTTCTGTAAAGTTTGGAAGGCAGGAGGCGAGATACTGGCAGAAGTAAAGCTGTGAGTACCGGGCGTGAGTCGTGCTTCGGTAGCTTAGATGGTAGAGCACTTGCCCGCAAAAGGCAACGGTCCCGAGTTCGAGTCTCGGTCGGGCACACAGTTTTAATCTGCCAGGAAGTTTCATATCAGCGCACACTCCGCTGCAGAGTGAAAATCTCATTCAGGGACACTGTTGCTCCTGAGGTATCGGCGAGGACCATTCGCAACCGTCTCCATGAAGCTGGGCTACGGTCCCGCACACCGTTAGGCCGTCTTCCGCTCACGCCCCAACATCGTGCAGCCCGCCTCCAGTGGTGTCGCGACAGGCGTGAATGAAGGGACGAATGGAGACGTGTCCTCTTCAGCGATGAGAGTCGCTTCTGCCTTGGTGCCAATGATGGTCGTATGCGTGTTTGGCGCCGTGCAGGTGAGCGCCACAATCAGGACTGCATACGACCGAGGCACACAGGGCCAACACCCGGCATCATGGTGTGGGGAGCGATCTCCTACACTGGCCGTACACCTCTGGTGATCGTCGAGGTGACACTGAATAGTGCACGGTACATCCAAACCGTCATCGAAGCCATCGTTGTACCATTCCTAGACCGGCAAGGGAACTTGCTGTTCCAACAGGACAATGCACGTCCTCATGTATCCCGTGCCACCCAACGTGCTCTAGAAGGTGTAAGTCAACTACCCTGGCCAGCAAGATCTCCGGATCTGTCCCCCATTGAGCATGTTTGGGACTGGATGAAGCGTCGTCTCACGCGGTCTGCACGTCCAGCACGAACGCTGGTCCAACTGAGGCGCCAGGTGGAAATGGCATGGCAAGCCGTTCCACAGGACTACATCCAGCATCTCTACGATCGTCTCCATGGGAGAATAGCAGCCTGCATTGCTGCGAAAGGTGGATATACACTGTACTAGTGCCGACATTGTGCATGCTCTGTTGCCTGTGTCTATGTGCCTGTGGTTCTGTCAGTGTGATCATGTGATGTATCTGACCCCAGGAATGTGTCAATAAAGTTTCCCCTTCCTGGGACAATGAATTCACGGTGTTCTTATTTCAATTTCTAGGAGTGTATTTTACGTATACAGTTGTAAATATAAATCACAAAACATTATAATTAATTTAGCAATATCAACTCAAAACTTCAATGTCCTTGTACTAGTGTAAAAGGCATTACAGTTGTGTAAATGGATATATGATCCTTTCCAAACATCGGACACCATCGTCAAATGTTACGATGCCATCATAGCATCTGTGATACTCATATGTTTGTAAGCTGTTTGTATGTATCGAAAGATGTGGTGCGTGGTAGAAATTATTTCAGTGTCAAATCTAAAGTGTTCAGTGAGAACTATTTACGTGTGCAACAACAAGAATGCAGTGGGAATGCATTTACATTTGTTGGACGAATGTCATGAAAACAAACACTCGAAACCGACGTTTCACGTAAGTCACAGGCAACGAAAATCTGCAATGCAACCATTTGTGTGTGGCGTGTTTATAATTATGTATTATTTATATTTTCGGACAATTGACCTATAAAAGACACACCACATGTCATAAAGAAAGCGTGTAAACCGTCTGAGGATGAATCACAACGATTCGAAACCGGTACCCTTTGAATAAAGGAACTGAAAGTAAATTTGTGGCTGGTTGCTGCCGTAACACCATCAACATTTGTCTTCAAACAACAGCCATGGTCTCCATGATGTCATCATATGACAAAATTGCAATCAGAATGAGACTTCACTCTTGTTACTTTTCTAGAGAGACGATTCGGAATGTGAACTGGACCATTACATTCTACTTATATTACGTGTTACCTGTGGTGATTTGTTGCTCTCATCCACATTCTGTGTTCCAAACCGTTTAGCTTCCGTGACTTCGTCTTCTTTCTACTGAGAGAAGGCGTTGTGTTCCTTTCGTGTCGTTGCGTTTGGCCACGTCACTGAGGATTGTGCTTTAGATCTTAGTGGGTGTCATCGGTTGCGTCTATACCAGGAACGCGCGTATTATTCGAGATGAGCCAAAAGGGCTGGATTTCGTCGTTTATTGCCGATGGTCAATGCGTTAGGTATTTTGCATGGTGGCAATGAGTTTGGCCACACAACTGAGGACCTGTGCCTCCGTTTTTTCCTATGGTGGGTGTTTTGATGTATGGCGCCATTGGAGCGCGTGTTACTCGAGGCAAGTCTAAAAGGCTTGGTCCCCGCAAGGATAGCGGTCCGACCCCATTCTTGCTGTGAAAGATATCTCTGAACCTCCTACGTCTTAGCACGCGTGCAAAGCGGTCACACGGTCTCTCTCTCTCTCTCTCTCTCTCTCTCTCTCTCTCTCTCTCTCTCTCTCTCTCTCTCGCTGTGACGTCGTTTATCGCGCACTGAGTGCAGGGCACAATTAATTCTGACAACATGACACGAAGAAGGAATAAAATAGGTCAATCAAGAAGAAGAATATGACGGTTTGGTTCCCATGGAAGGAGCAGCATATAGTGTAGTGCACAAATGAACACAGTTATGCTTATAATGTCTGATCGCTGTATCTTATCTCATTGAATTAGAAATTCGAAGCACTTGGTTAACATGGCTTCAGATTAGGAATAGAATTGAACTGACGAGGGCTTAAATCAGGGGAGTGTAGTAGGTGGTATAGCACTTAGCAGCCCCATCAGTGAAACAAATCAGTAACAGCTTGCACATCACGTGCTTCAGTATTGCCCTGCAAAATGATGACAGCATACAGACAGAAGTCATGACACTTTCTGCAGGACCTGACCATCATTTTGCAGGGCAATGCTACAGCACCTACAGTGCAGGCTGTTACTGATTTGTTTCACTGATGGGGCTGCTAAGTGCTATACCACATATTGCACTCCCTTGACTTAAAACCTCGTACGTTCAACTCGATTTCTAAACTGAAGGAAACACTTCAGGGCATTATCTTCAGAACAGCTGCAAATTTGTTGGGCAATAGACCGCACCTCTCGAACTGTCAACACAACTGGAAGTGCTAAGAGTATCCTACGACTTCCACATGGCTGGCAACGGGTTCTACACAATGCTGGTGATTACTTTGAAGGTCATTAAACCTTTAATCCGTATCTATTTTGTACGAGCTGTAAATAATAGTTGCCACTATTAAAGTTCCAACACTCGTAAGTGACGTATATGAGTTGTAAGAGACCGATCGCTTTGCGCAATGCGATGAATTTGTCCAGGCAGCGCTCAGGCGTCTGGTGACAAGAGAAGTCAACGCGCGAGGGAGAGAAGAGTGAGGCAAGTATCGCACAGGAAAAAGACGAGTTGACATGCAGAGACCTCTGCAAAAAGCAGTCCTCCTAGAGGGCGGACGGGCGCGGTTAAACGTGACCACCCTGTTGAGGGACTTAGGCAGCCACGTGCCTAACCGGCTCACCGGCAGATCCTTTATCTGTGACTAAGAAGAGATGAGATAGACTGGCGTGCGTGAGGGTGGCGAGACACGCGGGTTCCCTTTCACCACGACAGAGAACGGTGGGCAGTGACAAGGCAGAGCTGTAATGTAGACCAGTTTCTCCACTAAAGGCCCACTTAAGGAACGGAGACCAGACTGATGTGAAAAGAGACTCAGCGTTACATCCTTACACCGAGCGTGTATGTAAGCGACCATTCGGCCATTCTGTAACTATCTGACCTAGGAACGGAATTCATATAGTATCCAAATTTCTCCTTGGGAGAACCACGCCTTTTACCGGCCATTACGATGTTCTTTTTTATCACCAGTAGCAACAGATCTATCACATTGTATAGTAGTATCCAGAACCTCAAGAACTATTCCAGCCACATATTGCCTATCTGCACGTACAAGAGACATTCCTTCTCACTGTCATCTGACAGTTGAAAGTAATACCAATGGCCCAGACAAGACCGATGACATCATCATGAAATAACAAGCCCTTAGTCATAGCATTGTCAAAGAGTCCCTTATACTGAGCCTTCCGTGCTGCCTGGCAAATAGTCGACCTCTGTGCTTGCTGAAGTCATGTGCGGCTCCACCTCCGCGGAGAGCCCCACGGTACAGTCCAGCTAACTCCCACGACTGAAGGAAGGATGTCCGGCATCGCTTACGAATGTACCACACACCGTGCTACATCTGCAGATAATCTTGTTTCTACCTGTGAGATCTGCAGTCTGCCTTCTGCACCGCATCCAAGCACAACTTTCTTCGACTGCCGGAAGTAAGTGACATACCAAAAAAATTGTTCTTTGTTGTGTCAATGAGTGACGAAAACCGCATTGTAACTAACGTTTATCTCCATGCCTAGGACACTGATGTGACAGCTATCTACAAGTGTAAATTTTTTGGAAAAGTCTGTGTTAACTACGACGTAAACATGTTGTCTCTTATGTAAATCTTGTTCTTAACTTATCGCATCTACGCTTTACTTCTCACATGCGACACAGTGACAAATGATGTACAGATGTCATATTCACTATTCTTTACACTGTTTGGTAACTTATTCTTCGTTATTTTATTGCAAACTATGTGTGTGTATATGGAGCTACAATAGTGCCTTTGTGTAAAGTACTTGGTATGAAAGAAACTTCAGTCAAGCAGAAATTTTGTACGGATTTGGGTTTTTCAGGCAGATCATTGTCAAAGGTGTTCAGTATTTTTGTAAGTGTAATAGATACGATTGTACTGGAATAATTATAACAGTGATCTCCACAAGTGAGTGAGTGTTGCTCTGCTTGTAAAATGTAAACTTTCACGGCCGGAACTGTCATGATTAATAAAATTCTTTTCCGGGCTGTTATGCCGTGGTCTGATGGATTTCGCATTGTAACCCAACGTTTCGTCCTTCGTCCCCATCTGCGGAGGACATCTTCAAGGGGGTTCGTGGCTTCAGTAGTGAGACAGTGTGTGTTTCGGAAGTTAACAGAAGCCACGAACCCCCTTGAAGATGTCCACCGCAGATGGGGACGAAATGTTGGGTTACAATGCGAAATCCATCAGACCACGGCATAATAGCCCGGAAAAGAATTTTATTAATCATGTTGCTCTGCTGCAGACAACCGTGTTCCCATTTAATTTTGATTGTCAGCAAAAAGGTAAATCTGTTAGATGTAGTTACTGTGACCAGAAGATCCATGAATTTATAGAGATATGTAAACAGACATAATTCGGAACTGCTGTCGGCAACAACTGTAAAAGACAACAAGGTTCTGGCGCAGTTGTTAAATCGCTCACTGCTGCTAAAATGGCAGGATATCAAGATATAACTGAGTTTTAAAGGGGTGTTATAGTCGTCGTACGAGCGGTGGGACACAGCATCCCCGAGGTAATGATGAAATTGGGAATTTTCTGGTACGACCATTCCACGAGTGTACCTTGAACATCAGGAATCCAGTAAAACGTCAAATCTCCGACACTACTGCGGCCGTAAGAAGATAGTGCAAGAACGGGACCAAAGGCGACTGAAGATGAACGTTCAATGATAGCAGTGCAACCCTTCCGCAAATTGCTGCAGATTTCAACGCTGGGCCATCAACAAGTATCAGCTTGCCAAACATTCAACGCGACATCGTCGATATGGGCTTTTAGAGCCGAAGGCCCGCTCGTGTACCATTAATGATTGCACGACACAAAGCTTTACGTTTCAATAGGGACCTGGTCTGACAAATCTTGTTTCAAATTTTATCGAGCAGATGGACGTATATGGGTATGGAGACAACCTCATGAATCCATGGAACCTGCATGACAGCAGGGGACTGTTCAACCTGGCTGAGGCTCTATAATGGTGTGGGGCGTGGGCAGTTGTGGTCATATTGGAACCCTGATACGTTTAGACGCGACTATGACATGTGACTCGTATGTAGGCATCCTGTCTGATCACCTGCATCCATTCATGTCCGCTGTGCATTCCGACTGACTTGGGCAAATCCAGCAGGACACCACACCCGTCCAGAATTGCTACACTCTTCTGAATTTGAACACTTCTGCTGGCCACCAAACTACCCACACATGAACATTATTGGCATACCTGGGATGCCTTGCAACGTGCTCTTCAGAAGAGATCTCTACCGCCTCGTACTCTTACGGTTTTATGGGCAGCCCTCCAGGATTCATGGTGTCAGTTCTCTCCAGCACTACTTAAGACGAAACTTCCTGCCAGATTAAAACTGTGTGCCAGACCGAGACTCAAACTCGGGACCTTGGCCTTTCGTGGGCATTTGCTGTACCATCTGAGCTACCCAAGCACGACTCACGCCCAGTACTCACAGCTTTACCTCTACCAGTATCTCTTCTCCTACCTTCCAAACTTCACAGAAGGTAGGACACGAGATACGAAATGTTACAGATATTAATGATAATCTACATAGCTATAGGCCATATACACATGTTTGCAAGTCCAAAAAAATACACAATAGTGCGCTTTTTGGTCACAGGACAATAAATGGCGTGGTTCTGTCCACAGTTTTCGTTTGATGGAGCATATATGTTTTCTGATGGTGGATGTGGAATAAACAAAAATACAACCATTTCGTACGTATTAAGTGAAATTTCTACATCTTTGCCTTAATTGTAAGCTTTGGCATCGAACTTTCACCGGACTTTACTCTTACTTTAATGCATACGCTGCAACAACTAATTTTTACCTCCCCAGTCTCTCAAAACACAACTTCGTTAGAGGGCATCTGATCCCGTCACTCGGTCATTTTCGCCCTGGCAGTGCTACTTTATAACAACATGCTCGTGCATTCAGCTTCCGTACTAAGTGAAGACTAGCCTCAGTCCGCCACGCTAGAAGAGGGAACGAGTTGCCCGTGACCTAAGCACGGTACATTTACATTATTTGCATATTAAAACATTTTAGAAGCCTTGTCATTCAATTCGTTATCTGCAGTCTACAGTGTGCAAAATTGTTATAGACAATACTAGATATTGTATGTTTCTGTGAAGTATAAATGTACGTAAATCAGTTAAAAATGCAAATCAGGTAAAAAATTATAACTCCTGGAAGTTCTAGCAAATCAGTACACTAATGGAAATGCTTAACTAGTAAGCATGATACATTATAAATGCCCTGATGTTAACTACAAATATATGAACTCTAGATTTTCAATAAAACCAGATTACTACGTGAAAAACTGCTACCTTAATTTTCGGATCACTGTACAGTGGCTGAGCACGCCAGCTCTCTATGGAATCCAATGTGACATCTCTGTTGGTCCACCTCACAATGTCTTCGTCAAAGTCGTTTAGTTTGGTTAAAGAACTTCCTTATTTATAATTTTTTCCTGGAAGAATCTACAGTCGCCTATTTTCCTTCACGTCACATACAATAGATACTTCTTAAACCAACCCCACAAGCTGCAGAACCAATGACCCATACATTGGCAAGACTGTTTTTTTCCTAATGTTTTTTTCTCGGTAATATATCGCTCTATTTCTTGAGATCATAGCTACTGATTAAGTCTACCTTTAGCAAATCTTTTATAATGAACTTCCATCTAGAGGCCAACACTTCACCATCATTGCTTACAACATGTTTTAAATATCTATAGACACTGTGCATTATGGATTTGCTTTGTCGCCAAAGCTATGCTGCCCTTTTAAGTCACATTGTCCCTGCTGTCAAAATGCGTTTTGACGGAGTTCCTTGTAAACCTGACCTACATAGCACAAGAGAAACCTCTCTTTTTCTGCTTTTCCATTTTCAGCTTAACAAACACTGCCACGCAATGATGCTCTGCTGGCGCTGGAACTAGACATCTATGGATGCTCAGCGTTGCCATTCTGGAATACTACAGACGGGGCGCCACGCAAGATTAGGTACAAGAGCCGCTTCAGTGCATTTGCAGGCACCCACGAGTATGCTTGACCGGACCTGTAGTGAATGGACTTGTACTAATTCCGTTTCTGGCCTCTTGTAGCTGTGTCCAGCGAATCGGAAAAATATGCGAGGGCGCTTCCAAGTGCTAGACAGTAAACTGCCAAATTAATGTGATTAAAGCCAATCCCGAAACCCTCTTTCAACACCACTGTCATTCCTTTTCACCACTCAACGATGACGTCGCAAGTACGCAGCTGAACATTATGGGCTGAAGCACCTGGCGTGACTCCCATGATTTCAAAAGTAGACCTGCCTGAGATATCTCTCATGAATTTTATTTTGGACGTGATCTAAGTAACAATGCTATCTAGCCAAATTCAATAAGGATTTCCTGAGATGATGTCCGATCAGTTGAAACGTTGGCTTTTGAAATTATTACTATGGATATTGTTAGTCTTTGTGTCTGCAACGATTTCTTAACATTTATTTGCTGTAGTTCTATGAACAGAAGCAAATTTGTCACTTGGGGAAGAGTTAAATAGGGTGGGTGGGGGTAAGAGAATGCATTTTTGGTTGCACTACATGTTTAAAAAAATCTTCCAGCAATATAATGTGAACCATGCATACAACAAATAGTTCAACGTATTGCTAATATTGTGTAAAAGTTTCATTGTAATCGGATTATTACTGGAGGAGTAAGAAAGGTTTTACTGAAAAATAAATTCTGTACACTGTTACTCCTTGCTGTAGGGTAAGAGTAGACGTTGTTGTTGTTGTTGTCTTCAGTCCTGAGACTGGTTTGATGCAGCACTCCATGCTACTCTATCCTGTGCAAGCTTCTTCATCTCCCAGTACCTACGGCAACCTACATCCTTCTGAATCTGCTTAGTGTATTCATCTCTTGGTCTCCCTCTCCGATTTTTACCCTCCATGCTATCCTCCAATATTAATTGGTGATCCCTTGATGCGTCAGAACATGTCCTACCAACCGATCCCTTCTTTTGGTCAAGTTGTGCCACAAACTTCTCTTCTCCCCAATCCTATTCAATACTTCCTGATAAGTTATGTGATCTACCCATCTAATCTTCAGCATTCTTCTGTAGCACCACATTTCGAAAGCTTCTATTCTCTCCTTGTCCAAACTATTTATCGTCCATGTTTCACTTCCATACATGGCTACACTCCATACAAATACTTTCAGAAATGACTTCCTGACACTTACATCTATACTCGATGTTAACAAATTTCTCTTCTTGAGAAACGCTTTCCTTGCCATTGCCAGTCTACATTTTATATCCTCTTTACTTCGACCATCATCAGTTATTTTGCTCCCCAAATAGCAAAACTCCTTTACTACTTGAAGAGTTTCATTTCCTAATCTAATTCCCTCAGCATCACCCGACTTAATTCGATTACATTCCATTATTCTCGTTTTGCTTTTGTTGATGTTCATCTTATATCCTCCTTTCAAGACACTGTCCATTCCGTTCAACTGCTCTTCCAATTCCTTTGCTGTCTCTGACAGAATTACGATGTCATCGGCGAACCTCAAAGTATTTATTTCTTCTCCATGGGCTTTAATACCTACTCCGAATTTTTCTTTTGTTTCCTTTACTGCTTGCTCAATATACAGATTGAATAACATCGGGGAGAGGCTACAAACCTGTCTCACTCCCTTCCCAACCACTGCCTCCCTTTCATGCCCCTCGACTCTTATAACTGCCATCTGGTTTGTGTACAAATTGTAAATAGCCTTTCGCTCCCTGTATTTTACCACTGCCACCTTTAGAATTTGAAAGAGGGTATTCCAGTCAACATTTTCAAAAGCGTTCTCTAAGTCTACAAATGCTAGAAACGTAGGTTTGCCTTTCCTTAATCTTTCTTCTAAGAAAAGTCGTAAGGTCAGTATTGCCTCACGTGTTCAAGTATTTCTACGTAATCCAAACTGACTTCCCCGAGGTCGGCTTCCACTAGTTTTTCCATTCGTCTGTAAAGAATTCGAGTTAGTATTTTGCAGCTGTGGCTTATTAAACTGATTTTTCGGTAATTTTCACATCTGTCAACACCTGCTTTCTTTGGAATTGTAATTATTATATTCTTCTTGAAGTCTGATGGTATTTCGCCTGTTTCATACATCTTGCTCACAAGATGGTACATTTTTGTCAGGGCTGGCTCTCCCAAGGCCGTCAGTAGCTACAATGGAATGTTGTGTACTCCGGGGGGCTTGTTTCGACTCAGGTCTTCCAGTGCTCTGTCAAACTCTTCACGCAGTATCGTATCTCCCATTTCATCTTCATCTACATCCTCTTCCATTTCCATAATATTGTCCAGAAGTACATCGCCCTTATATAGAACCTCTATATACTCCTTCCACCTTTCTGCTTTCCGTTCTTTGCTTAGAACTGGGTTTCCATCTCAACTCTTGATATTCATACAAGTGGTTCTCTTTTCTCCAAAGGTCTCTTTAATTTTCCTGTAGGCTGTATCTATCTTACCCCTAGTGAGATAAGCCTCTACATCCTTACATTTGTCCTCTAGCCATCCCTGCTTAGCCATTTTGCACTTCCTGTCGATCTCATTTTTGAGACGTTTGTATTCCTTTTTGCCTGCTTCATTTACTGCATTTTTATATTTTCTCCTTTCATCAATTAAATTCAATATTTCTTCTGTTACCCAAGGATATCTACTAGCTCTTGTCTTTTTACCTACTTTATCCTCTGCTGCCTGCACTACTTCATCCCTCAAAGCTACCCATTCTTCTTCTACTGTATTTCTTCCCCTGTTTCTGTCAATTGTTCCCTTATGCTCTTCCTAAAACTCTGTACAACTTCTGGTTCTTTCAGTTTATCCAGGTCCCATCTCCTTAAATTCCCACCTTTTTGCAGTTTCTTCAGTTTTAATCTACAGTTCATAACCAATAGATTGTGGTCAGAGTCCACATCTGCTCTTGAAAAGTCTTACAATTTCAATCCAGGTTCCTAAATCCCTTTCTTACCATTATATAATCTATCTGAAACATGTGAGTATCTCCAGGCTGCTTCCATGTATACAACCTTCTTTTATCATTCTTCAACCAAGTGTCAGCTATGAAGTGCTCTGCTCAAAATTCTACCAGGCAGTTTCCTCTTTCTTTTCTGAGCCCGAATCCATATTCACCTACTACGTTTCCTTCTCTCCCTTTCCCACTACAGAATTTCAGTGACCCATGACAAATAAATTTTCGTCTCCCTTCACTATCTGAATAATTTCTTTTATTTGGTCATACATTTCTTCAATTTCTTCGTCATCTGCAGAGCTAGTTGGCATATAATCTTGTATTAGTGTAGTAGGTGTGGGCTTCGTATCTATCTTGGCAACAATAATGCGTTCACTGTGCTGTTTGTAGTAGGTTACCCGCATTCCTATTTTCCTATACATTATTAAACCTACTCCTGCATTACCCCTATTTGATTTTGTGTTTATAACCCTGTAGTCACCTGACCAGAAGTCTTGTTCCTCCTGCCACCGAACTTCACTAATTCCCACTATATCTAACTTTAACCTATCCATTTCCCTTTTCAAATTTTCTAACCTACCTGCCAGATTAAGGGATCTGACATTCCACGCTCCGATCCGTAGAACGCCAGCTTTCTTTCTCCTGATAACGGCATCCTCTTGAGTAGTCCCCGCCCGGAGATCCGAATGAGGAACTATTTTACCTCCGGAATATTTTACCCAAGAGGACGCAATCATCATTTAATCATACAGTAACGCTGCATGCCCTCGGGAAAAATTATGGCTGTAGTTTCCCTTTGCTTTCAGCCGTTCGCAGTACCAGCACAGCAAGGCCGTTTTGGTTATTGTTACAAGGCCAGATCAGTCAATCATCCAGACTGTTGCCCTTGCAACTACTGAAAAGGCTGCTGCCCCTCTTCAGGAACCACACGTTTGTCTGGCCTCTCAACAGATACCCCTCCGTTGTGGTTGTACCTACGGTACGGCTATCTGTATCGCTGAGGCACGCAAGCCTCCCCACCAACGACACGGTCCATGGTTCGTGGGGGGGAGAGTAGACAAGCCTGGGTAAAAGTACGTAGTAACTAGTTTTAACCCCAACTGAAGAAAATAAAAAGAGTTACAAATAAATACAATGAAAAACAATTTAGGAACTCTTTATTTTTCGATAATTTCGAAAAGTAAGGGAGTAAGTCAGCAAAATCTTTTATGGAAGCAAATACAGTGCTGCAGTATTGCCTATACTTCCTCCAATGGGAAGGTTCTTCTGATTCGGTGTAGAAGCTGTCTAACTTTGCCTGTTTTAAGACGTTTTATAAAGGCTCCCTCTGTACATTCAGTAGCTTTGGATGATTGCCGTATTCAGCTCCCATTTTTATTAATGTCACGAACTTTGTTATTGGTTGATGAGTTGATGTTTTCAATCGGTTTCTGGAAAAAGGTATGGCAGTACGGAAGACGTGATTGCACTTGAAGTGTGTTTGAGAGGTAGGTATGTTTGAAGAATCCACAACCCAACGAAAGAAAAAAACGCCAGAAAAGATGAATAGTGAGACGTCTAAGGTAAGTAAACACCAACAAAATATATTGAATACGCCAGAAGGTACTAAAAGGTCAAGGGACAGATTATACGGTAAAAGTTTGCAAGTAGTTTCTTTATGAGCTAAAGGACACCCTATGACCTTCTGCCACAAAAAACCTGCGTACCTTGACGAGTTTCTGCTATTTTTTTTTTTTTAGAACTATACAGATAACACACAGAACTGGAGACCTGGAGTTCAAAAAGAATTTTGGAAGCTTACAGCCGATTGTTCCACTTTCGAATTTATCCAGTTTTTATATTTAGATTCACCCAACACTAAACTAATTTTATGTCAAAAACGTAAAAAAGTGCCTTACCGCTTATTATCTAACTGTAAGTGACCTACTGCCATCAGGTTCTAGAGTAGAACTGATAAGTTGATGGCCGGCCGTGGTGGCCGAGCGGTTCTAGGCGCTACAGTCGGAACCACGCGATCGCTACGATCGCAGGTTCGTATCCTGCCTCGGGCATGGATGTGTGTGATGTCCTTAGGTTAGTTAGGTTTAAGTAGTTCTAAGTTCTAGGGGACTGATGACTTCAGCAGTTAAGACCCATAGTGCTCAGATCCATTTGAACCGTTTGATAAGTTGATGATGCACGCTCTGTCTGGTGCGAGAATGGTGGACTTTTGCTTTAGGGACATGAAAACTTTATGTGCACTGTCCCATGTTTACTTCCAAACCCCGGCCACCCAAACGTACAGTATATATTACACGTGCTCCCGTGTTGATCTCACTGCGGACTTCTAGAATGAGCACACACAACTGGTTTCATCAAAGTGTACGGGCCTGAAGATGGGGTTAACGCAACGTCGAAACTAGTAGTGAAGTAAATAAAAAGTCTTAAGTGCAGCTGGACGAAATTAATTTTTAATAAAAATTGTACCAGCTGTGTCCCACCTTCATCCAGTTTAAATATGGATTTACGAAGAGTATTGTATATATGTTTCACTACTTGCTCTACAATTTACAGTTGTTTATCAAGATGGTTCAAATGGCTCTAAGCACTACGGGACTTAACAGCGGAGGTCGTCAGTTCCCTAGAACTTAGAACTACTTAAAACTAACTAACCTAAGGACATCAGACACATCCATGCCCGAGGCAGGATTCGAACCTGCGACCGCAGCGGTAGCGCGGTTCCAGACTGAAACGCCTAGAACTGCTCGGCCACTCTTGCCGGCTAAGTCTTTTATCGTATTAGAGAAGAATGGTACTGCAAGTACACGAAAAAATCAAATATTAGGCCCGAAACAATTACGAACTGGGAATTTTTTGTGCTTTTCTTTCGAATACATTAACACTACCGAGGTGTCACTACGTTAACGAAGGATGAAGAAACGGGTTTCTCAAATTGGGGATCACTGGAAGGTACGGAAATGCGACGCGTTATTCTTGTAATAAATGAGGACCGGGAGTTATCTAAATCAATGACCGCGCGTCGTATGGGGCCTCTCTAGGCACAAGGGATGGTGGGGCCAGCTGGAACCAGGCCGTGATACGGGCTGACCGCTGGACCCAGGGAGCTGGAGTCCGCTAATTGGCCTGTCAAGGCTCCCCTGGCGCAGCGGGACAGCCCGCCAGATGTACGGCTTTTAATCTCAGCCACCGACTGCAGGCTGTCGGCGTTTTTCCTTCTTTCCGGTGCGATACAATCAGTTGAGCCGAAGGCCAGCACTGACCCCGCCCACACTACGGTTTACACGTGTTCAGGATGAGAGATGTCATTCACTGCGTGTCCAGAACAGCTCAGAGCTCTCCAGGCAGAGACGTACATTTTTATGAAAAAGGCAATGTGAACAAGGAAATGACCCGTGTGGCGTTCGCTGTGTTATTCAGTGGTTTGGTATTTAACTAATTTGTAAATGAAAATGATAGTCTTATTTTATTACACTGAGTAATCACTAAATAATTTTTCTCCCGGGTAAAGATTTGGTCAAGTTGCTAAAGAACTACAAGTTAACGTTGTGTTAAAGTGTTGTCTGTAAGTTGTGTAAGTGTCACTAAATCACAGTTCATACAACAGATTCTATACAACTATTGATTATGATGGAAACAGTTATCTTCAGCAAAATGATCATGAAAACCACCGAATATCAGCCGCGCACAACAGTGACGTATGTTACCTGAAACAATATTCTTCGCAACTCGTGCGTAATTAATTTCGGCTCCATATATGAGCGAGAAAAGTTTGTTATAAGGATCGTGCTATGAGCATTGTTTTTGAAGAACCAATCTGATCCGAATTATTTTCATTAAAATGAGTTCGGGACCCCCGGTGCACATTTATTTTTACACATTTTTATTACCATCGGCATTTATGTCTGCAGAGTTGCATAATTAGAATTTGCCGCTGAGATAATTGTTAAGATGGCGGCAGACAATTGATAGAGACTTTCTGTTGTTAGAGCAAATAGGATAAGTATTTGAAATGCTTATTAAACTTTACTTTCGTATTGTGCACTATTTAGACTTCATCAAGCAAACATTTGATTTTCTTCTAAGGAAAACACACACAAAAACGCGATACTAGTCGCTATTATCAATGGCTGCGCTCCTTGCAGCGAAAGGATGTAATTAACACAGATAATGCTTACTGAGATAGGAAATAAAGTTACAAATAATTATTCACTCATATTTATAATAATAAGGAACTTTATTCTCAAGTAATAATTAACAAATAATTACAATTTCTTAACAGACCTCAGTTTGATATGCGTCCGCAACCTACAAAATCCAACTAACAAAAGGTAAAAGCAAAGGAAGACAAACGCAGATCATAAAAGGAATTTACAATTATCATTGTCTTAGTATGATACATATCGATATGTTCAATTAAATCATAAAATATTATATAAATAATTAATATTTATCATCGTTTTCACTATTTTTTCATATCTCGGATAGATAAGGTTTATAACTGTTAGAGACATATATTCCTCTCGTCGCACTGTAGCTAAAATGTATCTCGTGGATGTTACAGATGTCATTCGTTGGGTGTCTAGGACAGTTCAGATCTCTCTAGGCAGGGACGTACGTTTTTATGAGAAAGGTAATGTGAACACGGAAATGACACTTTGTTTCGGAACAACTGGAAAGTAATTCAGTAACCTGTTCTTACGTTTTCGTGTGTTTCACATGTTCGGTCCTTTGTTGCAAGCCAATAAAGCTTGATGTTATTGACATTGCTATTTGCACAACAAAAATTTTCGATGCATCTGTCTTTGTTTCTTTACAGAACGCATCTCAGCAGGAATGTCCAATACTAAGGGATATGACTCGAACGATCATTCGAAGCAAAAAAGTCCAGTAAACATGAGCTACAAAATGCATACCTTAAAAGGAATGTACATTTCATCATTTTCAATACTGTAAAACAAATCTCTTCTACTGCAAGCTTCTTGATTTCTATAATTTGGAAGGAGGTAATACGGAAACAAACAAGAAAGAATGTTCTACTAGAAATTCGCTCTAAAATAAGTACTTTAAGAGCTACGAGCATTTGTTTAATAGATGACATACGTTTCACTGAGCCCAAGGTGAACAATTGCTCATAGCTGTTAAGTTATGCACCTTAGAACCCATGTTGACTAGATATTTGTTACTTGTTTTGGTCCATGCTACGAACTCTTAATGTATGGAAAGAGAATAACTTGCAATAGAACACACTGGTTTCACAGTATCGAAGATGAAGCTACGCTGATAGCTCTTAACGGTGTATATTTTAGAGCCCATGTTTGCTAGACATGTTTACTTCGAAACGTAGTTCCTGTCACATCTCTGAATAGTTACCATTTCTTGAAGTATATCCTGCGTACTTCGCGCGTTTGTTCCACCCAGAAATATCATGGTCTTCAACCCCTACCTTACATCGGACAGGCTTCCTTACCGAGCTTACAACTACAACAGAGGCAATGTATGAGTAAACTATTATAATAATAGCTGTAATAGTCACAAATGTGCTCCACTGCACTAATATGAACTTAATTAAAATTTTGGTAAATGACTTTTACACAAGTTGACTTTACTATCAGTAGAAGCTATGACACCTATAACACCCAGTCACCCTCTTCCTGTTGCCCACCTAACGTTTCTTAGAAGGAACAAAAAGTTGAATTTCAGTATTTCATATGATAACTGATAGAATTTAAAAACTGTAAATGCGTTCGTTATCTACTTTTTAAGAGATATGATCTTGTGTTGTATGGTTAACACAGTAAGCAAAGTATTAAAATTAGAAACTGTGTATATGTCTTGAGCTAGCATACCTCATGGCACACAACGTACATAGAATCTATTCAGGCGTATTCAACATTGAGAGCACTTAGTGATTTCCAACAAACTTTGTGCATGATTTCACATCCTTTGGATTTCGTGTTTTCCTTTGTTTTCCGGTGAATAATCCATAGCAGTAAAACAAAAATTATTATGGTTTTGTGTCTTCAAAATATTTGACATATCCCGTCACTTGTAAAGGAATCAGACGTTTGAAACTGTGTTATAGATGGAAGTTCAATTATTTAAAGAATTTTGGGGGAGGGAGAAGCTCCCTGCCGCCGTTGGATAAGCAGCAGCCAGCAGCAAGTCGCACTCTTAGCTCACTTATTTGTTTCATAGTTTAATTCTTGATTTCTTTGCGTGTTATTTGGCACTTGCGTAGTTTAATTCACAAATTTCGGGCGTATTATAGTATTTGAGAGTTGTAGCATCGCGTTTTAGTGCCTGAATAGTGTGTATTGGCGTAGTCGTCAGTCATCTGTTTGTTTTGAACGGCTTGTGAGATAAAAGACAGGAAAAAATTGTTAAAATGACGAATTACTCTTCCTGTGTCCGGTGTGTATGGTGTACCCTGTGAATGTGGCAGCATGTACATTTCACAGACAATTCGCACGGTTGCGGAGCGTTGTACAAGCACAAAGGGAGCTTGACAAGTCGGCCATAACGGAGCATTGCCTAAAAAATTGACATAAAATACAGTTCGAAAATACAAAAGTGTTTGTTCATGCGTCTACATATTGGGACTCCGTTATAAAGGAAGTGGCCGAGATTCGCTTAAACAACAACAATTTCAATAGAGACCACAGATACACACTCAGCAGGGCATGGGGACGGGCGTTGGACATCGAAAGAAAGCAGAGACAGATGCGCGACGCGGGAGCGGCAGTTTCAAACGTGGCGCCTGCCTCTGGCGCCACCTGACGTCAGCGGTGCTGCCACGAGCTGCCCGGGTCGACTTACGCGCGCGAGCCACATTGGATCGATCTGATTGGCTGCTGATGATGTCATCATGCCTATATAAGCGAGAGACCGTAACAGCCACGAACCCCTCCTCTCTTCATCCCGCCACTTCCCCTGCTGCCCCTTGCTCACCCCTCCTTTTCTATCCTCTCTGACCTTTCCCTCGGCAGGTCCCACCTGGCAGTTTTATTCTTCATCGTGTGTGCTCGAAGTGGTTTGTAAGTGTGTTGTTCTGGAGTGTTTTGTATACTATGGACGACTTTTAACCTGTGCATGCCCATTCAGTGTCTTCTGTGTGTTTTAAGAATCGCCAACTGTGTTTTTTAACTTTCTGGTGACTTTTTTAACAGTCCTCCATGAACGTCTCCATGTCAGTCTACTTTTACCTCCATTTTCTCCCATTATTCTGTGTTAAGTTCCCCCTTTTTATTGCCTTATGTACACTGCTGGAAATGGAAAAAAGAACACATTGACACCGGTGTGTCAGACCCACCATACTTGCTGCGGACACTGCGGGAGGGCTGTACAAGCAATGATCACACGCACGGCACAGCGCACACACCAGGAACCGCGGTGTTGGCCGTCGAATGGCGCTAGCTGCGCACCATTTGTGCACCGCCGCCGTCAGTGTCAGCCAGTTTGCCGTGGCATACGGTGCTCCATAGCAGTCTTTAACACTGGTAGCATGCCGCGACAGCGTGAACGTGAACCGTATGTGCAGTTGACGGACTTTGAGCGAGGGCGTATAGTGGGCATGCGGGAGGCCGGATGGACGTACCGCCGAATTGCTCAACACGTGGGGCGTGAGGTCTCCACAGTACATCGATGTTGACGCCAGTTGTCGGCGGAAGGTGCACGTGCCCGTCGACCTGGGACCGAACCGCAGCGACGCACAGATGCACGCCAAGACCGTAGGATCCTACGCAGTGCCGTAGGGGACCGCACCGCCACTTCCCAGCAAATTAGGCATACTGTTGCTCCTGGGGTATCGGCGAGGACCATTCGCAACCGTCTCCATGAAGCTGGGCTACGGTCCCGCACACCGTTAGGCCGTCTTCCGCTCACGCCCCAACATCGTGCAGCCCGCCTCCAGTGGTGTCGCGACAGGCGTGAATGGAGGGACGAATGGAGACGTGTCGTCTTCAGCGATGAGAGTCGCTTCTGCCTTGGTGCCAATGATGGTCGTATGCGTGTTTGGCGCCGTGCAGGTGAGCGCCACAATCAGGACTGCATATGACCGAGGCACACAGGGCCAACACCCGGCATCATGGTGTGGGGAGCGATCTCCTACACTGGCCGTACACCTCTGGTGATCGTCGAGGGGACACTGAATAGTGCACAGTACATCCAAACCGTCATCGAACCCATCGTTCTACCATTCCTAGACCGGCAATGGAACTTGCTATTCCAACAGGACAGTGCACGTCCGCATGTATCCCGTGCCACCCAACGTGCTCTAGAAGGTGTAAGTCAACTACCCTGGCCAGCAAGATCTCCGGATCTGTCCCCCATTGAGCATGTTCGGGACTGGATGAAGCGTCGTCTCACGCGGTCTGCACGTGCAGCACGAACGCTGGTCCAACTGAGGCGCCAGGTGGAAATGACATGGCAAGCCGTTCCACAGGACTACATCCAGCATCTCTACGATCGTCTCCATGGGAGAATAGCAGCCTGCATTGCTGCGAAAGGTGGATATACACTGTGTTAGTGCCGACATTGTGCCTGCTCTGTTGCCTGTGTCTATGTGCCTGTGGTTCTGTCAGTGTGATCATGTGATGTATCTGACCCCAGGAATGTGTCAATAAAGTTTCCTCTTCCTGGGACAATGAATTCACGGAGTTCTTATTTCAGTTTCCAGGAGTGTATGTAACATTTTATTCTTATTTTAAGTTGTCATGCCACTTGGCGGATGAGCGGCGAATTGTGCCGCTGACAGCCCTCCCCTGCCCATATGGAGCAGGGGAATGAAATCACAATAAAGAAAAAAAAACAGTCCCAGCAGTCAGTGAACTTCTGACGATGATGGTGGAGATTGCCATCGAAAGCTCGAGGATTTTATTCGAATTGACTCGGCTGGAAAACCGAGAACGTTTTATTCATACTCACATCTTAAAGCCACCTGCTCCATATATTGTTGACACATTTGTCAAACCCAAACAATTGCATCAGATTGCTTCAGGGTATAGAGTGACTGATCACTACAAAACAGTCGTTTCAACTCATCCACTGTCCAGTAGGGTCTCCCTTCACATCATGTCAAACGCTCTTTAATATTTACTACAGAAACGCGTAGTTTATGATGAGCTGTTGGACTATTATTTTAAACGAGTACACACAGTCATTCTGCTAGCTGGATTGCTGGTAGCATTATGAACGTCCTTAGTGAATTCCTTCCACTAATTTCACGTCATTTTTTACTACCGCACTCCTCACTGCACGACTGTCCTCTCCGCCAGTACATGTAATGTCCGCCACTGGTAGCTGAAAGGTCAGTGTGACGGATTGTCAATCCCCTGGGCCTGGGTTCGATTCCCGGCTGGGTCGGGGAATTTTCGCCGCCCAGCGACTGAGTGTTGTGCTGTCCTCTTCATCGTCCTATCATCCTCATCGACTGCACATCGCCGAAGTGGCGTCAAATTGAAAGACCGGCACCCGGATAATGATATGCCCGACGGGGTTCCCTAGCCATACGATTGAATTAAATAAAGTAAATTAAATCTGGTTGGTCTTGGTTTAGCTGCGTATGTCTCCACTTTGCAGTCACATCACCAACAGCACAGCTGAGCAGCATTTTAAGGATTAAGTGTTACTTATAAGTGTGTTCCTCAAGTGTCATCCCATGAGTACTCAGCGATCTAAGTCTTTGAGCTCTGCGACCGATCCTTTCCGCAGTTACTTTTTCTCTGCTGCCAATACAGTAGTTCCCGCCCCTTTTTATACTACATTTCGTCACATCTGGTGGTCAGTTACGCATTACTCGAAATTATGCCGAAATATGTACTAAATGCAATGTTCCGGACAGTCGTAATGAAATGATGCCAACAACTTGAGTAGTCTCGCCAAAATGAATGTGATGCTATTCTGGACCTTGCAACATCTGGTTCCCATCACTTCGGCAAGCTGAAGGAACGTGTGGGGAATCAGATTTTTCCAACTACCAGTGATCAGGACGTTCCCACAGCGGTTCCCGAATGACTGTATGACCAAGGAGTGGATTCTTATCGTTGAGGAACTGAAGGACGCGTAGAAAGACCCAAGCGTCGTTTACAGTGAGTTCGTGACAATGGTTAACAATAACGATTTAGAGAAGATTGCTGCATGGTACGTCAGGTGGCAGTTGACGCTAAATAACGAAACGTGTGAGGTGATCCACATTAGTTCCAAAAGAAATCCGTTGGAATTCGATTACTCGATAAATAGTACAATTCTCAAGGCTGTCAATTCAACTAAGTACCTGGGTGTTAAAATTACGAACAACTTCAGTTGGAAAGACCACATAGATAATATTGTGGGGAAGGCGAGCCAAAGCTTGCGTTTCATTGGCAGGACACTTAGAAGATGCAACAAGTCCACTAAAGAGACAGCTTACACTACACTCGTTCGTCCTCTGTTAGAATATTGCTGCGCGGTGTGGGATCCTTACCAGGTGAGATTGACGGAGGACATCGAAAGGGTGCAAAAAATGGCAGCTCGTTTTGTATTATCATGTAACAGGAGAGAGACTGTGGCAGATATGATACGCGAATTGGTATGGAAGTCATTACAGCAAAGACGTTTTTCGTCGCGGCGAGATCGTTTTTACGAAATTTCAGTCACCAACTTTCTCTTCCGAATGCGAAAATATTTTGTTGAGTCCACCCTACATAGTTAGGAATGATCAACAAAATAAAATACGAGAAATCAGAGCTCGAACAGAAAGGTTTAGGTGTTCGTTTTTCCCGCGCGCTCTTAGGGAGTGGAATGGTAGAGAGATAGTATGATTGTGGTTCGATGATCCCTCTGCCAAGCACTTAAATGTGAATTGCAGAGTAGTCATGTAGATGTATGTGTGTGTGTGTCACTATAAAGTATAGTGTAACAGTCAACAAATGCTACTTGGTCTGCCATAACAACGCGTAACTTACTTTTTTGAAGTCCACTCGTACATATCGGAGGGTATTCATTTTATAACCTTTTTTTAATTTGCGATTCGCTTAAGCAGCGAAACACCATGACTAATAAATGTTCACACTTTCCCTCAGATGTAACTGCAAAATGTGTGTCTACTTAAACAATTGTTAGTATTTGGTTCGCAGATGTCGTAAAGGGAACGTTGCGAAAGAGGGTTGGTGACTTGCGGCTCGCCTTGCAACTTGTATTGAAAAAGTTAGATAGCTACTTCTGTGGAAATTTCACTGCGAAGTCTTATCGCCACTTTCCAAGTGGTCCCCGACGCCGTAAAAAGGTATATAGTTCCATTTCTATGTAGACAGAGCGATACATCAGTTACCAATACAACAAATAACTCCTCATTTTGCATACTACCATTGTCTTTAAATTTACGTGTGGAGTTTCCGAGCTACAGGGTTGAGCCGATGTAAGTGTTATTAAGGCAGTAAACTTCTGGTCGTGCACTACCACGCGGTCAGTTAATTGACACTTCGGGGAGCACGAATAGCAGACGAACGGAAGCAATCAAACAGTGTCCGTACATATAACAATGATACAAACAAAGCTGCAGGTATTCCAGATGAATTTTCTCACTAATGATAGCATACTAATTACTGACACATAAGCTATTGCAGAGACTCACCACACCGAGGACATAATAGGGGTCTGCCAGAGTTGCTGATCAAAATGTGCATGAAGAAGGCGGTAAGTAAGGTGACATACTATGACTCCTTACCGGACTGCTTTAAGAAAGAAAGTGGATTTTTAATAAATTTCAAGGAAAATCATACACCGACGAGAAATCTTCTCAAAAAAAAATTTTCCCATCTCCTGCGTTTCGCTTACGTTTATCAGTAACACATCCTTATTATATATATTTGTGTAAGGTCTTTATTATATAATTGCTGTGCGTTCTGCTTTTTTCCTGCATTTTTTCTTTTTCATATTTTTAGTCCTGAAACGCACGTAATTTCTTTCCGCACAAATTCGCGCGATTTGTAATTTCTAACAATAAATTTGCTGCAACGATAGCGTTTCAGTTAACGGATAACGTAACTGTTATTATTTCATTAGAAGGTGAGATGTGGTTATTCTATAGCTATCTACGCGAGATTCTGTTCTGAATTTCTAACGCGTATTCTTTGACGAGCATAAGTATCCAGCGTTATTGCAGCTCTATAACTAATTTTCTAATTCAAGTAAGACCCACATTTCTCTGGCAATATTATCCATGTAAACGCTCAGTGACAATACATTACAATAATTAACTTTAAAAAAATCATAACATTATTAACGGCCTTCGAGAATACACTTCTGCAACATCGACATTGCCACTGATTCATAAAGAATGCCATAAAAAAATATTTTTTACGTTGCTTGAAAGTCAACTTAATTCTAAAATTATCCAGTGTTCTCTTATTGTGGCTAATTCAGAAACTATTGATAGCAAGAAACTTTATCTGATTAAGGAAAAATAAAATCAAAATCTGAGATTTATTTTAAATGATAGACAGTGTAGTTATTGACAGTGGTACATTTCAGACTGTTGGAAGATATTGTACTATCCACATTTATCTTCAATTTTGTCGTGGGAAAAGAAAGTGAGAAACCGAACAAGCAACAACTGGAAACTTCACACACAAACTACCAAATGTGGCCTATGTAGATGACATAGCTGCAAGAAGAAATTACAATGAGTGGCAATGAAACACTGTTCAATAAAGTAAATAAAAACTTCTTGAAAATAAGCATAAAAATTCATGAAGAAAAGGGAGAAGACATGAATATACAAAGAGAAAACATGACTATGGAACAACCTGATGACCTTCACATAGGAAACTATACTTTCAAGAACACTGCGAACTTCAAATACACTCCTGGAAATTGAAATAAGAACACCGTGAATTCATTGTCCCAGGAAGGGGAAACTTTATTGACACATTCCTGGGGTCAGATACATCACATGATCACACTGACAGAACCACAGGCACATAGACACAGGCAACAGAGCATGCACAATGTCGGCACTAGTACAGTGTATATCCACCTTACGCAGCAATGCAGGCTGCTATTCTCCCATGGAGACGATCGTAGAGATGCTGGATGTAGTCCTGTGGAACGGCTTGCCATGCCATTTCCACCTGGCTCCTCAGTTGGACCAGCGTTTGTGCTGGACGTGCAGACCGCGTGAGACGACGCTTCATCCAGTCCCAAACATGCTCAATGGGGGACAGATCCGGAGATCTTGCTGGCCAGGGTAGTTGACTTACACCTTCTAGAGCACGTTGGGTGGCACGGGATACATGCGGACGTGCATTGTCCTGTTGGAACAGCAAGTTCCCTTGCCGGTCTAGGAATGGTAGAACGATGGGTTCGATGACGGTTTGGATGTACCGTGCACTATTCAGTGTCCCCTCGACGATCACCAGAGGTGTACGGCCAGTGTAGGAGATCGCTCCCCACACGATGATGCCGGGTGTTGGCCCTGTGTGCCTCGGTCGTATGCAGTCCTGATTGTGGCGCTCACCTGCACGGCGCCAAACACGCATACGACCATCATTGGCACCAAGGCAGAAGCGACTCTCATCGCTGAAGACGACAGGTCTCCATTCGTCCCTCCATTCACGCCTGTCGCGACACCACTGGAGGCGGGCTGCACGATGTTGGGGCGTGAGCGGAAGACGGCCTAACGGTGTGCGGGACCGTAGCCCAGCTTCATGGAGACGGTTGCGAATGGTCCTCGCCGATACTTATTTTTTTAAATGAACATTTGTATTATTGACTATGGCTTTTCGTAGGAATATTTGTTCTAAGACTGTAATTGCATTATTTGTCCATATTGCCACATACGACGAGGTAATTTTTCTAATTCAGTTTCCTAGTAAGCAGTGCGGAGAAATTTGCTCGTATTAAATCTGTCATGAGAGATTCAGCAAGACGTCTGATGGCTGGCGAAACGGACAATACCGTTTCGTATAATACAAAAATATATGATTTCATTGAGCCGTTTATCAAAGATTTCCGACAAGCGGGACTTCCACCGGCCTCCTAGCACTAAAGGGAAAAGTAGGTAGTATGCGGAAGCGACGCCACAGCGAGGTACAGAGACGACATTTCACGGTGACACTGCCAGCGATACGATTATTGAATTCCAGCTGATTTAACGGTATTCCCATTAATCTTCCTTAAGTCCGTATGCTAATACCTTAACAGACGTTTGTTTTTCTGGCCGTTGGAGAAACTGGATATAATGTACCGTTAAATGGTGAAAATGGAACTGATTCTCCCATAATAAACACTTTAACGACTTGTCACCAATATGAACTCGATATCGTTGGTTTTATGACACCCTAAATTCGACCTTCATTTCTTAGTTATAATTTTACACTGCAGTAAACAGCTATCAACTTTCAGCCACCGTAGGCTTTACTTTGTCAAATTTAAGCGTGCTTTTCGCTTTTTGTCTTTTCGCTGTCAGTGTACAGGTGTTGTTAGTAACCTGTTTTAAATACAGTCAACATTTTGGGATTTCTCATACTGTAAATGTAAATTATTGTTTTTGTCCGTTTCTAGATATGAGTTATGCATCCAGTCGATGACAACATTAGTGTATAGAAGAACGTCAAAGGTTATTGGGGATTTGTCAGATAACGATCATTTTGGGTTTGGCAAATGTAAGGACAGTCGACGAGGTGTTCTGACAGTGCAATTGATCATGAGAGCATGGTTTACGAAAAATCAAGATATCTTCAGAGGTTTCGTCTCTCTAAGAAAAGCATTGAATACAAAATGGTACAAGATTTTCGAGATTTTGAGAGTAATAGGAGTAAGCTGTAGAGTTAGACAAGTAATGCACAATACGTATAAGAAGCAAGAGGGAACAATAAGAATGGAAGACCAAAAATGAAGGATGTAAAAGGGGAAAACAATCTTCGCCACTACTGTTCAGTTAATACATCGAAGACGCAATGGCAGAAATAAAAGATCTAATGAGAACAGTAAATGGACGAAGAATAAAACGCAGAAAGACGAAATTAATGAGAAGTATCAGAAATGAGATTAGCGGTTAAATTAACACGGGAGAACACGAGGCAGACGAGGAAGGAAAATAAAATGTGATGGACGAAGCAAGGAACACTTAGCACTTTAGCACAGGCTAAAAAAAGTTCCCTATATTTTGTAGGTATCGTATCTATATTCTGTTTCTCACATTTAACATTTTTTCTCTGTGAAACCTCTTTTGCCACATACCGTGGACTTTCGAAGTGGTTTATGTCCGTTAGAAACTTGTGGGAATTTGTATTTCTGTGCCCTAGTTCCACATGTGTGCAGTGTCACAACCGTACAATGACTCGGTTTTGTTTTTTCTTAATGTCTACCATTTCCTAACGGGATCTTCGTTCTGCTATTGATTTTATGAGGAATTCATGGAGACGGCGGATCTTGTGTGGAGCTAAGAGCAAAAGCGGCTTACATTCTACAAAAGGCCCCACTCTCACAGCATACATCCTGTACCAAGAGAAACAGTTAACATGGTACATTAGGATGGGTGGAGAGTTAATAATAGCTTTTATGTTCAACATCAGCTTTGAAACTTCATGGGAAGAAACTGGGAATGAGGAGGAAGATTCAAGGGACGGAAATCCAAATTCACTGTATCTGATAAAAGTCAATAATATTACTAAATCCCAATCAATCGGAAATTCCGCAGCCGTACAGGTAATCGCTCTGCACGGGGAGCTGAGCGTGATGCAGTTACTTGGGACTACTGTGGATGGACAATAGGTTCAGGTCCTAGCACTAAAAATGCAATAAAATCGGTATAGTCCGATACGTACAAATTTTTATACACTTATGGATATTAGTTCTACTCAGTGCTTGAATACGGTACTGAATTTCACATGGCACTCGGTACCACACAGAAATGTAAGTTCAACGCGAATAGTCACACAGGAACCTGAATCACGATTCGCACAATTAAAATTTAAAACAGAAGTGAGAGGTATTTCGCTGGAAGCGATCGGTAAACTGAAGAACTTGAGAATTTCACACAGTTATAAGGCCGTACAAACTCTACACTTACGGTCAACAGAAAAAAGGGAAATGTACTCAATTTTCACTCCGCTCAACACAAGCGTGCGTCAATTAATTAATGGACATAGAGGCATGTTCTCAATTTAACTAACAGATATGATGAAGGCACGTGTTACAGGACCCCACAATGCTTAGTTTTCTTTTTCTGTCTTCTATATATGAGGTTTAAAAAGCATATCATGAGAAACTGATATTTAACTTACAGTAAATGAGATCGTTTATATAATTACCAGCCAGAACATTATGACCACCTACCTAACAGCCTGTATGTCCATCTTTGGTGCCGATAACAACGGCTGCGCGTCGTGGCATGGAAGCAATGAGGGCTTGGTAGGTCGTTGGAGGTGTTATCACCACTCCTGCACAGACAAGTCACCCAGTAACGTAAATTCCGAGGATGGGGGCGATTAGCTCTGACGCTACGTTCAATCACATCACAGATGTGTTAGAGCGAGGCGAGATATGGCGAGTTGGAGGCAAGTAAATGAACTAGAACTCGCGACTGTGTTCCTCAAATCACTCCATCATACTCCTGGCCTTGTGGCATGGCGCATCATGTAGCTGAAAAGTGCTACTGCCATCGAAAAACATCTCCGTCATGAAGGCGTGTACCTGCCCTGCAACCAGTGTACGGTAGTTCTTGACCCTCATGGTACCTTGCACGAGTTCTGCTGGACCCACGTATGCCCGCGTGAATGTGTTCCAGAGCATGCCGATGGTCACGTGCGCATTTCCGTCGTAGTTAACGAGGTCGGGCTGTTAACATTGGCACATTCATGGACCGTCGGCTGTGGAGGCCCATCTGCGTGTTCAGAAACTCTTGTACTCTGTCGGGCCTTAGTGTCTGATGTTAGTTCCGCCACATCTCGCCGCATGTCCTGTTTTACCAGTCTGCCCAACGTAAGCCGTCCGACACCTGTAGTGAGGGATCGCCGGCCAGTGCCACGACGTCTGGACGTGATTTCACCTCGGTTTCGCCACGTGTTGAAGACATTCACCGTGGCATTCCTCGAACACCTGACATGTGCAGTTTCCGAAATCGGTCCTGCCGAGCCTTCGGGCTATTACATTCTGTCTCTGTCAAACTCAGATAGATCGCGTGCCTTCCCCATTCAAATCACGGACAGCTCGCTAATTGATACTACACGCAACGCGCGTGTGTCTGGCTAACACTCATTCCTAGCCAGGTGACACTACCATCACCTGGACGGGTTTATATTGACAGCAGGTCAGTGGTCGTAATGTTCTGGCTGATTAGAGTAAGTAAAGAAGTAAAGAAACACGAGGTCTTTTTTTTTGCGTGCTGCGAGGGGAAGTCTTGCTGGTTCGCGTTATCATTCCTCTTCCTGCTACCAACGTGTAAGGACCAATAGATTAGTTTCTCATTAACTAATAATACACTGAATTGATATGGTCAGAGCTGCTCTATATCCTTGTATATAAATGCTACGTAATTATCAGCTTTCCATTGACAGCTATTACGTGAAAGGCGAGGCAGTATTTCAGACGTGGGACTTGTTCGCCATTAGCGCAATATGAAATCCTAATTTATCAGATCATTTTCTTTTATTTGTGCACTAGTGGACCTCTAGTCTCTCAGAAACCATGTCTGGCACTTAATTAACCACACAGCATAACGTGACTGACCAATAGCGTTGCGCACATTCTTCTCAAAATTACTCCAATCCACGTCTTTAACTTCGTGAATACTTCCACTATAAGTCTGAGATTAATTTCAACGATCGGTATCACCATTCTTTGTGAGTAATATACTTTGTGGAGCGAACATTTTCCAGCGAATCACTTTTTTGCTCCCTCCGAAGGTGAATGTAATTACAATCTTTGTTCTATACTTCATTTATCTTCCTTCAGTCTTCACAGTGTTCAATTCAATGTTCAACAGCAAACCTACAACACAGCACCAAAGCCCTCTTTATAGTGGGAAACTTTTAGATTAAAAAAAACGGCATTTGCAGAATATAACATTTCACTATTTATTAGAATAAAGTGCGGTAGATACCTATTGAAATGATTGCGAGAAACCTGATATTTGTGATGAAGTGTGTCCCAAGGAGCATGAATAGTCACGACGTCGTCTTCGGGAACAGAGCGAGTAGGAAACTTTCTAACAGCCTGAACCGAGTTGGGGTTTCCTGGAACAATCGAAAAAGCCGAAAAGAGAACGGAAGCGCTTGACTAATAGAAAAAATCTTAGAAGAGCTGAAGGGCCACGGCTCTACACCACAACTGGTTACAGGTCATTATTGGAAAGGACGAAGGAAAATTTCCAAGACTTTAGTCCGATATGAACATCAATTACCCTTATATTCACACACACAAAAAAAGTTCAAATGTGTGTTAAATCTTATGGGACATAACTGATAACGCCATCAGTCCCTAAGATTATACACTACTTAATCTAAATTATCCTAGGTACGAACACACACACCCATGCCCGAGGGAGGACTCGAACCTCCGCCGGGACCAGCTGCAAAGTCCATGACTGCAGCTCCCCAGACCGCTCTGCTAATCCAGCGCGGCTTACATTCACACATTACAGAGATTATTCATGAAGTGAATTCAGAAAAAGAGAGAGGCACAAATAAAACAAATTTGTTCTACGAATTCTCTCCCGAAGCGGAGGATAAAAAGTATCACAAAAGAAAACTAAATGGTAAGCTAATTACAAAGCACACAAAGAATAACAAATTATATAAGAAAGGCGTACGAAACAAGCCCTTTTCATTGCAAAGAGGGCATTCCTCACTAAGGGAAGTCCGTTAGTGTGAAATGTAAGAACATAGGCTTCTCAGGAAGAAATTATTGAGAGTATCTAAACATTCATGGTGGAGTCTTTTTGTTCTATATCGTGTCTACCTACCACTTTCGCGCAACGACTCTCTGAGCGTGTTTTTTAGGGAATTGACTAGTTTGAACCTGGGAGCTGTTGCTGGTAAGGAGACGCCAGACCACACATGACATGTAGAATTCAGAAGAGTTCAGTGAGACTAGCGATGATATAACCAAATACTAAATGATCCCAGCGTCAGCTCCACTGCACTCCCTGTAAAAGAATCTTAATACTAACTAAATTTAGTAGAAGGGGTTCAAGGCTTTCCTATTTTTAGTTAGCTGGTAAAATAACGTCGAAAAATCAGTTAAGTTTATCATTGGAAATTTTATTCTACTCACAAAACGTTGTTTATAAATTGCAATATTGATAAAAGGAAGTGTTTTAATACAGGATGGTAAAAACCAAGTGCGTTCAACAAAAATGTGAGCGAATATTCCCTGAATGGGTTTCCAAGTTCTACAATGGATCGAAGGATGCCATATCACATCTATAATCTATGTTTAAATTAAGTTTCACAAGAGAGAAAACTATCAAAATGGTCTACAGTGACCCTCAATTATCTTTAATTACTTATGTAACTTATCGTAAATTACAGTGGCTGACGTGGCTTCTCAATAACTATATAACAGAAAAACCATCGCGTTTCAGATTTTTACTTCAAGTGGCAAATGTGAACACCATGAGCTTTAATTGACGATCGACACTAGTATTACGCAAAAAAGGGGGTGTAACAGATGAGACTTCTGCAGTTCTGAGTGTAGCCTTATGCGCTCAAAACACGGCATCGCGTGCGTTCATTACCTTGTCGGTGTTTAGGCAGCGTCAGGGGGCAGCGGCCGGCGCAAAGCTTCGCTCACCTCGCCATCTCGGAAGCAACTCCTTCTCCTCTAACTTCTCCTTACTACATTTACCGAAGTTGGTTTTAAGAAAAAACTATCTGACTGTTTTTCATCTGACCAATCAGGGTCTCAATGTTAACCTTAAGCTCCGCCTACAAAAGTTCTGTCTATCCAATGAGAAACGTTATACTTTTCGTGGTGGAGCAATGTTTTTAAAGTTTGCAACGTAACAGAGACGCGAAGAAGTCTCACGCTAAAACCTGCAGCTGGTGTGGTCCTTTTAGCGTTATCGTAAGATCTATACTGGTCTTCTGGAGGGCTCTATCTTTTAACATGGGCCTTGGGGTGGTCCTAATGTAACAGAGACGCGAAAAAGTCTCACGCTAAATCTTGCAGGTGGTAGTGGCCCTTTTTGTGTTATCGTAAGATCTATACTGTTTTTCTGGAGGGTTTCAGCTTTTAACATGGGCTGGGGTGTGGTCCTTGACGTAATAGAGACGCGAACAAGTCTCACGCTAAAACATGCGTGTTGTGTAGTCTTAGCGGTAGCCTGGCGACGTGGGTGTCCAGTCCGTCCCTTATCGTAAGGCCTTCTAGCTTAACACGGTTCTGCACTCGGCTTCTGGTCTCGTTTCTCCCTTCGTAACTGCGTCTGTCTCACGGTGGGAAGGTATGACATGCATTTAGGCAGTCTCGTGTTAGCCTGTGGTATTCTATTTGCTCACTCGTTACTCGTATTACTTTGGTTAATTTAATGTCACGATTTATTCGGAGCTCTGTGACATACTACTGGATTTGCTTATCATGTCAGGGTTTTCATGGAAGGTGTTGGATTTGCCTGACACCTTACAAGTATTCGCAGCATTATATGGTAATCAGGTATGGAAACTGAATTCGAAAGGTATGAGATGTGGTACTATATAAAGGTGTTAAAAAATAAGATAAGGAATGAGGATCTTTTGAGCAGAATCCTGGATGTAAAGCATGTATGGAAAATAATCACAAGAAGAACGGACAGGGTTAAGATATCTTCCATGATAACGGTGAAAAGAAATGAGAAGTACTCAAGTACTCGTAAATGAGTTGGCTTCTACAGCCGTTGTCAGCCTCATTAAAATGCTACTAGGTGTCCTCCTACAGTGTTTTACAAAATGCTTAAAATACTAAAATACTGAAATAACTGACGTTTCCGTCATGTTGCAAAGGTCTTCCTGAAGGTAAAGACATCAGTTGCTGAGAGGGTGGTTCAGTGTATTTCATGTCTAACGCCACGTTTCTAAGAGTGTTACTGACAGTAATAAACCATTTGGTCAGTGATAGGCGAAACGGGGATGATATGTGGCAGACTGTCTGTGATCTAAGCGGAGGCACGTAACTGGTAGCCCGCTACAAATCGGCGACAGCCTACGAGTGTTTCCCTGTTGTATACAAAATTGGTGAGAAGCGACGGAAGCTATAGGTATGCTGTTCGTTTAGCCATTCACAGCAGTGTCTGGTGCCATGCAGTCATACATGACCCGTTGTACACAAATTGCTGGTTGTCAGAACGCCGGGAGCTTGTACCCGCCTTTTATGTTTATATTGTTCTTACGTCTTCCTTCCCTTACTGTGTGATTCTTTAGTGGATGCAGAGGGTGCAAACGGTGCCATTCACGAACAGAGAATTCTTGTATCACTTTAATTTATATTTAATATTAAACAGTAAAAACTCTGCAACGGAGTGTGCGCTGATATGAAACTTCCTGGCAGATTAAAACTGAGTCCCGGACCGAGTTCTAGTCTCGGTGTGGCACACAGTTTTAATCTGCCAGGAAGTTTCAAAAATAGCTTTGTTGCTACTACGGCAGCGTCAGTTCCTAATAGTAGATCGGAAAGTAGAAATACACTGAAGCGCCAGAGTAACTGAGTAACTGGTATAGGCATGCATATTCTAATACAGGGATATGTTAACCGGCAGAATACGGCACTGCGGTCGGTAACGCCTATATGAGACAACAAGAGTTTGGCGCAGTTGTTAGGTCGGTTACTGCTGCTACAATTGCAGGTTATTAAGATTTAAGTGAGTTTGAACGTGGTGTTATAGTCAGCGAACGAGCGAAAGGAAGCAGCATCTATGGGACGCAGCATCTCCGATCAAGTGGGGATTTTCCCGTACATCCCTTTCACGAATGTACCGTGAATACGGTAAGACATCAAATCTCCGATATCGCTACGGCCAGAAGAAAGATCCTGTAAGATTTGGACAGACGACTACTGAAAACAACCGTTCAACGTGACAGAAGTGCAACTCTTCCTTAAATTGTTTCAGATTTCAATGCTGGGCCATCAACAAGTGTCAGCGAGAGAACCTCGGTGACATCGGTCTGTTGATGACTGTAAACTTGTTGCCTGGTCGGACGAGTCTCGTTTCAAATTGTATCGAGCGAATGGACGTGTACGGTTATGGAGACAACCTCATGAATCCATGGATCCTGCTCGTCAGCAGAGAACTGTTTAAGCTGATGGAGGCTCTGAAATGGTGTGGGGCGTGTGCAGTTGGAGTGATATGGGACCGGTGATACGTCTAGATACGCCTGACAAGTGACTCGTGCGTAAGCATCCTGCGTGAGCATTTGCATCCACTCATGTCCATTGAGAATTCCGACGGACTTGGGCAATTCCAGCAGAACAAGGCGACACCGCACACGTCCAGAATCGCTACGAAGTGGCTCCAGGAACACTCTTCTGAGTTTAAACACTTCCGTTGGCCACCAGACTCCCCAGACATGAACGTTATCGAGCATATCTGGGATGCTTTGCAAATTGCTGATCAGACGGCATCTCCACGTCTGCATGCTGGCTAGGGCCCTACACGGTATTAGGCAGGTGTACAAATTCTTTGGCTCTTCAGTGTATGTTGACATTGTTGATACGCCTTCCCTCACATGCTATGTGATTCTTTAGTGGATATAGAGAAAGGAAAAGATGCCTTTCAGAACAGAGAATTCCTATATTACTTTATTCTACATCTAACATCAAATAGTAATTGTAATACGTAACTTTGTTGCTATTTTGGCAGCGTCAGTTGCTACCAGTAGATATGATTGTAGAAATATGTACGAATACAAAAGATTTATAAATCTGTCACTCTTCAGTACAATGTCTAGTCATTAAATGACGAGCAGTGGTCACAATGAAAGCCTATAAATCGTATTCAACTGGCAAACACACAAAACGGGATCAGCACATGAATGTTCGAGCGCTAGTATACCCGCCGCTGGAGGTCTGAAAAGTGATTGCTTGCATGTCGTTGGAAGCGGCGTATCGTTAATGGCAGCGCTCTTGTGCCATGGTGGCAGCTGTAGGAAAAGCTGCGTCGCGCATAGTTAGAAGTGTTGCGACCGGATAGATGCTGACATTGCAATTCTCTGCCTGCTTCAAAATGTAAATTGCCTCCCCTGTTGTGCGAGTGTACATCCAGATTGCCTTGCAAGAATTAGCGCCTATGTCTAACCTCGATAGTGCTCTCCGTTAATGGCGATCTGTAGTGTTGCCGCAACCGAACATAGCTATCGTGCTTTGAAAATGCGTGTATTAACAGACTTTCTGGCTTGTCCACTTTAGGCGTAACCGCACTCCCAATGTGTCCTCTACGTCTTCATTTGCATAATTACTCTGCAGTTCACAGTTAAGTGCCTGGAAGAGGGTTCACCGAACCATCGTCAAAGTATTTCTCTACGGTTCCATTCTCGAACTCCGCGCGGGAAAAATGAACAATTAAATATTTCGGTTTCAGATCTGACTTTTCTAATTTGGTTATGACGATCATCTCCTCCTGTGTAGGTGGACCCAGCGAGGTGGCGCGGTGGTTAGCACACTGGACTTGCATTCGGGAGGGCTGCGGTCCAATCACGCGTCCGGCCATCCTGATTTAGGTTTTCTGTGATTTCCCTAAACCGCTTCAGGCGAAAGACTGGATGGTTCCTTTGAAAAGGGCACGGCCGACTTCCTTCCCCGTCCTTCCCTAATCCGATGAGACCGATGGCCTCGCTGTTTGGTCTCTTCCTCCAAACAACCCAACCCAACTATGTAGGTGGGTGCTAATAAAATATTTTCACACTCTGAAGAGAGAACTGGTGATTGGGATTTCATGAGAAGTTCCTGGCGCAACGAAAAACGCTTTTGTGTTAATTATTGCCACCCCAATTGGCACTCTATTGCACTCTCTCCCCTATTTCGCGATAATACAGACGAGCTGCCCTTCTTTGCACCTTTTCGATGTCTTCTGTCACGCCTATCTGATGCGGATTCCACACAGCATTGCAGTAATCCAGAAGAAGGCGGACATGCGTAGTGTAAGTACTCTCTAGTAGCCATGTTGCAGTTTTCAGCCAATAAATCGCAGTCGTTGGTTTGCTTTCCCCACAACACTATTTATTAGATCGTTCTATTTTAAGTTATCCGTAATTATAGACCATAAGGGTTTAATTGAATTTTCGGAATCCCGTGTGCACCTGCAGCGTTGAGAGGTCTTACTGCATTCAAATCCTGAATCGTGTAGCCACTCAAGTAAACTAGTCTGATGTGTTCCCAGCGAAGCACCTTGCCTAATCGATCACTGTCGCCCTTGACCGTTATTTTACGTTTTACGTATTTCATAACATAGCACAGCAGTACCCCAGGAGAATTTTAATGAGCCTCTACCGAAACGTTAGAATTGATTTTTTATAGTACATGAAACACAGGTATTATCGGAAAAATGAAAATGATCTATTGGGTCTATACATTGTGAACTGGAAATGTGTCATAAATTTATAACTCGCAGCAGATCTTGTTTCCTGTCCCTCCTGGACGGCAGCTTTAGTACTGCTATCGCCGTAAATCCGGCGGCGCACAGACTGTGCATTTGAATGCTGAGCGTTGAACGCGCCTAGTTTCTGACGTCATAGCGTGGAAACAGCGCGTTGGGGAGTATTTCGGAACGTGCAGAGCAATAGCTAGAATATTAGATATTCTGAACGTGCACTGGACCGTAGACCGACGAGATGGATGAACGCCAGCTCCGTCACGTGATGCTATTCCTCTTCAGTATAGAGCCGCGAGACGCCGTTTCGGCTTTCGGTGAAGCCGATGTGCATATATTCTATATATGATGTTTCTCAGCACCAGAAAACTGAGGACCTCTCGAAAAACCGGTGGATAATTGTAGGATTTGTTGCAATAAAATGACGTGAAACGCCATACTGACGGTTAAAGAATTATTGTAACTTGCTTATCGGCATTATGAATGTATGTCCTTTCAAAGAAACGGCAGGTTGAGGATCTATAAAAACACCTTGGCACAATTGATTACTATTACATGACACCTAATAACACATTTACGATTAAAGCTTTCTAATATATGGCAATAAGCAAAGTAAAGGTAGAGTGAAATTCGTAGACACGCAGAATTTTAAGGTGATGTGTTGCTTTTTCTCGTACCAATAGACGCAAATACTTTTCCATTATACGACTTTGTAGGTGGGGCAACCACAGCTATGAATGTTCATCTCGGGTATTAATAATCGCTTCAGCGGTATTTTGATCCTTTATTACTGCACTACTACCGGTTTTGTGGCATTAAAGCCATGTCCCCTGAAGATATTAATAATAACTTCATCTGTATTTTGATCCATTATTAGTGTACCACTACCGGTTTCGTGGGGTTAAAGCCACGTCACCTGAATATATGGATTGCACGTCACAAAACCGGTAGTGGTACAGTAATAAAGGACCAATGTACAGCTGAAGCGATTATTAATATCCAAGATTTTTTTCATTAACTTTCGTATTTTCTAAAGGGTTCTCAGATTCTCTCATTAGTTTAATCAAAGTATACGCTATAATATTTGGCGTTACCTAAATACTCGTTTCGATAAGCATGCTCGTTCTGAGGGGTGAGTTTGTTCGATTGGCTTTATCTACAAGACAGCTTGCACTGCTTACAGTAATACATTTCTATTGTGTTTCAAGTTCTGTATTTTCATGTTGTAAGGGTTTTGCTACTAAGTAGGAATAGTGATCAAGCATGAATGACAGACAAGTGAGAATGATCAATAACTTATAAGGGGAGAACTACAGAAAATTTTTATAACACTGTTTGTAATGCAAGTTATACGCTGAAGCAACAAACAAACTGGTATAGGTATCCATATTCAAATACAGAGATACGTAACCAGGCAGAATACGGGTCTGCGGTAGGCAACGCCTATGTAAGACGACCAGTCTCTGGCGCATTTGTTAGATCGGTTTCTGCTGCTACAATGACAGGTTATTAAGACATAATAAAGTTTCGATGTGATGTTATAGTCGGCCCATGAGCGATGGGGCACAGCATCTTCGAGGTAGCGCTGAAGTGGGGATTTTCCCGTCCGACCATTTCACGAGTGTACCGTGAATATCAGGAATCAGATAAAATGTCAAATCCCCGACACCACCGCGGCAGGAAAAATATCCTACAAGAACGGGACCAACGTTGATTGAAGAGAATCGTTGAACGTGAGAGAGGTGCAACGCTTCCCCAAATTGCTGCATATTTCAGTTCTGGGCCATAAAAAAGTGTCAGCGTGCGAACCATTCAACGAAACATCATCGATATGGATTTTCGGTGTCGAAGGTCCACTCGTGTACACTTCATGATCGTACTATACAAAGCTTTACGCCTCTCCTGGACTCGTGAACACCGACAATGGTCTGTTTATGAGTGGAAACATGTTGCCTGTTCGGACGACTCTCGTTTCAAATTGTATCGAGCGGATGGACAGGTATGGAGACATCCTCATGAATTCATGGACAAGCCGGCCGGTGTGGCCGAGCGGTTATAGGCGCTTCAGTCTGGAACCGCGAGACCACTACGGTCGCAGGTTCGAATCCTGCCTCGGACATGTATGTGTGTGATGTCCTTAGGTTAGTTAGGTTTAAGTAGTTCTGAGTTCTTAGGTTTAAGTAGTTCTAAGTTCTAGGGGATTGATGACCTCAGATGTTAAGTCCCATAGTGCTCAGAGCCATTTGAACAATCCATGGACCTTCATGGCAACAGAGCACTGTTCAAGGTAGTGGATGCTGTGTAATAGTGTGGGGCGAGTACATTTGGAGTGATACGGGATCCCTGACCTGTCTAGATACAAATGTGACGGGTGACAGGTACGTAAGCATCCTGTCTGATGACCTGCATCCATTGATGACCATTGTGCATTGCAACGAACGTGGGAAATTCCATCAGGACAATGAGACACCCCACACGTCCAGAATTGCTACAGAGTGGTTCTAGGAACACTCTTCTAAGTTCAAACCGTTCCGCTGGCAGTAAGACTCATTCATGAGCATTATGGAGCATATCTACGATGCCTTGCAACGTGCTGTTCAGACGATATCTCCACCCCCTCGTACTCTTAGGGATTTATGGATAGCCCTGCGGGATTCATGGTGTCAATTCCGTCCAGCATTACTTCAGACCTTAGACCAGTCCATGCCACTTCGTGTTCTGGTACTTCTGCGTCGTCGCTGGAGTCCTACACGATGTTAGACAGCTGTACGAGTTTCTTTGGCTCTTCAATGTATAACCTGACATCGTTACTGACTAGCCATGGTATTTTCCTTTTTGCCTTAGAACGTGTTCGTGGCTATTGATTTTTTTTTTTTAATTCGTGGCCGGCTGCTGCGGTCTCGCGGTTGAGGCGCTCAGTCCGGAACCGCGCGACTGCTACGGTCGTAGTTTCGAATCCTGCCTCGGGCATGGATGTGTGTGATGTCCTTAGGTTAGTTAGGTTTAAGTCATTCTAAGTTCTAGGGGACTGATGACCACAGATGTTAAGTCCCATAGTGCTCAGAGCCATTTGAACCATTTTTTTTTTTAATTCGTGTATAGCCGCTGTGGTCGAGGGGTTCTAGGCGCTTCAGTTGGAACAAAGTGGCTGCTACGGTCGCAGGTTCGAATCCTGCCTCGGGCATGGATGTGTGTGATGTCCTTTAGGTTAGTTGGGCTTAAGTATTTCTAAGTCTAGGGGACTGATAACCTCAGATGTTAAGTTCCACAGTGCTTAGAATCATTTGAACCACTCGAGTATATTACAGGCAGTATATAGAGAAGGGAGGACATGTGCGTTTCAATACCGTCTATTTCGTAAACAGTGTGATTTGCGAGCCAGGCAGAGCCGACAATTGCCGCTGTAGCGCGATGCGATCCGTAAAACCAAGTTTAGTTACATGTATCGTATTACACTAGCCGCATAGTTTGTGAGCATTCAGCACCACGTTCGAAAGGACGGTCCGTTTGCCGACTGCTTTATGCACGGATAGGGGTGGTGGTCGAGGGTGGGGGGGGGGGGGGTGGGGGAGGCGATCCGCGGTGTTGTGGCACTGCTGGAAACACTCCGAGCGTGGATCGACTAGTGCGCGAGCTGAGAGAGCAGTCGACCCTTGAACTGAGTCCGGCGGTGCGCGCTGCACTGTATTTCAACGGTGGCAAATGTACGCTGCCTGGCGTTGTCTTGCGCTCATCAGGGACTTTTCCTGGTGCCATACGTGCCTGAACAGGGCCGTTCGAGCAGTCTGATGGTTGAAACTTCCTGGCAGATTAAAACTGTGTGCCCGACCGAGACTCGAACTCGGGACCTTTGCCTTTCGCGGGCAAGTGCTCTACCAACTGAGCTACCGAAGCACGACTCACGTCCGGTACTCACAGCTTTACTTCTGCCAGTATACGTCTCCTACCTTCCAAACTTTACAGAAGCTCTTCTGCGAACCTTGCAGAACTAGCACTCCTTCAGGCAGTGGGAGCGCCGTGTCACGACAGCTGAAAATGCTGTGGTCCAGGTGTTTATTGAAATCGCTGTTGCTACGGCAGACAACGCTGAACCCAGTTCCGGATTGTCAGGCAGTGGGAGCGCTGTGTCACGACAGCTGAACATGCTGTGGTCCAGGTGTTTATTGAAATCGCTGTTGCTACGGCAGACAACGCTGAACCCAGTTCCGGATTGTCAGGCAGTGGGAGCGCTGTGTCACGACAGCTGAACATGCTGTGGTCCAGGTGTTTATTGAAATCGCTGTTGCTACGGCAGACAACGCTGAACCCAGTTCCGGATTGTCAGGCAGTGGGGGCGCTGTGTCACGACAGCTGAACATGCTGTGGTCCAGGTGTTTATTGAAATCGCTGTTGCTACGGCAGACAACGCTGAACCCAGTTCCGGATTGTCAGGCAGTGGGAGCGCTGTGTAACGACAGCTGAACATGCTGTGGTCCAGGTGTTTATTGAAATCGCTGTTGCTACGGCAGACAACGCTGAACCCAGTTCCGGATTGTCAGGCAGTGGGAGCGCCGTGTCACGACAGCTGAACATGCTGTGGTCCAGGTGTTTATTGAAATCGCTGTTGCTACGGCAGACAACGCTGAACCCAGTTCCGGATTGTCAGGCAGTGGGAGCGCCGTGTCACGACAGCTGAACATGCTGTGGTCCAGATGTTTATTGAAATCGCTGTTGCTACGGCAGACAACGCTGAACCCAGTTCCGGATTGTCAGGCAGTGGGAGCGCCGTGTCACGACAGCTGAACATGCTGTGGTCCAGGTGTTTATTGAAATCGCTGTTGCTACGGTAGACAACGCTGAACCCAGTTCCGGATTGTCAGGCAGTGGGAGCGCTGTGTCACGACAGCTGAACATGCTGTGGTCCAGGTGTTTATTGAAATCGCTGTTGCTACGGCAGACAACGCTGAACCCAGTTCCGGATTGTCAGGCAGTGGGGGCGCTGTGTCACGACAGCTGAACATGCTGTGGTCCAGGTGTTTATTGAAATCGCTGTTGCTACGGCAGACAACGCTGAACCCAGTTCCGGATGTCAGGCAGTGGGAGTGCTGTGTCACGACAGCTGAACATGCTGTGGTCCAGGTGTTTATTGAAATCGCTGTTGCTACGGTAGACAACGCTGAACCCAGTTCCGGATTGTCAGGCAGTGGGAGCGCTGTGTCACGACAGCTGAACATGCTGTGGTCCAGGTGTTTATTGAAATCGCTGTTGCTACGGCAGACAACGCTGAACCCAGTTCCGGATTGTCAGGCAGTGGGAGCGCCGTGTCACGACAGCTGAACATGCTGTGGTCCAGGTGTTTATTGAAATCGCTGTTGCTACGGCAGACAACGCTGAACCCAGTTCCGGATTGTCAGGCAGTGGGAGCGCTGTGTCACGACAGCTGAACATGCTGTGGTCCAGGTGTTTATTGAAATCGCTGTTGCTACGGCAGACAACGCTGAACCCAGTTCCGGATTGTCAGGCAGTGGGAGCGCTGTGTCACGACAGCTGAACATGCTGTGGTCCAGGTGTTTATTGAAATCGCTGTTGCTACGGCAGACAACGCTGAACCCAGTTCCGGATTGTCAGGCAGTGGGGGCGCTGTGTCACGACAGCTGAACATGCTGTGGTCCAGGTGTTTATTGAAATCGCTGTTGCTACGGCAGACAACGCTGAACCCAGTTCCGGATTGTCAGGCAGTGGGGGCGCTGTGTCACGACAGCTGAACATGCTGTGGTCCAGGTGTTTATTGAAATCGCTGTTGCTACGGCAGACAACGCTGAACCCAGTTCCGGATGTCAGGCAGTGGGAGTGCTGTGTCACGACAGCTGAACATGCTGTGGTCCAGGTGTTTATTGAAATCGCTGTTGCTACGGTAGACAACGCTGAACCCAGTTCCGGATTGTCAGGCAGTGGGAGCGCTGTGTCACGACAGCTGAACATGCTGTGGTCCAGGTGTTTATTGAAATCGCTGTTGCTACGGCAGACAACGCTGAACCCAGTTCCGGATTGTCAGGCAGTGGGGGCGCTGTGTCACGACAGCTGAACATGCTGTGGTCCAGGTGTTTATTGAAATCGCTGTTGCTACGGCAGACAACGCTGAACCCAGTTCCGGATGTCAGGCAGTGGGAGTGCTGTGTCACGACAGCTGAACATGCTGTGGTCCAGGTGTTTATTGAAATCGCTGTTGCTACGGTAGACAACGCTGAACCCAGTTCCGGATTGTCAGGCAGTGGGAGCGCTGTGTCACGACAGCTGAACATGCTGTGGTCCAGGTGTTTATTGAAATCGCTGTTGCTACGGCAGACAACGCTGAACCCAGTTCCGGATTGTCAGGCAGTGGGAGCGCTGTGTCACGACAGCTGAACATGCTGTGGTCCAGGTGTTTATTGAAATCGCTGTTGCTACGGCAGACAACGCTGAACCCAGTTCCGGATTGTCAGGCAGTGGGAGCGCTGTGTCACGACAGCTGAACATGCTGTGGTCCAGGTGTTTATTGAAATCGCTGTTGCTATGGCAGACAACGCTGAACCCAGTTCCGGATTGTCAGGCAGTGGGGGCGCTGTGTCACGACAGCTGAACATGCTGTGGTCCAGGTGTTTATTGAAATCGCTGTTGCTACGGCAGACAACGCTGAACCCAGTTCCGGATTGTCAGGCAGTGGGAGCGCCGTGTCACGACAGCTGAACATGCTGTGGTCCAGGTGTTTATTGAAATCGCTGTTGCTACGGCAGACAACGCTGAACCCAGTTCCGGATTGTCAGGCAGTGGGAGCGCCGTGTCACGACAGCTGAACATGCTGTGGTCCAGGTGTTTATTGAAATCGCTGTTGCTACGGCAGACAACGCTGAACCCAGTTCTGGATTGTCAGGCAGTGGGAGCGCTGTGTCACGACAGCTGAACATGCTGTGGTCCAGGTGTTTATTGAAATCGCTGTTGCTACGGCAGACAACGCTGAACCCAGTTCCGGATTGTCAGGCAGTGGGAGCGCTGTGTCACGACAGCTGAACATGCTGTGGTCCAGGTGTTTATTGAAATCGCTGTTGCTACGGCAGACAACGCTGAACCCAGTTCCGGATTGTCAGGCAGTGGGAGCGCTGTGTCACGACAGCTGAACATGCTGTGGTCCAGGTGTTTATTGAAATCGCTGTTGCTACGGCAGACAACGCTGAACCCAGTTCCGGATTGTCAGGCAGTGGGGGCGCTGTGTCACGACAGCTGAACATGCTGTGGTCCAGGTGTTTATTGAAATCGCTGTTGCTACGGCAGACAACGCTGAACCCAGTTCCGGATGTCAGGCAGTGGGAGTGCTGTGTCACGACAGCTGAACATGCTGTGGTCCAGGTGTTTATTGAAATCGCTGTTGCTACGGTAGACAACGCTGAACCCAGTTCCGGATTGTCAGGCAGTGGGAGCGCTGTGTCACGACAGCTGAACATGCTGTGGTCCAGGTGTTTATTGAAATCGCTGTTGCTACGGCAGACAACGCTGAACCCAGTTCCGGATTGTCAGGCAGTGGGGGCGCTGTGTCACGACAGCTGAACATGCTGTGGTCCAGGTGTTTATTGAAATCGCTGTTGCTACGGCAGACAACGCTGAACCCAGTTCCGGATGTCAGGCAGTGGGAGTGCTGTGTCACGACAGCTGAACATGCTGTGGTCCAGGTGTTTATTGAAATCGCTGTTGCTACGGTAGACAACGCTGAACCCAGTTCCGGATTGTCAGGCAGTGGGAGCGCTGTGTCACGACAGCTGAACATGCTGTGGTCCAGGTGTTTATTGAAATCGCTGTTGCTACGGCAGACAACGCTGAACCCAGTTCCGGATTGTCAGGCAGTGGGGGCGCTGTGTCACGACAGCTGAACATGCTGTGGTCCAGGTGTTTATTGAAATCGCTGTTGCTACGGCAGACAACGCTGAACCCAGTTCCGGATGTCAGGCAGTGGGAGTGCTGTGTCACGACAGCTGAACATGCTGTGGTCCAGGTGTTTATTGAAATCGCTGTTGCTACGGTAGACAACGCTGAACCCAGTTCCGGATTGTCAGGCAGTGGGAGCGCTGTGTCACGACAGCTGAACATGCTGTGGTCCAGGTGTTTATTGAAATCGCTGTTGCTACGGCAGACAACGCTGAACCCAGTTCCGGATTGTCAGGCAGTGGGAGCGCTGTGTCACGACAGCTGAACATGCTGTGGTCCAGGTGTTTATTGAAATCGCTGTTGCTACGGCAGACAACGCTGAACCCAGTTCCGGATTGTCAGGCAGTGGGAGCGCTGTGTCACGACAGCTGAACATGCTGTGGTCCAGGTGTTTATTGAAATCGCTGTTGCTATGGCAGACAACGCTGAACCCAGTTCCGGATTGTCAGGCAGTGGGGGCGCTGTGTCACGACAGCTGAACATGCTGTGGTCCAGGTGTTTATTGAAATCGCTGTTGCTACGGCAGACAACGCTGAACCCAGTTCCGGATTGTCAGGCAGTGGGAGCGCCGTGTCACGACAGCTGAACATGCTGTGGTCCAGGTGTTTATTGAAATCGCTGTTGCTACGGCAGACAACGCTGAACCCAGTTCCGGATTGTCAGGCAGTGGGAGCGCCGTGTCACGACAGCTGAACATGCTGTGGTCCAGGTGTTTATTGAAATCGCTGTTGCTACGGCAGACAACGCTGAACCCAGTTCTGGATTGTCAGGCAGTGGGAGCGCTGTGTCACGACAGCTGAACATGCTGTGGTCCAGGTGTTTATTGAAATCGCTGTTGCTACGGCAGACAACGCTGAACCCAGTTCCGGATTGTCAGGCAGTGGGAGCGCTGTGTCACGACAGCTGAACATGCTGTGGTCCAGGTGTTTATTGAAATCGCTGTTGCTACGGCAGACAACGCTGAACCCAGTTCCGGATTGTCAGGCAGTGGGAGCGCTGTGTCACGACAGCTGAACATGCTGTGGTCCAGGTGTTTATTGAAATCGCTGTTGCTACGGCAGACAACGCTGAACCCAGTTCCGGATTGTCAGGCAGTGGGGGCGCTGTGTCACGACAGCTGAACATGCTGTGGTCCAGGTGTTTATTGAAATCGCTGTTGCTACGGCAGACAACGCTGAACCCAGTTCCGGATGTCAGGCAGTGGGAGTGCTGTGTCACGACAGCTGAACATGCTGTGGTCCAGGTGTTTATTGAAATCGCTGTTGCTACGGTAGACAACGCTGAACCCAGTTCCGGATTGTCAGGCAGTGGGAGCGCTGTGTCACGACAGCTGAACATGCTGTGGTCCAGGTGTTTATTGAAATCGCTGTTGCTACGGCAGACAACGCTGAACCCAGTTCCGGATTGTCAGGCAGTGGGGGCGCTGTGTCACGACAGCTGAACATGCTGTGGTCCAGGTGTTTATTGAAATCGCTGTTGCTACGGCAGACAACGCTGAACCCAGTTCCGGATGTCAGGCAGTGGGAGTGCTGTGTCACGACAGCTGAACATGCTGTGGTCCAGGTGTTTATTGAAATCGCTGTTGCTACGGCAGACAACGCTGAACCCAGTTCCGGATTGTCAGGCAGTGGGAGCGCTGTGTCACGACAGCTGAACATGCTGTGGTCCAGGTGTTTATTGAAATCGCTGTTGCTACGGCAGACAACGCTGAACCCAGTTCCGGATTGTCAGGCAGTGGGAGCGCTGTGTCACGACAGCTGAACATGCTGTTGTCCACTGTACGGAAGGTGCTTCGAACCATTCTCAAATGGTATCCGTACAAGATCCATACCGTACAGCAGCGTGCACTAGAAGGCGAACAACGAAGTGTTGACTTCGCTCTCCACTTTCTTGCAAGCCCCGAAGTTGACCGGGCTCTCTCTGAACCATCCTATGGACAAACGAAGCTCATTTTTGTCTCAAGGGTGAGGTGAACACACAGAATTACCGAGTGTGGGTATCTTCACCTCCAGTCACTGTGCATGAATTTCCTCTGTATGATGAACATGCCACCGTATGGTGTGGCTTGACGGCTACGTTCATCATTGGTCCATCCTTTTTTGAATAGGTTGGCGATCAAGGACCAAATACGTGCAATATGACGGGCCAACGTCACTGCGATATGCTCCGTCAGCATGTTATACCCGCCCTACAGGAAAGAGATGCATTGAAATCAATTGTTCTCGTGTAAGATGCGGCTCCACTGCACATCGCTCGTGAATCTCACCTGTTTCTCCGAAACACATTTGGAAACTATCTAATTATCATCTGATCATTTACAAATGATTGGCCGGTACTGTCACCTGATCTCATTCCCTGTGATTTCTGGTTACGAAGCTACGCGAAGGACAGGGTTTACCACGAGAACATTTACACATGTGCTTATCTCAAGTGCTGCACATCAAGAGGAGCAGCCAGCATAACTACGGACAGACTTCGTTCTGCCATGCAGAAGGCAATCCTGCGCTTTCAGACTCCTCTGGACACTTATAGGCACCATACTGAGCCCCCCTTTTTTTTTCGCAGTAATGATACCGATATGAAATGGTACCTTGTATGATGTATCGTAGCAGCACATTGAGAGTGTTCCCATTCAATTCATTCTGCATTATTTTTCTTCCTCATCTCCTTGACACGATACTAAGTTTCGTCCTAGTAGGGCAGTTAGTTTCCATGTTATAACGTGTTAAATAGGGACAGGTTAATCATAACCACCCGCTAACGTACAGCGACAGGGGAAGACTCTGCAATGACGGTATCGGGTGAACAGAAATTTTGGACACGGATGTTCCATGAGCAGAGTGTACCATGTTCAGTGTGTTATTTATACACCGCCAGCATGACTGGAAATACCATGTGACTAGGGCCTCCCTTCGGGTAGACCGTTCTCCTGGTCCAAGTCTTTCAAGTCGACGCCACTTCGGCTACTTTCTTGTCGATGGGGTTGAAAGATGATGGTAAGAACAAGACAACACACAGTCCATGAGCGGAGAAAATCTCCGACCCAGCCGGGAATCGAACCCGATCCGTTATGTATGACATTCTGTCGCACTGACCACTCAGCTACCAGCTGCGGACTGACCATGACTAATTTCATATGTGTCATTTTATTGAAAATTATGTTATTTATTGTACTCTATAAGAGTAATGTGTTTTCTATGTCATATTGTACTGAAAACTGTATTGGGAAACTTGTGTAGGTGATCCTGTTGATGGCTGATAGTAGCTTTGTTTTAGTGAATGATGTGAGTGTTCGAAGATACTTATTTAGTACAAGTAACCTTCACTAAATCAGAGAGTTATCTTCCAGTTTGTTCTCTTGAGGTTAATTAAATAAATTAATTTTACTGTCGTTTTTCTGACTGTCACCGGGGGCCACATATTGTAAATTGTTCTTGTAAACTTTTTGTTCCGATTCTATCTGCGGAAGAGAAACAGATTTTAATTTAGTTTTTTGTGTTAAGGATGTACTTTGTCTTTATTCTTTTGTTGAACCGTGCTTCCAAGAGCTGAAGCGGGCAGTAAATTAATTTCTGTTAGCCGTTATTTTTCTGTTCTGCAGAAAAATATTTTATGTTCAATGAACTTGTGGCGACGTCATTTATCCACTGCGCCAAAGACAGCGGGTGAAAGCTGCAGCTGATAGATATTTATCTTTGCCGTAGTCGGCTTGGTTACAAGTTGTTTATTCTTGTTAGTTTTTGATCTGTGCTTAAAAAATAAAATGTTTTCTCATCTCATAAAAAAGCTGTTACTTCAAAAATACACTCTTGGAAATAGAAAAAAGAACACATTGACACCGGTGTGTCAGACCCACCATACTTGCTCCGGACACTGCGAGAGGGCTGTACAAGCAATGATCACACCACACGCAAGGCACCGAGGACACACCAGGAACCGCCGTGTTGGCCGTCGAATGGCGCTAGCTGCGCAGCATTTGTGCACCGCCGCCATCAGTGTCAGCCAGTTTGCCGTAGCATACGGAGCTCCATCGCAGTCTTTAACACTGGTAGCATGCCGCGACAGCGTGGACGTGAACCATATGTGCAGTTGACGGACTTTGAGCGAGGGCGTATAGTGGGCATGCGGGAGGCCGGGTGGACGTACCGCCGAATTGATCAACACGTGGGGCGTGAGGTCTCCACAGTACATCGATGTTGTCGCCAGTGGTCGGCGGAAGGTGCACGTGCCCGTCGACCTGAGACCGGACCGCAGCGACGCACAGATGCGCGCCAAGACCGTAGGATCCTACGCAGTGCCGTAGGGGACCGCACCGCCACTTCCCAGCAAATTAGGGACACTGTTGCTCCTGGGGTATCGGCGAGGACCATTCGCAACCGTCTCCATGAAGCTGGGCTACGGTCCCGCACACCGTTAGGCCGTCTTCCGCTCACGCCCCAACATCGTGCAGCCCGCCTCCAGTGGTGTCGCGACAGGCGTGAATGGAGGGACGAATGGAGACGTGTCGTCTTCAGCGATGAGAGTCGCTTCTGCCTTGGTGCGAATGATGGTCGTATGCGTGTTTGGCGCCGTGCTGGTGAGCGCCACAATCAGGACTGCATATGACCGAGGCACACAGGGCCAACACCCGGCATCATGGTGTGTGGAGCGATCTCCTACACTGGCCGTACACCTCTGGTGATCGTTGAGGGGACACTGAATAGTGCACGGTACATCCAAACCGTCATCGAACCCATCACTCTACCATTTCTAGACCGGCAAGGGAACTTGCTGTTCCAACAGGACAATGCACGTCCGCATGTATCCCGTGCCACCCAACGTGCTCTAGAAGGTGTAAGTCAACTACCCTGGCCAGCAAGATCTCCGGATCTGTCCCCCATTGAGCATGTTTGGGACTGGATGAAGCGTCGTCTCACGCGGTCTGCACGTCCAGCACGAACGCTGGTCCAACTGAGGCGCCAGGTGGAAATGGCATGGCAAGCCGTTCCACAGGACTACATCCAGCACCTCTACGATCGTCTCCATGGGAGAATAGCAGCCTGCATTGTTGCGAAAGGTGGATATACACTGTACTAGTGCCGACATTGTGCATGGTCTGTTGCCTGTGTCTATGTGCCTGTGGTTCTGTCAGTGTGATCATGTGATGTATCTGACCCCAGGAATGTGTCAATAAAGTTTCCCCTTCCTGGGACAATGAATTCACGGTGTTCTTATTTCAATTTCCAGGAGTGTATAAAGGCTCCCGTAGTGGTGACCCCGAAAAATCGTAGCAGAAGCATAAAGAAAATATATAAACCGACGAGAATAATGAATTCAGAGACAAAAGCATGGGGCAGTGAAATCAAGATCGAAGACTACAGTCTGTTCGAACAAGGTTCGCGGTCCACGCCCTTTGATTCGCCACAAAAGGGAACGACAGATGTTAACGCAAAAGATGGGAGTACCTACGAGCGACACGGAAATGTTAAACTTTCCGCGTTCTGTCCGACGCGCCTCCAGCTTTGGTTTACATCTAAATTTAGAAGTGAAAGAGCAAGTAGAAGAAACCTTGTCGCAACAAAATTACTTTGTGCTAAAGGAAGCTCTCATACAGCATTTGTCACCAGATTTGCGACTACAAAAAATTTTCGCATACGAAGATTTGGGCGACAAGACTCCGTCACAAGTACTCAAAGCCTTACGTACATTAGCCGGCCCGGAACTCCTACCTGAAGAGTCTTTACGTCTAATATGGCTTCGTAGACTTCCTGCCAACATCCGTGCTGTCACTGCAGCAGAAACAGACTTACCATTGCAAGTCTTAGCAAAAAAGGCAGACACCATCGCAAACACAACCGAAGTTTCTGCGTGTTCCGAATCCAACTACAGACAGGATAGAGGCCCAAGAACGTGTAGTGTGATGGAATCTAACGCCAGTGAGCCAGGAACATTCAATAATACTTCCCAACAGCACTGCTCATCGACCGAGCCCACCATACAGTAATTGGCAGCACAAGTGGCAAAACTCAACGTGCAAGTAACTTCACACCACCAGCAGCTACGAAGTCGCAGTTGGAAAAGACGAAGAAATGCTATCCAACAGGATTTGACAGATCAATGGTGCTGGTACCACAGGCGCTTCGGTAACACTGCCCGTCAATGTATTCAACCCTGCAGCTACCCAAACTTAAAAGGCGGGCGTTAAAGGGCGTTAACGTTAGTCAACAACAACATAGGAGCCCAAGTCATAGCGTGATTCAAAGAGGTGAAAACGCCACGGTATCTGCAGTCAACTAATCACACCTATTGTTCGTGTTGGACCTCACTTCAGGTGAGAAGTTTCTGATTGACACAGGTTCAGAAGTCAGTGTTTATCCAAGAATGGGAGGTGATATACTCACGACAACAACGCAACATGTGCTGACTGCGGCAAACAATTCCAGAATATCTACATATGGTGACAAACAGTTGGCATTACATCTGAATTCTAACTTCCATCCAAAATGGACTTTTGTGGTTGCTGGTGTGCCGAGTCCTATAATTGGAGCGGACTTTTTACGGAACTACCGACTTATGCCCGACCTGGTTTACCGTCGTTTGGTGACAGTTCCCACGGAAGGGATATTGCCTACTGCGCCTTCCGCGTCGGTTCAAGTGCAGTGCGATGTGCCCGTGTCTTTCCGCACGAAGATTTCCGGCTCCTCTACCGCGTCATCCGCGTCGGGATGTGATGATACGATTTCGTACCCGCAACTAAGCGGGGCGCACACGTGTGCGTCACGCAAGAAGACACCCGACAGTCGTGACGATTCGTATACTGTAGGCAATATCAGAGCACTGTCGGAGGAATCACTACTTCGTAAACTGCTTCAAGACTTTCCAGCACTTACCGAACCCGTCAACGCAACCAGGAAATGCAGACACAATGTGACTGATTTTAACAGTAGGATTAGCAATGTCAAAATATTTAGTGTGATTGATTGCGCCAAAGCATTTTCCCAGATTCCCATGGCTCCAACACACCATTCGGTTTGTTTGAGTACAATTTTACGCCATTTGGCCTTAGAAACGCTGCCCAAACATGGCAAAGATTCATGCATGAGGTGCTTCGAGAATTTGGTGTGATGTAGCAAAAGGAAAGGAGCTACCTTACATACCAGAACAATATCGTCACGAGATTTATAATGCACTACATAACCTATCACATCCAGGAGTACGAGCTACAGCCAAGTTAGTTTCCTCCAAAGTAGTGTGGCCTGGAATACAAAAAGACTGTCGTGCATGGGCGCGTGCATGCCTAACATGCCAGCGTAATAAAATCAGCAGACATGGCTTTGCACCTATTGCTGACTTCCCGACGCCATCTGCAAGATTTTCACATATACATGTGGACATTGTGGGCCCGCTATCATGCTCTTCAGAAAAAAACGCTATTTGCTCACAATCATTGATCGTTTTACCAGGTGGCCAGAAGTAGTTGTAATACAAGACATTTCTGCGGAGTCGGTTGCAAAAGCACTGTTGCATTCATGGTTCTCCAGGTTTGGCGTTCCGCAAAACATAACAACAGATCGCGGAAAGCAGTTTGAAAGCCAACTATTCAATGAACTTTTACTACTGTGCGGGTGCAACCATCTACGCACCACAAGCTATCATCCATCTAGTAATGGAATGGTGGAACGATTACACCGCACGCTCAAAGGTGCATCATTGTGTAGTTTCACTTAATGGCCTGAAGCACTACCTCTGGTCCTACTCGGATTGAGAACGGCCGTGAAGGAGGACTTACAATGCTCTTCCGCAGAATTGGTTTATGGCGAGCAATTGAGGGTTCTTGGAGAATTTATCGTTCCAGCATCTACACAGCCGTTCGCCCCTGAGCTATGCACGCAATTCGCGAGACAACTCAGCGTTAGAATGAGAAACATCAAACCCACTAACCCTGTCAGACATGGAGACCGGAGAGTGTGTTTACATAAAGACCTGCAAGCAACGTCCCACGTGTGGCTTAGGGGTGATACGGTACGCCCGCCGCTAGTTTCGCCTTACTCTGGACCATACAGGGAAATCACAAGAGGAAGCCACAGCTTCAAAATCGATAAGAATGGTAAAGAAGAGACATTATCAATTGAGCGGCTTAAACCTGCTTACACCGAAGAGGGTACACTCCTTCCTCGGTCTGCAAAATCACCCTCAAACGTCGAGGCCAGAGAAACAGCAGATAGTCTCGCCGAGCCCTCGGTTTCAGAAGAGGACAATGAAGCAGCAAGTGCAGAACAGGAGCAGCCATTGCCTGCACCAGATGTTTTCACGAGAGCTGGTAGAAAAATCAAGTGCAAGTTGCCCACATACCTGGTGCACCCGGTTTCAAAAGGAAGGGAGCTGATGTGGCAACGTCATTTATCCACTGCGCCAAAGACAGCGGGTGAAAGCTGCAGCTGATAGATATTTATCTTTGCCGTAGTCCGCTTGGTTACGTGTTGTTTATTCTTGTTAGTTTTTGATCTGTGCTGAAAAAATAAAATGTTTTCTCATCTCATAAAAAAGCTATTACATTGTAAAATATAAAGGCTCCCATAAGCTGCTTGTAAATTTGATCCCACGCCTTGCAGTGTGCCATCGGTTTTCATTCACCATATCACGATGAGCTACCTTGTCGCTTACAACTGCAAATCCTGTAATGTTTTACGCGTACCACAGGCGCACACCACTGTCTAGTTCCGAAGATAAAATTAAAGAGGTCGCAGGTTCTATTTTGATGGTCGATCGTCGGGAGCGTAAGCTTTTGATCATTAATAGCAGTTGTAACATTCAATATTTAAAAATTAGCTTATCACGTGTTTGTTTTTGTTGTAGATATAGCAATTCACCGATATTCACTCCATGCGAATAAGACGCAGTTTGCTATCTCTGGTCGATCAATATTCAGTTTTGAAAGGGTCAGTAACCATCTCATGAAGTATAAACTCGGTTTACATGTACTATCTATTCTAAGAAATGGTTTGGCTTTGATAACTTATTTATCTCGTTCCTTTCATAAGTAAGATGATATCCCTCAGCATCACCCGACTCAATTCGACTACATTTAATTATCCTCGTTTTACTTTTGTGGATGTTCATCTTATATCCTCCTTTCAAGACACTGTCCATTCCGTTCAACTGCTCTTCCAAGTCCTTTGCTGTCTCTGACAGAATTACAATGTCATCGGCGAATCTCAAAGTTTTTATTTCTTCTCCGTCGATTTTTTATACCTACTCCGAATTTTTCTTTTGTTTCCTTCACTGCTTGCTCAATATACAGATTGAATAACATCGGGGAGAGGCTACAACCCTGTCTTACTCCCTTCCCAACCACTGATTCCCTTTCATGTCTCTCGACTCTTATAACTGCCATCTGGTTTCTGTGCAATTTGTAAATAGCCTTACGCTCCCTGTATTTTACCCCTGCCACCTTTAGATTTTGAGAGAGAGTATTCCAGTCAACAATGTCAAAAGCATTCTCTAAGTCTACAAGTGCTGGAAACGTAGGTTTGCCTTTCCTTAATCTTTCTTCTAAGATAAGTCGTAAGGTCAGTATTGCCTCACGTGTTCCAGTATTTCTACGGAATCCAAACTGATCTTCCCCGAGGTCGGCTTCTACTAGTTTTTCCACTCGTCTGTAAAGAATTCGTGTTACTATTTTGCAGCTGTGGCTTATTAAATTGATTGTTCGATAATTTTCACATCTGTCAACACCTGCTTTCTTTGGGATTGGAATTATTATATTCTTCTTGACGTCTAAGGGTATTTCGCCTGTTTCATACATCTTGCTCGCCAGATGGTAGAGTTTTGTCGGGACTAGCTCTCCCAAGGTCGTCAGTAGTTCCAATGGAATGTTGTCTACTCCGGGGGCCTTGTTTCGACTCAGGTCTTTCACTGCTCTGTCAAACTCTTCACGCAGTATCGTATCTCCCATTTCATCTTCATCTACATCCTCTTCCATTTCCATAATATTGTCCTCAAGTACATCGCCTTTGTATACACCATCTATATACTCCTTCCACCTTTCTGCTTTCCCTCCTTTGCTTAGAACTGGGTTTCCATCTGAGCTCTTGATGTTCATACAAGTGGTTCTCTTATCTCCAAAGGTCTCTTTAATTTTCCTGTAGGCAGCCTCTATGTTACCCTTGTGAGATAAGCCTCTACATCCTTACATTTGTCCTCTAGCCATCCCTGCTTAGCCATTGTGCACTTCCTGTCGATCTCATTTTTGAGACGTTTCTATTCCTTTTTGCCTGCTTCATTTACTGCATTTTTATTTTCTCTCCTTTCATCAATTAAATTCAATATTTCTTCTGTTACCCAAGGATTTCTACGAGCCCTCGTCTTTTTACCTACTTGATCCTCTGCTGCCTTCACTGCCTCATCCCTCAAAGCTACCCATTCTTCTTCTACTGTATTTCTTCCCCCCATTCCTGTCAGTTGTTCCCTAATGCTCTCCCTGACACTCTCTACAACCTCTGGTTTAGTCAGATTATCCAGGTCCCATCTCCTTAAATTCCCACCTTTTTGCAGTTTCTTCATATTTAATCTACAGGTCATTGTGAATAGATTGTGGTCAGAGTCCACATCTGCCCCTGGAAATGTCTTATAATTTAAAACCTGGTTCCTAAATCTCTGTCTGACCATTGTATAATCTGATACCTTTTAGTATCTCCAGAGTCCTTCCATGTATACAACCTTCTTTCATGATTCTTAAACCAAGTGTTAGCTTTTTTTAAGTTGTGCTCTGTACAAAATTCTACCAGGCGGCTTCCTCTTTCATTTCTTAGCCCCAAATCCATATTCACCTACTACGTTTCCTTCTCTACCTTTTCCTACACTCGAATTCCAGTCACCCATGACTATTAAATCTTCGTCTCCCTTCACTACCTGAATAATTTCTTTATTTCATCGTCATCTGCAGAGCTAGTTGGCATATAAACTTGTACTACTGTAGTAGGTGTGGGCTTCGTATCTATCTTGGCCACAATAATGCGTTCATTATGCTGTTTGTAGTAGCTTACCCGCATTCCTATTTTCCTATTCATTATTAAACCTGCATTGCCCCTATTTGATTTGTGTTTATAACCCTGTAGTCACCTGACCAGGAGTCTTGTTCCTCCTGCCACCGAACTGCACTAATTCCCACTATATCTAACTTTAACCTATCCATTTCCCTTTTTAAATTTTCTAACCTACCTGCCCGATTAAGGGGTCTGACATTCCACGCTCCGATCAGTAGAACGCCAGTTTCCTTTCTCCTGATAACGACATCCTCCTGAGTAGTCCCCGCCCGGAGATCCGAAAGCGGGACTATTTTACCTCCGGAATATTTTACCCAAGAGGACGCCATCATCATTTAACCATACAGCAAAGCTGCATGACCTCGGGAAAAATTACTACCGTAGTTTTCCCTTGCTTTCAGCCGTATCAATACCAGCACAGCAAGGCCGTTTTGGTTAGTGTTACAAGGCCATATCAGTCAATCATCCAGACTGTTGCCCCTTCAACTACTGAAAAGGCTGCTGACCCTCTTCAGGAACCACACGTTTGTCTGGCCTCTCAACAGATACCTCTCCGTTGTGGTTGCACCTAAGGTACGGCTATCTGTATCGCTGAGGCACGCAAGCCTCCCCACCAACGACAAGGTCCATGGTTCATGGGTTCTTCGATAGAATTCCAAAATCTCCAAAACACTTTTGTACATCTTTTAGTTTATTGCCGAATTATTACACACTTCAATAATAGAGCTACGTCTCAAACTTTAAAGACATATAGTAACAGCTTCCAACTGTTCGTGGACATATCTGAAGATGAAGTGGATACATATTGTATAATTTAATTCATCACATATCAAATAAAAATATTTAATTTGTTATCATTAGTAAGGCTGGGTAGGACGACCTGCTTCAGGGTGTTTTCTTTTAAAAACTGCTGTCGATTCGAAGGCTGCGTCGACACAGGAAGACCGTTCCTTCCGTCACTGCCATTCCCACCGCTCGTAACACAAGCAGAAGAAACAGGGCACAGTTTTACAGCATTATATCACAACACCAAATATTCGAAATTTTTTTATTAACTGTCCATATACCGTATTTCTGAGAATGTTTGATGTTATTGTCTCCAAACCACTGTACTATCATAGCTGACACGGCCCCCAGCCCAAACCCTGGTCCATCCAGATCCTAAGCTACTGGGGCGGACAGACATTACGGGAGTATGTTGCAACAATGATGCTGACGAGAAAAGAATAAGTACAATACACTCGTTTTAAAAGCCAGTTCAGGGGAGGTACACTGTTCATGGCCATTTCCTTCGATAAATCCCTAGATTTTTGAAAACTGTGTAACAAGGATCTCACACTTGGTGACAGTTTCAGAACTCCTTTAGTAGCGGAAGTAGCGATATTGATATACTTAGTTTAAGCGGTGAAGAGAAACGACAAGATAAGTGTCTTTTTTACTTTTATTGTAAACTCTGTTTATAATACTGCTAGCTCATATTTTCACCTATTTTACTTTAAATCGCAGTGGATTCATTTCCTCTTCGTTGTGTTTCAACTTACAGCGTTTGCCATGATTGTACCACCACTGAATGCTACAGATGGACTGGTCAAACCATGGAACCTGTAAAATTTTCTTCTTCAACATTTATGTGAGTTAAATGGTATTATTCGTTCAATAAGGCACTAATCACAGCTAACAAGTAGAGATCAGTTATTATAACATCATGTATTTACCTTCAGCTAAATATTTCACGTAACCATGCAGTCAAAAATAATATAATGAAATATTAATTTGTTCATAACTTCAAAATTTTCCTGCATTCAGCATTTATTTTCCTGGAAAAGTTAAAAGTTGAGTTGTCAGCGCAGCTGAATGCTATGGGAAGTGTCCGGGATCGATTACCGGCCGAGTCGGACGTTTCCTCCGGTCGGAGGATGGGTGTTGTGTCGTTCTCATCATTCCATTGTTATCGACACGCGTGTCACCGCAGTGGCTTTAAATAACAAGACTTGCACAGGGTGGTCGAACTCCCCGAAAGGGGACTCCCAACGAAGTATGCCATACGAACATTTCATTTCATACCTTCCACTTCGGTCTGTTTTGTATCTGTTTGTTTTCGTGCTCCTACTACTGCTTTGCTATATGAATGTCCGCAGTGGTAGCTGAGCAGTTCTCCTTCTCAGTAGTTGACCGATGCAATAAATGAAAACAGCCAACGCACAAAGATTTTAAAATTTTTGTCTCAGACATGTGTGACCCTTCGTTAAGAACAGTTACTTAACTAAAATCACTCAAGATCATTTTAACCATATGTTTATTTTATTTTCTGTCCATTGAATCAATATCAACAACTGCCCCAAATATAAAACCTCTCGACATGGGAATATAATTTCAGTGTTAATTTAAATTAACTTTTTTCTGTACGTAAGTTATACGTTATTTTAACCTCATGGTATCTTACTTCACGATAATTTGAGATATTGCTCTATTGTTTCCTCCACCGCATCGGATAAACAGCAGAATGTCGTCGAGAAAACCAAGAAAGTTTGAGTCAGTTTCATTATCATTTGTTCCATATTCATTTTCAAGCTGAAGAATCTGAAAAATATTCCAATGACAGTTCAGAAAAATTCTGGTAGATTGCCTGATTCCTGCTTCAGTTCTTTCTCAATATCCTGTCTAAAAGAACGCACAGCACGGACCGTTTATATTCTTCAGTACATTCACATACGTTCAAGCTACGCATTCACTGTTTAGGGCTGTTAGTTTCGGCTAGAGTCAAAATGAGTCTAATAATGTCCAAATAAAGAATAAATTCATTTCCACTGCTCCGTTTTATAATATGTTTGGGATTTGCAAGTATTCCATGTGCTGTATCCACCTCAAAATCCAGGCTGTTCTTTCAGATGGTTAGAATTCAGTGTTTTCTCTGTGCCAATACAAGTAATTTTAGTTACAATTTTGTTCATTTTAGAGAGGAGACGAGCACGCCTATAGCTTTTTGTGCCTTGTCTGAGCACTTTCGTGTGATGTACCATAAATGGCTGTAGCTCCGTCTTGGGAAAATGTCCTCCCCTACACGCAGCATGTAAACAATTCTGAAGGTCTGGTATTATTTTATTATTTTGCTTCCACCGTCAAGCAACTCTAAATACCATCACATCGGAGCCTTCCTTTCTACATTTTTCTAATGGCTTCATAAAACTCAGCTTGCGCTGCCTTGCGAAGTACTCATTTTCATTATTAAGTAACTAACATACAGCTTAACATCCTACTTATAAGCAGATAAGTACCCTAACTTTTGAAATATGCGTTCCAGGTGTGTTCATCATTCTTTTGTTTTTCGTACCATTGTTTCATATGAAGTTACCCCATCCTCGCGAAAAAAATTCCAATTACGTTTGTGCAATTCAGTACATTCTATCATTTCGTAAATATCTTGTGACTGAAACGTGACTTCTGTTTAACAGCTACCTCATTTCATTGGAGTTATAAATTTCGTCAACTACCATCGTACTTAAAACATATTCTGCTAGTTCACTAAGTCTTACTGTCGACTAATTACACGTTTTCGTTTACGCATATGGAACCGTCTTTTTCTGATAGGTTGATCTTGTTGCATAATTCCCGTAATTTACATTTAAAATGTTTATCTCATGGTTCTGTTGGTTTGTTGGGTTGCATATACATTTACTCTACGTCTCTAGAGACTCTGATCACTTTCTAAAACTATCCTCATATTGTGCAGTATTTCTTTGTTGCTTCAAAGCATTTTTGGTTTCGACAATGGTGTAGCCGAAGCGATCCGTTAAAATTTGTACCAGCAGTGGGATTCAAATCTGGGTCTCCTGCTAACAAAGTAGACGCGCTAGTTATTATGCCACTCTGGAGCTGTGGTTATCAACCTGCACGGACTATCCTGGTACATCTTGGTCCATGATACAAAATCCAACTCACGAGTTAGCCCATTGCTGTTCCATTTCTAAAATCGCATAAGTATTGCTGAGACTCTCCAGTACCTGAATTGCACCTTACCACTGTGTGAAATGGGGTTAATTCTGACTGTATCTCAAGCATGGGTGATATATTAATTGTACCCACTTGGTATACCTGAGACATGCTGAGTCTCACATGTATCTACAGCAATGATGTATCGCAGAGGGACACAAACAGGGGTAGTCGATGCAATAATGGTAGCTGCAGTGCCAGTGTGGTGTAACTGCAAGCGCAATTACCTAATAAGCAGGAGACCAGAGTTCGAACCCCAGTGAAGAAAGTGAGCTCGTATTTCGTATACATACTCTCCACAGATTATATTTCGTTTATTTGTCGCTATCGTCTGCGAAGTTCTTTCAGTATGTGTAACAGTGATATTAAAATTATGATTTTCAGAAATGTTCACCCCATAATATTGCTTTATCGTAGATTATATATCCTAATTTAAATGTAATTTGATCTTCATTTTATCATCACTTTTCAAATATGGTCATCCCATGCCATTATGCCATTTTATTTTACTAAACTTCTCTTTCAACTCTATTAAATTATCTTACGATCCTGAATTTTCTTGTTGTTTCTATATAAAAGTAGTAGAATATTACGATACATGCTCATTACATCGCGAATTCATCATTTCCGACAGGCTACCGAAAACATTATTTGGTGTCATTGCATCTTCACTCATATCTTCACAGTTAATTAAATTTACATTTAGAAGAAGTGACACAGAATTTGAAACTCGAAATTTACGAAGCAGCAACCAAGACTTAGAATCTTTTCTCCTCTTCAACCATCTGACCGTTAAATTGCGAATTTTTATCGGTCGTCGGGGGTGAAAATGACAGTGGTAGATACCAGAGAAGAAAGTGTGGTGAGGGCAGGCCAGTGGGGGGATAAAAGAAGAGAATGCTTTTATGAGGAGTACAGCTCGGCGCCGGTGGACGCAATAAATTTCGCGCAGTTCGGCCCGGGGACAAGGCGGAAGTTGGTCGCGATCGAGGCGCCCCTATCTGTCGGATGATTAATGAGCTGCCGTTCCCCGGTGGCTTCACAGCGCCACGTTAGCTGGACGTAAAAGTTGCAACATCCCTGCCTCTCGGATCGTTCCTATCTGAAATTATCGTCATACTGGAAGCGAGAGTTTCCACGCGGTTGAATTTCGCTCCAGTGCTGCTATCACCTTTCCCCAGCACTCTTTACACTGAGTACGCATAGCTGGAATCCATTAGTGCTACTCGACTTGAACCGATGTCGGGGTGTCACGAAAAATTTAATATTGCTAACAGCTGCATTTTTAAACAAAAGAACACTCAGGGAAATAGAGTTAGTATTTGCAGCGGTAAAAGATTTGTGTTACCAAAACAGGTAAACCGAGACAGCACTGAGTCAACAAGTTAAAGGGCAAGATATTAAAGAACGTTTATTCGCTTCATATTTTCAAACATGACGATGGAAACATTTACGTCTGTCCCGAAGCTCTTTGTTCCACATAGGAAAAGCAGTATACCTATTCAGACTCACTGAAATTTATATTTTTACTTAGAAAATCCGAAGAAACGTCTACGGCACACTTCCTTTGAATGAAGTTACTTTACTTTTCAGTGTCCAGATCAAATTTTATTTTTCCAGTAGTTAGCCACCGCTGCGGCTTTGTCGTTGGCTTGTAGCAGATCACTAAAACTGCAGGGCTCCGGCAGTAGTCGGCACGTGAGCAGATGTGCCTCGTCTTGTACCTCTCCGCATCCGCAAAGAACGTCGTCATCGTTAGTCAGCAGTCCCCACTTGCACAGATAATTTTGCATCTGGGTACACCAGCCCTCAGCCTATTTGGTGCTATCCATACTGTATAAGGAAGTTTGTTTCCAGGTGCCATTTGCTCTTTTGGTATTATCTGCAGTGCGGTTTGTTCATTCTCCCATTTACGGACTCTATACGTCTGTCGTTGCGGCTGATGTTACGTTGAGCCCGGGTCTGATGAAAATCGCACTCCCTTACTTGCCGTGAGGTCTTTAAATGGCCAAATCCATTCCTGCTATTTTAGGCCTGCTGCTGGTGGCTCCCCGGTGTGTTTCCTGCACCAACAGTACGTCGCATTTATGCTTATAGCACATGTCTGCTAATAAAACACGCTTATGACTAGAGAATCCCTCAACATTTATCGAGATCGTCACAATGGGTGATCTTGATAAAAGCCGGTGCATCTTGATGTTAATTTGATTTTGGACTTTAACTTGATCTGGTGTTAGAAGGATTAGCCGGTGAAATCTTTCACCGTTTCCAGGGTACGCCAGATTGTGTCTGTCTTAGGCTCACTATCTTCTAGGAGGCTCCTTCTTTGTACCCCTTTGAATGAAGTAATATTACACAACGATATCAGAAATGTTGGAGTGTCAAGGATAGAGGCTCAGGACGTGTAAATAAAGAGTTGAAAAGGTTAAATTTTTACATTTTGATCAACACTGAAGTTTGTACTTGAGTGTGCAGTAAGAATTTTCCATGCTGTGTAATTTGGTGATTTCATTAGATTCAAAATGCTTCGTAATTTTATTAATCTCTAGTCAATTAAAATTTGAAAACATGCTATTGTTAACTAATTGAAACATAAAAATAAGCAGGCTATCTTTTCCTAGACTTCACAAAGTAAGATGAAGTTGTTTAGTTGATTCAACTGTGGGTTGTTTTTAAAACATTGTATACTGCATTAACTAAAAGAAACTTTTTTGCCTTGTTTCGGGAGACGGTTGTACGTCGCGGTTGTCAGCCCATTTTTCAGTATACAACTGATTCCAGAGATGGGAACCTATAAAACGTAAGACCATGTCACCTTTTTAATCTATCAACTTTCGACCTAAACTCTAAAAGATAACGTTGTTGACTGTTTTGACAAAGGTACATTTGTATTGTATAGCTTTATAAAATCAATTAGGACAGCAATTACTCCATGAATAAGCAAACATACAGCAGTTACTCTAGCCACGAACGAAAATACACAGTTGAGCTATTTGCACAGAAATGGATATTTGTATGATTACCTATCTATGAATGAATTCAGTAAGATACCCCTCCTGTGTAGAAATTTCAATATTATAAGTATAAATGTGGTGAATAATTAAACTGAGTCTGCTCATTTACTGGCACATGCAAACATCAGTTTCTTTTTTTATTTCTGATGTTTCTAATGTACTGTGTTTCCACCCTTTCCTCTGTGTATAGGACAGCTACATACACAGAGTATTTTAGATTATGGCTTGTTTAATCTCTAGCTTCTGTGGTACTCTCTGAACCTGTTGCAGGTTAATGCCCAATCTGTCCTATGTAACAGTACGGACGCTCTTGACAGATGATTTCATAAGCCCCACTTTTCACGACGGTAGCTTGTTTGTACTTTGAACTGAAGGAACATCTAATGACTGTGAAACACTTCGCCTTTAAAATGTTGGTACCCTATTACAAACATTAACTATAAAAGGTAAATTGTACCATTTCATTTTCGGTCTGTCTACATTATTCACTAGGTACAGTAGCAATCTAGCTTACTTCTTAAGCTTGCAAATAGAAACCGAAGAAGCAAGCCAGATCCCTACCATACCTATCCTCAACAGCCAATGTGTCTTCCGTCTCAACTGTTCCGTTGCGACCAACTTCATTACCTTAGCGACCCTATTTCTCAAATAATAAACAAAAACCAGCCATATTTGTCTCCGTTGTTATCCAGAAAGCCTTTCAGTCGGGATTTTATTTTCGATGAGTCATCAAACTACAAACATATGCACTCCCAATCAGCTATAAGGGTATCATAGGATCCTTCATCCACCAACGTCCTACATGTGTCACAATCAACCACACCTGTTCCTGCATTTTACATCTCACAGTACATGTACATCACGACTCTGTCCAGTCTCCCCTCCTTTACATTCCGTACACTATAGACATACCAAAACCATTAACAGCCTTCCCCACGTACTTCCACCAACATGCTGATGACAGTGGCTACCTATGTACCTACTCACCACACCCTCCAGGTCTCCCTCAAGTCCCTCCGTTACCACTTGAATTCCTGGTCGAGTGGTGCCTTCTTCGAGAGCTACATAAACATCTTGGTCGAGTGGTGCAATAAGAGGAACTTCAAATAATGGCACGGAAAAACCAAGCTACCATCTTTGGTCTCACCGCTCGGCGTTTCTGCCATCCATATGTCCATCTGTCCATCTACACAGCAACACAGTACGTAACACTGTAAGATGTTTAGTAATAATACTTGACAGAAAAATAACATTAATTGCATACCTCCTCACAAACCCCAAAAACGAATGGGGCACATCTGGGGTCCACATCCTCCTATCTTGTCCTCACCTGTAAATTCCACATCCGCCCACCCTAGTTTACGCCGTTATTGTCTGGGTCTCCTCCTGTTCTACGCTCAACATGTCCCATGAAAAGATGGAGACATCCATTCAGCCACATGCATTCCAGCTAGCCTTCCTTGTCTGCCTACCTTTTCCAGCTCACAACTTGTATAGTCTCATCCACTTCCCACACCTTCTTCTCTTCCTAAAGTACCTTCGGATCAATACATGAACCGCAAAAACCCTTACCATCACCCAGTCTCCTACCCACCTATAACAAATCTTGGAGTCATACTGCGCCACTATATGTATGTTCCATCTCCAATGCACATTCAGATCATATCCTTCCTCTCCTGACGGAGTTTCTAATAACTCCACTCGTCAACGTTGAAATCCGTCTCGATATGTACTCTTCATTCGAAACCTAGGCCCAAACCCCCACCTTACACCAACCTTCACACCCTTTTACACCCTTAGAGGATGTTCTAGAAGTCTACACAGCACAGACACCCGCGAGGATTGTCCTTTTTGTAAGGACATCAGTTCCAGATTATACAGCCAGCGTATCATAGACAAGACAGCTTGTGAGACCGAACGTGTCAACTCGATCTGTTGCAAACCGGTTTTAGGCACTCAAACCACAACATCGACGTGCACAGCTTGACTGGTGCCGTCAAAGAATAATTTGGAAGGAGGAGTGGCGTGCGGTAGTCTTCAGCGAAGAAAGCAGATTCTGCTTGCATGCAAATTAGAGTCGTCTGCGCTTACTGCGTAGATATGGTGGACGCTGACTCGTAGACTGCATTGATCCAAGGCACACTGGCGACGATCCAAGCATTGTGATTTGGAGTAAGATAAAGTAAACCTCTGGTCCACTTTTGATGTTTCTAGAGGGGAAGCTAACCAGCGCTTAGTAGTGCAGAATGTTGTTAGAAGCATTATTTTCCCATTCTTGCAACAGGAAGGTGACGCATTGCTCCAACAGAATGATGCTCACCCGCACACAGACCATGAAACTCGGCATGCTCTGCAAGATGTGCAACAATTTCCCTGGCTAGCATCATGTCCGGAGTTGTCTCTAAACGAGCTCGTATAAGATATGATGGAACAAAAAGTGCCTCGTGAGACTCGTCACACAGCAACACTTACAGAACTACGTGAACAGGTCGAGCAGGCGTGGCATAATGTGTCCCAGGACAGTACTCGCCCGGACAGCAGAGTCAGCGACTGCATTGCCGTCCGTAGAGGCTACGCCACGTACTGATATGGATGCTTCAGCATGTGTCAATAGCTGGTACCATAGAACAGTTGTGCTGTTGATCTGTAAATAATGATTTCATGTGCGAGGGCCGTTTGAAAACTCCGTGCAAAAATAAAAACTACTGACGTCTTTTGGGTTAAACTTTTTTACTTTTCGACAGATTCTCCTTTTAGACTTATACACTTCGTCCAACGCTGTTCTATTTTGTTGATCCCTTCCGAATAATTGGAATTGTCCAAGTGTGCAAAATAGCAATTAGTTGCTGCAATCACCTCCTCGTTTAAATAAAATCTTTGTCCCGCCAGCCATTTCTTCAGATTGGGGAACAAACAGTAATACTAGGGATCCACGTCTGGAGAATAGTGGGTATGTGAAACGAGTTGGAATCATATTTCCATTAATTTTGCAACCACAACTGCTGAGGTGTGTACTGCTTCACTGTCATGATGGAAAAGGACTTTTTTGCGGTCCAATCGCCGGCGTTTTTCTTGCAGCTCGGTTTTCAGACGGTCCAATAACGATGAATAATATGGACCTATAATAGTTTTACCCTTTTCCACATAGTTGATGAGTATTATCTCTTGCGAATCCCAAAAGACAGTTGCCATAACCTTTCTGGCTGAAGGAATGGTCTTCGTCTTTTTTGGAGCAGATTCTCCTTTGGTAACCCATTTTTAGACTGTTGTTTGGTCTCATCAGTATATTAATGAATCCATGATTCATCCACAGTGACGAAACGACGCTTGAAGTCCTGAGGATTCTTCCTGAAAAGCTGGAAACCATCCTTGCAACACGTCACAAGATTCCGTTTCTGGTCAAGCGTGAGCAATCGCGGAACCCATCTTGCGGACAGCTTTCTCATGTTCAAATGTTTATGCAAAATATTATGTCCCCGTTCATTCGAGATGTCCACAGCACTATCAATCTCACGCACCTTAATTGTTCTGTCATCCATCGCCATATCATGGATTTTATCAATGATCTCTGGAGTCGTAACCTCCACAGGGCGACCAGAACGTTCAGCATCACTTGTGCCCACATGGCCACTCCGAAAATTTTGAAACAACTTATAAACTGTTCTAATCAAAGGTGCATAGTCACCGTAATGATTATCAAGTTTCTCTTTCGTCTCCTGAGGCGTTTTGCCTTCCATAAGGTAATGTTTAATCGCCACAGGAAATTCTTTTACGTCCATTTTTGACAATCACTTGACTTCCTTGGTTCATACGAATGCACACAAAGAAATAGACCAATATGGCTGACACTTGGTGTGCGCTCTTTCCAAAGATGCTGCTAACTAAACATGACCTCGATACGCGCCGGTGGTGCAATCTGTCGGACTTTGGTGGACTCCATATGCAGTGTTGCAACGATAAATCTTGAGCGAATTAGAAACCTCTTAAAGGATGGAATAATTTTTTTACAGCAGTGTTTTCCAAATATAAAGTAATGTAAAATGGTTTAAAGTTCAAATGCTTTGTCTACCATTGTCTTTGCTAGGAAACGTAATTCATTGTCACCTGCTTTTATGCATTTTAAAACATCTTTTAACTATGTGTAACCCTGGACTGAAGAACGGTTTTACTCACGGCCAGCTCGCCCTCTCATACAGAACTGAAACAACAATAAAGGTTTAAAAAAATCTGTGGCCATTAAAATTATAGTGTTCCAGCTGAATTCCCAGCATTGCCTGGGTATGTACATATTCTAAGGTTCTATTAGTCCATCTCCTCATTCCTTCTGACACTGTCCACCTCTTCCTCTCCCCCCTCTCTGTCCATGTCCTCTTCTCATTATCTCTGTCCATCTCACCCACCCCCTTTCTCTTCCCATTTCCTCGTCGCTCCTGTCCCTGCCCATTCCTTCCTCCCCCTGTCTCAGTCCATCTTCTGCTCTTTCCTTTCTTTGTCCAGCTCTCTACTCATTCTATCCATTTCCCTTTTCCACTCTCTCTGTCCATCTCCTCCTGCCTCCCTGTGTGTGCCAAATCCTCCTTCTCCCTCTCTGGCTGTCCATCCACAAACACTTCCTCTCTCCACGTTAGCACCCTCGCCTCAATTGGAGGCTGGAGTTCCTTACCCCTCAAGCATTTCTTTCCAGATTGCAACTAATACGTGTACCAAATTCGGTTGATATCGTTCCAGGGTTTTAGGGTAAGCTTTCTACCTGTGGCTTCGCCAAAGAATGCACATGTCAAATAAGTTTCATGTATATTTAATATATTTCACACATATTTTTACACATATTTCACCTATATCTCTTGCGAATATAATTTTTACGCAGATCAATGTTCATGACGTCGTACCTCCTGAACTTTGTGTTGTACAGTCGTACAGTGACAGATTTCGCAGTTGAATTCGGTGGTATATGTGTACACCGTCTGTGAAATGTTTTGTGAATAGAGGAAATGGTACAGAAATAACTAATTAAAACGTCAGCATGATGTGGCAGTTTTTTCACGCACCTCAAATTTTATGACGTCATTATCCTAAACCATGTGTCGTACAGGGATGCAATTTTGCTGGTTCATTCAGCGGTATATGTGAATACTATATGTAAAATGTGTCGCGAAGACAGCCATTAGTAAGAAGTAATAAATTAAAAGGATACGCTTCATGCGGAAGTTTTACTGCATGAACAGTGAAAATGTAGTGAGCGATAAACTTTTTTACGTTCATTGTTTTGCAAGGGTTGTCAGGGGTAAAATTTCTATAAGGTTTGAAATTACGTGTAAAGTTTATTGAAAGCGATCAAGAGTTCTCATTCTCAAATACTGGATGACTGAAGTATGAGTATTGGAGTGTCGTGAGGTACACTGCATTTTGACCTCCATTCCTTTGACAGGCGGACGTCTTTCCAGACAGTAAGTGACGTGTCTACCAAGTTTATTTCAGATCGGTCCAGTGGTTTAGGAGAAGCTGTATGTATCCATACATACAGGCTTTTCTATGTACATCAGTTTTTATAATAAGTATAGTCTCTGCAGCGATATAGCTTCGTGACAGTATGTGAAATCAATATGGAAAAGGACAAGTAGAAACATAAATAGAAAGACATTACGCCCTAGCGTTGCGACTGTGCCAACAACTCAGTGAGTGTAAAGTATGTCCACAATCGATTAAATTTGTGGTTTCCTCGCAACCTACGACAGGAAATAAACAGAGACAATCGCAAATAGAAGATGATAGTAATAGTGGGGAGCTTACGCTTTCAACATTGGCGAGTATGTCGAGGTCTGTGATGGCAAATGAGCTGACTGATGTGACATTGCCCGTACCAGTAGCTTCGTGCAGCGTTAGATCTGTAACTGTCACAGACAAAGACGTTGACGAAAGTGGTGCTGTATCAATATATATAACAGATGTAACGTGTGAAGAAATCGCTGTTTTGCAGCGGTATTATTGCTCTCAGGCGGCCAGCATTGACAACGCCGAGTTTCCTGAGCTGGGGACTGCTAAGTGCTGTCAGTCCTCTGTTACCGTAAGCTCTGGGCATCCTTCAGCAACCACTGTATGGCGTGGTGGTGTCTTGACAGCCCGCATCGCATGATAACAAAAACCTCAGCAAAAAATCCCTCACTCACAAGGTATGCTACGCGTCGAAGAGTTGCATTGTTGTTGACGTTGAACATTCGTTAGCGGGGAACCTCTGGGGGACGTGCTGCATCTCAGTTGTAAAAGTTCCTATGCTCATGGGCCTCTGTTTAGGTGGACTTTCATTGCGCTAGCTGCTCGTGGGACGGAGATGGAACCCTCGAAACTCTCTCTTATTCCTCCCAGCGCAATGGGTAGGTCGCAGTTAGGTATCAACACCTAATCTAACAAGACGAATCATGTAGCCAATCCTTCACACTCAAAAATTATACAGAGCTCTGCAGTGAATAGCAACAGAACGCTTGCTGTTGGTCAGAATGTGGATTTCATTGTGAAACGTAAGGAGAGCAGCTTTGAGAAGGTTTCGCCTTTTTATATTCAAAAAAGGTTTATGGGGCATCACAATGAAATCGGCGAAGCGATTCAGTAGCAGAACACTGTTAATTGAAACTGCTAGTTTCCAACAAGCGACAGACCTCTGGAAAGCAAAATGACTTGGCATATATGCTATAAAAACGGAGCTGCACAACACATTGAAATACAACAAAGGTGTTGTGTCATGTAGTGATCTGGAAGACATTTCCAAGGAGGAATTGAAAGATGAGTGAGCTCAAGAAGGGATCGCTGATGCGCAAAATATACTGAAAATAGTGGGTGGATATCTAGTAATATATGGCTTCTACATCCTTACTTACCTTGAGTAGCGCAAGACTCCCAGAGCATATAAAGGCAGGTTTGCTTCGCCTAAGTGAAGCCCTATGTCTTCCGTCCAGTGGTGTGTTCCAAATGTCAGCGCTTTCGGCACACCACCTTAAGGTGTAAGGGTGAAACAACTTTTGACAAATGTGGCAAAGTCGCCCATGACTGGACGGTTTCGCCTCTTCACCGGAGTGTGTAAATTGCTATGGGAATCACCCTGTCTTGAGTAGGGACTTCTGTGTTCCCGGGAAAGGCGTGCAGATCTTCGACAGTTTAAATGCCGCCCAACAGCACTCAAGCTCACAGCCTTTCGAGTAGCGAGAGCAAAGCTCGATAAATAATTAAAAAGAGAAAGAAAAGGTCATGGCAACCGTTCCATTTGTTCTAAAAAAAGTATGGGAAGCCGTCAGGAGGACTTCCAGTAAACACCGATAGCAGACGTGCTGACACAGGGGTGTCTCCAAGCAACAGCCGGAGATATCGCTCAGACGAAGGCAAAGAATTTTGCAACGACAGCTGCCAATACCAGCCAGGATCCGGCGTTTCGACGCTATCGCGTGACGTTTGATTGGGGGTAAGTTTGACTTCAGATACCACAATTCTGAGCCTTACCACTGCCGTTCCTCCACGTGAGAGGTAGAATGTGCACTGTCTGAAACTCATGATATTGTCCCTGGTCACAACCAAATTCGGTACTGCATACTTCGACATTTGCCAACAGCGTCAAAGGAAATTTTCCTCGAGCATTTTAATTTCATGTGACAGACAGGTTATAACACCGGCTAATGCTAAATTATCAACAGACCGGTTATGTTACTCTGTGAAGTAATTTTAATTTGACCATTGTCGTAGGTGATGGACAGGTATCGGAGTTTTTTCGGTTCTCGAAAGATCACTATTCAAAGCAAGTAATAGCTAAAGAAGCTGGATTCGATCCAAGATACTATCAGTTCTAAGTAAACTGCAATTACGGGAAAGGGGAACTTTCGCCAGCCTAATTAGGCAAAGTTGTACCAGCACCAGCACCATTCACAAAGAAAGTTATCTCTCAGGATTCACTGTACTTGAAACTGAAATTCGGTTTTGCAAATAGGATAAAAGGCAGTTGTACACTTTACCAAGCACTGTAACACTTGTACCCTCAGACTGAACATTTTAGTCACAACACACACTATGAGAAATACTTTTCAATACATATTACAGGGCCACGCGGGGTAGCCACACGGTCTAGGGCGCCTTGCCCCCATAGGAGATTCGAGTCCTCCCTCGGGCATAGATGTGAGTGTTGTCCACAGTGTAAGTTAGATGAAGTTTGGTCCCATAGGAACTTACCACAACTTGAATGAGATTTTCACTCTGGAGCGGAGTGTGAGCTGATATGAAAATTCCTGGCAGATTAAAACTGTGTGCCGGACCGAAACTCGAACTAGGGACCTTCACCTTTCGCAGGCAAGTGCTCTACCACCTCAGCTACCCAAGCATGACGCACACGAGTCCTCTCAGGTTCAATTCTGCCAGCACTTCGTTTCCTACTTCCCAAACTTCACAGAAGCTTTTCTGCAAACCTTGCAGAATTAGCACTCCTGGAAGAAAGGATATTGCGGAGACATGGCTTAGCCACAGCTTAGAAAAGTCCCGAGTTCGAATCTCGGTCAAGCACACAGTTTTATTCTGCCAGGAAGCTTCTTACCACAATTTTCCATCATATACAGGGTGATTCACCTAAAACTTGCTATTGAAGTGCAGTTTTCACAAAATGGATTGGTTGTTAGGAGCTCATATTCTTTGACAATCAACAGATTATAGTGATACATGGAAAGTATACTTTTTGTGCTGGAATATATATATATATATATATATATATATATATATATATATATATTAACTAGAACAGTAGCAATTGACATTAAGGAAATAAACATGAAACACGTTGCAACGTCAGTGGTGTTTGCTGCACGAGTCTAGTATGACCCGTTTATTAGGTATCGCATTTTGAAAAGTTTTAACAGTTACATTTCGTTGTGTCATTCGACCTACATAGCTGCTAGGTACGATGTTGTTATGTTTGCTTACAAACTACTTATCTGTTCCTTGAGTGCACGGCGACTAGCTAGTCAGTTAGCATGTGAGAGTTCAACCAATAAATGGTGTGTGGACCATGGGATTTTCCAGTTCAGAACAAACCAACATGCTGATGGTGTTGAGAGATGGCAGGGCACTCTTACTTTCGATACTGTGTCATGCTGCTTGGTGTTCATAGGGAAGGAGATCTTTATTACTTGGTTGCTACATTCGATATGATCTGACTTTATTCATATGACAAAATGGTTGGCAGTAGTTAAAACACGTGCTTGTGTGCTCCAGTGAAGGCATATTCGTAGGCTTCACCAGTGTTTGAAGGAAGAGGGTACTGAGTTCACTGACAGCAGTATGGCAGCTGGGAGCAGCTTTTTTCTGTGGAACCTGGGGGAAAACGTTTGCCATCAGCCAGGTCCTCCGGTCTCATTGTGCAGACATACTGGGTCGCGCCAGTTGGTCGGCTGTCGTGTCCAGGTGGTTGACTGTGGCCGGTGGGTAGCAATAAAGCAAAGTATGGGTCCTTGTTAGGTAGAAAGCAGATGAGACGGCTGATAGCTCTGCGAATTCCATGGGACAAGGTAGCGGCGGCCCGGGCTCCAGACTCTGCTACAGAACATATTTGTGAAGGCATGAGGCTTTTAGCGAGTTCATGGCCATTCGTTGGAAAGTTCGAAATGGACGCAAATGGAGAGATAACAATCTTTTTATAGAGAGCTGTGGTTCCATCCACGTCTGCTTTTAGCAAAGACACGGCGTCAACGTGTGGGAAAGATGGCGCGAAACTGAATCTCTTTCCCTTATCTCCCAAATAATTTTTGAAGTCGCTTGTTAGTCAAATTTTCGTATGCAGAGCGGCGGGCGGTCTCCCAGCTTCGAATGCTGATCTCCAGCTCGTGATTGGCTTGTGCTAAAGTGGGTGTAGTCTAAACATGCAAATGTGCAATGCTACGGAGCTGCGTAGGAAAGCTGTAGAGAAAGAGATCACTCTTGTACTTACGTTTCGCTAGTAAAGAACGGCAGGTCTTTACCTAAACGGTGAGACCTGTGTCCTTTACTAGTGCACACGTAGAACCTGTGCCAGTCACTATCTGAACCGCCAGAGATAGTGCTTCTTGCATCATGCACACAATAAGTTATGCATGGGTATACTTACTTGTTTTGAGTCGGCCGTCTAAACGTTAGACATATTCCATCACGCATAGTTGTGTCACAATTCAAATTGGTTTGTCAGACCAGCAGATGAGTCCACCTGCACACTGGAATCCACTGAGGCTTCAGAGGATCATAGGGAAGTACCCACAATCCGAATTAGCTGATTGCGAGAGACTGCCTACTTGCATATTTCCGGGTGCTCTCCATTAATAACAGATTGCCACCATCCGTCACTGCACTCTCCGAGAGCGTCGTGCTGTGCGCCCTCACCTGCGGAAGAGTAAATTCTTCGCTGCTGTGGTGTAGGGCTCAAATATATGCTTCTCAGCACCCTGTGCTATGGAACCACATTTTTCTTTATGGAATAGTAGAGTACAGATGTTTGATGTTAGTGTAGGCTTTGGGCCGTATCACAGATTCACATTTATGGAGTCATATAAAGTGATTAGTTCTGGTTAGCGTGGTGAATTGATCCCCAGCTGATCACTTTGTTAACCATCGACCCCACAGTATGGAAAGCGATTGTCAGATAAAATGTTTTTGTGGCATTTCTTTAGATACCTTTTGTCATATGATGTTAAGAAAGAATAAATCAATTGTTAGTTAGACCACAACTCGTCCCGGTGTTCTGATTTACATTACCTTTACAGTTTTATTAAAGTCATGGTTGCAACTGAAAGAGCCCGGACGCTCGCAGTGTACACAGGGTGCAGGGAGAATACAAGTCGTTCCTTTACTGTGTATGGAATCTGTTACCCCAGTAAACATCAAACCAACTCGGCAATTATTTATCAACCTCTTGTATCAGTTACTTGAAAGTGGGAGTGTAACACCTGAACAACGTAAAAGAAGGATACTACAGAAATATCATGTGATGAGGCACCGTTCACCAATCAAGTCCAGGTAAACCGCCGGAACCTGCACTATAGGTCAGCAAACAATTCCATTGGCTTTGTCATAGGGGGTGTTCATGGGGTGTAACCGTGTGGTGTGGGATAGTGAAGCATCTGCTCATAAGCTCATTTTTCATAGACGCAACACTGAAAGCACAGAAGTATCGTAGCATCCTCACAGACCATTTTTCACATTCCCTTGGAGACTAGGAAAACCCTGTGGTACCAACATGATGGCTGTCCAACTCACAGTGCACGAAGTAGAACAGTAGGTATTCACGAATTGTTTCTGACCTGTCCCACTGGACACAGTGCCGTTCCCCAGATTTGACGCCTGTAGACAATTTTTTCTGTGTGGAAAGCTGAAAGATGTTGTCTACAAGGACATACCAACTACACCCGACGATATGCAACGACGTATTACTGGACCTGCTCTGACATCTCCACTGATGTGCGAGTACATGTGCTGCAGTTGTTGCATACCGTTCTGGAAGGGTGTATTGACGCTGCTGGTGGTCACTTTGAACACAACCTCTGATGGTCAATTGTCTCGTTACTGGTCGGAATCCAAATAACTAGTGTATGCACTTGTTCTTTAGTGTGTGCTACCACAGGTATTGCACAAGTGTCAATGTGGGAACTTTTCGAAATGCAACAACTCGTACACAAATCGTAATTGAATCCCGCAACTAACACCCCTGACATTCTAAATTGCCGTAGTTTTACTTTGTTCATGTCAGTAAGTATGGTTTGATCTGTATGTTTGCACAAAAATGAACGTTCTAGCTACTATTATTACAATTTGTTTATTGGGTAACACTATAAGCCCGTGACTACCACCCGTTCTGTGAAAACCACACATCAGTAGCACTTTGAATTTCCGCAATATTTGCGGTGCAAGTTCTAGGCGTTTCACACTGTATATGCGATGAAAATGTAAATACCTTTGCTTCATAACCTGCAGAGTAATTAATCCTTAAGCTGACCCTTCAAGTTTACTAGCCTGTAACAGTATAAAATTATCACATGTTTTGTAGATAACTGTTGTACTGTATTGAGATTTCAAGAAAAATCTTTAAGCTTAATAATTTAAATCTTTTCTTCAAAATTATACTTTCGTAAAACTTTAATTATTCTTTAATGAAAAGTACGTGGAGTACTTCCGAAATTGGGCTCACTGAATTATTATGAATTTTGCTGCTCAACGAAAGTTATTAGATTTTATTAAGCACGGTAACTACTTTTCAGATCAGTAAAATGGGCTACTCGGGTCACTGAAGCACTTACGATATATCACAGTTTAGGTAAGCTGCTCATGATAAAATACGGGTGTTCAACACATAGTTTAAAGAACACAAACTTATCGTTGAGCAAGAAACTGCATAAATGTTCCATGCAATAATATAGCACTTAGTTGGTGTTTTGAGATGTAGGTGATGGCAGTGTCGAACTCCTGTGGCTATTCAATAAAAGTGGCAAAAATACCCATGGCTCTTCCTGTATAACATGCTTTCAGATTTCTCTTCTTGGCGTCGTATTTCCGTATTTCGAAGCCAAAAAATTTACATGATGAATAATGAACCTAATTTCTTAATATCCGTTCTTTTTTTTTTCGTCGGGCTTCTGACGGTTTGATGTGGCCTACCACGAATTCTTCTCGTACGCCAACCTCTTCATCTCAGAGCAGCACGTGGAACCTACGCCCTCAATTATTTGCTCGATGTAATCCAGTTGCTGTCTTCCTCTACAGATTTTTTCCCTCTACAGCTCCCTCAAGTACCATGGGAGTCATTCCCTCATGTCTTAACAGATGTCCTAGAATCCTGTCCCTTCTCCTTGTCATTGTTTCCCACACATTCTTTTCCTCTCCGATTCTGTGCAGAACCGCCTCATTCATTACCTTATCAGTCCACCTAATTTTCAACACTCGTCTATAACGCAACATCTCAAATGCTTCGATTCTTTTCTGTTCTGGTTTTCTTATAGTCCATGTCTCACAACCATGCAGTGCTGTGTTCCAAGCGTCCATTCTCATAAATTTCTTCCTCAAATTAAGGCCTGTGTTTGATATTAGTAGACTTCTCGTGGCCAGGAATGCCCTTTTTTCCAGTTCTAGCCAGCTTTTCATGTCCATTTTGCTCCGTCTGTCATTGGTTACTTTGCTGCCTATTCGTAGATTTACTTAACTTCATCTACTTCGTGACCATCAATCTTGATGTTAAGTTTCTCGCTGTTCTCATTTCTGCTACTTCTCGTTGTTTACGTCTTTCTTCGATTTACTCTCAATTCATATTCTGTACACGTTACACTGTTCATTCCATTCATGTAAATCTTCTTCTCTTTCATTCAGGATAGGAATGTCATCAGCAAATCATATCATTGATATTCTTCCTCCTTGAATTTTAATTTTACTCCTGACCCTTCTTTTATTTCCATCATTGCTTCTTTGATGTACAAATTCAACAGTAGGGGTGAAGACGCGCTGTCTCACCTTTTTAATCCGAGCACTTTGTTCTTGGTCGTCCACTCTTATTATTCCCTCTTGGCTCTTATACATGTTGTATATTAGCCATCTCTCCCTATACCTTACTCCTATTTTCCTCAGAATTTCGAACATCTTCCACTTTTTTTGATTGTCGGACATCTTTTCCAGGTCGACATATCCGATGTACATGTATTGATTTTTCTATAGTCTTGCTTCCAGTATAAACGCAACGTCAGAATTACCTCTCTAGTGCCTTTATGTTTGCTAAAGCCAAACTGATCGTCACCCAACACATCCTCAATTTTCTTTTCCATTCTTCTGTATGTTATTCTTGTAAGCAACTAGGATGCATAAGCTGGTAAGCTGACTGTGTGATGATTGCCACGTTTGTCATCTCTTGCCGTCTTCGGAATTGCATGGATGATGCTTTTCCGAAAGTCACATGGTATGGCGAAAGACATACATTCTACACACCCACGTGAATAGTCGTTTTGTTGCCACTTCCCCCAATGATTTTAGAAATTCTGATGGAATGTTATCTATCCCTTCTGCCTGATTTGATCTTAAGTTCTCCAAAGCCCTCTTCAATTCTGGTTGTAATGGCGGATCCGCTACCTCTTCTAAATGGACTTCTGTTTCTTCTTCTATCACATCAGGCAAGTCTTCCCCCACAGAGGCCTCCAATGTTCTATTGCCACCTTTCCGCTCTCTCTTCTGCATTTAACAGTGGAATTTCCGTTGAACATTTAACGTTACCACTCTTGCCTTTAGTTTCACCGAAGGCTATTTTGACTTTCCTGTATACTGAGTCAGTCCTTCCGATAATAATTTATTTTTCGATTTCTTCACATTTTTCGTGCAGCCATTTCGTCTTAAATTCCATGTACATCCTATTTATTTCATTCCTCAGCGACTTGTATTTTTGTATTGCTGAACTTTCCTGAACATTTTTTTACTTCCTTCATTCGACCAACTGAAGTGTTTCTTCTATTACCAAAGTTTTCTTCACAGTCACCTTCTTGGTACCTATGTTTTCCTTTCCAGCTGCCCTTTTCAGAGATGTCCATTCTTCTTCAACAGTACTGACTACTAAGCTACTGCTTGTTGCTGTATCTGTAGCCTTAGAGAACTTCAAGCATATTTCGTCATTCCTTAGTACTTCCGTATCCCACTTCTTTGCATATTGAGTCTTCATGACTAGCCCTTTTACCAAAATTCCTTTCTATTAATATTTGTATACCTCGCCATTGATGGTCCATAAACTAGAAGAATACACAAAAACACAACACACAGTATTATTTTCATATTTTATTTGCAGTTATTACCTCTCTGCAGGAATATTATAGATCGCTAGTTGATATGTTATACGGCATGACACAAAACTGTGCATTACTTTTACTATATTATATTATGCATTTGTTATTAACATGTCTATTTTTAATAGCAATATTTCAGTAGTTACATCCAAGAAAAGAGAACCACTTATAAAGCCTTGCAGGCAGCCTTATGTTATCGTCTTAGCAATATTTTGTTTCTTTGCGTACCATTCTATAGAATGTCCAGAACAACAATTTATGATGTTGTGTTACAGACATTTTGAGTTGCAGTGATCCCTGAGACACTTGAATTCATGGGCCACCAGACTGTCGATGCATCCACACTGAACGCTGTTACATATTGACTTCTGGAGCCATCGACAATTTCAACAGCTATATTGACTGTGTCATCAATAGTTCCGCCTTTCTGGAAGCCATGTTGGCTACGGCTAAAATAAAGAAACTTTGTGAGCGAAAAAAATTTAGGTTTGTGAATAAAAGGATCAAAAATATATTCTTCTAAATCTTTCTTCAATTCCCAAAATAATTGTTATTAAAATATAAAACGCTTGTTTCATTATGAATGAGTATACAAATAAAAAACTTGTATTAGCTTGAACAATATTTTGAAAGAAACTTCTGTGTGGTTGACTTTTGATAATATTTAAAATTAATTTATTTAAAAGGGTAATACAAATTAAATAACGATAAGCTGAATATATCAATAATTAAGTAATTAACACAAAACAAAATAAATGCCAGGTAGGATTACAAGCAATTACCTTATTATAAAACAGAAAATAATAAAGATGTTTTTAAAAATAATGACGATGAACCAATAACAAATATGTTCCCATTTTTTGCCAATGTGTTTATGTGATTATCTTATGTATTATGTGATTATCTTCTATTATATAACACTTTGGAAATAAATTTTAATTTGTTTTCTAGGTACAAAATGCAGGAAAATAATAAAATTATGGAGTAATTATTGGATTCCTACAGAAAATGACATAAGTAAAAATTTATGGATGGAAGAAAGATATTTTAACAAAAATCTCTAATTTCCAACACAATGGTTGGTATGGACATTAAATAAAACTTTTGGATTATAATTAGTAAGGAATAAATATGTTCTATTAAGTGGCTCATCTTACATCGAATTATCAGAACATTAAAGTAAAAAATGCTTGTGTTAATGTATAAAATGATGATGAAAAGTACTTCCTGTGAGCCCTAGCTTCTGCATTAGGGAGGAGCAGATAGAAAGGAATGCAAAAAATCTAGACAGATTTTGTTAAAGGGCTTGAAGGAAAAATTCCAAATATTTCATTACCTGTTGAAAACAATGATGTCCCAAAAATTGAGACTAAAATTAATGTATCTTTTTATGTTCATTCCTTAAAAGAAAAAGTTCTCTGCTGAAACATATTATGATGTATATCCATTACAATAACAAAATCTAAAAAAGAAAAATACATTAATTTATTCTATTTTAAAACACAAAATAATTTACATCACTGTTGTGTAAAAGATATATATCTATTTGTTTTTAGTCAAATTAGCACAGGTGAGCACCAAAAATTTATTTGTGGTTTGTGTTTATTACATTTTAATAATAAAGAAACATTAGATTATCTCATAAAAAATTGTTTACTTAACAAACAATTAAAAGAAGAACTACAAAATGAAGCTCAATACAATTCAAAAATTGTAAGTTTACACAAATGGTTCCTTTCATTATTTATGCAGACTTTGAAAATGAATTATTAAAAACAGATAACTGTCAGGATGACCCAGAAAATTATTTTACTACAAAATATCAAAAATACAAACCAAATGATTTTTGTTTTATATTAAATATATAATGAGACATTATAAAAATCCAATTATTGATAGAGGGCCAAACTGTCAGAAAAAATTTATAACATATATTAGAAAGAAGTTGAAGATATTTGGGAGATTTTTTCTCAAACTGAAGAAATGGAAGCACTAACAACTGACGAACAATCTAGACACAATGAACTTAATAAATGTCCTTTATGTAAAACATTTTACACAAAATAAAATAAAAAATCGTCATCATGATTATTAAATGGAAAAACGTATAAAACCGTTATCTAATAAATGTAATTTACAGTTAAAACATCCTAGTTGTGTGCCAATTATTTTTCATAATTTATCAGGATATGATCCTTCTTACAATTTCTCAAAGAATTTAGCTACAGTGAAAAAGAAGCTGATTTAATACGAAATAAAGAAAATAGTTATATTAGTCTTTGTAAAAATATAGAAAATTCATAACTGAGATTTACTGACACATTTTATTTGTGTGTTTGGATGTAGATAAACTGCCTTCAAATTTAAACAAGAATAAAATGAAAAATGGTAACGAATAGTTTCTAGAAGATCTAAGAAATTTAGTAACTAAGAAAGGAGTTTCTCCTTATGATTGTATCGATAGTTGGGAACAGACCAAGCATGGCAAATGACCCACCAAAAGTTAAGTGGTTCACCATTCATCCGTATCTGGTAACACAAGGGAAATATTACTGATTTCAGAACATGGCAGTTGGCTCGCAATAATAGCGACAGATGAACATAAGAACTTGAAGCGGCAGTGAACAGGTAGTGTCAATGATAAGATTAGGTGGTGGGTCAATAAAAGTACGCAAAATTCACCAAATAAACAAACAGTAAACACTTAATGTGGAAGCTCTTATTCTTCCCCAAAAAACACATTGAAAGACAATAAATAAATATTACCGTTCCCCTCTGTAAAAGTAATTTGGGAAGACACTTAATTACTGATATTTTAGGGTCACAGACAAATACGGGCTTAAAATAAATGGTTGTAACTCCATCGTAAGTTGTATTGAGAAGCATACTTTTATTTCTTGATGGAGACTATTTTGGGACATTGTGTCCGTTTCCAAACCATCCATGCTGTATAAGTTTGACAAATACAGGCGCTAACCCATGTACAGAATCTGCTCCTGTAGTTATCAAAGCGGTATATAGCCGACTTTACAATAACGAAAGTCATCACATAGTGGATTTTGGCGTTGTTTGGTACTCCATATACCGCTCCGTTTACTGATTTTCTCAGAATATAATCTTCTCGGTTTTCAAGCCCCGTCATCTCGAATAAAATTGTCGTGCTTTCGATGGCGGAACTAGCCAACGAAAGCCCGATACGCAACTGAAACCCAAGAGATTTTATTCATTCATGCCAACGCGAACGACTCAGAGGCCACATACTGCATGCTTAGTTTCGGTACATGGGCCATTGCCTGTGTTTGTGCACACATACAGGACGCGTGGTTTGAAAATGGACACAAGTGTCCGAAACCAGTAATCATCAGGAAATATAAATATGTTTCTCAATACAATTTACGATAGAGTTACAACCATTCATTTCAATTATAAGACAAGTTGCTGACCTATTTTTCACCTGCAGTATGCTGCAAGTTCGTAAGTACGATCTAAATAACAACATGAACGTTTCATAGTAATTTTCTGAGAAACCATAGAATTACGAAATTTTAAAAATGATCAGGACCTTCTGGCAAATAAATTAATAATTAAAAACAATATTGAAAAGTTAACACTAAATGAGGCGCCTCAAAATTGCACTTAACATACGCAGAATGCCAGAGCGGAATATCGACGAGATTCAATGAGGATGACAGAAATTATTTTAAGGCAGAATTCGACAACAATGGCCAGTTACAAGTTAGGAACTTATAAGTGCCTCACAAAGGTGCTAGTAAAGACTTATTTTAGCTTTCTTAAGCAAGCGGATCCGCCCTCAACTGCCACAGACAATTAAGCAAAAACGGAATACTAAATTCATGCCGTTTACGTAATTTTTCCACCTAAATATTTAAGAAATACGACTCCTGGTGCCAAATTAATAAATCAAATAAAACGCTTCGCTGCAGCAAGACAATTAGAAATTTTAAAAATAAAAGACATTCTTGACAATCAGTTTAAAAAAAATTAAGAGCACCCCGTTCAACGGCCATAAATATTAAATACAAAATCCTCAAATTAATTTTCGCCACTCGGGCAGCAGAGGAAGGCAGAACAACAGATAAAAAACAGAAATTGGTGACAGTATCCCAAAGGGTCGAGCTCGGCCAAAATGTGGCTCAAGCGTTGAAAACTTACGACACAAGCACACAAACTGAATTAGCTGGCTTGCTGCTTTAAAAAAACAGACAGACATCTTTATTAGTCAGTGAATTCAGAAATCAAATAGTGCATCGAGGTGACTCTCTGACCCGAATTAGTTGTCAACTGAGGTGCTTGATAGTAGGCACGTAGACCCCATTCTGGGCGTGTTTTACAGTTAAATTCACTAAGCAACACGTAAGTCAGTTGCTCGCCTAACGTAGTTAACCAGAAAATACAGCAAATAATACATGCACTCAGAAATTCGTGGTGCGTGCTCAAAACGGCCACGAACAGGCTAATACAGTTAACTGATGAGCACACTATCGACCGATGGTATGCAAGAAACACAAACACAGTAGTAAGACCACAAAACGCACTTGCACGATGTGATATAACCAAGATGATGGGGGTTCAGGACACCTGTTTAACAACATCAAATTGCAGCCCAATGATGGGGACAGTTGCTCACCACAAAGACTCCAGCAGTTAAGTGATAAGGTATTCCAGACCAGGTTCCCAACAGTCAGTAGGTTGGGGAGCTAGTGGCAGATACACTTCGCAATACCTGCAGACATCTGGCCCGGCTGCTGCTTCTGCCCCAGTGATCGGCCCAACGGCAAAGGAACCAAGACTGCTGTAACAGCGAACCCCATCCAGCACACTGTGCTTCTAATGAGCCATCTCTCATAGCTTACACAGTGTACGCTCACATATCGCCGCTCGGCGCCATATCGCTGCCCATTTGTGGAAGTGAGTCCACCAGTTGCCCAGCGACTGGGCAAAGAATTTCTCACAGAGGAGCTACTTTCTATATCGCATGTACTCGACTCAGATATGGCTCACGCACAGCTCAGAACTCACAGGGTGAGCAATTATGAGTGTCCGATCCGCGTATTCCAGAACTGCGTGGACACATGCGAGGTTCATTCGTGTCTAAGCAAAACGGATGATTAGGGATGTTCACAGGACGTGCTGCAGCTGCTATGACACATACAATGAACAGGGCTGCCCTGGATCTACTCCATATACATACAACGGTTTTTTGTTGGCAGCGGCCGAGAGGTTTTAGGCGCTTCAGTCTGTAACCGCGCGATCGCTACGGTCGCAGGTTCGAATTCTGCCTCGGGCATGGTTGTGTGTGATGTCCTTAGGTTAGTTAGGTTCAAGTAGTTCTATGTCCTAGGGGACTGATGACCTCAGATGCTAAGTCCCATAGTGCTCAGAGCCATTTTTTGTATTGGCAGCAAATTGTTATGAACAGGGTATGCGCACGGGCAAAAGCGACTGGAACTACACGGAAGTGGTTTATTAATTAATGAGACGGTTTGCGATAAAGCAGGTTATATTTTTCACATTCCAGCCACTGTTACAGAGATTAACAAGATGAACGTAGCGCATCCACAGCTGTGTGGGCCTGAAACACAAATACTGATGCTCCCAGCACGAAATGTGACGTACTTCAGTAGCACGCTAGAACCATATCATCTTCATTCCTGGACAGGTACTTCAGCATGTCGAGGAGTACCGGAAAAGCAACGACCCAAAGCAGTGAGAGAGTCACAGTATAAGACACCGTAATACCTCTGAATATTCTGTGGAAACTACTGCATTAAAGACACACGGAAAAGAAATGAGCCCCATCCAGGGAAGTTCGATTGCCGAGTGCAAGTCTTATTTCAGTCGAAACCTCATTGGGCGACTTGCTTGCCGGTGAGGAGGATGAAATGATGATAAGGACAACACAACACCCAGTCCTAGAGCGGAGAAAATCTCCATCCCGGCCGATAATCGAATTCGGGACCGCTGCACGGGAGACAAGCATGCTACCACGCAGCTAAGCAGGCGGACTAAAGACACATAACGTGCATCCACAGGACATGTGGCCTGTAACTGAAAAAGTGTCATGATGATCGCTCCATTCGTATCTCCGGAAGAGGACTACCAAAGGGGAGGTGGTCATGAGAAAAAGATTGAGTGACCCAAGAAAGGATAACGTTCTACGAGTCGGGGCTGCCATAAGCATGGGCGTGTTAGGGAAGTTGGAAAATCTGGAAAAGGAAAAGCAAAGTTTCAGTCTAGATATAGTAAGGGGTCAGTGAAGTGAAATAGAAGACAAGGATTTCTGGTCAGATGAGTATAGCGTAATATCAACAGCAGCAGAAACTGGTATAACGTGACTAGGATTCGTTATGAATAGGAAGGTAGGGCAGAGAGTGTGTTACTGTGAACAGCCCATTTATTCTTGTCAGAATTAACAGAAAACGAACACCGACAACGATAGTTCATGCCGACATCGAAAGCTGAAGATGAAGAGATACAGAAAGTATATGAGGATACTTAAAGGGTAGCACAGTACGTAAAGGGTGTTTAAAATCTATAGTCATGAGGAACTGGAATGCAGTTGTAGGTAAAGGAGTAGAAGAAACGATTACAGGAGAATATGAGCTTAGGATAACGAATGAGAGAGGAGAAAAACTAGTCGAGTTCTGTAATAAATTTCAGTTAGTAACATCGAATACTCTGTTAAAGAATAACAAGAGGAAGAGAGACGCTTGAAAAAGGCCGCGTGTTACGGAAAGATTTCAGTTAGATTACATTACGGTCAGACAGAAATTCCGAAATCAGATGCTGGATTGTAAGGCATATCCAGGAACAGAGATAGACTCATATCACAATGGAGTAATGATGAAGTGTAGGCTCATGTTTAAGAGATTAGTCAAGAAGAATCAAAAAGAAAAGAAGTGGAATACAGAAGTACTAAGGAATGCCGAAATACGCTCGAGGCTCTCTGAGGCTGTAGTTACTGCAATAAGGAGTAGCTCAGTAGACAGTACAGTTGAAGAGGGGTCGTCATTTCTAGAAAAGGCAATCACTGGGATTGAGAAGGAAGACATGTGTTCAAAGAAGGTAACTGCAAAGAAACCGTGGTAAACGAAGGAAATACTTCAGTTGATCGATGAAAATAGGAAAATAGAAAAAGTGTTAATTCAGGAATACAGAAATACAAATAGCTGAGGGAAGAAGCAAATAGGAAGTGCAGGAAAGCTAAGACGAAATGGCTGCATGGAAGATGTGAAGAAATAGAAAAAGAGATGATTGTCGATAGTACTGACTCAACCTATAGGAAAGTCAAAACAATGGTCGGTGAAATTAAAAGCGGGAGTGGTAACTTTAGGAGGGCAAAGGAATTCCACTATTAAATGCAGATAAGAGAGCGGATAGGTGGAACGAGTACATTAAAAGCATCTCTGAGGGCAATATTTGTCTGATGTGATAGAAGAAGAAACGGTTGTCGATTTAGAAGAGATTCGGGATCGAATATTAAAATCAGAATTTAAAAGAGCTCTAAACCTTTAAAGAACTTGAGATCAGATAAAGCAGAAGGGACAGATAAAATTACATCAGAATTTCTAAACTCACGGGGGAAAGTGGCAACAAAACGACTGTTCACGTTGGTGTGTGGAATGTATGAGCTGCCGACATACCATCTGAATCTCGGAATAATATAACTCACACAATTCTGCAAGAGCTGGCAAGTGCGAGGATTATTGCACAATTAGCTTAACGGATCACGTATCCAAATTTCTGACAAGAATAATAATAGAAGAAAGGAAATGAAAACTGAGCATGTGTTAGATGAGGAAAAGTTTGGCTTTAGGAAAGGTGAAGGCACCAGATAGGCAATTCTGACGCTGCGGTTGAGAATGGAAGCAAGACTAAAGGAACATCAAAACAAGTTTATACAATTTGTCGTCCTGGAATTAGCGATCATAATGTAAAATGACGCAAGATGTTCGAAATTGTGAGAAAAATAGGGATAAGCAATAGGAATAGGCAAAACCGGAATATAGAATATATGCAAGAACAAAGAGGGACTAATAAGACTAGACGACCAAGAACGAACTTTTCGGATTAAAAAAGATGTAAGACAGGGATGTAGTCTTTCGACCCTATGTGCAATCTCTACATCGCAGAAGTAAAGATGGAAATAGAAGAAAGGTTACGGAATTCTGCTACCTAGGCAGCAAAATAACCAATGAAGGACGGAGAAAAGAGGACACGAGAATACCAAAAGCAGACTATGAATGGCAAAAAGGACACCCTGGCAAAGAGAAGTCTAATAGAAACACACATAGACCTTAATTTGGGAACGAAATTTCTGAGAATGTACGTTTTGAACATAGCAATGTATGGTAGTGGAACGTAGACTGTGGGAAAACCGGAACATAAGAGAATCTAAGCGTTTGAGATATGGTGCTACAGACGAATGTTGAAAATTAAGTGGACTGACAAGGTAAGGAATTAGGAGGTTCTACGCAGAATCGGAGAGGAAAGTACTATGTGGAAAACACTTCAATGAAGAAGGGACAGGATGATAGGACATCTCTTAAGACATGAGGTACTAGAGGTAGCTGTAGAAGGCAAAAACTGTAGAACATAACAGAGCTTGGAATACATCCCGAAAATAATTGAGGACGTAGGTACTATGTGCTACTCTAAAGTGAAGGGAAATTCGTGGCGGGGTGCATCAAACAATTTAGATGACTGATGACTCAAAATAAAAGTCCTGTGCAGCTACGTCCATCTTAGGCAGAGACTGGCCACACATGTGACCCATCAGTAAACCAACGAACACTAGATGGGATTACCAATCGTGCATAATAGAGCAATTATGTTGTGGTTAAAGACTGTTATTTTATGGGAGCATATGATGTGAATGACTATAGAGAATATAATTTGTAGCACACAATGCCTCTGATCCTTTACTTCAGTGAAAGAGCACTAATGCGACAAGGGGCATGGCAAACTTCAAAAATGGCTCTGATTACTATGGGACTTAACATCTATGGTCATCAGTCCCCTAGAACTTAGAACTACTTAAACCTAACTAACCTAAGGACATCACACAACACCCAGTCATCACGCAAACTTAAGTGATCTGTGTGATGGCAAACGTTATGTTGGAGAAGTACCAAGTTGTTTGTTGTTTGTTTTTTATATGGGACATAACTGCTAAGGTCATCAGTCCGTAAACCAAGTATTTGAATACTGATATAGGTTCACGAGGAAATTATCAGGCCAACTTACTGTTAGGTAACAATTAATTAGTTATGAACAAGTGCGAGAAACTGATAATGCTATACTGATAGCTGTAGTTAAGGTTTCAGAGTTTACTAATTACATGTAACTGGAAAGACAGTGGACCAGAAACATAGGTTAAGATCCCTCGGAATCTCTCCCGGCGATATGTCTCAATAAAATGTTCTCGGTTTTCAAGCCGCGTCAATTGGAATAAAATTTTCAAGTTTACGATTGCTAGCTCCGCCATCATTGTCAGGAGTAAAATGGGGCTGTTAAGGTTTTCTGCTGATATAGGCACGATGGCAGCCTCGGCCACCAATCGGAGATGGCCGAATGACTCCGGCGCAGAAGGTGAGTTGGGCCCTGGGAGCAGGTCCGGCCGTCGGAGGTGCCAACTGACGTCAGGTGATGCGATGGTCAGGCGCCACGTTCTTTTTTTCCCTTTTTTTTGCTTGATATTGTTCGTTGCGTTTGGTCTGGGCGGACGTGACAAGACATCCGTTCTAGTTGATCGCTGATTCGTTGACTCAGTCTTTTTATTAGAGAGAACACGCAGCCCTCTGACCGAAGACGCTGAGCTACCTTCCCGGCAGTTTTTTTGTTCGTTCTCGTTATTTGTATGTGCTCGGGGGAGGACGTCGGAAGACACTCGTTTCATTTCGTCGTTGATCCATTAACCCAGTTTTTTTTATTACAGAGGGTAGCTAACCCTCTGACCGAACACGCTGAGTTACCGTGCCGGCTTGTTCGAAACCACTGCTCCCGCCTCCCTACAAGCGTCAGGAGTCCTTCTTTCCCTCCTTTCGATAATCAAAGCCTGCCCCTATGCCGTACTAAGTGTGTACATATGGTTTCCGTTATTGTTGCTGCTCACTGTAATATCATCCGCCTCTTTTATAACGGAATACCGATATACTGACGACCTCGTGTTTTCAAACTGTATTTTGTGGCCGATTTCCCGGCAATGCTCAGCAGTGGACGGACGACTTTCACGCTCCCTTTGTTTAATGTGTCGCATGTGCTCGGACAACGCTCTGCAACTGGTCAACTGTCTGACCTACATAGATGCTGCCGTATTTCATCATCTCTAACACTGCTCAGCATTTTTCTTATCTTGGGTACGGGCCGGAACACTGGTCGATTCAAAACGTGTTCTTCTTCGGTAGCATCTGAAAGCGTTTGCAGTTTCCGTCTACATATAACCATTTCCTCTGAAAACGTGTCTCAATTCTGCAATTCAGACTGTATGTGGTGTTCGTCGGAAATAACTTTTGCTCCGTGTACTAACGTGTTCAAGTGAGCTTTCTTGTGTACAGGGTGTTGAAAACTATAGGCGTTCAAGTATCGATCAGTGTGCCAATTTTGGATATTGTTTGGGGAATAAAGGAGTGCTCCGAATGGCTCTGAGCTCTATGGGTCTTAACATCTGAGGTCATCAGTCCCCTAGAACTTAGGACTACTGAAACCTAACTAACCTGCTTTTGCCAGCGTGCCTCACCGACAGCTTCCAATTAAATTGTGAGCCTATGGAGTATCGTCTCACTTGTGTGACTGGATTCGTAATTTCCTGTCAGAAAGGTCACAGTTCTAATAATTGACGGAAAGTCAACGAATGAAACAGAAGTAATATGTCGCGTTTCCCAAGGAAGTGTAGTAGGCACTTTGTTGTTCCTAATCTACATAAACGATTTAGAAGAAAATATGAGCAGCCCACTTTGGTTGTTTGCTGATGATGCTGTCATTCACAGTCTTGTAAAGTCATCGGATGATCAAAACGAATTGCACAATCACTTAGACAAAATAATTGTATCGTGCCTGTCTTAAAAATATAACACGTCTGCTATAGATATTGATTACACTAAGTATTTCTGCGTTGTGTCTAGGAATGCTGCATACTCAGTTCGCTACACAAACAATAAACCAAATCGAATTAATGAGTTTTATTACAATAAGACAAGATACAATATTTATATTTGATTGATGTGTCGCAAGCAAAGGGAGATATAGAAAATAATTCAGCCTTCTTCAGGATAGATAAACACAACTCTGTGTTACAAAGAAATTCTCAACGATGTGGCTAACGTTGACGCTGTTAAGTGGCTCAACCAGCTGGGAGCGGCCCGTATATCGTCTTCATCCAGGACCGCTGCTACCGCGTTGTTGTGCTGGAGGGAGGTCGGTCAGCGTGCAATAGGCCGATCTCTCCCACAGCCTTCTCTTCTTTGTCGTTCCCGACCGACGTGCCGGCGCTGACTTTACGCCGTAAAATTCCGCCCTCCTCTGGAGAAATGTTGTATGGTGCGGGATCCGCATCAGATAGAATTAATCAGATAGGACTAACGGAGGACATCGAAAGAGTTCAAAGAAGGTCAGTCGTTTTGTACTATCGCGAAATAAGGGAGACAGTGTCACGCGTACGATACGTCAGATGTAGTTGTAGTCATTAAAAAAAGGGGGCGTTTTTCGCTGCGGCGAAACCTTCAAACGAAATTTCAGTTATGAACTCACTACTATGAATGTAAAAATATTTTTTTGGCGCCCATCTACGTAGGTAAAAAATGATCATCATAATGAGATAAGCGAAATCAGACTTGAAAGTCTCTTCGGGTTTGCTGACAAAACCTACAGGGTGTTTCAAAAATGACCGGTATATTTGAAACGGCAGTAAAAACTAAACGAGCAGCGATACAAATACACCGTTTGTTGCAATATGCTTGGGATAACAGTACATTTTCAGGCGGACAAACTTTCGAAATTACAGTAGTTACAATTTTCAACAACAGATGGCGCTACAAGTGATGTGAAAGATATAGAAGACAACGCAGTCTGTGGGTCCGCCATTCTGTACGTCGTCTTTCTGCTGTAAGCGTGTGCTGTTCACAATGTGCAAGTGTGCTGTGGACAACATGGTTTATTCCTTAGAACAGAGGATTTTTCTGGTGTTGGAATTCCAACGCCTAGAACACAGTGTTGTTGCAACAAGACAAAGTTTTCAACGGAGGTTTAATGTAACCAAAGAACCGAAAAGCGATACAATAAAGGATCTGTTTGAAAAATATTGACGGACTGGGAACGTGACGGATGAACGTGCTGGAAAGGTAGGGCGACCGCGTACGGCAACCACAGAGGGCAATGCGCGGCTAGTGCAGCAGGTGATCCAACAGCGGTCTCGGGTTTCCGTTCGCCGTGTTGCAGCTGCGATCAAAATGACGCCAACGTCCACGTATCGTCTCATGCGCCAGAATTTACACCTCTATCCATACAAAATTCAAATGCGGCAACCCCTCAGCGCCACTACCATTGCTGCACGAGAGACATTCGCTAACGATATAGTGCACAGGATTGACGACGGCGATATGCATGTGGACAGCATTTGGTTTACTGACGAAGCTTATTTTCACCTGGGCGGCTTCGTCAATAAACAGAACTGGCGCATATGGGGAACCGAAAAGCCCCATGTTGCAGTCCCATCGTCCCTGCATCCTCAAAAAGTACTGGTCTGGGCCGCCATTTCTTCCAAAGGAATCATTGGCCCATTTTTCAGATCCGAAACGATTACTGGATCACGCTATCTGGACATTCTTCGTGAATTTGTGGCGGTACAAACTGCCTTAGACGACACTGCGAACACCTCGTGGTTTATGCAAGATGGTGTCCGCCCACAACGCACGGCCGACGTCTTTAATTTCCTGAATGAATATTTCGATGATCGTGTGATTGCTTTGGGCTATCCGAAACATATAGGAGGCGGCGTGGATTGGCCTCCCTATTCGTCAGACATGAACCCCTGTGACTTCTTTCTGTGGGGACACTTGAAAGACCAGGTGTACCGTCAAAATCCTGAAACAATTGAACAGCTGAAGCAGCATATCTCATCTGCATGTGAAACCATTCCCCCAGACACGTTGTCAAAGGTTTCGGGTAATTTCATTCAGAGACTACGCCATATTATTGCTACGCATGGTGGATATGTGGAAAATACCGTACTATAGAGTTTCCCAGACCGCAGCGCCATCTGTTGTTGACAATTGTAACTACTGTAATTTTGAAAGTTTGTCTGCCTGAAAATGTACTGTTGTCCCAAGCATATTGCAACAAACGGTGTATTTCTATCGCTGCTCGTTTAGTTTGTATTGCCGTTTCAAATATACCGGTCATTTTTGAAACACTCTGTAAAATCAACTCGATTCGAAACTTCGGCGATATAACTGTTCAGCATCTTCAGGAGAATGCTGCTTCTGCTGATGAGTCCTGCTGGATCGCCGAAATATCGAATTTAGTTGATTTATGGAGCCGGCAGAAAACCCTAACACAATTTCAACACTTACTACGCCGTGAAAGCTTACGAAGTCAGAAGCCATATCAGAGCTCGCACGGGAGGATTTAAATGTTTGTTTTACTCTCGCGCGTTTCGGGGGTGTAACGGCAGTGAGGTAGCTTAAAGGCGGTTAGATGAACCCTCTGCCAGACACTTGAATGTGAATTGCGGAGTAAGTAGGTAGATGTAGCCAAAGGAACGCTGACGCTTAGGGTCTGCGCGGGAGCACGTTCACACCGGCCATGCACGATGTGGCTGCCTGCAGCAATCCGTGCTAGCAGCATGGAAGCCCGCCGTAATTCTGCGAAGACGCTCGCATATTCGTGACACTGAAGATTTTAATACCTGGATATAAGTATTGGAAATGGCGTTATCTGGTTTATACAGACCTTTTAATCTTTTGATTGTAAGTGGGCATAGGCCTTCTCGCTTTTATTTGTTCGTTTCTTGGCATGGCTAAGTTTCTGATAAATCCTTTGAATACAATGAAGCACCTGGAGATACAAATTTAATTTTCGAAACTGGTCGTGTTCTCCAATAAATAGTTTTAAAAGTCGCAGCGATTTTGTTTAATCAAATCGTGGAATATTTCGGCTGTGGTTGCCCTACAAATGCAATAGTGTGCCCCACAGTACGCCACTAAGGCAGCCAGCTTGGCCTCTTCTGCCGATTCACAAGGTGTTCTTCTTCGGTGGATCTAAAAGCGTTTGCAATTTCTCTTTTGCGATAACAATTCTCTCTGAACACAAGTCTCAAGTGCTGCAACTCAGACTGTACCTGGTCGACGTCAGAAATAAATTTTGCTCTGTGTATTAACGTGTTCAGAACCAAATCCTTGCTTAGATGTTGTTGAAAACCATCGGCATTCAAGTATCGATCAGTGTGCGTGGCTTTCCTGTACAGTAAAAGACCAAACCTGCCTCCTGCCATCTGGTAAACTAAAAGACCCAACAGCGGTACCTTGCCATACTCCTCCATCTTGATGGTAAACTTAATGTTGGAATGGACGACATTCTCGTGATCCATGAACTGCTGCAATGCATTTTTACTGCGAGGCCGTATCAAATAGGTGTCATCAACGCACCTAAGGAAGCAAGATGGAAGCAACGCCGCAGTCTGCTCCTCAAAGTGCTCCATGAAGAAATTCGCGTCTGCTGGTGACGGTGATGATACCATCACTGTGCCATTAGTCATTTCATCATTTTCGTCGCGACACTAATACTATGGCTCTGAGCACTATGGGACTAAACATCTGAGGTCATCAGTCCCCTAGAACTTAGAACTACTTAAACCTAACTAACCTAAGGACATCACACACATCCATGCCCGTGGCAGGATTCGAACCTCCGACCGTGGCGACCGCGCGGTTCCAGACTGTAGCGCCTAGAACCGCATGACCACACCGGCCGGCCACTAATAGTATGTTTCGTTAGAACAAGACGGATAATTTGACGATTCCAGATGGAAAATCTTGGGCATAAAGATCCAGCGTGTTTTGTACTGGCACCCCCGTAAAATGTGACACAGCTGCGAGTATACAACATGGTGTTCGCCAAGTCCCACATCAAATGGATCAAATGGCTCTGAGCACCATGGGACTTAACGTCTGAGGTCATCAGTCCCCTAGAACTTAGAACCACTTAAACCTAACTAACCTAAGGAGATCACACACATCCATGCCCGAGGCAGGATTCGAACCAGCGGCCGTAGTGGTCGCGCGGTTCCAGACTCAAGCGCCTACAACCGCTCGGCCACTGCGGCCGGCTAGTCCCACATCGGCGCTAATAGTCCTGCAAGATGTTCTGCCAGTCTGTTGGTAGGTGAAATGATTACATCTACCGGTCGCAGGTTCGAATGGGGCATGGATTCGTGTGATGTCCTTAGGTTAGTTACGTTTAATTACTTCTAAGTTCTAGGGGAGTGATGACCTTAGACGTTAAGTCCCATAGTGCACAGAGCCACTTGAACCATTTTGATGACATCTACAGTGGGCCTAAGACGAGCATTTTCCTTGTATGTCTTCGGCAATCCAGGTTTGACTGCACGAGGAATCAATTTCTTCGCCACTTCGTCTGGGAAAACCATAATCCCTTAATAACTTCCCTATCTTTCTGACGATGGCCTGTTTCGGATCACTAATAAGCATCCGGAACGCTTTATATTCTAATCATTGTAGCATATTCACGTGCTAGTCTTCAGTGTTCAGAACAACAGCAACATTTCCTTTGTCGGTTGGCAAGTTAAACCTCGTTCTCACGTAACAAGAGTAGGCCACATACACTTCCACAGCTACGTCGTACGAGAGATGCCGAATGCAGTGCTATATATTCAGTCAGGAACCGCGCGACTGCTATGGTCGCAGGTTCGAATCCTGCCTCGAGCTTGGATGTGTGTGATGTCTTTAGGTTAGTTAGGCTTAAGTAGTTCTAAGTTCCTGGGGACTGATGACTTTAGATGTTAAGTTAAAAAAATGGTTCAAATGGCTCTGAGAACTATGGGACTTAGCATTTGAGGTCATGAGTCCCCTAGAGCTTAGAACTACTTAAACCTAACTAACTTAAGGACATCAAACACATCCCTGCCCGAGACAGGATTCGAACCTGCGACCTTAGTGGTCGCGCAGTTCCAGACTGAAGCGCCTAGAACCGCTCGGCCACAGCGGCCGGCTCAGATGTTAAGTCCCATAGTGTTCAGAGCACTTGCAAATAGACGTTAGTGGTATGGGTTCGTAATTCAGCTGATTACTCTCACTTCCTTTCTTGTGTATTGGTGTGCCTTGTGCAACTTTCCATTCTTTGTGTACCGATCTCACTACCAGTGAGCGGTTGTATATCATTGCTAAGCATGTAGGGACTGTATCAACATGGTCTGAAAGGAACTTGTCTGGTATACAGTCTGACCCGGAGGTCTCGCCTTTCTTGAGTGTTTTAAGCTGCGCCAAGGGTATCTACCTTAAAGTAACTCAAGTTGGCATTTTTTCTTGAATTCTGGAATATTTACTTCATTTTCTTTTGTGAATTTCGGAAAACCGTGTTTAGTAACTACTTAAGTGGTATTGTCATTAATAAAATCAGCGTTGTTTACGTGCAGTGAAGGTATTGATTGCATCCTGCTACTGGAGTGCTTTACTACGACAAGAATCTCTTTGATCTCTGTCAATCATCGACACGAGACAGCGGTCGCTCAAGTATTTGCCCAAGAAAAATCGGCAAGCAGCCATAAGTTTTCAGAAGTTATTTTATTTAGAAGACCAGTTTAGACAACTCATTAACGCCGTCTTCCACCACGTGTCCATTCCATGCGTAGACAGTCAGATACATCGATACTTGCATAACTGCAGTCATCAGTGTCTGGATTCCTTAAATTCTTATTTCGAATGTTTACTTCGAACATTTTTTGTTAAGTCGTCATTGTATTCCTACTGATTCATAACATCAAACCATGTTACCATATTTTTCATAATGTTCATCTGTTAGTATAGAAATTTGATGCTGACATAACGAAAATCACACTACACTGTATCAATACACCTATCAGGCAGCATCTTCACGTAAATATTTTCAAACTCCCAGAATGAGATTATCACTCTGCAGCGGAGTGTCCGCTGTTATGAAACTTTTCTGGCAGATTAAAGCTGTGTGCCGGACCGAGACTCGAACTCGGGACCTTTGCCTTTCGTGGGCAAGTGCTCTACCATCTGAGCTACCGAAGCACAACTCACGCCTGCTCGTTACAGCTTAACTTCCGCCAGTGCCTCGTCTTCTACTCTGCCACGAAGAAGAGCACTTGCCCGCGAAAGGCAAAAGTCCCGAGTTTGAGTTTCGGTCCGGCACACAATTTAATCTGCCAGGAAAGTTTCATTTGGAAAATAGGTTGACCGTAATTTAAATATTGGTTTAATGAAATAGTAAAAAGTCTTTCATTTGTAATGTTCTACGGTATCATGTAAGTAGTTTAAAAAGTGATACCGAAATAGGTTTATTTAAAATCTTATCAGCTAGTTGGTATGTTATTCACTATGAACGCCTATGTTTGAAGTTGTACATTGTGTATGCTTGCACTTAGTCTTGGTATGTATTTTAACTTGCCCAACTCAATATTCCCTGTTCCAATTCGACCCAGATATTTGTGCATTGACGTTTAAGTCCGACTTTGTGTGTTCTTATTTTATTTTAGCATTGATAATGATCTCTCTGTGACTGAAATAATAAAGAAACGGTTTCAGATTTATATGGGCAACGCTAGAGTTACCTTTGCGTGCATCACTTTTTCTGTGGTCGGTTGCTCAGATTTTCTAATGGAATCTATCTCAAGATCATGAATGATGTTCTGCTGCAAGCGACCATCCATCAGTACAGAACCTGGACTATCCCCAGGCCGCGAAATTTCCTGAATTTCATACAAGAAATCAGGAACAATTCCTACCCCTTCCTACAGCAGTTGTCACGTGTTTGATGCAGCAGCGCGCAGTTGACCTCTCCCCTCCAGGCGGACATCGCCTCAGAGTGCCACAACGGCCAGCCAAGAGGACGCAGAGCTCTCTACATTACCAAAGCCACTGCTTGCCAAAGTAGTAAGATGTCAAACGCATTTCCGGCGATCGCTTCCTACCACAATACCGCAGATTACCGGACAATGTGCCCCTTACAGTTAAACTAGTTAACCATATATGACATCGTACTGGTGATCCAAGTGGATGGATTAATGCAGAATCATTTCCCACAAGAGAGATCCAGTGATGCTTTCTCTATTACAGGCCCCATGCCCTATGGATTCATCTTATGTGTCTGTATTGCAGTGTTTTCTATTGCCTTCAGCGTCTTAATTCCGACGATCATTGCTGATTATTCCGGTTTTCGGAACATTTTACCACACCAAAGACAAGAGGTTTCCGTGAAACTCACTCCGCGCTTCCACCGTCTTTGACAAGGACGTTAATAGAACAAGACTGTCTCCATATACCGGGAGTTTTCGACCGGCATTGCTGATGGCTTTTTACAAAATTCGAGCGAACTGGGATTGCATTATGTTGTTGTTTGGCACGGAGTGGCAGCCGTTTCTCGAATTCCTGGAACTCGCAACATGCGCACGCCAGCAGAATGTGACGCTGCAACAACAGAAGTTGCGGCATTTGCGTCGCCCGCTGGCTGCACACAATAGCCCGAGGGACACTCATGAAGTTCGTAATTTTGGTTGAAAACTCTGTCGAAATACGCCCGCATTCCAGACAATAGCAACAAGGATCCAGTCCTTAGTTTCGATTGTACTCACGTGGCAGCATTGCAGCTGTAATGTTTGCTGTGCTGAGTAGTGTGAAACCTCATATTGTAATTCTACTGCTTCGTTTGCAAGGAAAACTGACTAGTATCTGTATTATGATAAGAGTTTGTATGCCAATACGTCAAAGGTAAATTAAGTTATCGGATAAACATTTCAAAGTTACCCTACGGCCACATTCAGCTAGAATGTGACCTTGAGAGGAGTAGATCTACTAAGAGAGAGTGACAATCTGCTAGAAATCAAAAACAGTTGCAAATTCTGATGGCGTATTCCGTACTGCACCGGTACCTGACGATAGTACAGTCCAGTGAAGAAGGTTTCGTCTTGAGGGAATCTTTGGCTATTGCCTTACCGATTAAAATTAGGAAATCGAATCTGAAGTAAGTGGAAGATCTTGGAAATGCTTGCACTCACACTCACCAACGACATCAACTAACCCATTCCTCGTCTGGTGTGGTATTGCTCTGTGACTCTGAGATAACCACAGTCTTGTGCCAAGAGATTGAAAACTCCATCATAGCCCCAATAGTTTCTGTCACACTGACATTCTTGGCGCCTTTGTACTCAAAGACCCTGGGACTGCACTATCATTGCTAGTTCTACATCAACATCTACACACGTGGTCCAGTGTCCTATTCCCTTGCAGTCAGTCATCGCTGCACTCCACAGGAAGTGCATGGAGTTGTGGGAGGACGAATGGCTGGCGGTGACGGCCAATAAACTGCGGTTGATTAAGTCAACCACTCGGTCGTGGCGTTCCTCCTGCTCAGGAGGGAGGAGGTGGTCCTCACACGTCTTCGGATCGGGCACTGTCCTCTCACACATAGCTTTTTATTACGGCGGGAGGATCCACCGTTTTGTGATGCTTGTGGTGTGCACATCTCTGTCCGGCACATTTTAACAGACTGCATTTTATACTGTGATGCACGGGCAGAAGCACAAGTTGATGGGGATCTGCCTTCTGTTTTAGCTAACGATGAGACGTGTGTGTCTAGGGTTTTTAAGTTTTGTGAGGTGTCTGGACTCTGTCCTAAAATTTTAGGCTGGAGGTTTTAGTGTATTGCAGAGTGGCTGACTCCTCCCCTTTTTTCCTTGCGGTCAGCCAGCCACTTCCATCTGCTACATTGTTTTAGCTTCCTCTATCATTTTCTTCCTGTGTTGTCCATGTTTTATTGCTGATTCTCTGCTTCATCCCACGCTTTGGTGTGGGTGAGCACATGTTTTTCAACGATTGTTACCCATGTTTTCTGTTCCGTTTTATATTCCTGTTCTGGGATTTTTCATGACACCCGTCTCACTCAGTTACTGAACGGGCGCTGAAGACCTTGCTGTCGTGCACCCAAAACCACTCTACTACTACTACTACAACATCTACACGGGGGACAACAGGCGTTTGTTGGAGCCACATTGCCAGATAAGTGTTCCATGTGATGAGGAACAGAGCGTATGATGACAGCGTTGATTTTGTTGCTGCTTCCATCTAACTTTTTGTGTACATGTCGAACAGAACTACTGTTATGCGGTAAATAACAATACAATATATTATTCATCAGTGAATGTACATTACCTTAGTTTTCAGTCGTGAGTCTGTAATCGTTACGGTTCCACTGTAGGCTACTGACAAAGAGAAAGCGGCCACGTTTCCTATAATGTGTCACTATAAGTTCCCAATATTGTGCCGCTACAATTAAAGAAACTTGCTGGAGTAGCGAGCTTTAAACATGCGTAGTTCTATTCCAACATAATGGCTAGAAATGATATGGTAAATATTCTAATGCGCTTTGTACCATAAGTTATTTATTAAATAATTGTAATGTATTACAGTATGGCAGGAGAGAGACGTTATGGAAAGTGGACAATAAACAAATTGAATTTATTTGTAACAGTACATCTAAATGGGAATAAAGGATTGAATGAATGTATGCATTAAGAGGATGCCTAAAACAATGTTAGCAATGTCGGTAAAGATGGAAAACTTCTATTGCCTCAGTGATGTGTTTTCCAATGAAGTACAAAACAAAGTGAAACACCAGATTCTTACATTTGATGAAATTACGTTCATAGTGTGTACAATAACAGGTTTTACCAGTCACAGTAGATGGTGATATTACTTAACATACAACCAGATGCTTTACATTCGTGTACATGTTTACATACTCAGTCTTGGAGATGGTGTTTAAATAAGAAACTTATTATATGGTCATGAATAAATAGACACAAATAACAAATTTGGAAGTGGCTAACCAATATGTATTGTAAAATATTATAGCACTTAGATATAGCTGATGTATCTGTATCAGCTTCACATTATATTTATCACAGTTTCTGCAAAAGTATTTTTTTTCCTTGCACCTTAACTGCTAATTAATGTGCATCGATATTATGTCTCTCGTGAAGTAGTTGAAAATTAGATGTTAGTAACGTCAGTGGTACATATATTCAGAACAGCCAACACACGTTTACATTGAAAACAGAGATTACTGTCAAAGAGCTTAGGACAAAAAGTACACACATCTTACATATACAGATACATAATAGATATAACAAATTACGAAAATGAAATTGTTACACATCTGTTTGATGAAAAATTACATCAGGTTAAACAGAGGTTGTGATTCTTTTTTTTTTTTTTTTTTCAAAAACTTGCTGCTTGTGAGGGAGCAATGAGTACCAGCTTTTGATTTTTAAAATATTTCATTAAACATGTGACTTGTTTGCAAAGTTTACTCGTTCACTGTGGATTAGGTGTGTGATTTGGAGCTACGGATGTAAGTTTCGAGCCCTTCAATAACTTTAATCTTCCTTCCTTAGCTGACACTGTGTAGCATCTGCAAATTGTCTTCAGTGACTGTGACTGAGTGATCCTGTAATTTAGATGTGTTGCAAAAGTAATCTTATCAAAGTTATTTAACCGGAAGGCATACCTGTGTTCCTGGTATCTTATAGTGAGACTCCTCCCTGTCTTACTTATGTAGAATTGTGAGCAGTTGTAACATAAAAGTTTGTAAATAGCTATTTCTGTGACGCTGTACAGAGTGGGCCATTGACCGTGACCGGCCAAATATCTCACGAAATAAGCGTCAAACGAAAAAACTACAAAGAACGATACTTGTCTATCGTGAAGGGGGAAACCTGATGGTGCTATGGTTGGCCCGCTATATGGGGCTGCCACAGGTCAAACGGATATCAACTGCGTTTTTTTTTATGGAAACCGCCATTTTTATCACATTTTTGTAGTGCATAAACAAATATGAAAGTTTTAGTTGGACCACTTTTTTTAGCTTCGTGATAGATGGCGCTGTAATAGTCACAAAAATACGGCTCACAATTTTAGACCAACAGTTGGTAACAGGTAGGTATTTTAAATTAAAATACAGAACTTAGGTACGTTTCAATATTTTATTTCGGTTGTTCCAATGTGATATATGTACCTTTGTGAACTTATCATTTCTGAGAACGCATGCTGTTACAGCGCGATTACCTGTAAATACCACATTAATGCAATAATTGCTTAAAATGATTTCCGTCTGCCTCAATGCATTTGGCAATACGTGTAACGACATTCCTCTCAAAAGTGAGTAGTTCGCCTTCTGTAATGTTCACACATACATTGACAATGCGCTGACTCATGTTGTCAGGCGTTGTCGGTGGATCACGATAGCAAATATCCTCCAACTTTCCCCACAGAAAAGAAATCCGGGGACGTCAGATCCGGTGAAAGTGCGGGCCGTGGTATGGTGCTTCGACGACCAATCCACCTGTCATGAAATTTGATATTCAATACCGCTTCAACCGCAAGCGAGACTAATGCCGGACATCCATCATGTTGGAAGTACATCGCCATTCTGTAATGCAGTGAAACACACTGTAGTAACATCGGTAGAACATTACGTAGGAAATCAACATACATTGCACAAGTTAGATTGGCATCGATCAAATGGGGGCCAATTATCCTTCCTCCCGTAATTCCGCACCATACGTTAACCCATCAAGGTCGCTGATGTTCCACTTGTCGCAGCCATCGTGGATTTTCCATTGTCCAATAGTGAATATTGTGGTTGTTTACGTTACCGCTATTGGTGAATGACGCTTCGTCGCTAAATAGAACGCGAGCAAAAAATCTGTCGTCGTCTCGTAATTTCTCTTGTCACAGTGGCAGAACTGTACACGACGTTCGAAGTCGTCGCCATGCAATTCCTGGTGCATAGGAATACGGTACGGGTGCAATCGATGTTGATGTAGCACTGTCAACACCGACGTTTTTGAGATTCCCGATTCTCGCGCAATTTGTCTGCTACTGACGAGAGGCTTAGCCACGACAGCAGCTATTGGTGAATGACGCTTCGTCGCTAAATAGAACGCGAGCAAAAAATCTGTCGTCGTCTCGTAATTTCTCTTGTGCACAGTGGCAGAACTGTACACGACGTTCGAAGTCGTCGCCATGCAATTCCTGGTGCATAGAAATACGGTACGGGTGCAATCGATGTTGATGTAGCACTGTCAACACCGACGTTTTTGAGATTCCCGATTCTCGCGCAATTTGTTTTCTACTGACGAGAGGATTAGCCACGACAGCAGCTGAAACACCTACTTGGGCATCATCATTTGTTGCAGGTCGTGGTTGACGTTTCACAGGTGGATGAACACTTCCTACCGGCCGCGGTGGCCGAGCCGTTCTAGGCGCTTCAATCCGGAACCGCGCGACTGCTACGGTCGCAGGTTCGTCCTGCCTCGGGCATGGATGCGTGTGATGTCCTTAGGTTAGTTAGGTTTAAGTGGTTCTAAATTCTAGGAGACTGATGATCTCCGATATTACGTTCCGTAGTGCTCGGAGTCATTTGAACCATTTGAAAACTTCCTGTTTCCTTAAATGAGGTAACTAACCGGCGACCGATCGCGACACTTGGATGATGTCGTCCAGGATACCGAGTAGCATACATAGCATACCCCATTGGGCATATTGACCACAATGGCCATACATCAATACGATATCGACCGTTTCCGTAATTGGTAAACGGTCCATTTTAACACGGGTAATGTATCACGAGGCAAATACCGTCCGCACTGGCGGAATGGTACGTGATACCACGTACTTATACGATTGTGGCTATTACAGCGCCATCTGTCTCAAAGCGAAAAAAGTGGTTCAACTAAAACATTCATATTTCTTTACCTACTACACGAATATGTAATAAAATATCGGAGTTCCTATTTTAAAAAAAACGCTGCACCATCTAGCGGGCCAACCATAGCGCCGTCTGGTTTCCCCCTTAAAGCTAGATGAAGTTTTTTCGTTTGATGCTTATTTCGTGAGATATCTGGCCCGGTCACTATCAATGGACCACCCTGTATATCTGTCTGCTTGCAATGAATGATGTACTATTGCAGCTTACTGTTAGTGCTGAAGGGTATTTGGATACTACTGTTACGAAAAAGGTAAGCTACATTCATTGAAATTTTTCCTATGTACTGGATCGACGAAATTTGTGTGTTTTTTTCCTCTTGAATCTGATTTGAGATGGGTACATTGTTTCTTTTTGGTACTGTTGCGAAGTTCATCAATTATAGCTGCGTTTACCCGTTCCCGTGTACATCTGCGTGCAATTCCTCTGATAATGTTTTTTTTTTTTCAGCGAGAGAAGTGAGTTGGTCTTTGTGCGAAGGAACAGTTAGGGGTGCAACTGCGTCCACAATGGATAAAATACATTACATTAAGATCAGTTTAAGTTTTTCGGACAAAAAAATGCGTTTGACGCTGCACAACGAAATGTATCGCCGTAGTTTCAATACAGAGGAAGGCAGCTAGGTAAAAGTAGGTTGAAGGTGGGCATCCAAGACATACAGGCAAAACAGAGGGAAATAATGAAAGTTCAAAGCAAATCTTCAAGGTACGTAGGTGCTCGTAAACTAAGGAGCAATACATGCAAAAATAAAAGCCAACCAAAGCAATTAAGAAAAAAATTTAGGATTACAGCCTATTTACGAAAAGGACTGTTTTCGACACTCTGTGAAGAAGCCATCTCAGAAGCTCATTTTTAAAACAGAGCAATGATATTATGAGTTGTGATGGGGAGATCGAAGGCAAAAGATCATCAGATACATTAAATGTGCAATGGAGAGTCACGCAAAATTTCAGTTGTGGTGAAAGTAGTGAACAATTTATATTGCGGCACATTACTATTGAATGGTTGAATGGGCACGGCACGAAAGCCAACAAACTGGAAAAGATTAACTATTCACCGAAGCAGCAGAATGTTGAGAAGGAATGGGCAGAGTTGTTTCACTTTTTTATTGGTACACATCCATCATGAACCTTTTGTTTCCTTCTGTTTTACTACGTGAATTATTGTGAATGGATTGCAAGTTTGAATGTATGCAGGAGGTAATCAGAGATACATGAGTGGAAAAAAATCAATGCCAATATGAAGCTTTCCGGAATTTTTGCGAAGAGTAGAGACTAGGGAATGAGTCAAACATGCAAAATAGACTCGAATCTGTCGTGTAATGCTTGCTCACATTAGGTCGGGTTCCCCCATCCCCTCTTCCATTGATGGTCATTCGGTTTCCTGGGTGATGAGCAAGCGTTTCTTTCAAACTTCTCTAAGTCAGAGAGGTGTTGCGAGGTCCAATAATTTTAAATATTTTCTAGGAATTCTGTGGAGAAAGTGTAGTTGAATATTATACCTTTGTACGAACCGTGAGCCACCAGTGTAAATGCACAAGTATTGGAGGGTTTCAGCTTCAGGTTTTAATGCTTTGTCAATAATGTCATAGCTACTGCTTTTACCCTCTGGATTCGGTTTAAGACAATGATTTCATTGTGGGTAGTGAAAGCACCTTTGTCTGGCAGCATCCCATGTGGTACAATGTCACAACTAGTAAGCACAATCTTGCTCTATCCTGTCTCATACTACACTCCTGGAAATGGAAAAAAGAACACATTGACACCGGTGTGTCTGACCCACCATACTTGCTCCGGACACTGCGATAGGGCTGTACAAGCAATGATCACACGCACGGCACAGCGGACACACCAGGAACCGCGGTGTTGGCCGTCGAATGGCGCTAGCTGCGCAGCATTTGTGCACCGCCGCCGTCAGTGTCAGCCAGTTTGCCGTGGCATACGGAGCTCAATCGCAGTCTTTAACACTGGTAGCATGCCGCGACAGCGTGGACGTGAACCGTACGTGCAGTTGACGGACTTTGAGCGAGGGCGTATAGTAGGCATGCGGGAGGCCGGGTGGACGTACCGCCGAATTGCTCAACACGTGGGGCGTGAGGTCTCCACAGTACATCGATGTTGTCGCCAGTGGTCGGCGGAAGGTGCACGTGCCCGTCGACCTGGTACCGGACCGCAGCGACGCACAGATGCACGCCAAGACCGTAGGATCCTACGCAGTGCAGTAGGGGACCGCACCGCCACTTCCCAGCAAATTAGGGACACTGTTGCTCCTGGGGTATCGGCGAGGACCATTCGCAACCGTCTCCATGAAGCTAGGCTACGGTCCCGCACACCGTTAGGCCGTCTTCCGCTCACGCCCCAACATCGTGCAGCCCGCCTCCAGTGATGTCGCGACAGGCGTGAATGGAGGGACGAATGGAGACGTGTCGTCTTCAGCGATGAGAGTCGCTTCTGCCTTGGTGCCAATGATGGTCGTATGCGTGTTTGGCGCCGTTCAGGTGAGCGCCACAATCAGGACTGCATACGACCGATGCACACAGGGCCAACACCCGGCATCATGGTGTGGGGAGCGATCTCCTACACTGGCCGTACACCTCTGGTGATCGTCGAGGGGACACTGAATAGTGCACGGTACATCTAAACCGTCATCGAACCCATCGTTCTACCATTCCTAGACCGGCAAGGGAACTTGCTGTTCCAACAGTACAATGCACGTCCGCATGTATCCCGTGCCACCCAACGTGCTCTAGAAGGTGTAAGTCAACTACCCAGGCCAGCAAGATCTCCGGATCTGTCCCCCATTGAGCATGTTTGGGACTGGATGAAGCGTCGTCTCACGCGGTCTGCACGTCCAGCACGAACGCTGGTCCAACTGAGGCGCCAGGTGGAGATGGCATGGCAAGCCATTCCACAGGACTACATCCAGCATCTCTACGATCGTCTCCATGGGAGAATAGCAGAATGCATTGCTGCGAAAGGTGGATATACACTGTACTAGTGCCGACATTGTGCATGTTCTGTTGCCTGTGTCTATGTGCCTGTGGTTCTGTCAGTGTGATCATGTGATGTATCTGACCCCAGGAATGTGTCAATAAAGTTTCCCCTTCCTGGGACAATGAATTCACGGTGTTATTATTTCAATTTCCAGGAGTGTATTTGATTGACGTGTCGCAAGCAAAGGGAGATATAGAAAATAATTCAGTCTTCTTCAGTATAGATAAACACAACTCTGTGTTACAAAGAAATTCTTAACGATGTGGCTAACGTTGACGTGTACGTTCCGTGTATGTTTTTGAGTCGGTTTAAATAAATTTCAGTTCCCTTATAGATAGTGAATTCACCTTCGTCTCGCAGAATCCCACGTGCTAATAAATTCAGTGATGAGCTTCTATGGCATGCGGCGTAATAAATTCTCAGTATAGCTAGAGGTTAATATCCGAGATTAATTTTAAGCAGCATCTGTTGTTATTTTCTGCACTGCAGGGACTCTTACTCATAATTGTGCGTGTTTGGTATGGGTTTAACTCGCGTCATTTATCGAATTAATCGACCGGTAGGACAGAGGTAAAGATTTGAGAGTAGCTCAGATTATCATAGTATTCGATTATTTGCGAATGGTGAGTTCCTCTTTGCCCACCACCGCACTATTCGTGCTTGGTTAAGCGGATGTCGAGCTACAGTATAGCCCACTGTACAACGGTTGACTTCTCGTGTATAACGTCTAATACACTACTCGCCATTAAAATTGCTACACCCCGAAGACGAAGTGCTACAGACGCGAAATTTAACCGACAGGAAGAAGAGGCTCTGATATGCAAATGATTAGCTTTTTAGAGCAGTCACACAAGGTTGACGCCGGTGGTGACACCTACAACGTGCTGACATAAGGACAGTTTCCAACAGATTACTCATACAGAAACAGCAGTTGACCGTCGCTGCCTGTTGAATCGTTGTTGTGACGCATCGTGTAAGGCGGAGAAATGCGTACCATCACTTTTCCGACTTTGATAAAGGTCGGACTGTAGCCTGCCGAGATTGCGGTTTATCGTATCGCGGCATTGCTGCTCACTTGGTTGAGATCCAATGACTGTTAGCAGAATATGGAATCGGTGGGTTCAGGAGCTACAACTGAACGCCGTGTTGGACCCCAACGGCCTCGTATCACTAGCAGTCGAGATGACAGGCATCTTAACCGCATGGCTGTAACGGATGGTGCAGCCACGTTTCGGTCCCTGAGTCAACAGATGGGGACGTTTGTAAAACAACAACCGTTTTCACGAACAGTTCGGCGTCGTTTGCAGCAGCATGGACTATCAGCACGGAGACCATGGCTGCGGTTACCATTGGCGCTGCATCACAGACAGGAGCGCATGCGATGGTGTACTCAACGACGAATCTTGGAGCACGAATGGCAAAACTTCATTTTTTCGGATGAATCCAGGTTCTGTTTACAGCATCATTATCGTCGCATCCGTGTTTGGCGACATCGCGGTGAACGCACATTGGAAGCGTGTATTCGTCAAAGCCATACTGGCGTATCAACCGGCGTGATGGTGTGGGGTGCTATTGGTTACACGTCTTGGTCACCTCGTGTTCGCAATGACGGCACTTTGAACAGTGGACGTTACATTTCTGATGTGTATGACCCGTGGCTCTACCCTTCATTCGATCCCTGCGAAATCCTACATTTCAGCAGGATAATGCAGGGCCGCATGTTGCAGGTCCTGTACGGGCCTTTCTGGATACAGAAAACGTTCGACTGCTGCCCTGGCCAGCTCATTCTCCAGATCTCTCACCAATTGAAAACGTCTGGTCAATGGTGGTCAAGTAACTAGCTTGTCACAATACGCCAGTCACTACTCTTGATGAACTGAGGTATTGTGTTGAAGCTGCATGGGCAGCTCTACTTGTACACGCCATCCAAGCTCTGTTTGACTCAATGCCCAGGCGTATCAAGGACATTGTTGCCCTCTCAGGTGGTTGTTCTGGGGACTGGTTTCTCAGGATCTATGCACCCAAACTGCATGAAAATGTAATCACATGTCAGTTCTAGTATAATATATTTGTCCAATGATTACGTGTTTATCATTTGCAGTTCTTCTTGGTGTAGCAATTTTAATGGCCAGTAGCGTATATACCTTTCGCAATATATTTTAGAAGTCACTTCCAGATTTCTCTTAGGACATTACCAGTAGTCAAATCTTTTGATGTGGGTGCCAACCGTTATCTATAAATTCGGTGTTTGCTCAGTTGGCCCAAGGGAATTAGTAGTCAATGTGGTTACCCGATGTGTCATAAATTGCCTGAGTATGAGTGTGTATTACATATGGAACCAGCGTTTAACCGATCATATTGTCCTGTACAGATCATACGCTGGGGGCGTAACAAAGCCAGTTACGGAACTGGTAATTCCAGCATGAAAATTGTGTGAAAAAATTATGTGATGACTGTATTTATTATAGTCCAATTTGTGGAGTGTCATGAATGGAAACAATACGGGAGTAGACTATTGTCTGCATGCCATCTGCTGTAAGGCTGCCTTGGATGACAACCAAAAGGGTTCCGCTTTGAACTAAAATGGTCGCCACAAACGAGCACTTCTGGTTGTCGGGCAGTACGGCGAACGACAGTGGTTTGGTATTGAGTGGCGGCTCGCAGGTATGCATTCCGAGTGTTCACAAATTTTTAAATTCAGAAAAATATGAGAGTATGAAATTAATAGAATTTGCTGTTCAAATGGCTCTGAGCACTATGGGACTTAACAGCTGTGGTCATCAGTCCCCTAGAAGTTAGAAATACTTAAACCGAACTAACCTAAGGGCATCACACACATCCATGCCCGAGGCAGGAGTCGAACCTGCGACCGTAGCAGTCGCGTGGTTCCGGACTGCGCGCCTAGAACCGTGAGACCACTGCGGCCGGACGAATTTGCTGTGATGACAGTTATGCTTATCAATACATTTATGCAACTTCAGCCGCTGCCAGCAATAATAATAATAATAATAATAATAATAATAATAATAATAATAATAGCAGTAATAATATGCATAACTTGTCTGGAAATAGGAAGAATCGCTTTTGTGGAATTTGTTGTTCTTATGGCAAGAAGGAAATAATTTTTTCAGCTTTCAGTACTCTCTGTTTCGCATTTTTGTGTAAGTGGGGCTCTTCGTGCTTTTTTATTTTCTCTGGCAAATCAATGTGTTAGTCAACGAATTACCTTCCGTATACTTATATGGATATGGTGACTGTTCTTTCGGACATGGTTTGATGCAGCTCTCCATGCTACTCTATCCTGTCCAAGCTTCTTCTCCTCCCAGTACGTACTACAACCTACATCCTTCTGAATCTGCTTAGTATATTCATCTCTTGGTCTGCCTCTACAATTTTTACGCTCCACACTGCCTCCAATTCTAAATTGGTATTCCCTTGATGCCTCAGAACATGTTCTACCAACCGATCCCTTCTTCTACTCAAATTGCGCCACAAACTCCTCTTCTCCCCATCCTATTCAATACCTCCTATTAGTTATGTGATGTACCCATCTAATCTTCAGCTAGCTACACTCCAAACAAATACTTTCAGAAACGACTTCTGTAAGGTGTCAGGCAAATCCAACACGTTCCATGAAAACCCTGACATGATAAGCAAATTCAGTAGTGTGTCACATAGCTCCGATAAATCGTGACATTAAATTAACCAAAGTAATACGAGTAACGAGTGAGCAAATGGAATACCACGGACTAGCACAAGAATCCCTAAATGCATGTCATACCTTCCGACCGTGAGACAGACGTAGTTCTGAGGGCAGAAACGAGAACGGAAGCCGAGAGCAGAACGGTGTTAAGCTAGAAGGCCCTACAATAAGGGACGGACTGGACACCCACGTCGCCAGCTAACCACTAGGACAACGCCAGCTGCAAGTTTTAGAGTGAGACTTTTTCTCGTCTCTGTTACGCCAACGACCACCCCCCTCCCCCCCCTCCCCACCCTCCAGCCCATATTAAAAGCTAGAGCCCTCTAGAAAAACAGTATAGATCTTACGATAACACAAAAAGGGCCACACCACCCGCAAGTTTTTGCGTGAGACTTTTTCGCGTCTCTGTTACGTTAGGACCACCCCCCAGCCCATGTTAAAGGACAGAGCCCTCCAGAAGAACAGTATAGATCTTACGATAACGCTAAAAGGACCACACTAGCTGCAAGTTTTAGCGTGAGACTTTTCGCGTCTCTGTTACGTTGCAAACTTTAAAAACATTGCCCCACCATGAAATGTATAACGTTTCTCATTGGATAGACAGAATTTTTGTAGGCGGAGCTTAAGGTTAATATTGGGATCCTGATTGGTCAGATGAAAACACAGCCAGATATTTTTTTTTAAACCAACTTTGGTGAATGGTAGTAAGGAGAAGTTAGCAGAAGAGAGTTGGTTCCAAGACGGCGAGCTGGATGGCTGCTGCGCCGGCCGCTGCCCCCCTGAAGCTGCCTAACCAACGACAAGGTAATGAACGTACGCGATGCCGCTTAACAGCGCATAAAGCTTCACTCAGAACTGCAGAAGTCTCATCTGTTACACCCCCTTTTTGCGTGATACTAGTATCGATCGTCAATTAAAGCTCATGGAGTTTACATTTGCCACTTGAAGTAAAACTCAGAAACGCGATAATTTTTCTGTTACATAATTATTGAGAAGCCACATGAGCCACTGTAATTTACGACAAGTTAGATAAGTAATTAAGATAATTGAGGGTCACTCTAGACCATTTTGATAGTTTGCTGTTTTGTGAAACTTAATTTAAACCTAGATTATAGATGTGATATGGTATAGGCCATCCTTCGATCCATTTCAAAACTTGGAAACCCATTCAGGGAATATTAACTGCTTTTTCGACGTTATTTTACCAGTTAACTAAATATAGGAAAGCCTTGAACCCCTTCCACTAAATTTAGTTAGTATTAACATTCTTTTACTGGGAGTGCAGTGGAGCTGACGCTGAGATCATTTATCATTTGGTTATGTCATCGCCAGTCTCAATGAAATCTTCTGAATTCTACATCTCATGTGTGGTCTGACGTCTCCTTACCAGCATCAGGTCCCAGGTTCAAACTAGTCAATTCCCTAAAAAAACACGCTCAGAGCTCCGTTGCGCGAAAGTGGTAGGTAGACACGATATAGAACAAACAGACAACACCTAGAATGTTAGACTTCCTAACACTTAAATCTATACTCAATGTTAAAAAATTTTGCATCTGCAGAAACGCTTTCCTTGCCATTGACAGTCTACATTTTATATCCTCTCTACTTCGACCATCATCAGTTATTTTGCTCTGCAAATAGCAAAACTCCCTTACTACTAGTGTATCGTTTCCTAATCTAATTCCCTCAGCATCACTCAACTTAATTCAACTACATTTCATTACCATCGCATTGCTTCTGTTGATGTTCATCTAATATCCTCCTTTCAAGACGTTGTCTATTCCGTTCAACTGCTCTTCCAAGTCCTTTGCTGTCTCTGACAGAATTACAGTGTCATCAGCGAACCTTAAAGTTTTTATTTGTTCTCCATGGATTTTAATACCTACTCCGAATTTTTCTTTTGTTTCCTTTAATGCTTGCTCAATATACAGATTGAATAGCATCAGGGAGAGGCTACAATCCTGTCTCACTCCCTTCCCAGCCACTACTTTCCTTTCATGTCTCTCGACTCTTATAACTGCCATCTGGTTTCTGTACAAATTGTAAATAGCCTTTCGCTCCCTGTATTTTACCCCTGCCACCTTGAGAATTTAAAAGGGAGTATTCCAGTAAACATTGTCAAAAGCTTTCTCTAAGTCTACAAATGCTGGAGACGTAGGTTTGCCTCTTCTTAATCTTTCTTCTAAAAGAAGTCGTAGGGTCAGTATTGCCGCACGTGTTCCAACATTTTTACGGAATCCAAACTGATCCTCCCCGAGGTCGGCTTCTACCAGTTTTTCTATTCGTCTGTAAAGAATTCACGTTAGTATTTTGCAGCCGTGACTTATTAAACTGATAGTTCAGTAATTTACACATCTTTCAACGCCTGCTTTTTTTGGAATTGGAATTATTATATTCTTCTTGAAGTCTGAGGGTATTTAGCCTGTCTCATACATTTCGCTCATCAGATGGTAGAGTTTTGTAAGGACAGGCTCTCCCAAGGCAGTCAGTAGTTCTAATGGAATGTTGTTTACTCCCGGGGCCTTGTTTCGACTTAGGTCTTCCAGTGCTCGGTCAAACTCTTCAGGCAGTATCATATCTCCAGTTTCATCTTCATCTACATCCGCTTCCCTTTCTATAACATTGCCCTAAAGTACATCGCCCTTGTATAGACCCTCTATACACTCCTACCACCTTTATGCTGTCCCTTCTTTGCTTAGAACTGTGTTTCCATCTGAGCTCCTGATATTCATACAAGTGGTTGTCTTTTTTCCAAAGGTCTCTAGGTCTCATTAATTTTCCTGTGGGCAGTAACTATTTTATCCCTAGTGAGATAAGCCTCTACATCCTTACATTTGTTCTCTAACCATGCCTGCTTAGCCATTTTGCACTTCCTGTCGATCTCATTTTTGAGACGTTTGTATTCCTTTTTGCCTGCTTCAATTACTGCATTTTTATATTTTCTCGTTTCATCAATTAAATTCAATATTTCTTCTGTCACGCAAGGATTTCTACCTCCCTTCGCCCTTTTACCTACTTGATCCTCTGCGGCCTTCACTACTTCATCCCTCAAGGCCACCCATTCTTCTTCTAGTGAATTTCTTTCCCCCATTCTTGTCAATTGTTCCCTTATGCTCTCCCTGAAACTCTGTACAGCCTCTGGTTTAGTCATTTTACCCAGGTCCCATCTCCATAAATTCCCATCTTTTTGCAGTTTTTTCAGTTTTAATCTACAGTTGATAACCAATAGATTCTGGTCAGACTCCACAACTGCCCCTGGAAATGTCTTACAATTTAAAACCAGGTTCCTAAATCTCTGTCTTACCGTTATGTAACCTATCTAAAACCTGTCAGGATCTCCAGGCTTCTTCCATGTATACAACCTTCTGTTATGATTCTTGAACCAAGTATTAGCTATGATTAAGTTGTGCTCTGTGCAAAATTCTACCAGGCGGCTAATTCTTTCATGTTTTACCCCCAATCCATATTAACCTATTACGTATCCTTCTCTTCCTTTTCTTACTATCGAATTCCAGTCACCCATGACTATTAAATTTTCATCTCCTTTCACTATCTGAATAATTTCTTTTATTTCATCATACATTTCTTCAATTTCTTCGTCATCTGCAGAGCTAGCTGTCATATAGACTTGTACTACTGTCGTAGGCGTGGGCTTCATGTCTGTCTTGGCCACAATAATGCGTTCGCTATGTTGTTTGTAGTAGCTACCCGAACTCCTATTTTTTTTTTTCATTATTAAACCTACTCCTGCATTACCTCTATTTGATTTTTTGTTTATAACCCTGTATTTACCTGGCCAAAAGCCTTGTTCCTCCTTCCACCAAACTTCGCTATATCCCATTATATCTAACATTAACCTATCTATTTTCCTTTTTAAATTTTCTAGCCTACCTGCCATATTAAGGGATCTGACATTCCACGCTCCGATCCGTAGAACGCGAGTTTCCTTTCTCCTGATAACGACGCCCTCTTGAGTAGTCGCCGCCCGGAGATCCGAATGGGCGACTATTTTACCTCCGGAATATTTTACTCAAGAGGACGCCATCATCACTTATCCATACAGTAAAGCTGCATGCCCTCAGTAAAAATTACGGCCGCAGTTTCCCCTTGCTTTCAGCCATTCGCAGTACCAGCACAGCAAGGCCGTTTTGGTTATTGCTACAAGGCCAGATCAGTCAATCATCCAGACTGTTTCCCCTGAAACTATCGAAAAGGCTGGTGCCCCTTTTCAGGAATCATACGTTTGTGTGGCCTCTAAACAGATACCCCTCCGTTGTGGTTGCACCTAAGGTACGGCTATCTGTATCGCTGAGGCACGCAAGCCTCCCCACCAACGGCAAGGTCTATGGTTCATGGGAGGGAGGATGTAATATATAATTTGGATTACTTTGTGGGCTGAAAATGAGGCATTCTTACGTTGCACCCGACTACTTACGCTTATTACACGCCTGTTTGATTTCATCACTTTCTCCGGATCTCCCTGAAATTCTGTACAACCTCTGGTTTAGTCAGTTTATCCAGGTCCCATCTCCTTAAATTCCCACCTTTTTGCAGTTTCTTCAGTTGTAACCTACAGGTCATAACCAACAGATTGTGGTCAGAGTCCACATCTGCCCCTGGAAATGTCTTACAATTTAAAATCTGGTTCCTAAATCTCTGTCTTACCATTATGTAATCTATCTGAAACCTGTCAGTATCTCCAGGCTACTTCCATGTATACAACCTTCTTTTATCATTCTTGAACCAAGTGTCAGCTATGATTAAGTTGTGCTCTGTGCAAAATTCTACCAGGCAGTTTCCTCTTTCTTTTCTTAGCCCGAATCCATATTCACCTTCTACGTTTCCGTATCTCCCTTTCCTACTACCGAATTCCAGTCACCCATGACTATTAAATTTTCATCTCCCTTCACTATCTGAATAATTTCTTTTATCTCTTCATACATTTCTTCAATTTCTTCATCATCTGCAGAGCTAGTTGGCATATCAACTTGTACTACTGTAGTAGGCGTGGTCTTCGTGTCTATCTTGGCCACAATAAGGGGTATGCTGGGGAGTAAGCGATAAATTACGCATAGGCAAGTGATAAGTGTGAGACATAATTTGCAGAATATAAGCTTACTTCAAGCGAAAAGTAAACGCAAGCGCTTACCGCAACTGTCTCTTGGCATCACCAACAACTCAATCCCCGTTCGTGCCTCGAAATGCGCGAACCGCCATCGTTCGTCGGACTGTAGTTTCACAAAAATTGCCTCTGCCTTTTGTTTTCAACGAAAGTAATGCCGGACGCTGTGGTAAAGGTGTTCTAGGTGCTTCAATCTGGAACCGCGCTGCTGGTACGGTCTCAGATTCGAATCCTGCCTCGGGCATGGATGTGTGTGCTGTCCTTAGGTTAGTTACCTTTAATTAGTCATAGGGGACTGATGACCTCAGATGTTAAGACCCATAGTGCTCAGTTCCATTTGAACCAACGTAACTAGTAACCATTGTGTATTTTTATGTGATTTCGGCGAATAAACTTCCGTATTAGAAGGGAAACTGTTAGATTCTGAGATCGCCCTCAATGCAGCTAACAATTTCAGGTAAAACAGAGGAACTTAAACTGGGTCTAGAGGGTAACAAATTCCTCTTTTTTCGTAAATGTTTTTCTTGCAATTTGTTGACTGCATTTTGTAACTTCTCCATTTCGGTCATCATCAGTTATTTTGCTGCTCAAATAGCAAAACGTGTTTCCTACCTTTAGTGTCTCTTTTTGTAACGTAAATCCCGCAACATCGTTCACTTTAATTCATGTACAGCCCTTGACTTTGTTTTACATTCGTTGATATTTAACTTACAGGCTCATTTCAAGACACCATCAGCCCCGTTCAGCTGCTCCTCCGAAGAGATTTGTTGTCTCGGACGGAATTACAATGTCAAAGGCAATGTCTTCCTAGACTTTGATTCCCTTTCCTAATTTCTCCTTTGTATCGTTTACTGCTTCTTAAATGTATAGGATGAATAACATCGGCGATACGCTACATCCCTGTCTCTCTCGCTTCAATGTCACTGCTTCCCTTTGATGTCCTTCAGCTCTTGTAACGGAGGTCTCTCTGCTGCATTGTTGTTGTTGTTGTAGTCTTCAGTCCTAGGACTGGTTTCATGCTGCTCTCCATGCTACTCTATCCTGCCCAAGCTTCTTCATCTCCCAGTACCTACTGCAGCCTACATCCTTCCGATTCTGCTTAATGTATTCATCTTTCGGTCTCCCTCTACGATTTTTACCCTCCACGATGCCCTCCAGTACTAAATTGGTGATCCCTTGATGCCTCAGAACATATCTTACAAATCGATCCCTTCTTCATGTCAAGCTATGCCCCAAACATCTGTTATCCCCAATTCTATTCAGTACCTCCTCATTAATTATGTGATCTACCCATTTATTCTTCAGCATTCTTCTGTAACAACACATTTCGAAAGCTTCTATTCTCTTCTTGTCCAAACTATTTATCGTCCATGTTTCACTTCCATACATCGCTACACTCCATACAAATAGTTTCAGAATCGACTTCCTGACACTTAAATCAATACTCGATGTTAACAAATTTCGCTTCTTCAGAAACGCTTTCCTTGCCATTGCCAGACTACATTTTATATCCTCTCTACTTCGACCATCATCAGTTATTTTTCTCCCCAAATAGCAAAACTCCTTTACGACTTTAAGTGTCTCATTTCCTAATCCAATACCCTCAGCATCACCCGACCTAATTCCACTACATGGCATTATCCTTGCTTTTGTTGATGTTCATCTTATATCCTCCTTTGAAGACACTGTCCATTCTGTTCAACTGTTCTTCCAAGTCCTTTGCCGTCTCTGACAGAATTACAATGTAATCAGCGAACCTCAACGTTTTTATTTCTTCTCCATGGACTTTAATACCTACTCCGAATTTTTCTTTCGTTTCATTTATTGCTTGATCAATATACAGATTGAATAGCATCAGGGAGAGGCTACAACCTTGTCTCACTCCCTTCCGAACCACTGCTCCCCTTTCATGTCATAACTGCCATCTGGTTTCTGTACAAAGTGTAATTAGCTATTCACTCCCTGTATTTTACCTCTGCCACCTTTAGAATTTGAAAGAGAGTATTCCAGTCAACATTTTCAAAAGCTTTCTCTAAGTCTACAAATACTAGAAACGGAGGGTTTGCCATTCCTTAATATACACTCGTGGAATTTGAAATAAGAACACCGTGAATTCATTGTCCCAGGAAGGGGAAACTTTATTGACACATTCCTAGGGTCAGATACATCACATGATCACACTGACAGAACCACAGGCATATAGACACAGGCAACAGAGCATGCACAATGTCGGCACTAATACAGTGTATATCCACCTTTCGCAGCAATGCAGGCTGCTATTCTTCCATGGAGACGATCGTAGAGATGCTGGATGTAGTCCTGTGGAACGGCTTGCCATGCAATTTCCACCTGGCGCCTCAGTTGGACCAGCGTTCGTGCTAGACGTGCAGACCGCGTGAGACGACGCTTCATCCAGTCTCAAACATGCTCAATGGGGGACAGATCCGGAGATCTTGCTGGCCAGGGTAGTTGACTTACACCTTCTAGAGCACGTTGGGTGGCACGGGATACATGCGGACGTACATTGTCCTGTTGGAACAGCAAGTTCCCTTGCCGGTCTAGGAATGGTAGAACGATGGGTTCGATGACGGTTTGGATGTACCGTGCACTATTCAGTGTCCCCTCGACGATCACCAGAGGTGTACGGCCAGTGTAGGAGATCGCTCCCCACACCATGCTGCCGGGTGTTGGCCCTGTGTGAGTATGCAGTCCTGATTGTGGCGCTCACCTGCACGGCGCCAAACACGCATACGACCATCATTGGCACCAAGGCAGAAGCGACTCTCATCGCTGAAGACGACACGTCTCCATTCGTCCCTCCATTCACGCCTGTCACGACACCACTGGAGGCGGGCTGCACGATGTTGGGGCGTGAGCGGAAGACGGCCTAACGGTGTGCGAGACCGTAGCCCAGCTTCATGGAGACGGTTGCGAATGGTCCTCGCCTATACCCCAGGAGCAACAGTGTCCCTAATTTGCTGGGAAGTGGCGGTGCGGTCCCCTACGGCACTGCGTAGGATCCTACGGTCTTGGCGTGCATCCGTGCGTCGCTGCGGTCCGGTCCCAGGTCGAGGGGCACGTGCACCTTTCGCCGACCACTGGCGACAACATCGATGTACTGTGGAGACCTCACGCCCCACGTGTTGAGCAATTCGGCCTCCCGCATGCCCACTATACGCCCTCGCTCAAAGTCTGTCAACTGCACATACAGTTCACGTCCACGCTGTCGTGGCATGCTAACAGTGTTAAAGACTGCGATGGAGCTCCGTATGCCACGGCAAACTGGCTGACACTGACGGCGGCGGTGCACAAATGCTGCGCAGCTAGCGCCATTCGACGGCCAACACCGCGGTTCCTTGTGTGTCCGCTGTGCCGTGCGTGTGATCATTGCTTGTACAGCCCTCTCGCAGTGTCCGGAGCAAGTGTGGTGGGTCTAACACACCGGTGTCAATGTGTTCTTTTTTCCATTTCCAGGAGTGTAGTTTCTAAGATAAGTCGTAGGGTCAGTATTGGCTCACGTGTTCCAACATTTCTACGGAATCCAATCTGATCTTCGCCGAGGTCGGCTTCTATCAGTTTCTCCATTCGTCTGTAAAGAATTCGCGTTAGTGTTTTGCAGGCTGTGGCTTATTAAACTGATAGTTCTGTATTTTTCGCATCTGTCAACACCTGCTTTCAAAAAAAAAATGGCTCTGAGCACTATGGGACTAAACTGCTGTGGTCATCAGTCCCCTAGAACTTAGAACTACTTAAACCTAACTAACCTAAGGACATCACACACATCCATGCCCGAGGCAGGATTCGAACCTGCGACCGTAGCAGTCCCAACCTGCTTTCTTTGGGATTGGAATTATTATATTCTTTTTGAAGTCTGAGGGAATTTCGCCTGTCTCATACATCTTGCTCACCAGATGGTAGAGTTTTGTCAGGACTGGCTCTCGCGAGGCTGCTAGTAGTTCTAATGGAATGTTGTCTACTCCTGGGGCCTTGCTTCGACTCAGGTCTTTCAGTGCTCTGTCAAACTCTTCACGCAATATCATATCTCCCATTTCGTCTTGATCTACCTCCTCTTCCATTTCAATAATATTGTCCTCAAGAACGTCGCCCCTGCTGCATTAAGAATTTCAAAGACTGTAGTCCAGTCCGACGTAAATTCTACTGTAAGGCAGGCTATCGGTGTCAGCATTACGAGAAATTTGAGAGTCCCTACTGGCACCGCGAGTTCTGAAGTGCAGCTATATCCTCAAAGTATGAAATCGTAGGGCGCTGGAAGCGTCGATAGAAATGTCAAACGGCGCCTGTGGGAGACGCGGCGCAGTGGAGCGCAGAATTAGCCCGTCCGGAGTGGCCCGAGCGCTGGCGCCGGCGTCTGCGCTGCAGGATGCTTTCCCATTGTGAGCGCTGCATTGCGCCCATTGTGCAGGGTAACGAGCTGCCTGCGGCCAGACAGAGAAAGAGAGAGAGCGAGAGAGCCGCCATCCGTAGTCGCTCAAGTACCCCCACTACAGAGCTGCTCGCGGAAACATTCTCACAGCTGCTGCGACAACTTACTCCCAGCAAACTGCCGTGCTAATTCGCCCCACTCGCTCAGACTCCGCTCCAGCCCTCACCGTCCCTCACCACTCGCGCTTGTCGCTAAGCGACGAAGAACTTCTGTCTTAAGTTGCGCCATCAAGTCGCGCAGGAAGCGAGTGACTGTTACCTAAACTCTGAGCCCGTCTGAAATCACTGTTCTATTACATCGCTAAAATCAGCACATCAATTCATGTCAAAAATTATACTTATAAGTTAACTTGCGCAAGCTGAGTATTAAGGCGCGATCTCTAAATACTCATTTTGATCAGTCAAGATCGCATTCTTAAAACGTTTATTTACACTACTGGCCATTAAAATTGCTGCACCACGACGATGACGTGTTACAAAGGCATAATTTAACCGACAGGAAGAAGATGCTGTGATAAGCAAATAATTAGCTTTTCAGAGCATTCACACAAGGTTGGCGCCGGTGGCGACACCTACAACGTGCTGACATGAGGATAGTTTCCAACCGATTTCTCATACACAAACAGCAGCTGACCGGCGTTGCCTGGTGAAACGTTGTTGTGATGCCTCGTGTAAGGAGGAGAATTGTGTACCATCACGTTTCAGACTTTGATAAAGATCGGATTGTAGCCTATCGCGATTGCGGTTTATCGTATCGTGACATTGCTGCTCGCATTGGTCGTGATCCAATGACTGTTAGCAGAATATGGAATCGGTGGGTTCAGGAGGGTAATACGGAACGCCGTGCTGGATCCGAACGGCCTCGTATCACTAGCAGTAGATATGACAGGCTTCTTATCCGCATGGCTGTAACGGATCGTGCAGCCACGTCTCGATTTCTGAGTCAACAGATGGGGACGTTTACAAGACAACAACCATCTGCAGGAAAGGTTCGACGACGCTTGCAGCAGCATGGACTATCAGCTCGGTGACCGTGACTGTGGTTCCCCTTAACGGTACTCAACGACGAACCTGGGTGCACGAATGGCAAAACGTTATTTTTTCGGATGAATTCAGATTCTGTTTACAGCATCATGGTGGTCGCATCTGTGTTTCATGACATCGCGGTGAACGCGCATTGGAAGCGTGTATTCGTCATCGCCATACTGGCGTATCACCCGGTGTTATGGTATGGTGTGACATTGGTTACATGTCTCGGTCACCTCTTGTTCGCATTGACGGCACTTTGGACAGTGGACATTTCAAACGTGTTACAACCCGTGGCTCTAGCCTTCATTCGATCCCTGCGAAACTCTACCCTACATTTTAGCAGGATAATGCACGACCGCATGTTGCAGGTCCTGTACGGGCCTTTCTGGATACAGAAAATGTTCGACTGCTGCCCTGGCCAGCACATTCTCCAAATCTCTCACCAATTGAAAACGTCTGGTCAATGGTGGTCAAGCAACTGACTCATCACAATACGGCCGTCACTACTCTTGATGAACTGTGGTATTGTGTTGAAGCTGCATGGGCAGCTGTACTTGGACACGCCATCCAAGCTCTGTTTGACTAAATGCCCAGGCGTATCAAGGCCGTTATTACGGCCAGAGGTGGTTGTTCTGGGTACTGATTTCTCAGGATCTATGCACCGAAACTGCATGAAAATGTAATCACATGTCGGTTCTAGTATAATATATTTGTACAATGAATACCTGTTTATCATTTGCAATTCTTGTCGGTGTACTAATTTTAATGGCCAGTAGTGTACGATGACCGCTTTCGCTTAACAGATACCATCGTCTCATCTTACTACAGTCCGCCTCGGTAGCTGAGTGGTCAGTGCGACAGACTGTCAATCCAAAGGGTCCGGTTTCGATTCCCGGCTGGGTCGGAGATTTTCTCCACTCAGGGACTGGGTGTTGTGTTGTCTTAATCATTACCATTTCATCCCCATCGACGCGCAAGGCGCCGAAGTGGCGTCAAATCGAAAGATTTGCACCAGGCGAACGGTCTACCCGACGGGAGGCCCTCGTCACACGAAATTTCATTTAATTTCATCTTAGTACAGGCTACTACATCTGGCCAGTTTTAGCTATCAATGTACTCCATATTTTATTTATCTGACGTAAGATGCATTGGCGTGTTGTGAGTTTCCCATCATGCGTTTCCGTTTAAAATGTAGCCCAGATTTACCTAAACTCCCGCACAGGCCATGAAGGCCCTAAGGAACCGACTGGCCGCCGTGTCATCCTCAGACCATAGGCATAACTGGATGCGGATATGGAGGGGCATGTGGCCAGCACACCGCACTCCTGGCCGTATGCCAGTTTCCGAGACCGGAGCCGCTACTTCTCAATCGAGTAGCTTCTCAGTTTGCCTCACAAGCGGTGCGTGCAGCCCGATTGCCAACAGCGCTCGGCAGCCCGGATTTTCATCCATCCAAGTGCTAGCCCAGCCCAACAGCTCCTAAGGGGACCACACCCTGCCTACCCAGCCGATGTTAATTTAGGCAAGTATTTTACCCATTTCTGAAATAACTATTTGATGCAGGACCTTAATATATTACTGTATGTTACATGATACTAATAGAGTCAAATGTACTAAAATCTACTGAATCCATTTTATAGTTTTTAAGAAACGCTTTATTGAATTTATTAACAAAAAATACTAAGTTTTTTTTTGCAAAAAATATTTTTTGTGAGTTTCCTAATGGGGGAATATTAATGAATGTAGTACCAAAGGTGGCTTTTTATGTTATGCAGAGTCTCTGAAAATTTCATTCATTTATCTATGATAGTTCCTTATATAATGGGGCATATGTACTGAAAATTTTAGTATGCGGGAAATTGACTTTAAGGAAAAAACTTTTGAAATTTGTTACTTACAGTTGCATATGGTGGCCCTTCTTTGGCCTCTAGCAGTACTTCCAGCTTCTTTTTCATCTTCCTGGATGTTTTTCTTGCTTTCTTAGCCATCTTACATGCAGACCTGTCTGCATCGGCTATCCTCATTTTATCGCAATGTTGCAGCCCAGTGTTCATATTTTCACCAGTATTAATTCCCATCTTTTAAGTACCCAACACTTTCTAATATTCCCACAACTGAATGTAATAAAAGCATCATTAACTCCTAGTTTCATTGTATGCATGCCCACAAACTCAGTTTTAGGAAGGCGGTTACAAATTATGCTGTTGAAACATTCATTTGGTTTCTGTGTCTGCCCATGCAGACATTTCCTTAGAGGTCAGGATGAGCCAAGTCTCTGAAAATAGGTTTAATTCCTGTAATAACAGCAGCAGGAAGAGAATGCTGGTGAGAATAAGATTCTCCAGCTGCCTGAGCCCTGTTGCATTTGCACCACGAATTTCCTCCTGATGGACACAATCCATGATATGGCTTATCATCAGTAGACGACTTATGGAAGAATATGGCCCAAACATCTCTCTTGACTGCCACCAGATGTTCTTTATTTCTCCCAATTACCTGCCCACAGTATACCTGCAAATTTTCTATAACAACTACTTGCAATCACACTTGAACAAAACTAATAATTTGTTTGAAAGCGTGTTGTTTACAAACATCAGAAACAAAAGAATACCGACTGTTGCATTCCAAGGTTAGCCAAACACTCTGGAGTAAAAAAAAATCCCTAACGTGCAAAGTAGGGGATATAAAGATCTAAAGTATATGCAGAAAAGTTTTTTTTCAGCAAAATTCTTTTCAGAGTACTTAAATAAAACCTTAATCTATCGAAATATGATGAAAACCGAAAATAGATTTCTTCGACTTGAACCATGGTGTGGTCCCCTTAACTTTGGTGCTCTGACGCGAACCGGTGTTACTACGGCGGCAAGGCCGTTGGCCCAGATTTACCTCCCACTATATCAAAAGTTTGCGTGTTACCAAAACTATGTCCCCACGAACTGTTATCTAGCTTAAATTCGTACGCTAAGCTTTAAATAAACAGAATATAGTTTGAACTGAACTGGTCTGAATGCAACTTGTCTTTATATTAAATGCGCAACTGAATAAAATAATTATCTATCCCTAATCAAAATTTCGCCTTACCTCGCATCTTGACAACATTGTTGCAGATTTCTCGAAAGCACAAGAGCAAACAGCAAGAAGGCAGCAGCTGATTTAGATTTCTATTTTTTAATAAAATTTCCAAACAATATTCAAACTGCTACATACCACATGGTGCAACGTGGCAAAGCGTAATAACATACCTTTAAACAGTTAGGTGGGGAGAATAGCTATTCCTATGAAATGATATTCCATGGCAACGACTTTAGAATGAAGTTGAAAGACGGCGGTGCCTTCTAGGCAGGCCGATGTCATGATAATACCAATCAAGAACTTCCCCTTTCATTTTGTTTTTGTGATTATCATACAATTTCATGTGCCTATGGTATATCTAAATTTTCCTTGATTGATATTAATCTGATGGACTATTAGGGTTTGGGTAAACTACTGACTGATCTCACAGTACTTACATGAGCTGAGTAGCAGTGTAGCACAAAACTCGGCTATAGAGACATATTATTGGACGTTGGAGGTGACCATTGCATTAGGCACAGCCTTAGAACTTTCCCCGATCAGCAAGCGAGATTGCCGAACTTTTATGGCAAGAAAAAAGGGAATAAAAGTAAGATAGTGTTAATACTTTCATCCTTCTTTACCTACTCTGCATTACTGCAGATGACGTGTCACTGAGCACATTTGTAGTGCGCATGCGGTACACGTGAGGTGCCTAATTGTTTCCACTTCCCTGTGTGGAAAACGTAAGTTCTTGTACACTTCACTAACCTGCTGTCTTCATGATTATGATGTCCCCAGCGCAGAAAACAGCACGCAGGTGGTGGATTCTTTTTCTTGAGACTGAAATTAACTTCGCAAGGAACTGCTGCTACCAAAGAACTATAACTCGTTTGGGATGCCACTCGCGTTTTTATTAATATAGACACGAGAAACTATTCTTGATCACGACGTATTGAACATATCTTTCCACAGCCATTATATCAGGCTAAAATAACCTGAAACACATCCTTCCACAGATAACATGTCTGTCTACTGGAACGGTCAGAACTGGAGGGCCGGACTGCCCGAGAGACTTCGCGCGGCAAACCAGCAAGGCGTGACCCGAACGCCACCGAAGTGCATCGGCAGTAATATTGTCAGTCTTTTGTTTTAGTAATACTTGGATTTTAACAATTTTGAAATGACTGATTCATAGCTGGATGTTGAGAGATGTTTATTTAAAAAATGAAGTTATTTGGATGACAGGTTTAATTAATAATAGCAACTAAAGTTTAACGTTTTGGCGCCCTACCGCCGAACACAGCAGCCAATCACAGGGCAGCAGAATCATGCAGGCGGTCTTTCACACGGGAATGGTACCGAATCTAACATCTGCTACCGGTACCTCATCCCACATTGCGTCATCTCTATGCTTCTTGCATCTACACTGCCCTGGGAATAGCTTCCTGGAGCCTAATACGATGGCTGAATAAGCCAGAAATATTACACCTTTTCATTGATAGCCTTCCTTTGTGGTCACCAAAACTGGCCATGGGCCACACAGGGGAGTGGTTTACGCACCCCCATTCTGTGGTCGGTCTTTTTCCACCAGCGGCCGAAGCAAGACGGTGCGAATGAAATGACTGAACGCGAAATGACACTTCTTTAGACTAACCGCTTTATCAGCGAGTGGATGTGACGTGAGGGTCTGGTCTCTTTATCCCGTGTGCAGACCCACGTAAAGCGGCGTCGGTCCGGCGTCCGGCTACTTTGTTTATTACAACAACAGCGTACCTTTTGAAATGGATGACGGATTTCACTGGATGTCGCGTTTCTTAGACGCCGTCACGCCTCGCCAAAACGGCGCCCATTAGATCGTTTTGTGGACGAGGCGAAGATTATTTTCACTAGGAAGCTTCCCTCATCTTGTGAAATGCTCTGGGGATTTGGCTGCAGGACCTCCAGTCAGTGTTTAATATTTTTTTCAGAGAACAGAATGTGTACTGCACTGTAGTGATTGGTTGAGGAAGATCAGGTCTGCCGTCCACGGTGGCAGAGCTACGGTCGCAAGTTAGAGTCCTGCCTCGCCCGTGGATGTGTGTGATGTCCTTAGGTTATTTAGGTTGAAGTAGTTATAAGTCTAAGGGATTGCTGACCTCAGATGTTAAGTCCCACAGTGCTTGGAGCCATTTGAAAATCAAGTCTACCTGCTAGAAAACATGATTGGCACGGTAGTTTATGCAAGAACATTAGGGGGACCGGCTGTTTTTCAGAAGGTTTTGAGCAATGGTAGAGTCTTCTCGATCATCGTGGATTACAGTCGCTACGGCTCTTCCGTTTCTATAGAGAGAGCACTTAGTTGTAAATGGACACCCGGGCCAAACTTTACATTTTCGCAGACGTGAGACAATCACCGGCGGAAGTGGAGTTATCTCTCGCTGTACGATATGCCACCGATCCTAACAGCTTCGGCAGCACCCGCGTGCTCAAGACAGCATCTTGACTTTCACAGGCTACATCGGTAACGTAGCGCAGCTTCGGTAAATTCAGAAGCCTATCAATTGTTTTGATGGATATCTTTTTATTATAGCAGTTGTGCTCGCACTAGACACTCCTAGTGTCCATTTCGTGCTTAATTACATTTTGACATGAGAGACCGATCAGTGGGACAATACAGCAGACTGTGTTTGCCTAGACTGGCATTCTTACACTCACAGTAGACATTCTATCTACACGTAAATTCCAGTTAGGTTCCCCAAGTCCATTGCCAACCAACCTGTGTTTGTGTTAATGAAACGTTATACAGTTAAAGTTTCTGTTTATATGTTTGTTCTCTCTTGACCTTGGTATTAGTTAATAAATCTCTTTGTGATACCGTAGGTCCCTGTTATTAAATTTTCAATGACACCTATTCTCATTCCCTACGATGTCATTCATTTTATTATGGGTTTGAAGGCATTAACTTAATTTTATGTCAAGTTAGTCGACTCATTAGGTGAACCACACAGGGGACGCTACTTAACGAATGTCAGATTTTCTTGCACTATTGATCCGTAGCACATCTCGGGTGTGGTGGTTACGACTTTAGTCGTTTGGCATACGTAGAACTGCCGCTACCATAGGCTAGCTTGCAATGTATGTATTCAAAAAGAATAAAATTTTGAATGAGCTTCGCACATAACACTGATCTGAACAGTACCATGCTTAACAAAGTAAACAATTATTTTAAAATGGTAGAATGTTGATAGCTTATCATGCTAATGCATGCCTTAGGCTGTGCGGTGGTCTTTCTCTCACCTCTGTGCAGGTGAACAAAGTTAAACAGCTGACAATATTCATTTGGACAAACTAGCTGTAGAGTGCTCCAGTCTTAACACAAATTTATTCTTAAAAAAAGAAAAATTAATATTACTCAAAATGTATATTCTTTTCACCAACAAATACAATCAGAAGTCAACAAAGCAGTACTGAATATGTCCATCATCTAACACACTTCAAATAAATATATATAAGACTGTGCCACAACACGACAAAAGATTGTTTAATAATAATATAACTTGCTCTCTCTCTCTCTCTCTCTCTCTCTCTCTCTCTCTCTCTCTCTCTCTCAGATGTGCACATCGATAAGATACCATAATCAAAATCGCATGTCCACCTTACAAAGTTAAAAGCAGCATACATATACAATATGTGCAAAGTTGAAACCAATCTTTTCAAAATGTGTCGATGCTCAGCTGCTCTCTTGCATCAGTGAAATACTCCGTCATCTGCAATGTGGGACATATAGAAGCACTGGGCGAAATATTTAGTAATTACTGGCTTTTAACTAACCGATTTGTCAAAACAAGTCGTTTGGGTTCAATCTTTGTATATACTGGTTTCAACTTCGGCATGCCAATGTGTCTTACAACTGTTCAGCTAGTTGGGATATGGAGTACATTTGGGGATCAAATTGGTCACGAGTATTAACCTGAACTAAGATCAGATAACCGGCCGTCGTAGATAATATTCTAATATTTTGGCTGTATATGGTTCAACCATTTTCAGAGTGAGCCGGAAGACTGAGGCTTCAGCTCTCGCTCAGGTTTTTTACACTCGCGGATCGCGCCACTGCGCCTGTGGCCACAAACATGCGCCAGAGTCGTTGATCGGTGGCAATCAAGTAAAATGTGCATGAATCATATCTATGGCTACGCAGTCCATCCACGCTGTGATGTCGATGTGTCAGTCTGAGGTACACTGGCGCGACGTCTTTGTTAGTTTATTCCAGAAAGCTCCGGATTCCATGACTTATCCAAGCGGAAGCAGCTATCTCTGTTAATTAATATGATTCATGAATGCCGTAGCTTTTTGCCGCCGATCGACGTCTCTTGCGTCTGTGTAGGGTAAATCCGGGAGAGGCGCAGCAAGCGGTATAGACTGCGCAGCCCTCGTAGTGACGGGAAAACACCGACACAGAGTGTGCACATTGGCACTGCAGTTGTTCAGAGGATGCCAGACCGTAATAAAAAAGGTTACGTTCCGATCAACTTTTCCTTAAGCTCTGCGGGAATAACTGAGGTATGTCTATAAATATCTCTCTAAAGCCTTTTCAGCTTCGCTATTAGTTTTTAGTCTATGCTAAACAGTTAAATATTTCCAAATGTGTGAATAGTTGTATTAACAGGAAGTTCTATTGGGCGTGTTTTGATTCTAGTGTAGCCATCTTGGTTTTATCAAAGACGTGAATTAATAACGTGCAGCCTCTCTTCTCTATAAATCGGGATACGTGTCGCAATAAATTCCGGTGCATATTACGCAGATTTTTTCGTTAGAGATACTTGCACTCTAATCAAAATAACGGTTTTAAATAATTAAAAACATTTCTGTTTTGTTTGAATTTTTCTTCAAATGACTTAGCATGCATTTTTAGGATGTCCACGAAGTCTCTTGAAAATCAGTTCACAATATTATTCGGTATTCGAGAATATATATATAGCAGTTAATTACACAAAATTTTTCGCCGAACACTGACAAAATAACCATACCTAATTTCAAAATGAAATTCTAATTCTAATTTTTAGATTGAAACACTTAATCAAATTAATAATTACATGTGGCTCGTTTTAGTGTTAATAAAAAAAGTCTATTACAAACAAAAACCAGGGGCTAACTTTGTAGCATTTGCGACCCAGAAGGAGGCTACTGGCAGAACAAAGGCAGGGGATATCCCTTGGGTTTAATGTTTTCAGCAGTCGATAGGTTAACTAATTATCTAAATGAGTGAATTACATAGACGTATAAACATGATATCAGTAAGAAAACTAACGAGACAAATCCAATGTCTTTGAAGGCCAACGAGGGTCACAAAGGTGGCATGAACGTCCATTTACAGAAAGTGTTCAAGTGATGACCATTGGTATCAATGCAGTGGTGCAGTCTTCTTATCATGGATTGAGTGCTATTCCTTATCACATCGGCACTTATCGAAGCACATGCTCTAACAATTGTCTCTCGCATATCTTCAGGCGTAGTTGGAATGTCTTTATAAAGAATGTCCTTTACCAATCCCCACAAGAAAAATCCAGAGGCACAAGTATGACGAACGAGTCGGCCACGACACATCTCCTCCCCGTCCAATGCAACGAATTGGGAATTGTCTCTGCAACTCATTTCTAGCCATCAGCGAAAAATGTGCCGGACACCCATCGTGTTGATACCACACTCTGTTCATTGTTCCTCAAGGTATTACTTCCAATAACATACCTTAATGTTTGTTGCAGGAACGTGGTGTACTTCCTACCATTAAGATTTACATCGATGAAACAAGGGTTATAACTCTGTCCTCCAGAATCCTACATCATACATTCACCGACCTCGGTTTTTGGTGTGGAATTTGCCGCAGTCAACATGGATTTTAAGTTGACCAATAATGTATGTTACGCAAATTAACATTTCTCACTTTATCATACACATATTTAAATGTACGACGTGTAGAGTGAGTACGTTGAGGATATCTTTCAGCGTTTAAGTCTCTAGTTCTCACTGAATTTCGTTGGCTTTCTCCGCAAATGAGAAGCATATCGACTTTTGGGGTTGAGGTTGGGTTGATTTGGGGGAGGAGACCAAACTGCGAGGTAATCGGTCTCATGGGATAATGGAAGAATGGGGAAGGAAGTCGGCCGTGCCCTTTCAAAGAAACCATTCCGGCATTTGCCTGAAGCGATTTAGGGAAATCACGATAAACCTAAATCGTAATGGCCGGACGCGGGATTGAACTGTCGTCCTCCCGAATACGAGTCCAGTGTACGACTTTTTTTTTTTTTTCGACGGAATGCATCATTCAAATTCGCTTGATTCGACGATACCAGTCTTTCCGTTTCTATTAGTCTGGTGTTGCGAAACCGTCGAATTGTGTTTTCATGTCAATGGCACGCTAAATGGATACGCCGTATTTGGCGAATATTTACTATTTGCACGATATACCAGAGACAATTGTCAGAGTATGTGCTTCGACAAGTGCCAAGTGATAAGGAATACCTCTCAATCCATGATAAGAAGATTGTAGCACTGCATTGATACCAATGCTCATCACTTCGAACACCTTCTGTAAATGGACGTACATGCCACCTTTGTGACCTTCGTTGACCTTCAACGAGCTTACTGTTACACATCATTGGATTCGTCTTGATAGCCGCTATCAGAAAATAAGTACCAAAATAAAGCATCCATTAAAAAAATTGACCTTTATATCTCTGACACGACCCCACCTAGCAAAAAAAAAAAACTCATATTATGGCCCTGTTGTCCTATGCAACATTTGTCCCACAAACTTTTAAGCTACTGTAATACTTTGTTTAGGAGTTATTCTAGGTGTCCATATATATACCAGGTTTTGATTTAAAAATGGGGTAGTTTTGCGGTTTCTTAGGATTCAACATATCACACATAGCATAAGGGACTGGATGTGTTCATGGTAACTCTTAAACATGATATATATATCATGTTTAAGAGTTACCTTGAATGAAAAAAAATCGTGTGCCATAGACAACCGGTATGTTTCGTTGTACACAATAAATATTTATTAGAAATGATTCTTGGGATTTCACATATTCGATTTTGGGAATGTGCGCCATCTCTCCCGGATTTGCACTATCTGTGGCCAAATTCGCAGTGGCGTGGTCCGCGAATTTCGAAGGACGGTGCGAGTGCTGGAGCGTCAGTGTTTCAGCTCACTCCGAAGATGGTTGAGCCATATACAGCCGAAATATTAGAAGAAAAAGCTGAATTTATGCGGCTGCACACCGGAAATTTAATGGAGCGATCAAAAAGGAGCCGAATGGCGTCGTGCGACCGACTGTCGTAATCATCTCACGGCATTTGTAGCAGTTTGGCAACGGTTCTTGTAGGACCTAGAGAACAAGTAAATTCCCTCTTCACCATGTCCCACATGTGGTCAGTTAGTGAGAGATCGGGTGTCCTTGCTGGCCAGAGCGGTTGATATATACTGCGAAGAGCATGTTGCATTGGGTACAGGTGCATTGTCGTGCTGAAAACGCCAATCACCTTTCTGTCGAAGAAATGACAGCAGCCTGTGCAATGTAGCACGCGCTGGTTACTTCACCCTGCAGAAACACCAGATGTGATAGAGAGTTGTAAATAATGGCCACCCTCCCCGACCCCCTGTCCCCCACCCCCAACACATACACACACTGTGAAGCCTGGGATGGTATTTGTGTCGCAGCCAAATGCACTCTGGAATAGTTAGAGCACCGGGTGTACACCATACACGTGTATGTCCATCACTGCGTACAGACAGAAACTCCTCTTATCACTGAAGACAACTTTCTTTCGTCTTTTTCATTTTACTTGCTGCCATTTACAAATGGCCTGGCGTCTAGTTACTAAGACAGGTTGTATTTTTACAATATGAAATTGTATATGAACAGAATCTGAAACTTACCTGATATTTCCTACTGGTAATAAAGGCTGACAATATTAGAGACGGAAAAGTAATTAAGAAATGAAAATCTTACAATTAACACTTGACGAGTAGACCATAGGAATTTAGGAAGACAGAAGAGAGGTTATGACGTATAACAGCTCTACTATTTTTACACATTCGGAAAAAAATTCTAGAATAACAAGATTCTTGCATTTAAGAATAAAAAAAGAGAGTATAGGGAAGTGCATAGATATGTATTGGAGATACCACCACCTAGCTATCTCAGATGTGAGGGTTCGGCAAATCATCGAGCCTGTTACATTCGAGGTAGCGTGCGAAATACATCTTCAGTACCCATCTGATAAATTTATGTATACAAGCGTGTATTGGCATTACTCTTCTGTTAGATTTGTTTCACGCCATATGTGCTTTACACAGGACGTAACCGTTAGATTGTAGGTGCATATCTGACTTCCTTATTCCTATGTGTTGTGTGCATGATGTTTGTGTTGTCTCCAAGGTAAAACCTTACCTAAACTTAATAACCAGTTGCATCATTTTCATTACAGATAATACTTTACCTAAGCTTAATCAATAATTACATTATTTAAATCACACGTTTTACACAAGGCGGATCTGCATGTACCAAAATATTTTATGACAATTAATCCATTTCTGTGTTCATTAATTTAGTCCTATCTTATGATCTAGGTCTACATATCAATCTCACTGTCTGTCTCTGTTTCAGCATATAAGTCTGTTCGTGCCATTGTGTCTGTCTCTGTGTCATTCCAAGTGCCCTGTTCCCGTATTAATGTATTTGCTCTCGTTTGTGTATGTGGTTGTTCTTGTCTGTATAATTCGTGTAAAGTACGCGACACATTGTCGGTTATGTCACTCACTACGGACTAATCGTCCGGCTCTTGCAGAGTATGTCCTTGTTCAAATAACTCAGGTGATTGCTCTGTGAACCAAGCAATCCAATTCTTTTGCGCACCGCTTATTTGCTGAAAATTTGCCTTGAAAATACAAGGCTGTCACATGTCAAAATATCGGCAGTTGCTTCCACGTCACCCGGCTGCATTTGAACATTTTATAGGGCGGGGAGAAACTCAGGTCTCACTCCTATAATACATGAAACACTAGAAAATGATTAAAACATACTTGTATTTATTCACGATATACAAAGCATTAAACACTCATAACTTTGTATCATTGAATCACTCTTCAGTCTCTTTCTCTGTTTTACTAAAACAAGGTTACAGTATCCATTAGCAATCAGAGTAGTGATGGCTTAGCGCTAGGTTCATATGGTCTCACTGCACGGCCTCTCGTAAGATCGGCGAGGTCTGAGTGCAATAGGAGAATAATCTGAAGTCGAGCTCTGAATGCAGAGGGTTAAAAAGACACCAAGACCAATTACAATACTGCTGGCAGTGACGTTGCACGTAGTCCGAGCGAACTGCGGCGGTCAGACGTTAAATACGCAAAAATTATTACCCGGAATCAAGAAATATGAGCGTATAAGAAATGAAATTTTTAACATACCGATTCATCAAACTCGATCCAAGATAGTGAACATGGCCAAAAAAATCCGCAGAGTTGAAAAAAATTTGTTTTCTTAAATACTTACGTCTAGCTCCGACGAGAAATGTTAAATGAGAAAACTGTAGGGCTTAAGAAAGATCTGTCGATTTCTTTCTTACGCTAAGATTGGTTGGTTGGTTGGTTGGTTGATGTGGGGGAGGGGATTAAACAACGAGGTCATGGTGTAAGTAGGTTGTTTAGGGGTAAGTATGCTGTTTAGGTTTTTTATGTTGGTAACGCCACGTAGCGCTCTGTGTGAAAATCACTGACTGTGCTGTGTGCTGTCTGTGGCTGGTTAGCATTGTTAGAATATTCGCTATTGTAGTGTTGGGCAGTTGGATGTGAACAGCGCGTAGCGTTGCGCAGTTGGAGGTGACCCGCCAGCAGTGGTGGATGTGGGGAGTGAGATGGCGGAGTTTTGACAGCGGATGATCTGGACGTGTGTCGTCCATTAGAGACAGTAATTTGTAATACTGGATGTCATGAACTGATATATATATATATATATATATATATATATATATATATATATATATATATATATATATATATAATGACTTTTTAACACTATTAAGGTAAATACATTGTTTGTTCTCTATCGAAATCTTTCATTTGCTGACTATTCCTATCAGTAGTTAGTGCATTCTGTAGTTAGAAACTTTTATTTAGCTGGCAGTAGTGGCGCTCGCTGTATTGCAGTAGTTCGACTAACGAAGATTTTTGTGAGGTAAGTGATTCATGAAAGGTATAGGTTATTGTTAGTCAGGGCCATTCTTTTGTAGAGATTATTGAAAGCCAGATTGCGTGGCGCCAGAAGTATTGTGTGTCAGTTTAGTGGTGATCAGAATAAGTAAAGAGAGAAATGTCTGAGTACGTTCAGTGTTGCTCAGCTGTTTGAAAATCAAATAATGTAAGAGGTTTATGAGCACAGTCTTTCATAAATTTTTCTAAAGGGGCGTTTCAATGGGTCCCATCGGATTGAGGAAGGACGGGTAAGGAAGTCGTCCGTCCTCTTTCAAATGAACCGTCCCAGTATTTGCCTGAAGCCATTTAGGGACATCACGGAAAACCTGAATCAGGATGGCCGGACGCAGGTTTGAACCGTCGTCCTCTTGAATGTGAGTCCAGTGTGTTAACCACTGCGCCACCTCGCTCGGTTTGCGCTAAGAGATATATATAAAAACCCGTTACCAGTCGGGTTCTCCATAACTCGTTAACACTAAAGTTCCTGTATCAGCTATATACTGTAATTATACCCCGCGGTAAGCAGAAAGTAAAAATAAAAATAAAACTATGAATTTTTAAAAATACATCGATTTTTTTTTAAAAAAAAAACATCGCTCTATGCAACCGGCTATATCTTCTCTGTGGATGGCTCTACAATAAGCTTAATTTCCTCGCAAAGAGTTGTGCATTAAAGGTATTACATAATTTTTACGGTTTTATTAATTGTAAACGTGACCTTAAATAACATCCACTTTAGTTTTTTAACCATCTCAATTTTGTTTTATGGACATAACTTTTACAGCAAGAAATTGATTAAATTTTTTCACGAATTTTAAAAAAGGTTTTATACTACCTTCAAGAGAGAGATACTTTCTTTTTCCCTTTCTTTTAATCTGGTTGACGCAATTAACATTTCAGAACGATGTACGTGATAGAGGTTAATATTTAAAGTTTATTTTTTCAAGAAAAAAACGCTAGGATAAGTTTCATTGATTTGCAGTACTAGTAATCGAGTGAGAAATTGAAGCGAACGATCGAGGTGAGCGTCAGCTGGAGAGGGCGGTCCAGCGGGGGGAAACTGGCGCGTCCTCTCTTTGAAAACTGATTCTAAAGGACCTGCTCTTGCAAACGCTTCGTTATATATACTTCTGGGCCACTTGTACTTATTATGAGACAGGTCGACAAGTTAACACAAAGTTCAGGAAAAACAGAACATCTTGAACGACCATTGGTCGGACGTTCATGTTGACAGGTAAAGCACATTAGTATATTCTGCAGAAATATTAATATTTGAACCATGACGTCCCACGGATTCAAGCTCAACGTGGATATCGCGAAGCAACACCACCTGCAGGTAAAATGTACCTGCGGCTCTCGTTGTCACTAGCAACCGAAGGTAACGGATCAGTGTGACTTGAGCAGACGTGGAGGAGGCCTCGCAGACGTACCGTCAAATCAGTGAATTTGAAACAGGGTGCATTATCGGCGTGAGGGTATGTGATGCACCCATCCGGGAAACTGCTGCTCGTGTGGGACGAAGTGCTTCGGCAGTGCAACGGGTGTGTGCAGCGTGGTTCACGGAAGGCCGTAGAACACGACGAGATGGGTCAGATCGCAACACTAAGACCACCTCCAGAGAAGATTGACACCTCATCCGAATAGCATTGCAGAAAAGGATCTGCGTCCTCTGGCATAAGAGTCGAACAGTGTGACACATGGTACACTATAAGGGGTGACAGTCCGTCGCCATTTCTTACGGCATGGGTTACGTCGTCCACTTCTCCGCCTAACTTTGATACATGTGCAGTAACATGCTAGATGGCAATGGTCACTGGGGAAGAAAATGGGACCAGATAGTGTTTTCAGACGAATCCAGGCTCTGTTGGTTTGAAAATAATGGCGGGATTTTGGTTCGACGCAGACAGGGGGAGCAGCATGACAGTGTCTAAATTCGCACAAAACATACGGCGCAAACTCAAGAACTTATTGTGTGAGGTGCTACTGGGTACAACCATAAATCGCAGCTGGTGCATAACTAGGGCACTGTGGTCAGTATGATCTACGTGAATGACATCCTGCGGCCTGTAGTCATACCCTTTCTGCACAACAACCCAGACGCAATCTTTCAACAAAACAATGCACGACCATATGTTCCTGCACGAAGACGTGCCTCCTTGGTGTCACAGGATGTCAGCCTTTTGCCCTGTACAGCCAAGTCATCAGACCTGTCGTCAATCAAAAATGTGTAACGACGGATGCAGTGCTGTGACCCAACGCCAATCTCCACAGATGCAAGATGGATTGCTATATCACAGGCCACAATTCGCGCCTTATATGCATCGATGCCATCACGCAGGGAAAAAGTTATCAGGGTGCATGGTGGACCCTGTGTCTAGTAAGCAACAGGACACATGCTGAACCGAGGTGACTGAAATACTAACCATTTCTGCAGCACATACTAACGTATATGTCCTTTGAGTCTGAAGATCCTGTCTCTACTTGTTCAAGGTGTTCTTTTTTTTCTCAACACACGTATGTACAGTCTCAATTGCGAACTTATTTTTATTAAAAATAACGCGTTTGCCTGGTTAAGGCTTTATGAGTTTTTCTAAAACAAAAAGATACGCAAGAATGTAATCACGCAAAATTACAAGTTAAGGGGCATGGGTCTAAGCTGCACTAAACTTTTAAAAATTAATTCAGAAAATTTAAAAAGCAAGTTAACACTCACGAAAGATGGTAACAAATCAGCTAAAGAAGAACATTCGAACAACATACACTGGAACAAAACCAAGCGTGTAAACATAAAAGGATAAAAAACAGAGATAAATGTATGAAGGCGAAGATGAAGGAGAGGAATGAGCACAGACAAAGTAATATGAAATGCCTTAAAATAGATAGAGCCACCAGGTGAAGCGCAGCGTAGAGCCACACGGACATCGCATGAATCTGGATTTCAGGTCCAACATAAAGCCACACGGTAACTAAAGTATAGAGGAACGTCATGTTACCCACGCTAGTAGGGCTATACCCCAACAGAAGGCGCCAGTGCCGGTACAACTTAAACTAATCTAGGCGTTGAGACTACAAGAAGAAGAGTAAAAGTGATAAGATGGTACTCTAACGAAAATACACGATAGCGCATAGCGTACAGATTGAAAGTGGTTAAAAATCAAAAGAAAGTAAGATTAAAAAATATAATAAAACAAATATTGCTGAGAAAACAATAATTGATTCCAAGAGGTTACAAATGGTTGTACATAAAATATAACCAAAATAACTATAACCATGAAAGTACCAGAGTATGAAGGTAGTAAGTGCACTATGTAAAATAAGGAAAAACTGGGAAAAACTACATTCTATAATGGGGATCATAAGAGTATAAAAAGTCTGGCTCCTTCAATAGAAAGTCTGGCTCTTACTGACCAACTGATGATTCAGAAGCCCATCATTACTACCAGTTAAATGTATTGAACAGGCCGCAAATGAGGCCCTAGGAAAAAAGAAAAAGAAATGAAGTAAGGAGGGACTTAATAGAATGAAAATATCGCAAAAGCAATTTACGGACAAAAACAGAATCTCAGAAACAAGAACACAAAGAGAAGAGCAATAACGTGGAAAACAGTATCAGAAAAACAAATGAAGAATCATGGAATAACTCCTTGAGCAGAGTTGAGCATCACATATGGAAGAGAGCCCACAATTTACAAGACGACAAAGCGTTTAAAAAAATGAAAAAGAGGCAACAAACCCGAATATAGTACCAGAATATGAATTGATTGCGCATTATAAACAGCTCTGTTGTAATGAAAACCACGCTTTAGAGGTCCTCCCCCCCCCCCCTCCCATCCACCGTCACTCTCCTCCCTTGCATGGATGAACCATATGACGGCAATCTTATAAACATCCGAGAGCTAAACGAAGCCCTGCGTAACACGAAAAATCGGGAAACAACAGGCCACGACGGCATAACCGCTGAATTACTTAAATACGGGGGATTTATTTTTAAAACTTAGTTCTCATTTACTTAGTACGTGTTGGTAAAAGAAGTCAAATATCAAAACCATGGACAGTTATGGATATCATTTCAATCTTTAAAAAAGGTAAACTAAATGATTGCAATAATTATCGTGGTATAACACAGCGTATAAAATTTACGTGAAGATAATAAGTCAACGTCTACAAACTATCACCAAAAATATCTTATCTGAAGAAGAAAATGGCTTCTGAAAAGGAAGATCCTGTACTGATAGTGTTTATTATAGGAACGCTAAGTTCGATAGGAAAACACACATCGCTTCTATAGACCACATAGACAAGAAAATACTAGTATTATGGAACATATTACATAGGAATGGATAGCCTTAACAAATAATAAAAGTGATTGCCTATATAATAGTTCAAAACTAAGAATGAAGACTAACCGTGCCATATCAGAACACTTACCGATAAACCAAGGGGTTCAACAAGCATATAGCTTATCATCCACAGCTTTTAATATAGCCATTGAAGATATGATTGAAACATAGAAACAACAAATTGATTCGGGTAGGAGACTATCACATAACACATTATTCAATGCGGTGCTTTTCACGGGCGACCTTGCAATTGTACAGAATAGCGAGACTTCGGAACAAAGATGAGTCTACAGACGGAACCAGATTTCTAAAAAATATAATAAAAAATACCCATTCCAATAGCAAAAAGTGATTCGTTTCAAAGCGACAAAATCTATGCGAACAAAGATCATAGTAAGAAACACACTCAATAAACAATCTGATCACTTCAGTTGCGTTGGAAATAATATAAACTACCAGAGTGAACTGAACATTGACGACAAATTGCAGAAATATCAAATGATATGCCGAACAGACAATACAATATTGGGAAATAATGTTAAATCAAGTTTTAAAGGTAACGGACACCCCCATATTGCTGTCTGAAAACGAAGCATGGGGAAAAGAAAAGCATGAAAGTAGAATCCAAGCCAAATATCTAAGAGGAGTTAAGAGCTGTACAAGATTAGATAGACTAAGAAACGAATACATAAGAGCAGAGCTTGAGCTACATGCTGTAAATGAGAAGATCAAGTCCAGTCGACAAACCTGACTGGAACATCTACAAAAATACCAGATTCAAGAGTACCAAAGCTAGCATTAAATTTTAAACCTTTCGCTACAAGATCTGCAGGAAGACCAAAAAGATGTCTGGATACCTATGGCATGAACCATGATGAAAGAGGAAAAATATTTCCATTTCTTCGAGTAAGTTAAATTTTCCCCTTTCTTTCTAAATGAGGTATATTTAATCATTTAAGGTCGAGAAATAATGGTGAGTAGCCTTCTAGTGTTCAGCAAATGCCGAATGGTGTGCAGCGTATCTTTTATGTTGAATCAATGTTCGCGGAATCTCGTCTTGAAGATCCTACCTGTTTGCCCAAGGTACGATGCATCACATTCACTGCAATTAGTCATGTATACCCCAGAATTGTTAAATTTATCTCTTTATGGTTATTCATTACGAAGCTGATGAGTATACAATATTAATACAGTATTGTTGAAAAAGTTTTGTTATGAAGGGGATTTTCACGAATTTCCTTTTCCTTTAGAAAATCTGATAAAGCCATAACCAAGTGATACGAGTTACTTGTAATAAAAATAACTTTGCCAGCTCTAGAATGTTTCTTTTTACGTAAACATGGAAACCGGTTGTTGCACCAATCAGGCCCACCATGGAATGGAATAACCCTTACGGATGTTACAATCTGTTACGCCTTAGAAGCAAAGCAGCATTTTCAGTTTTCATGCCGGTTCATGTGTATCATGTCAGTGACACACACTCCATTGTTTCTGCTCTTCTTTGAACTTCCTCTACGTACTCCGTAAGTCCTATCTGTTAAGGTTCCCACACCGCACAGCAGTACTCCAAAAGAGGACAAACAAGCGATGTGCAGGGAGTCTCTTTAGTAGATCTGCCAAAACCGCACAGCAGTACTCCAAAAGAGGACAGACAAGCGATGTGCAGGGAGTCTCTTTAGTAGATCTGTTGCATCTTTTAAGTGTTGTACCAATAAAACGCAGTCTTTGGTTCGCCTTCTTTCTACATGTTCTTTTCATTTTAAATTGTTCGTTATTCTACTTTCTAGTTATTTAGTTGAATTAACATCATTTCGATTTTACTGACTCATTGTGTAACCGAAATTTGACGGATTCCCTTTTAGCACTCTTGTGGGTGACCTCACATTTTTCACTATTTGGGGTCAACTGTCAATTTTCGCATCATACAGATATCTTTTCTAAATCGTTTTGGAATTTCTTGTAATCTTCTGATGCCTTTACTAGACGATAAACAACAGCATCGTTTCGAAACAACCTAAGACAGCTACTAAGATTGCCTTCTAAATCGCCTATATCTTCTGGAACCCCAGAAATCACTTCTGTTTTACTCAATGACTTTCCGTCAATTACTACTATTTGTGACCTGCCTGACAGAAAATCACGATTGCAGTCACACAACGGAGACGATATTCCGTAAGCTTCCAATTTGACTACAAGCCGCTTGTGAGGTACAGTGTTAAAAGCTTTCTGGAAATGCAGATATACGAAATCAATTTGAAATCCCTTGTCAGTACCACTCAACGCTTTGCGTAGTGAAGAACTAGTTGTGTTTCAAACGAACGATGTTTCCTAAATCTATGTTAACTGTGTGTCAATAGACAGCTTTCTTCGAGGTGATTCGTAATGTTGGAACACAATATATGCTGCGAAATCCTGATGCATATCGATCTTAACGATACACGCCTGTAATTTAGCGGATTACTCCTACTGCCTTTCTTGAATATTGGAGTGTCCTTGTAACGTGGTTACTTATTCTATAATTGAGAAGAACGGTGTAAGTTGAAATGACTTGTTTATTGTCGCAATTTACTAGCACCAAAAGACTAGCTTTTACACAGTTTTCAATTTGACAACTTAAAAACAGTTGTCAGGATAACGCATCTGGCCAACATCAATAAGTGAAATAATCCTAAACACAACAATATTAAATGTTAACTCTCAGAAAGAGTATTAATCCTAAACAAAACAATATTAAATTTTAATTAGAAGTTTCTTCACATAATTGTTCCTACACATACGTTATGATGTTGGCCAGTACTACGAAAATAGTCCGATTCCGGTTCAAGGTTCGGTACTATTTAGGTTATCAATCAAGTCTACAGTGGATGGCTAGTCATATGAAAAACTGAGCGAAAGATTACCCAACGGCGGTCAAGTTTACAGCTCGTGAACCATTAAGTTTACGCCTCTTTACGCGATATTTAACTTAAGCTGCAACGAGCTGCCGTCTGCTACGCCGCTCTCTTTCGCTGAAATTCCTATAAAACTAATTAAACCTTTTATGAACTTTGAAGCAGAAACTTTCCCTATGTTTCTCGTTTTGCGAGAAAACATGTACTCAGCCCTAGTCTTAGTATGTGGCGATATTCACGGGCATGGTTGGAGCAGCGTGCATATTATAGTGCCCTCTCATTTCTCGCAAGAACAATTAACTAATTGGCTGGTTCGTTTCTTCACATTTGGAGCTAAACGTTAATACAGGTAATTTCTAGCTGGATCTCAGCCGCTGTGAACGCAGTGTTCACACAAATTTATTCTTTGCATCACACAGAGCGTTAAGCACTCCATTCTGTACTTGACGCCAGTTCAGACAAGAGTCCCCAGAAAATTTCTCTCTTGTTTTATTCATGGCTGAACTACCTCCCCAACCTGGGTTCTATCATTCTTCACGTCACGGCCTTTTTTGACCAATAGGAGTGTTCCTCTTATTTTGTGGAAACTCTCTCTACCAATTGCAATGTCTCTTCTATGAAACTGCGTCGAAACTTCAGTATTTTTCTCCTTCCTAGTGCGTTTCCGCCAATCGGACGTTTTTTGCCCGTTCTAGACATCTAAAGTATATTGACCTTCATGTATATAGCACTCGCTGGACACGTGATAAGTTTTGTTCGTATCCCACTGGAACTCCGAAACGCAGCTTTCTAAAGCCTTATCTCTGTCCCTCTGCGGATGTGCCACTACACGCGTTTCTCCTGCCTGAATAACGTAGTCAGGGCTTCTGATTTACCTCCTGCCACCCCTTTAGGTGGTTTCCATAGTAACCCTTGCTGCACGCCTACGCTTCTGGGTTTGTCTCTTTGGCTTTCAAAATAAATTGCCTTGCACGGCTTGTTCCACCTTCTGCTCAAAGACATACATTATATAGGAACAGTACGTCAATTACTGTCAATTGACTGTCATCCCTTTTTGCATAGCATACTGATAGGTAAATTTGGTCATAACTGCTGAATTATGTTATATGTCATACTGACGTTCTCGTTACGATGTATAAAGCTCTCATGTAAGGTGCGAATCTGACCTTCTGCCACCTTACAACCTGTACAACTTCTCTGTCTTACAACCTGTACAACTTTTCTGTCTTTGGGTACAGATCTATCGCCAAGCGAGCAGTTGTATACGGTTATTAAATATGGAGCTACTGCATCTGCATACTGTGAAAGTAACTTAACTGGTATACCTTCTGAACCACAATATTTCCTTTTATGAAGTGATATAAGTTGCTTCACTACATCTACATCTAAATCTGCATCTACATCCATACTCCGCAAGCCACCTGACGGTGTGTGGCGGAGGGTACCCTGAGTACCTCTATCGGTTCTCCCTTCTATTCCAGTCTCGTATTGTACGTGGAAAGAAGGATTGTCGGTATGCTTCTGTGTGGGCTCTAATATCTCTAATTTTATCCTCATGGTCCCTTCGCGAGATATACGTAGAAGGGAGCAATATACTGCTTGACTCTTCGGTGAAGGTATGTTCTCGGAGCTTTAACAAAAGCCCGCACCGAGCTACTGAGCGTCTCTCCTGCAGAGTCTTCCACTGGAGTTTATCTATCATCTTCGTAACGCTTTCGCGATTACTAAATTATCCTGTAACGAAGCGCGCTGCTCTCCGTTGGATCTTCTCTATCTCTTCTATCAACCCTATCTGGTGCGGATCCCACACTGCTGAGCAGTATACAATCAGTGGGCGAACAAGCGTACTGTAATCTACATCCTTTGTTGTCGCATTGCATTTCCTTAGGATTCTTCCAATGAATCTCAGTCTGGCATCTGCTTTACCGACGATCAACTTTATATGATCATTCCATAAAATACTCTGAGGGTATTTACCTCTAAGTTATTCATGTTGGCAGACGTTCTTTATTTGAATTCTGAAATATTTACTTGATCTTCTTTGGTGAAGGAATTTCAGAAAGCTGCGTTTAATAACTCTGCTTTGGCAGTACTGTCGTCGATAGTAGGAGGGTTGGAACTTTAATGGTGGCAACTCGAACAGAACAGATACGTGTTTCAAAGTTTTACTGACCTTCAAAGTAGTCACCAGCATTGTGCATAACCGAGTGCCAGCGATTTGAAAGTCGTAGGATACTCTTAGCGGTGCCAGTTGTGTCGACAGTTCGAGCGGCACAGTCTATTGCCCGACGAATGTGTAGCAGTTCTGAAGCAAATGCAATGAAGTGTTTCCTTCAGTTTAGAAATCGAGTTGAACTCACGAGGGCTTAAGTCAGGAGAGTGCAGTAGTTGGTATTGCACTTAGCAGCCCCATCAGTCAAACAAATCAGTAACAGCTTGCACTGTATGTGCTTGAGCAATGTCCTGCAAAATGATGGCCAGGTCCTGCAGAAAGTGTCATCAGTTCTGGCTCTAAGTTGGTCGTAGGACGTTTGCCTGATACTCACTACGTGCTTGAGTTGATAGGTAAGCCACGGTGAAGGTTTCCTCTTGACTCTTAGAGATTTTGTCGGAGCGTGATTGTCGTATACGTTATTGAGTCTTTCAATGAAATGAGATATTTCATTCTGTATGTCAAAGTTATTTTTCATTCTCTGGCAAGAGAGATCACAGGCGGCTGTTGTCAGCCCAGATACACCTAAGCGTTTAAAATCTCTAAAAGTGGCCACTTGCAGCTTGTTCGTTGGACATTGCAATGAATAATTCATTAATATTAAATGACGAGCAGATTAACCAGGTGCAGAAATCTGACCATTGAGGATTAATCTGTTTGAAAACTTGGTTGGGATAATACCGATAGAGGTATGAGCATCTGCAGTATGATGTGATGGAACAAGTTGAAGACGTGTAAGATTCGAGCAGGAAAGTGTAGACTTGATTTTTGAAACTGTTGCTCATAAAATTTATTTCCGTATCTCTAACTACAATAATGTGTTCATATAATGATTCAAGACCTGAGAGTGCGGATTCAGAGCTAGAGAGCTGTCCAGGTTTGGGTAGGTTGTATATTACACACATAAGACACTCATATGTTTTTGTTTTTGCGGGTGATAATTTTTAAAATCACCTCTCCACAATGTTTGGACTAGTGACGCGAATTCGGCGTCCTGTGGTCACATGCGTAGTGCTAACTGGCAGCGTATGGCGAGCCCTTTATAGCAGCGGCTCGTGGCAGCCGGTTTAAATGTCTCTTCTTTGGAAATGTGAGAGGTGCGGTGAGCCGTATGCCGTCGAAGAAGTAGCAGCTACTAATTTTCCGAGACAAAGAAGACGTTGACTCGGTTGCTTTCATGGAACATGAAATATAAATACAACTCAAATGTACTGAAAAAGTCTCTTCACATTGAAGCGCACTATTCAACACGTGGATACACCGTCCGGCGTACTCCACGACCATGACAAAGCGTGTCGATACAAAGCTGGCAACATTGAGGATAAAATTTAGTACATCCATTGCAGGCAGTTAGACTACTCACCGTACAGTAATAGTTAGACACCGGCCCCAATTGTGTTTCCTCGCACGTAGAACTTTAGCTTGATGGATAAGCGTTTCGCTGGCGGCTGTGGCCGAGCGGTTCTAGGCCTTTCAGTCTGGAACCGCGCCACCGCTACGGTCGCAGGTTCGAATCCTGTCTCGGACATGGATGTGTGTGATGTCCGTAGGTTAGTTAGGTTTAAGTAGTTATAAGTTCTAGGGGATTGACGACCTCTGATGTTAAGTCCCATAGTGCTCAGAGGCAATTTTTGATTTGATAAACGTTTCGGGATGGTAAGGAACACGCGGCCACCAATTTGGTACTGGTTCGTTTCACATGGGAGGAACTTCTACGCACAGGGCATGGCAAAACATTGAAATATTATCAGAAGTACGTAGAAGTAAGCGACGATTACTTGTACAAGTGAAGTAGGGTTGTAAGACAGTAAATATGTCAATAAAGCCCATAGCTAAAGGAATTAATTTCATCTTTCATAAAACAGCCCGTAGTTTAAAAAAAGGGTTAGAAACTTCCACTGGTCAGTGCCCTAACTAAACTCATAAGCTTGACTTCCCCCTCCACCCCCACCCCTACTCTACATAAAGGGAACGACTACACTGTTATATGCTGGACCTGCATTCTCCATCAGTCTAGCTATGCTAATTATTGTAATCGGTAGTTTAGGCTTCGACCACTCTGTAAAAGAGCCCGCTTCACTTGTTGCTCTTGTGGCGTAACCACAAGCGCCGGAACGAAGACGCAGAACGCAAACGACGCCGGCCAATGGTTCGCTGATTAGGACCGCGCCACAACAGGAGCGACACCTGCGAGAAGTGAATATAAGCACCGCTAATGCCAGCCGTGGCCGAACATCAATGCTCAGTAAAGGACATTAATGGAACGTATTCGCGGTGCATAGCACGGCCTAGCCGAGGGTGCTACAATAACAGCTAGTTGTGTTTCTTATCAATTGCTTGCCTCGACTTTGTCTGAAGCGACGAACATTACTGTTTGCGTGTTACTTGCGAGAACGATATAACTCCAAGTTAAGTACTGTCAACCTGCTTTATAGAAATAAAACTACTAATGTTATTTGCTTGAATTTTTTTATAGCATTCAGAGAAAGCAGCATTCCTTAGGCACCCTATACGACACGCGTGGGCTAGACCCAACAGTTGCCTATCAGTCCGCCATTAGTCTCTACATATCTAAGGCTTAAGGTTAATGTTTATCACAAAACAGTTTCATTTACATCTTCCATTAAAACTTTTTAGGTTAAGGAAACGTAGACTGTAGTCACGCAAACCAGATCTCCTTCAACAGCCTAGTCCAGACCACTAATTTTTTCTTTTGTAGATTCTGTCTGATTTTAGGCACATTCTCTTACTCTAGCAGATCTGTTACCGATTCCAAGAGGATGGTGGGGAAGCTTGTATAAGGGAATTGATCGGTCACAGCCAGAAAATAGACTCCGACTGTATGCCGTGCAGAAGTGGGAATGTTTTGTATTGTCAGTTGTATAAAGGTTCGTCCATTAGTTAACTGATAAGTGTCACATTGTTCAATTTAAATTCAATATGCGTTCCTGGAAGGCTGTACGAAGGGAAAGAAAGATATGGATTTCACGATTTGAGGGTTCACAGCCAGAATAAAGTGATCGGTATCAGGTCTGTGTGAAGTGTAGGAAATAGAAAGATGTTCAGTGTGGGAAAGGAGAGCGGTGAAATTAATGAGTTCACTTACAATTCTAGAGGAAAACGGCGGATGGATGTGAAAGACGATGGAGAATGCATACCGTTTGAGGTTTTCGAGGAAGTGGTACAATATTGGTAAAGGAGAAATGCAGGTGACACTTGATTAAGAGAGGACTGATAAGATTTTTCGTTCAAGTAATGCAGTCTCTACGATCAGACCTTTAGTAGGTTGCGTGTGTTGTGGGTTTTCTGTTGTATGTTTCCTACAGACTTACAATCTCTAAACAAGTTCACAGCATCAGCCACAAAGTTTTCACCGAGTAGATATATTGAGACGTAGAACTGAAAACCGGGATGGGGTTCGATGTTTTGGAACTGTCTTTGGCGGTCTGTGGGCTAGTAATATTACCCTCCAAGCAGACCTCGGGGACCTGTTGCAAGCTCCAGCTAGCCGTAAGTTACACTCCGTAACTCTGGATTTCCACAGGCGCATTCCCGCGATGCTGCGGGGCCGGAGCCCATGGGAGAAGGGTGTAGTGGAGATTTAAACTTAACTGCAGCCTCCGTGACAGTCGCACAAATTCAACTTGTTACTGAAGTTTATCGCAACGTACACTGGGATTAACAGCAGAAACGTGTCACCTCATTAACGCCCCTGAGGTTGTAGTTAAGTGGACCTAGAGATAGCCCCACGTAAGCCGAGGAGGTTGTGTGTAGAACTGGGAAGGTATGGGGTGGAGCATATTGTAAACTGATAATTCGAATCTTTGATTTGTGTTCGAATAACTACCGAACTGCACACGTTAGTGTCATAAACCATCGATAAGATCTAACCGGTCATTATTCAGACTAACGTCCTTCTTTTGCCGTTAGATGTCGAAGGCTGTAGCGCTCTATCCCCAGTAGTATTTGTAATTATTGTTCATTATCTTTTCATTCCCGTATCGTCTCGAAATACTGACATGGACGTTCTTTCATGCGGTTTGTGTACAAAGCGACTTCCTGGTGGACGTGCTGCAATGAAAATACTTGGTGACCTGAGAAGTTGATGATGTCTGACAGGAAGTTCAGCATCTCTGTCCATCTTGACGATAGCTGAAGTATTCGTGTAGCAGTCAGTAGAATGAAAGAGCATGACAGTAAATAAACCAAGAAAACATACACTCGAATAGGCCCTTTTTATATCCACTGTAGTCAGCAACAGTATGAAAAGTATATAAGGGTATTGCAGGGGACGTTGTGCTGAGAAGTGATTGTTAAGAAAAAAATTCGGTAAGTTGCGTCGTTTGCGAGTTATCTAGTATTGAAGTTACCCAATCAGCTGACTGCGCGGGCAAATTCAAGCGACCCCAATGTTGCACTGTACTACTAACTTCAGATGTCACAATACCCAGCTTCAAAATTACATATTATTGCACGTCAAAAATGAACCAAGATGTACCTGGCTCCATCTTGATGAACATCCTGCGAACGTTCTCGGATTCTCCGACAGAGAGATGTTCAATGCTTCTCTACAAGAATTCAGCAACAGGAATTTCTGGCATTCTAAAGGATTCATCCTCCTCTACTACCTTCGACAACGTCAACCTCTCAAGCTGGCGAAACGTCAGCGAGAGAAAACACCGGTACCCGAGTAATCCGAGAAGAACACTAGGAACATTTGATGCAATACGCTCAGTTTGACCCACAAGAGAGAGTCAGTATTCAGGCCAGGAACAATCATTCGAAGCAAAAAAAGTCTACTAAACAAGAGATCCAATATGAATATCTTACTAGCTTTGAACACGTCTTCATATTCGATACTGTGTTACAAATCTCTTCTGCTGTAAGCTGTTTTCTTTCCATATTTTGGGAGAAGGTAGGGTCGATCAAAAAAAGAAAAAATTGTCAATAATCATGGGTTCTAAAACACATACCTTAAAAGCTATGAGCACTTGTTCAGTAGAAGAGATTGAAAATAATTCTCATTTACACTGCAGTCTCAGATACACAGTTTCAGTTACGTGACATGTTTCGAACACTCTGGATATTCTTCAGGTCAAAAACAACGTACAGCTAAATAAGTATCGTGTGATATTTTAAAATCTAGAAATAATTTTACTTAACATAGAATTAACTAAGTGGTAGGGATGTTATAGGTTTAAAGCTTAACAAGAGAGGGTCTTCTACTAAAATTGCAAGAAATCATTTACCAAAATTTTTTTCCTAATAGTATTAAATGTCTAGAGCAGAGTACAGGTAAAACTGTAAAAGACATCACATAAGAAATTATGATGGGGGAAATAAAGTAACTAATACTGAATCATTATTTTAAAATATTAAAAATGTGAAATATTGAAAGTTTGGAACCATCTGGCGCTTGATCGGAAAGTGTAAACGGTAAAACTGTATGAAACACATTACACTCAGATGTGGTTCCGGTACAGACGAGACGGTCTACTGACAAACTACACAGGCTACTTCAACATTCATGTACAATTCTTTTTCGCTATTACAAAACAGACACTTAGTTTTACTTTGTTTTACATCTGAAGATGATCCAGTACGATCGAAGTATGTCGTGTAATTAAAAATGTGCGGCTGAGGCTGAAGAATATATGAGAATTATTTTAAAGATCAATACAGTTGCTGATTCCTTCGCGACAAATATGTCTCCCATAGCGATAAGAGACTTGTTTCAAAGTAGCGAAGATGAACAAGAGAGTTAGACGAATCTGCGACCGTGTAGGCTGCAGATTCCTCGACTTGACCCATAGTGTGGTTGGTTTTCGGGTTCCGCTAAATAGGTTTGGAGTCCTCACGTTCAAGAGACCAGCTACACGGGTAGCAGGGACTGTGTGGCGTGGACAGGGCTATTTTTTAGGAAAGAGGATCACGAGGAAACAGAAAAAGGGTTTCATTCACAAAGGGTGCAGGTCGAAAACAATAAGAACTTACATCCAGGAACCATCGGTATAACAGTTGTAAATTGTCGTTGCTGTGTTGGGAAAGTACCAAAGCTCCAATAGCGCTAATAGAAAGCACTGATGTTCAAATCGTTATAGAAATAATTTATCTTGTGCCGGAAGTGAAGTAGATATGGCTCTGAGCACTATGGGACTTAACTTATGAGGTCATCAGTCCCCTAGAATTTGGAACTACTTAAACCTAACTAACCTGAGGACATCACACACGTCCATGCCCGAGGCAGGATTCGAACCTGCGACCGTAGCGACCTCGCGGTTCCAGACTGTAGCTCCTAGAATCGCTCGGCCACTCCGGCCAGCGAAGTAGATAGTTCCTATGAGTTAGTATGGGCAGAGGTCATTCTCAGCAACCGGAATAGAATAATTATTGGATCCTTTTACCGACCTCCCTACTCAGGTGATACAGTTGCTCACAGGTTTAAAGGAAACTTGAGTCTAATTCCAAACATGTATCCTACTCATACAATTATAGTTGGGGGTGATTTCAATTTACCCTCGATATGTTGGCGAAAATATATGTTTAAATCCGGAGGTACGTATAAAACATTGTCCGAGATGGCATTAAACACATTCTCAGAAAATTATTTCGAGCAGTTAGTCATAAGCCCAAACGGTTGCGAAACCACACTTGATCTCTTAGCAACAAATAATTCTGAGCTAATATCGAGCATCAAAACGGGTACAGACATCAATTAATACAAGGTTGTCGTAGCGAGTCTGAATATTGTAACTCCTGAATCTTCCAAAAATAAACGAGAAATATACCTATTCAAAAAAGCAGATAAAAATTCACTTGACGCCTTCCTGAGAAACAATCTCCACTCCTTCCAAATGAACACACTACGTGTAAGTGTAGTCCAGATGTAGCTTGAATTCAAAGAAATAGTATCGACAACCATTTACAGATCTGTACCAAATAAATTAACGAACGACGGATACGATCCCCCTTGGTACTCAAAACGGGTCAGAGCATTGTCGCAGAAACAACGAAATAAGAATAAAATATTTAAACGAACTCAAAATCTCCAAGATTGACGATCTTTTACAGAAGCTCGAAATTTAGCGCGTACTTCAATGCGAGATACTTATAATAGATTCCACAAGGAAACTTTGTCTCGAAACCTGGAAGAAAATCCAAAGAGATTCTGGTCGTATGTAAACTATGCTATCAGCAAGACACACTCTATGCCTCCTCTGCGCGACAGCCTTCCGAAATTCTTTCACCAAACAAGACGAAGTAAATGTTCCAGAATTCGAATCAAAATAGCTGCCAACAAGAGTAATTTAGAAGTAGATATCCTCCGAGTAGTGAAGCATCTTTAATCACTTAATAAAAGCAAGTCTTCCAGACAGTATGACAGTTAATTCCTTTCAGAATATGTGGATGGAATAGCTCGATACTTAACAACCATATAAAACCACTCCCTCAACGAAATACCAGTACCCAAAGACTAGGAAGTTGCTCGGGTCAGACCAATATTCAAGAGAGACAGTAGGAGTAACCCACAGAATAACACGCCCATGCCGTTAACGTCGATAGGCAGTAGGATTTTAGAACATATATTGTGTTCGAACATTATGAATTACCTCTGAGACAACCATCTATTGACACACAGTTAACAAAGATCTTGGAAACATCGTTCGTTTTTACTCGCACGATATGTTAAGAGCTACTGACAAGGCATTTCAAACTGATTCAGTATTTCTAGATTTCCAAAAGGCTTCTGACACTGTACCATGCAAGCGGCTTGTAGTCGAATTGTGTACTTAGGGAATATCGTCTCAGTTATGTGACTGGGTTCATGATTTCAGAGAGGTAACAGTTCGTAGCAATTGACGGTAAGTCATCTACTGAAACAGAAGTGCACTCTGGCGTTCACCAAGGTAGTGTTACAAGCCCTCTACTGTTCCTGAAATGTATAAACGATTTAGGAGACAACCTGAGGAGCCGTCTTAGGTTGTTTGCAGATGACGCAGTCGTTTATCGTATATTAAATTCATCAGAAGATCGAAACAAATTCCAAAACTATTTAGAATATATGTCTGTATGGTGGTAAAATTGGTAGTTGACCTTAAAAAATGAAAAGTGTGAGGTTATTCACATGAGTGCTAATAGGAATCCTTTAAACTTCGGTTATACGATAAATAAGACAAATCTAAACACCGTAATTTGAACTAAATACCTAGGAATGTCAATTACGAACAACTTAAATTGGAAATAACACACAGAAAATGATGTGGGGAATGCGAGCCAAATACTTCATTTCATTGGCAGAACACTCAGAGGATGCAACGGATCTACACTCCTGGAAATTGAAATAAGAACACCGTGAATTCATTGTCCCAGGAAGGGGAAACTTTATTGATACATTCCTGGGGTCAGATACATCACATGATCACACTGACAGAACCACAGGCACATAGACACAGGCAACAGAGCATGCACAATGTCGGCACTAGTACAGTGTATATCCACCGTTCGCAGCAATGCAGGCTGCTATTCTCCCATGGAGACGATCGTAGAGATGCTGGATGTAGTCCTGTGGAACGGCTTGCCATGCCATTTCCACCTGGCGCCTCAGTTGGACCAGCGTTCGTGCTGGACGTGCAGACCGCATGAGACGACGCTTCATCCAGTCCCAAACATGCTCAATGGGGGACAGATCCGGAGATCTTGCTGGCCAGGATAGTTGACTTACACCTTCTAGAGCACGTTGGGTGGCACGGGATACATGCGGACGTGCATTGTCCTGTTGGAACAGCAAGTTCCCTTGCCGGTCTAGGAATGGTAGAACGATGGGTTCGATGACGGTTTTGATGTACCGTGCACTATTCAGTGTCCCATCGACGATCACCAGAGGTGTACGGCCAGTGTAGGAGATCGCTCCCCACACCATGATGCCGGGTGTTGGCCCTGTGTGCCTCGGTCGTATGCAGTCCTGATTGTGGCGCTCACCCGCACGGCGCCAAACACGCATACGACCATCATTGGCACCAAGGCAGAAGCGACTCTCATCGCTGAAGACGACACGTCTCCATTCGTCCCTCCATTCACGCCTGTCGCGACACCACTGGAGGCGGGCTACACGATGTTGGGGCGTGAGCGGAAGACGGCCTAACGGTGTGCGGGACCGTAGCCCAGCTTCATGGAGACGGTTGCGAATGGTCATCGCCGATACCCCAGGAGCAACAGTGTCCCTAATTTGCTGGGAAGTGGCGGTGTGGTGCCCTACGGCACTGCGTAGGATCCTACGGTCTTGGCGTGCATCCGTGCGTCGCTGCGGTCCGGTCCCAGGTCGACGGGCACGTGCACCTTCCGCCGACCACTGGCGACAACATCGATGTACTGTGGAGATCTCACGCCCCACGTGTTGAGCAATTCGGCGGTACGTCCACCCGGCCTCCCGCATGCCCACTATACGCCCTCGCTCAAAGTCCGTCAACTGCACATACGGTTCACGTCCACGCTGTCGCGGCATGCTACCAGTGTTAAAGACTGCGATGGAGCTCCGTACGCCACGACAAACTGGCTGACGCTGACGGCGGCGGTGCACAAATGCTAGCGCCATTCGACGGCCAACACCGCGGTTCGTGGTGTGTCCGCTGTGCCGTGCGTGTGATCATTGCTTGTACAGCCCTCTCGCAGTGTCCGGAGCAAGTATGGTGGGTCTGACACACCGGTGTCAATGTGTTCTTTTTTCCATTTCCAGGAGTGTAGTAAAGAGACTAATTTCACTACTCTTGTCCGTCCTCTTTTGGAGTTCTGCTGCGCGGTCTGGGATCCTTACCAGATAGGATAAACGGAGTACATCGAGATAGTTCGAAGAAGAGGAGTACGTTTTGTATAACCGAAAAATAGGGGAGAGTGTCAGTGACATTGTAAAGGATTTGGAGGCGGCTGATTTAAACGAATGCGTTTTTCTTTACGGTGGAATCTTGTCACCAAATTTCAATCACCAACTTTCTCCTCCGAATGCAAAAGTATCTTGTTGGCGCCCATCTACATAGGGAGAAACGATCATCACAATAAAATAAGGGAAATGAGGTATCGCACGGATAGGTCTAGGTGTTCGTTTTTTTTCTGCGCAATATTCGAGTTTGGATTAATAGAGAATTGCTGTGAATGTGGTTCGATAAACACTCTGCCAGGAAGAGTATCCGTGTAGATGTAAATGTAGATGAAGTGTTCAGAGCTCTTAAGGTATACAGTTTACAGCCCATCTTTAACGGATACTTTTTCCTTGTTTTAGTAGGCATTGCCACCTCTCAGAACATGGAAAGAAAAGAGATTATTGTAGAAGCGATTTGCTTCACAGTATGGAAGATGAAGAAGTGTTATAGCTCTTCACGTATGCATTTTAGAGTCCATGTATACTAGACTTCATTGCTTCGAGTGCCTCCGTTATCCTTAAACATTGACGGTTCCACCTGGACCGCCCTGTACAGTCTCATTATTCTTTAGTTGTAGATCACGGAGACAAAAAATGAACTGAGAGTGAGGAGTCCCGCTTTCCGTAAACCTCTGTCGGGCGTTTTCCAACCGTTGCCTAGCAACACTCAGCGATGACGCCGCCGACGGCGTCAGAGGGTCCCAGCCTCTGTACCACCGGCCTAATCGTAAGTACCAGCTGCAGCTGCCAGCAAGTAGCGTTTATGTAAACAGCGACTTCAAGAGAAGTATCTAATTAATGTAACCTTGGATAATATGTAGAAAAGTGTCCCAGAAACAAGCGGTTCCGACTGAGTGCTAGTAGAACCAATATGTTCAAAAATGGATCTGAGCACTATGGGACTTAACTTCTGAGGTCATCAGTTCCCTAGAACTTAGAACTACTTAAACCTAACTAACCTAAGGACGTCACACACATCCATGCCCGAGGCAGGATTCGAACTTGCTACCGTAGCGGTCGCGCGGTTCCAGACTGTAGCGCCTAGAACCAGCTTGTCTCCTGTGTCACCGGAAAGGTAAATTTTGCTCAAAGCTGTGTCAGTGAAGATGGCTTAAACGTGATAGTGTGAAAGCCAGTACATCTCTGAAAATATGTTCTAGTTTACTTTTCCCGGTGCTTTCATCATTGACTCAATCTACGAAGGTGAGTCAAATTAAAACCTTAAATTTGCAATAAAAAATTGAAAGTTCGCGCCGTTATCCTGTAAGTTGGTAAGCGTGCTACAAACAGCGTGCAGAATGGCCTGTGGTGGCAGCATGGTGCAGATGCACACATACCGTCGCAGAATCAGTATAACGATGGCCACCCCACGTGGGACTATTGTGTCTCACTGTTTAGAGGCACAAACCGGGTGGGTGTTTTCAGATCGTTACTAAATGCAAATAAGTAGGAGGCCAAGTTGATAGGAGCTGAAGGAGTCCAGGTTGCAGTAATATGCGGTACGGCTCACTTATAGAGAGAAGGACTATTATTCAAGAAACGCATAGTCCAATGAAAATTACTTATCTTCAGTAGTTTGTAGGACTGCAGCTACGGCTAACAATTACATCATATTCTTAGGGACTAAGCCTGATGGGCCCACCTCAGAGAATCACTGCAAACATTACAGAACTGGCTGAGGGCCGGTTATAAAAGTGCGTCTGCCTAGGTTGAAATCTAGCTAAGAAGTGAACGAGGCACACTCCAGTTCCGTGTGCTGCACAGCCCGCTAGACTGCGGTGTGCTGAGCAGACGACGGGCTGCCAATCTTGAGTTGCCGCGGCGTTGTAGTAGTATCTGTGGCAATGATACTACAATGACTTGCACCAGGGAAGAACAGCGTTCTGTTATTCGGATTTTGCGTATTGAAGGTGTGAAAGCTATTGAAATTCATCGATGAATGAAGGTTCATTACGGTGATGCATGTTTGTCATAGCAGAAAGTCTACGAGTGGAGTAGGAAGTTCGCAAATGGTGTGACTTCAGTGGAAGATGCTCTCCGTCCAGGTCAGGTACAACGAGTTGTGACTGCACAGAACATTTCAGCAGTTGGTTCAAATGGCTCTGAGCACTATGGGACTTTACATTTATGGTCATCAGCCCCGTAGAACTTAGAACTAGTTAAACCTAACTAACCTAAGGACATCACACAACACCCAGTCACCACGAGACAGAGAAAATTCCTGACCCCGAAACCGGAAACACGGGCGTGGGAAGCGAGAACTCTACCGCACGACCACGAGTGCACCAGTTGAAGCCATAGCGAAGGAAAACCGCCGAATGACACTGAATGGCATTGCAGCATATTTACAGATTAGTCAGTGTCAGCGGTCAGCACATCACATTGTGCACGATGTGCTCCAGTTTCACAAAGTGTCTGCAAGATGGATACCACGGCAGCTGACTCCTGAAATGAGAGAACGACGTGTTGATGATGCTTGTGAAGAACTTCTTCGGCGCTTTGAACGGGAAGGTGGTGGCTTCCTTGGAAGAATCGTTACTGGGGACGAAACCTGGGTTCACGTCCACCAACCGGAAATGAAGAGAGCGAGCAACTAATGACGCCTTTCCTCATCACCAAAACCAAAGAAGTTTCGAACAGAACCATCTGCAGGGAAGGTTTGGGATGAAATAGGCGTCATTTTTAAGCATGACAAGCCTAGAGGGACCACTGTCACCAGTGCATCATACACAGATTTCCTAAAAAATCATCTGCGGCCTGCAGTCAAATCAAAGCAACGTGGATTGCTGTCAGCATGTGTCCTTTTGCAACACGGGAATGCCAGTCCCCACACTGCCCCTACAACAGCTGCAACAATCACAGACCTGCATTTTGAGTGCCTTCTTCATCCACCATACTCATCAGACCTTGCCCCAAGTGATTTCCTTATGTTTGGACCACTCAAAGACGGAATGGGAGGAAAGAAGTTCCGTTCTGACGAAGAGGTATGCCAGGAGGTGGATGGGTGGTTGCGCTTAGTACCAAAAGAATTTGTTTTCTAAAGGAATTTATGCATTTTGTAAGCGCTGGAGGGCTTGCATTGAGCGTGGGGGAGATTATGTTGAAAAGTGATACAGCATTGTATCACTTCTGCACAATAAATAATATTTTAAAAAGTATTTAAGGAATTCATCTGACTCACCCTAGTAGAATGTCGGATAATGAATCGATACACCTAGAGGGAGCTGTGCGTTATTAACGGAAGCTGATGGCCATGTTTCTACACCTGAAACATGATGTCTACTCAGATTTCGCGCCAGCGGCATAAGGGTGGCGCTAGTATCGTGACTATGATGATGCAAATCAGGTTTCTTCTAAATGCAAGCCATAATGGTCGTGAGTGTTACTCATCTTGAGGCTGGATGTCGTGAGTTGACGTTAGTCAGGAATGCCATTAAGGCGACAAAGATGCCGTCATCAACACCTGACTGACTTTGAACGAGGTCTGTAATAGGGCTACAAGAAGCTCGATGTTCCTTCTGCGACATTGCAGAAAGACTTGACGGGGTTGTAGCCACTGAAGATCATTGCTGGCAGCACGAGAATGAACGCTCGCAAGAAGACCGGGCTCCGGACGGCCACGTGGCACTACCGAGAGGGACAACCATCGTGTTCAGCGGGGGGCTGTAGCGCTTTGTACTGCATCTGCGGGAGCAATTTGAGAAGCAGCTGGCATCACAGTACACACAACCAAGTGTTGCAAATCGGTTACATCAAGAACAGCGCCGATCAGGTACAATGCAGCGAGCATTCCACTGTGCCCAAACTACCGCCATTGGCTGCTGCAGTGGTGTGAGAGAAGAACTCATTGGAGGGCAGGGTGGAGATCTGATGTATTTTCTGGTGGAAGCTGGTTCTGGCTCGGTGCCAGTGATGGTCGAGTGTTGGCCAGGTGAACTCATGCGGCCTAGACACATTGGACCTACAACTGGAGTTATGGTCTGGGGTGTGATTTCAGAAGCTGCATTCCCTGACTATCCCACGTACACCGATTGGAAATTTGTATGTCGATATGCTGGTTCGACCTGTTCTGCTGCCATTCGTGAACCGCGTTCCAGAATGTGTTTTCCAACAGAGTAACGTTCGCCCACAATCCGCAGTTGATACCCACTCGACAGAGGGTCGACATCCTGATATGGCTTGCATACGACATTCTAAAGGTTACACCAGTTATTAATGAACCAGCTGTTCATATTTGCAATGACTTATCTCGCGCTTATATTAACCTGTGATTTTGTAACGTTAATCACTTAAATACACTACTGGCCATTAAAGTTGCTACACCTAGAAGAAATGCAGATGATAAACGGGTATTCATTGGACAAACATATTATACTATAACTAACATTGATTACATTTTCACGCAATTTGCAATTTTGGTGCATAGATCCTGAGAAATCAGTATCCAGAACTACCACCTCTGGCCGTAATAACGGCCTTTGATACTCCTGGGCATTGAATCAAACAGAGCTTGGTTGGCGTGTACACGTACAACTGCCCATGCAGCTTCAACTCCATATGACAGTTCATCAAGAGTACAGACTGGCGTATTGTGACGAGCCAGTTGCTCGGCCACCATTGACCAGACGTTTTCAATTGGTGAGAGGTCTGGAGAATGTGCTGGCCAGGGCAGCTGTCAAACATTTTCTGTATCCAGAAAGGCCCGTACAGGACCTGCAACAAGCGGTCGTGCATTATCCTGCTGAAAAGTAGGGTTTCGCAGGGATCGAATGAAGGGTAGAGCCACGGGTTGTAATACATCCTAAATGTAACGTCCACTGTTCAAAGTGCCGTCAATGCGAACAAGAGGTGACCGACATGTGTAACCAATGGCACCCCATACCATCACGCCGGGTGATACGCCAGTACGGCGATGACGAATACATGCTTCCAATGTGCGTTCACCGCGATGTCGCCAAACACGGATGCGACCATCATGAGACTGTAAACAGAACCTGGATTAATCATATTCTGTTAACAGTCATTGGATCTCGACCAATGCGAGCAGCAATGTCGCGATACGATAAACTGCAATCGCGGTAGGCTACAATGCAACCTTTATCAAAGTCGGAAATGTGATGGTACGCATTTCTCTTCCTTACACAAGGCATCACAACAACGTTTCACCAGGTTAGCGCCGGTCAACTGCTGTTTGTGTATGAGAAATTGGTTGGAAACTTTCCTCATGTCAGCACGTTGTAGGTGTCGTCACGGGCGCCAACCTTGTGTGAATGCTCTGAAAAACTAATCATTTGCATATCAGAACATCTTCTTCCTGTCGGTTAAATTTCGCGTCTGTAGCACGTCATCTTCGTGGTGTATCAATTTTAATGGCGAGTAGTGTATTAGACGTTATACACGAGAAGTCACCGTTGTACAGTGGGCTATACTGTAGCTCGACATCCGCTTAACCAAGCACGAATAGTGCGGTGGTGGGCAAAGAGGAACTGACCATTCGCCAGTAGTGTATATCATCTAGATAATGTTTTCCCGTAATCTCGTAACTCTAAATTAATTATTTTGTTATGCTGAGATTTTTTGCCGCCAGTGTATGTGACGATTGTGACATCACTGATGTATCTAGATCACACATATTTAGAACTAAATTGTTTCGAACGTAATTCACCAAAAATAATTACATTTACCGTCTACTTTTGTAAGGAAATAAATCTAAAGAATATTTCATAAACGATTGCAAGTGACTTTAGTCTGATAACGTGATTTATAGTTCATTATTTCCTTCAGTAGATTTTGTATCAGTTACTTCCAGTCTTTGCTATACTTACAACGTTGTATACCAGGCACTAACATTTTATACACACTTGTTAATTGGTAATATCGCTACAGGTCATAACAGCGAATGGGCTGAAATCCGAATCGAACCGCTTTTCATGTGGTGAACAAATGCAGTTGTTGCTGTGCCCAGCAAAGTGACTCATGAAGTGGAAGAGAACATAAAGTTAGTTGTTCCCAAACTCCCGATGTGGGATACACGCTCAGGAGACCTGTTATTCAAGTTTTGACATGAAAACTAAAATTGGTTTTCATCAGAAATATCTCTTAGTGTATTTTTTTGTAACCGAAAGTATCCAGATGTGACATGTAAATGGTCTACATATCTTCAAGTATACTTCAGAATGTATGTATGTGGAACTGTGCTACAGATCGCTTGCCGCAAGTGTGTACTGCTATATGTAGATTGAGCTACATGAGACAACTTTACACTGTGGTACAGGTAATATCCGGGAAATGAATTTTTAATATTTTCACCCGAAATCTTTTTGTTACCTGCCGCGCGGGATTAGCCGAGCGGTCTAGGCGCTGCAGTCATGGACTGTGCGGCTGGTCTCGACGTAGGTTGGAGTCCTCCCTTACGCATGGGTGTGTCTGTGTTTGTCCTTAGGATAATTTAGGTTAAGTAGTGTGTAAGCTTAGGGACTGATGACCTTAGCAGTTAAGTCCCATAACATTTCACACACAAATGAACTTTTTTTTTGTTCATGTTACCAAGTATGTTTCGCTGCCTGTAGCTGAACTGCAAAATGTAAGCCATCTGCGGTATATTTATTATTCCCATACAAAACTATTTCATTTTCATTCGCAAGCTTCAAACATTTCATGTCCCAAACCCCTATTAAACAGCGGAGATCAATTAAATATAAGAATTATTGTATCTGGGAAACTAATGGCGTCATAGTTGGTTTAAGTTTACATTTAATGGCTGTAATGTTATCGATAAACAACCGTTTGCTTTCACATAATATCGATATTTCGCAGTGTAGTGGATTGGTGAAACATCCCCTTAGAAAAATTTATACACGACTGTGCTTAAACTGACACACAATATCTTTAGCGCAACGCAATCTGATTTCCAAAAATCCCTACGAAAGAATGGCCCTGACTAGCATTAACGTATACGTTTCACAAATCACTTACCTCACAAAAATCTTCGTTACTCAAGCTACTGCAATACAGCGAGCGCCACTACTGCCAGCTAAATAAAAGATTCAAACTACTGAAGGCACTAACTACTGATAGGCATAGTTAGCAAATGAAACATTTTAATAGAGAACAAACAATGTATTTACCTCACTAGTCATAATATATATAGCAGTTCATGACACCAATTCTTACAAATTTCAAAACTCCGCCATCTCTCTCCCCACGTCCACCACTGCTGGCGGCTCACCTCCAACTGCGCAACGCTACGCGCTGTTAGCATCCAGCTGCCGCTGCCCGACACTACAATGGCAGACAACAATGCAAACTAGCCACACACTGCGCATAGCACAGCCAGTGATTTTTCATACAGAGCGCTACGTGGCGTTACCAATAAGAAAATGTAAACAGCCTACTTACATTGTGTTCGTCCATTTTGATGAAAATCTCGGTAGCGATGAAAACGACTAATAAAGGTGTCCTGGTAGAAAAGATTGCTGCCGGCCGCGTGGCCGAGCGGTTGTAGGCGCTTCAGTCCGGAACCGCGCTGTTGCTGCGGTCGCAGGTTCGAATCCTGCCTCGGGCATGGATATGTGTGATGTCCTTAGGTTAGTTAGGTTTAAGTAGTTCTGAGTCTAGGAGTCTGATGACCTCAGATGTTAAGTCCCATAGTGCTTAGATCCATTTGAAAGGTGCGTGGGTTATAGGGCAGCACACACACAATGACAGTGACGCAAAATAGTGAATAATAAGATATATTACTCAACTTTGGTAGCTCTGGTTACATCAGTTGTAGAATGCCGGTTTAGCCTCTCTGTCCCGCGTTGACTTGACAGTTCCATGAAAATAAACTAAATAATCTTCTCCGAACTATGTCGGAAGGAAACTATTCTTCTGTCTTGATGTACTCCTCGAAGAAAAGTTCCGAACTAACACTACTGTATTAAGTCTGTAGGCAGGCGTTCTGCAAGAACTCCCTAGCAGGACTCGGACTGATTTACAACTTGCAAGTAACGTCTTTTGCTTGGGTACTTACTTAAGCAAGTGTCTCCCTTCCTGGTGGCGCTACGGCTCCAGGGAGGGCGTGATTCTCGTGCGCAGCGAGACTGGTTTGCGCGCAGCAATGTTCCTGCTGCAACAGATGTCCAAGGTACTTCTCGTACCAACTGTGGCAAATTTTTTTTTTTATGTGGTACACCACACGATGTCTGTAATATCTGCCATGACACGATATCTAGGACTCCATACCGATTACTTATGCACGATACATACGGCTAAGTTGATAGTACCGCCGCGCTGGATTAGCCGCGCGGTCTCAGGCGCTGCAGTCATGGACTGAGCGGCTGGTCCCGGCTGTGGTTCGTGTCCTCCCTCGGGCATGGGTGTGTGTGTTTGTGCGTAGGATAATTTAGGTTAAGTAGTGTGTAAGTATAGGGGCTGATGATCTTAGCAGTAAAGACCCGTAAGATTTCACACACATTTGAACACTTGATAGCGGTACTGGCCAGAGCTGACGGTTTATCTTGGAATTTAGTATTTATCACCGTCTGCGTCTTCCAAGTCAAATAGTGTTTTAACAACACGTAATGGAGTTTAGGACAGTATGACCAGTTTCAGGGTTCTGGTATTATCATAACGTGGCTATTCGGCTTATTCAGGTTGGTCCATTGATAGTGACCAGGCCAAATATCACACGAAATAAGCATCAAACGAAAAAACCACAAAGAACGAAACACGTCTAGCTTGAAGGGGGAAACCGGAATCCGCTTTGGTTAGCCCGCTAGATGGAGCTGTCATAGGTCAAACGGATAAACTGCGTTTTTTTTAATAGGAACCCCAATTTTTTATTACATATTCTTGTACTATATAAAGAAATATGAATGTTTTAGTTGGACCACTTTTTCAGTTTGTGATAGATGGCGCTGTAATAGTCTGTGGTGTGCGTACTGTAAGACCTTCGGTACACACACCATCAGATTATTTGACTGGTCGCTCTAACGAAGTAGGCGAGTGTCAGCAATATGTCTCGGGGTCTTATCGTGGCGTGTTTATCTTCTGCCGTTATGTCAGACGATAGAAATGCCACTTGCACGCTTAGAGTAGCACATTGACGGTGACCAACTTTAAACATAACTTGATTAATTTTCACACACATTTTTTAAATTATAAATAACATAGACATTACATAACTTGATTCTGGATGCTGTTTACAATTGACAATCTGAAGTTCCATTGGTCATGGTACGTTAATCTCAATCTCGCATATCCCAGATACTAGAGAAAGTGTCTATAGATTTCTCTGCATGGCTATGTACAGGAATATGATGATCTTATTAGGCGCAGACTGAAACTTGACTATAGACTGGTACAGACAAATGCAGACTAATGCAGACAGGTGCACACTAATGCAGACTAACTAATCGGAGGTCTGTACATTCATTATAATACCTCGAGCGTTCAGGTATCACTGCGCGAGTGTGATCCGAGAGGAGAAAAGGTTCTACGATAGCAGCAATCTCATTGGCTGCATTACATATTAATACGCGGATCGGCGGAAGCAGAATTTGGTCCGTCTCTATGACAGCGCCATCTCGTAGTGCGGAGACGGACGAGCGCTGCGCCTGCGCTGTTGTGCTTAGCGGGGCGCGCTCTAGTGGGAAAGTTGTTTACGCGGTGACTACGCCGAACTATGTACACAACATAGTCAGAAGCGTTTAAGTACATGGTATCACGTAACATTCCGCCAGTGCGGGCGGTATTTGCTTCGTGATACATTACCCGTGTTGAAATGGACCGTTTACCAGTTATAGAAAAGGTCGCTATCGTGTTGATGTATCGCTATTGTGATCAAAATGCTCAACGGGCATGTGCTATGTATGCTGCTCGGTATCCTGAAAGACATCATCCAAGTATCCGGACCGTTCGCCGGATAGTTATGTTAATCAAGGAAACAGGAACGGTTCAGCCACATGTGAAACGTCAACCAAGACCTCGAACAAATGATGATGCCCAAGTAGGTGTTTTAGCTGCTGTCGTGGCTAATCCGCCCATCAGTAGCAGACAAATTGCGGGAGAATCGGGAATCTCTAAAACGTCGTTGTTGAGAATGCTACATCAACATTGATTGCACCCGTACCATATTTCTATGCACTAGGAATTGCGTGGCGACGACTTAGAGTGTCGTATACTGTTCTGCCACTGAACACAAGAGAAAGTACGGGACGATGACAGATCTTTTGCACGCGATCTATTTAGCGACGAAGCGCCATTCACCAATAGCTGTAACGTAAACCGGCATAATATGCACTATTGGACAACGGAAAATCCACAATGGCTGCGACAAGTGGAACATCAGCGACCTTGGCAGGTTAATGTATGGTGCAGCATTATGGGAGGAAGGATAATTGACCCCGATTTTATCTGTGGCAATCTAAATGGTGCAATGTATGATGATTACCTACGTAATGTTCTACCGATGTTACTACAAGATGTTTCACTGCATGACAGACTGGTGATGTACTTCCTACATAATGGATGTCCGGCACATAGCTCGCGTGCGGTTGAAGCGGTATTGAATAGCATATTTCATGACAGGTGGATTAGCCGCACGTTCACCGGATCTGACGTCCCCGAATTTCTTTTCTCTGGGGAAAGTTGAAGGTTATTTGCTATCGTGATCCGCCGACAACGCCTGATAACATGCGTCAGCGTATTGCCAATGCATGTGCGAACATTATGGAAGGCGAATTACTCGCTGTTGAGAGGAATGGCGTTACACTTATTGCCAAATGCATTGAGGTTGACGGACAACATTTTGTGCATTTATTGCGTTTATGTGGTATTTACAGGTAATCACGGTGTACCAGCATGCGTTCTCAGAAATGATAAGTTCACAAAGGTAGATTTATCACATTGCAACAACCGAAATAAAATGTTCAAGCTCACCCTTGTTCTGTATTCTAATTTAAGAAACCTACCTGTTACTAAATGTTCGTCTAAAATTGTCAGCTATATGTTTGTGACTATTACAGCGCCAACTATCACAAAGCTAAAAAGGTGGTCCAACTAAAACATTCATATATCTTTACATACTACACGAATATGTAATAAAAATGGGGGTTCCTATTTTAAAAAACGCAGATGACATCCGTTTGACCTGTGGCAGCGCCATCTAGCGGTCTAACCATAGCATCATCAGGTTTCCCCCTTCAAGCTAGAATAGTTTCGTTCATTGTAGTTTCTTCGTTTGACGCTTACTTGGTGAAATATTTGGCCCGGTCACGTTCAATGGACCACCCTGTATTTGGCGGCAGTCTGTGTGTCGGACCAGTGGGTAAGGAATGATCGCAGGCAGCTGGTGGCGTACTCACACGTCACTGAGTACGGGTAAGGCTAGGATACAATATGTCTGGTGCTGCGTTAGTGATTAGCTGGACGAAATGTAGCATTACTTTCTTCGAACTTCTTTACTCGCCAGTCACCGGCGAATGATAACAACGGCGGCCTAGGCTTCTACAGCTTTACCCTTTCGCTGCTGAATTCATCCTCTTCCGCTTTTTTTTATTGCTTCGAAGCACGCACCCTCACGTAGGGTAGCTTTATTTTCCATACAATTCAACAATGCTTCCTCGTAGCTGCGCTGCGTTTTCCTCTTCCTATCGGCGACCTCTCGATTTTGTTGCTTCTTTGTAAAGCTTCTCTGGATTTTCAAAAATTATAGCCACTTGTATTCGGACATTGATTGGTTATTTTCTTACAAGGATATAATAAGTGTATCACACCTATGTCTTGTGTGTGAAAAAATTTATTTTATACAGTTTTATGTTTTTAAGAACAAACTCATTCGCGCTTATTATCATTTAATACTTGTCTACTGCTCACTTACATTGATTGTAATCCAATACAAATTTCCGTTTAAATTTTTGCGAGTTTGATTCGCCGCCCTGTTTATCCAGTTGATGTCATTTCTTTTGTATGAGATGTGCGCATCATAATTATATCTTAAAATTTTGTTTTGTGTGGATCACAACCTCTAAATGCATCATAAAAGAAAACATGGTCCGTAATAGGCTGTAATGTCGACGATATTCATTTAAATCGTGCAATTAGTTGGCTTTGACTAAATGTTACTTTCAAGCACCTGTGTAATATTAACTATTACGTGTCTTAATTGCCAAATTATTTTTCACTGTATGTAAAAAGTAAACATTATATTTCATCATGACATGGTCAATGGATCCACATTTACGTGACATGTGTAAACATCATACTAGGAAATTTGCTGTAAGCATTACTAAACCAAACGTAGAGCAAAGTTCCAAGTACTGTGTTTAAGGATGTCACGTAAATTCATCATAAACAATGAGAAGATGGAATAAAAGGTTTATCTTTTATGTAGAGCATAAAATAATTTGGCAATTGCGACATGTAATGGGTAATATTACGCATGTCCTTTAACATAACTAGTCATCGAAATTAGCTAATCGCACGATTTAAATAAGAACCCTCTACACTACAGCCTACTACGGACAATTTTTACTATACTTAAATCTCTGCTGTCGCGCCACTTTGATGCTGTCAGTGTGCTCGCCACGTTACTGTACAGTTCCACTGACGTATTGGAATTTTGGTATTTTTTTTATTCGAGCTTACTATAGATACTACTTTATTTTCTCTCCTACACAGGTAGTGCAGCAGGTTTTGACTTAAGAACCAGTTGTCAAATTACCAAATAAGCTTCTTGAAGCGCTGTTACTATGTTTCCCGAGTTGTGTAAATGATGGTGGTTAGTGTTTAACGTCCCGTCGACAACGAGGTCATTAGAGACGGAGCGCAAGCTCGGGTTAGGGAAGGAGTGGGACGGAAATCGGCCGTGCCCTTTCAAAGGAACCATCCCAGCATTTGACTGAAGTGATCTGGGGAAATCACGGAAAACCTAAATCAGGATGGCTGGACGCGGGATTGAACCGTCGTCCTCCCGAATGCGAGTCCAGTGTGCTAACCACTGCGCCACCTCGCTCGGTAGTTGTATAAATAATCTTCATTATATAATGCAGGCTATCGCTGCATTAACTTAGAAATGCACCACAAATCCAGCCTTACAGTCATTCAGAGCAAGCTTATTTCCTTCAAAAGTTCTTCCATCTCAACAGAATATACTTCCCGAAATCCAGGCGCTCTTTGAAGAGGAGAAGGCTTTCGTAATACACACGTTTTTTTAAATGGCATAAGAATTTATCTGAACTTTTGTACTAGCTACGCACGAAGAGACTTTTTCACTCTTGAAAGAGGGGTGTGGGAAACTCGAAGAACTCATTTCCTCGGCCTCGAGACACTGAAAAGCCAGGATCGATCACGGTCATAGTATTCTGATACGAAGTCGAGGAAAAATTAATTTTTTTTCTTGCCTCTATTCATAGTCTTTATACGTGCGCGTTTGTCAATCCTCGTCTGCCTTGGTGGCATATCTACATAACACGTTGTGAGCGTGTGGGTGCTATTCTGTCATTCTGTGCAACGGATTAATCTGAGATGGCTCCTGCAAGATGCAATTTCCACCCCCACACTACTGTAGAAGTCAGACAGACGCTCCTAACTTTCTAAAGAGAAATGCCTGGAAAACGTTCAGCAATAAATATCTTCTGGAGTCGTTCGCTGTAAGGAAATTACACTAAAATTCACAAAATTTCTTACATTACCAGTAGGATACTTGGGTACTGGAGTAGTGCTAGTTAGTGTAAGAAAAACATGAAACTAACGAAAATTATTATTTATTTAGCAAAAATTCTGAGAAATCACAATGGCGCTTTTAGTTATGAACTGAACAAGTTATTTCAGCGTTCTTTTCGGAATGTGAAGTTACCTCTTAGGGATAGGAATCGCTAATGAAATTTCTATACAAAGTTTAAGATTGTTATTGATTTGGCAGAATGGCTGAGAGCCGCGCCTACTCATCTTGAATAATTGTCGGTTAGAATGTTGCTAGGTACGGTCGAGGCTGCCACGTGTGAACTGCAGTGAAGTGTATTGTTGTGGAGGAAATGTGGGGCTCGCAAGAGCTGTAGCGCACAATACCGTAAGCTGCGATGACTGCTGTCTGCGCCGCTCGCTGCTGACCAATAACTCGACTCTCGTTTTATCTGGATTCACCTTTGCCAATCGAACTCTCCCTATGCCTTGATGAAGTCAAGGACTCCTATTTGCCCCTAGTCTAACTATTGGCGTGGTACACCGATCAGACAACCAGTCCACCGCGATGCCACTCAAAAATTCGCTCGCAGGCGTTTAACTATAACTCTGTCCATTCACACCGCACAATAAGTGTGGCGGCCAACACAGTGAACAACGCTTAATTGCAAGGACTCAATGCAGAGTCTCACTCTGATTCACTCTCGACAGAGGTGGTCTCCCAGTGAAGTACTGAGGAGAGACTTGTTCCTCGCTCTTTGAGTACACGTATGAGCACACACGCTCTCGTTACATGTTCTCGCTCCAAGAGCGACAACGGAACGGCCCCTCTCCACGCCACACGTGAAGGGGTATATCTTTCGGTATCTTCCATTACTCCTTCAGCTCAAGGCGTCAGAAATATCGTCTGCCAATCAGCTTTGCTCTTCTAAAGCAGGAAAATGACGTTTCGTTTAATGCGACCAATCCAGAAATCTGTAGCATCGGCGTTTGGCGTTTGCTGTCTCCCTGTGAAAATCTCTAAAACTGCGTGCTATGTTGTAAAGAATGCGTAGGCTGGGCGCCCCCTCACGATGTAGCGGAATTTGCTTTTAAGCCAAACACGAGGTTGTTCTCCCCTTTCACTCGAGAAAACACTGTCCGCTCTACGGGCAATCGAGGTTGACTCATCCTCTAAAGGGACCGGCCTCCCGGTGTGCGGTCTGCCTCTCTCAAACTAAAAGCTCCTGTGACCTTCGTGTCTAAAATGTATATGTGTATGGCGGCCTCGAGTAATTCACCCACAGTGCGCTTACTTGTTATTTGCATATCGTTTACATGAATCCATACAATATTGACTTTATCTTATCGTGTTTGGGTTCTAATGAAGCGTCTTGATGTGCGGAAGTCTAGGGCGGAATATGTAAGCAATGAAGGTCAGGAGAACACGACGTCTTACAACGTGTCTGCACCATAGTCCCCCCAAAAAGAGCGAATAATAAAAAACAAAACTTCCTCTGTGATCGGTGTGTACCACTAACAAACGCATGAAGAGCTATACGTCGTGTCGTGTATTCATGTCTCGTCAAAACATCGAGACGTATTTATCCGACATTATCGCTGCTCATGCTGGTGACTCGTGTCAAATACATACGTAGTAGCACGGGGCATGCACAAATTTGCGACGGATGTATAGGTCGCAAACAGCTAACCCGTTTTACCTAGCCAAACGAGATATACAAAAAGGAAAGAAAGGTTATACTCTGATATGAAAGTTCATTTGTTTCATGTCACTAAATAGAATTTCCGCAAATTAAATTTGGTACAATAACCATTTTTGGCCCTTTTCATATGGTATCGTAGCGGAGATCGTCAAGTGAGTTGCAGGCTGCCAAGTAAGGTACGATAGTTTAGCCTTATATCGAAAGTTAAGAACTGTCACCTGTCGCAGTCGGTTTTTTAAGGCTCTTCGGATGCATGTAGTTTAGTGTCTTTGTTTTCACCAAGTTCACAACCACGCATGTTTATTTTGTGCACGTTGAGGTCCTAAAAGTCGGAAACCCATTAGTCAAATAAAAAATACTGTAGAAATATTCCAGAAACCGAAACCAGAAAAGCTGCTAGCGTGAGTGCCATAAAAATAGATATCTTACGTGTTGTGAAACAACTCAAGTCACTTAAGAAAGGCACGTCTTACGGTCCAGATGTTATACCAATCAAGTTCCTTTCAAAGTATGCAGACGCAATAGTGCCTTTGATAGCAATCATATACAACCGCTCACTTGACGAAAGGTCTATTCCTAAAGACTGGAAAGTAGCATAGGTCACACTAATATTCAAGAAAGGAAATAGGAGTAACCCATTGAATAACAGACCCATATCACTGACCTCAATTTGCAGGAGGATTTTGGAGCATATACTGTACTCTAACACCAAGAATCACATTGAAGAATATGACTTATTGATACTTAACCAACACGGATTCAGAAAATGTTCTCTTTATTCCCATTAAGTAATGAGTGCTGTGGACAAGGAATCTCAGATCGATTCCATTTCCTAGACATCCAGAATGCTTTTGATACCGTTCCTCACGAGCGACTATTAATCAAATGACGTGCATGTGGAGTGTCGTCTCAGTTGTGTCACTGGATTCGTGATTTTCTCTCAGAGAGATCACAATTATTAGTGACAGACGATAAATCATCGAGTAGAACAGAAGTGACAGAAAAGATATGTGGCGTTCCGCAAGGTAGTGTCATAGCCCTCTGTTGCTCCTGATTTACATAAATGATCTAGGTAATAATCTGAGCAGCCCCCTTAGATTGTTTGTAGATGACGCTGCAATTTACCGTCTAGTAAAATCATCAGACTATCAATTCCAATTACAAAATTATCTAGAGAGAATTTCTGTATAGTGGGAAAAGTGGCAATTGGCACTGAAGAAAGAAAAGTGCGAGGTCGTCCACATGGGTACTAAGAGAAATCCGATAAATTTTGGGTATACGATAACTCGCACAAATCTAAGCGCTGTCAGTTCTACTAAATGCCTAGGAATTACGGTTACGAGCAACTTAAATTAGAAAGACCACAAAGATAACATTGTGGGGAACTCGGAACAAAGACTGTGCTTTGCTGGCAGAACACTTAGAAGATGCGACAAACCTACTTAAGAGACAGCCTACATTACACTTGTCCGTACTCTGCTGGAATATTGCTGCGCGGTGTGGGATCCTTATCAGGTGGAGATGAAAAAGGACATCGAAAAAGTGCAAAGAAATGCAAATCGTTTCTTGTTATCGCACAATAGAGGCGAGAGTGTCACTGATATGATACGCGAGTTGAGGTGGCAGCCACTGAAACAAAGGCGGTTTTTTTTGCGGCGAGATCTACACTCCTGGAAATGGAAAAAAGAACACATTGACACCGGTGTGTCAGACCCACCATACTTGCTCCGGACACTGCGAGAGGGCTGTACAAGCAATGATCACACGCACGGCACAGCTGACACACCAGGAACCGCGGTGTTGGCCGTCGAATGGCGCTAGCTGCGCAGCATTTGTGCACCGCCGCCGTCAATGTCAGCCAGTTTGCCGTGGCATACGGAGCTCCAACGCAGTCTTTAACACTGGTAGCATGCCGCGACAGCGTGGACGTGAACCGTATGTGCAGTTGACGGACTTTGAGCGAGGGCGTATAGTGGGCATGCAGGAGGCCGGGTGGACGTACCGCCGAATTGCTCAACACGTGGGGCGTGAGGTCTCCACAGTACATCGATGTTGTCGCCAGTGGTCGGCGGAAGGTGCACGTGCCCGTCGACCTGGGACCGGACCGCAGCGACGCACGGATGCACTCCAAGACCGTAGGATCCTACGCAGTGCCGTAGGGGACCGCACCGCCGTTTCCCAGCAAATTAGGGAAACTGTTGCTCCTGGGGTATCGGCGAGGACCATTCGCAACCGTCTCCATGAAGCTGGGCTACGGTCCCGCACACCGTTAGGCCGAGTTCCGCTCACGCCCCAACATCGAGCAGCCCGCCTCCAGTGGTGTCGCGACAGGCGTGAATGGAGGGACGAATGGAGACGTGTCGTCTTCAGCGATGAGAGTCGCTTCTGCCTTGGTGCCAATGATGGTCGTATGCGTGTTTGGCGCCGTGCAGGTGAGCGCCACAATCAGGACTGCATACGACCGAGGCACACAGGGCCAACACCCGGCATCATGGTGTGGGGAGCGATCTCCTACACTGGCCGTACACCTCTGGTGATCGTCGAGGGGACACTGAATAGTGCACGGTACATCCAAACCGTCATCGAACCCATCGTTCTACCATTCCTAGACCGGCAAGGGAACTTGCTGTTCCAACAGGACAATGCACGTCCGCATGTATCCCGTGCCACCCGACGTGCTCTAGAAGGTGTAAGTCAACTACCCTGGCCAGCAAGATATCCGGATCTGTCCCCCATTGAGCATGTTTGGGACTGGATGAAGCGTCGTGTCACGCGGTCTGCACGTCCAGCACGAACGCTGGTCCAACTGAGGCGCCAGGTGGAAATGGCATGGCAAGCCATTCCACAGGACTACTTCCAGCATCTCTACGATCGTCTCCATGGGAGAATAGCAGCCTGCATTGCTGCGAAAGGTGGATACGCACTGTACTAGTGCCGACATTGTGCATGCTCTGTTGCCTGTGTCTATGTGCCTGTGGTTCTGTCAGTGTGATCATGTGATGTATCTGACCCCAGGAATGTGTCAATAAAGTTTCCCCTTCCTGGGACAATGAGTTCACGGTGTTCTTATTTCAATTTCCAGGAGTGTATTTACGAAATTTCAATCGCCAACTTTGTCTTCCGAATGCGAAAATATTTTTTTGACACCCACCTACGTAGGGATAAATGATCATCATAATAAAATAAGAGAAATCAGAGCTCGAACGGAAAGATTTAGGTGTTCCTTTTTCCCACTCGGCATTCGAGAGTGGAATGGTAGAGAAGTAGTATGAAAATGGTCCCATGAACCCTCTGCCAGGCACTTAAGTGTGAATTGCAGAGTAACCGTGTAGATGTGTAGATGTAGATGTAGAATATTCCACAAGTGTATCGCTTTTGTCTGTCATAATGTGTAAGATGTTAGATCAAGAACCAACGGACCAGTGAGTTAACGCGTTTAATTGTGCGTCTTAATTCTGTTCTAGGAGAGGTTACCTTTAGCGCGCAAGGTAATATTTCGTCTTTAGTGAAGATCATACGGTGTATAGACAAGTTGTTGGCACTGTGTCAGCACAGAGGGTAGCTTACTAGGGGCTTCCTGGCAGACAAGCCAGTCACAGAGATGTACTGAGATAGCACACAGGAAGAGCTGGTGACAGTCGGTACCAGAAGTACCGTGGACGTCCGTCCGCAGCAGGAACATTGCTGCGCGCAAACCAATCACGCTGCCCGCAAGAACCACTCTCCCTGGAGCGACAGGGCCACCAAGAAGACAGACGCGCGCTTGAGGGGACGTTTACTATCTTCTGGTTCAGAAAATCAATTCTTTAAAACTACATTTTTGGATCCACAAAAGTGTTTAGAATCCACCCCTGAAACGGTTTTTCCGAATACGGAACGGAAATGTTTGTTATTCGCAGTTGAAGAAAAAAAGTTCACCTGCCGGAAACCGGCCTTTTTCACGAACCAGTTTTTTTTCTTTCGGAAGACGATTTATCGTACCGGTGCTTGGGAGGAAATACACAAAATTCAAATGAAAGTCGAACGTGTATGTTTTAAAGTTAGCCCCCAACCATTGCAATCTGGTGCGAAGACAGTGGTGATTGCGACTTTCCTAGCAGCGAGCAGATTCAACGAAGGGTATTCAGCAATTCTGAAGGCCATGACAACTATGGACATCACCCTGGGACTCTGTTCGTCGCAGTTTGTCAAGCACTGGGACGACCACCGGACTCAAGCGGCCGAAAACCGCTTTTACCTGCCGTACGAGCGGCTCTGAAGAAAAAAAAATAAAAAACATAAAAAGAATTAAAATAAAAAAAGGGGCTCTGAGCGCTATGGGACTTAACTTCTGAGGTTAACAGTCCCCTAGAACTTAGAACTACTTAAAACTAACTAACCTAAGGACATCAGACACATTGCCGGCCGCTGTGATCGTGCGGTACTAGCGCTCCAGTCAGGAACCGCGGGACTGCTATGGTCGCAGGTTCGAATCCTGCCTCGGGCATGGATGTGTGTGATATCCTTAGGTTAGTTAGGTTTAAGTAGTTCTAAGTTCTAGGGGACTGATGACCTAAGATGTTAAGTCCCATAGTGCTCAGAGCCATTTGCACCATTTGAACCACACATCCATGCCCGAGGCAGGATTCGAACCTGCGACCGCAGCGGTCACGTGGTTCCACGCGGTTCCAGACTGTAGCGCCTACAACCACTCGGCCACTCCGGCCGGCAGAACGCTCTCTGTGAGGAAGAGAAATGACTAGTTTATGGACCCGGAATAGCAGATTGCAAGTACATTGCACAATTTTTCATTTACATGTAGTCAAAATTTCAAACGCGTTTTTCTGGAAATGACTTTTTTATCGAGTGCTATGGTAACTTCAAATCTACTGGACCGATTGGCATGATTCTTTGTTTCCGACGAAGCTAACTAAATTTTTGGGGAGGTGTACCACTTTTACTCCGATCCATCAACTATAAATACTTTTACTTGGCCGACGAATCGAAAAATCGATGAAAAACCTCTATTTTTTTTCAAATGGCCGCCATTTTATTTCCTATGGTCAAATGAACTTAAGCGAGGTACAACTCCTAAAGAATCTTATATACTTCGCTAACGTCAACTCTATTTTGATTTTAGACGAGCCGACTGATCTGTGACATACCGCGCGTGAAGGCCTGCATAGAAATTTTGTTTCGTTCCGACGGCACTTCCGCCTTTGCTCTTCGACATTTCCGGTCGAAAAATTCCAGTTTTTAGAGGAAATATCAATAAACATTTTGATCAGATTTGACATTGAGATCTGTTACACATCGCGAGAAAAAAGTCTCAAAGAACATGATTTTTCTCGGGCCAAAGTTCGTAAACCTCCCTTTAAGTAAACGTGCAGGACAATAAGTTGTGAGCTGCAACATGAAAGCCAGTTCGAGTCTTTCTAGACAGTTCTTGCAGAACGTTCATCATGTCTTCAAGTCTTCAAGTCGACGAGTTAGATCAAACACTGGCCGTTAGAGAGTGGTTAGTCTACAGTAGAAACAGAATAGTCTTCAGTAGAAACAGAATAGTGAATAGAATTATAGTGTATGGACAAGACCGCCAGCCTGGAGAGTTAACTGAGTACTGTTAGTTTGGAAGTGTTCTTCAAATAGTTCGCCAGGAGAGAAGAGTATCTTTTTTCCGACTTCAGCTCAGAGAATGTTATTTAGTTTGTGTTCACAGAACTGTAGTCAACGCAGGACAGATAGGCTTAACCTGCATTCTACAACTGCTGTAACCAGCGTTACCAAAGTTGAGTAATCTATTTTACTGTACAGAATTCTGTGTCACTTTCATTGAGTGCATGCTGCTCTAGAACCCACGTATCCGTCCTACCAAGACACCTTTACCAGTATTTTTCAGCAGCAGGAGAATTTCGTCAAAGTGGACGCCCCAAGTCCACGACAGTCAGTATCCTTTTCTTCAGCTTTTATCGTGCCCCCGAAGGTACTCAGAAAAGGCTTAAGGATCTTCATCTTGCCATCTCGGCTCTTTTTTTCATTCAGCATGCCCTGCCATATTGGACAATACGGCAGTAAATAAACGTGTGTAAAGCGTACACTTTGCTCATTGAAACGAAATAAATATTCTATCAGTGGCTCCACATACTAGATATTAGATGTTCGATTCAGTGTACCTCAGATATATTCCCAAGTAACAAAACAAATACATGTAGGTTTCCCACAAGATGAATGACCACGACACCTGAAGATTGCACATACTGAGCGATGGCCATAACAGACCGAGGCGGTGAGTAGAATGGGAGCACTGAAACTAGTATAGACTTCGTTATGGCCACAGTTGTACGACACCTAATCCGGTTTGGTCTGGTAGTACGCAAGTGGCTGCCCAGAAATCGCAAACGTCTCGGACGTCTGGATTGCGGAATGCAAAGTATAGTGATCTGTTGCGGGTTCCCTTCATTATGGCCAACAGTGCTGGCCGTAGGCGTAGTGTTGACGCTGCAGTGGTGACGACAGTCAGGCAGTATGTGCAGCTAGACGACAGTAAGGTGATACAGTAAGCCACTGACTAAAAACAGGAAAAGGTCGACTTGTCCGTACTGCACACAGTCTGTACAAAAACTGCTACCTCAAAGAGACTGCAGGGCTTCAGTATGCGTCTCTGGCCACCGCAACGCATAGAGACTCGGTCTGCTTTACGTGAGATCTTCATACCACAGTGTTTTCTCACAGTCTGAAGTCACGTACTGTCCTGCAGTCCTAATTATTTATGTAGAATTACTTGACACTGCGTCTTAGCAATACAAAAATGTAACAATATTTTGTCATGATCATATCGTCAGTAGAAAATGAAAGTCATAGAATGGAAACTCTCCATCGCTGAAATGGGACATGGGCAAGTTACAACAGCGCTACGTGTTATCGCAGCAGACAGAACATGAGACTAGAGTAGTTAAGGTGCAGGCTACATTATCTGTTGCAGTCCTATTTGTCGCTGTTACCTAATTTCACTGATCGTTTGCGTAATATCATATCTGGCGGCTCAGTCGTCACACAGAAATGTCAGCGGGTGCTACACAAATCATTTGGGGTTCTTCAGTATTGATATAGAAATGAAAGTGCAATAGATTTGTATTTCAAACACATATTCTGTCTTTAAGGGTATTCAGTAATAATTGTCACGTACTGCACTGCTCCTAGTCTTCTCGCCCATTTTCAACAATGTTTCTCTGTCCTTCCCCCGTTTCCTACATAGCAAGAAACACCAAATCTATCTTTATCTATTTGCCTAACCACTGTTTCTCTCGGGTGCCACTACTGAATTCAGTGTTCACCTTCGTTCAACACATTCAATCAGAAGTATCACTTGTCACATATGCAAGTATAATCCGTCAACTAACAAACTGGAACAAAGCCTCCATTATGTCTTGAATGGATATACCTGCCATAGTGATTACTTTTGCCAAGTTGGTATTTTTTGTCGTCCATTTCCTACCGAAAACATGAACTGAACCAAAAACGCTGTAGACACATGTTAGTGCTGCTAGATTGCAACAGACTGCCCAGTGGAGGACGCGTGAGCGACATATTCTTTAACCTCAGTGGCTGTACTGCTCTCTACACTGCCCTCCGTAAGTTTGGAAACACCATGCTTCGTATTACAACGGAGCAAGATGGAAGTGATGTATGTGAGTTATTGGTTAGAATACGGAATAGCAAGCTAAAATAACGGTTAATAATGACATGTACAGTATTGTAAACTTAATTATTGTACATATACATACATATTGGAACGTACTAGTATTGCTCCGTTTTATGTAAACCGACGTTACCTGTACAAGCAGTTCTACTAAACACTCCAGGTGGCGCGAGTAGAGCGCATGGCTATGTAGAGGTACGATGTTTACATTTCTGTTCACTTGTAGCTGTGTTTGCATAAAGGTATAGCACGCCGCGACAGTAGTTGAAAATGTCCCCAGAGTGTCAGATTCCTTATTAATCACGGGTAATGATAATCACTTTGCACCAAGAAGACAGTAGTGTCCGACAAATAGCAAAGAAACTAATTATTTCCATCAGAGGAGTTGTCACATCCACACACTGGCTTCGAGAAACAGGTTCCTATGGAGATCGTCCTCACTCAGGAGCACCCAAGAAAATATTAGAACGCCAGGAAAGGAGTTCATATTGACCAGTAAACGTAACAGATTAAAAATTGTCCGTGAATTGACTGTTGAACTAAACGCAACGAGGGATACACCGGTGAGTGAGTCAACAGTGAGACAACGCCTGGCAGACAACAGCCTCCGAGGTTATGTAGCAACAAGGAAACCACTTTTGCGCCAGAAGAAAAGTCTTCAGTTGGCTAAGACATACCAACAATGGACAGCGAGGGATTGGGAAAGAGTCTTATTCACTGATGAATCCAAGTTCGAAATATTTGGAAGTAAGCGCCGTCAATTTGTACTCCATTTACCCCATGAACGCTTGAATCCTCACTGCGTAATTCCAACTGTAAAGCATGGAGGGGGTTCTGTGATGGTATGGGGATCCTTTGGAGGGAATAAAGTCGGAGATTTGGTGAAAACAGAGAGTAAACTGAACCAAAAAGATTATCATGCCGTTCTCCTTCGATATGCTAAGACATCTGGTTTCCGTCTGATTGGGAAAGTGTTTGTCTTGCAGCAAGACAACGACCCGAAACATACGTCTCGCTTGTGTCAAAACTATGTGAAGTCTCTAGTGATTCGCAAAAATTGAAAAACATGGAGTGGCCGTCCCAATCCCCTGATTGTAACCCAATCGAGCTGCTATGGGTTGAATTGTACATGGGGATCCGGAAACGGGAAATCATGAGTGGCTCACAATTGTGGGAGGTCCTGCAGCATAAATGGAGATAAATTCCAACTGAAACCTTGGCAAGCCGGCCCGAGTGGCCTAGTGGTTCTAGAAGCTTCAGTCTGGAATCGCGCGACCTCTACAATCGCAGGTTCGAATCCTGACTCGGGCATGGATGTATGTGATGTCCTTAGGTTAGTTAGGTTTAAGTAGTTCTAAGTTCTAGGAGACTGATGACCTCAGATGTTAAGTCCCATAGTGCTCAGAGCAAAACCTTGCAAAACTGACGCAGCGCATGCTGATAATGTGCAAGGCAGTGGTGAAACTAAAGGGTGGCTATTTTGAGGAATCGAAAATTTAATTGTTGAATCTTCCTGTGTATTATGTGAGCTTAATAAACATTCGGAAAACAACAAAATGCATTTTCATACTGTATTTCCTTTCCATTGTCTATAATTACTAGGTGCTTCCAAATTTATGGACGGTAGTGTACCTTGCCTGCGATGTGAATAGCGATTTAGTCACAAGTATTCATGTTCAGAATTTCATAAGGGTTTGGGTGTATTCTCACTTTAATTTTTCGTTTAGTTGTTGTATTTAACACGCTGGTCACGGCAGAAGCAGGGGTATTCCAGCTGATGTGGGTAAATAAGTACTTTCGTACGTCTAATGTAATAACAGTATGACTGAGCTTCTATCAACCGTTATGAAACAAGAGTACCAGACATTTCTTTTGAGTTCAGATGTCACAAAGCTCAAGTAATTTGTAAGGAATCGGGTGAAAAGTTTACCAAAAAGAACAAATCTTGATATAGTCAGACATATTCAAAATAACAGAACACCTTGAATGACCAGAAATAGGATGTTGATATTCGCAGGATATGTACATCAGTATGTTATGCAGAAATGATTAGCATTTTAGTCACCTCCTTTCAGCACGTGTCCTGTTGCCTAGTAGGCACAAGGTCCGCTATGGACCCTGATAACTTTTTCCATGCGTGATGGCATCGACGCGTATAAGGCGGGAATGGTATTCAGTGGTAAAATCATTCAGCTGGTTCCAAAGTTCATCTGTGATGGTTGGCATCAGGTCACAGCAATGCACCTGTCGTTTCACCATATCCCACAAATTTTTGACTGGCGACAAGTCTGTTCGTCTGGACGGCAAAGGCAAAAGTCTGACATCCTGTGACACCAACAAGGCATGTGTTCGTGCAGCAACATGTGCTCGTGCATTGTCTTGCTGAAAAATGGTGTCTGGTGCGTTGTGCAGGAAGAGAATGGCTACGGATCACAGGATGTCATTCGTGTAGGTAACAGTGCTCTAGACACATACCAACTATGATTTATGGCAGTATCCAATAACACCCTACATCAAGTCCTTGAGTTTGCGTTATATGTCTTGTGCTAATTCAGTCAATATGATGCCGCTCCCCCTATCTGCGACAAACCAAAACGCCGCCATTATTTTAAACAAACAGAGTCGGGATTCGTCCGAAAACACTGTCGGATGCCCTTTCTGTCCCCAGTGACGTCGTTCCATGCACCATTGCCATCTAGCATGTGTCTGCATATTTGACAAAGGTAGGCGGAGAGCTGGACGACGTAACCTATGCCGTAGCAAATAGCGACCGACTGTGTCACGAAGTGATACACTATTCCAATGTTGTGCCACAGCCGAAGAGGACTCAGATCAGTGTTGCAATGCCATTCGGATGAATGGGGGATGGTCTGTTCTACGGCCTTCCGTGAACCATTCTGTACACACCAGTTGCGCTGCTGAAATACTTCGTCCCAAAAGTGCAGCAATTTCCCAGCAGGATGCATCACATTCTCTCATGCCAATAATGCGCTCTCTTTCAGACCCACGGATTTGACGGTACGGTTCGCGCATACGATTGTGTGGCATCCTGCGTGTCTGCTGAATTCACACTGACACGTTATCTTCGGTTTTGAGTGACAAGGAGAGCCATAGACACATTTTACCAGTAAGTGGTGTTACGACGCGATGTCGATGTTCATCTTGAACGTGCCGGCCGACGTGTTTCAAATGTTACTCGTTTCTGTAGAAAATACTAATGTACATGTCCTGTGAATGTGGAAGTCCTGTATTTTGTCGTTCACGGTGTTTTGGTTTTCTGAATATGAGTGTATATGTCCTCTGAATGTGAACGTCCAATCTCTAGTCGTTGAAGGTGTTTTGTTTTTTCTAAACATCAATGTACTTTTGTATATAGTTGCTCTGATGTAACTTATAGTGAACAGGTTTGTAAGGAAGTTCATAGTACGTTACGAGGTATGCTTTCTCGGGCACTTTTTCGTTGAATTTTTGAAGCTTTATTTATTTGTGTGGTTAATGGCCTCGTGCAGCTATTCCTAACCGACACTTCTTCGGTGACTGGTATGTCTGTGGCCTTCATCTACACATATCAAACCAATTTGCACTGCTAGGATGAGGGTACCTGAAGTACCACATTCGCTTCACCCCTCTCGTAATCCATTTGCGCATTCCCCACACGAAGCAGTACTGTCGGTAAACCTCCCTATGTCTCGAATGTGTATGAATTTACTATTTAAAGTGCAACTCCCTTGTTGTATCACAAAGTCGAGTTTACGTTGTTGTTGATGATGATAAGGTGTTTCAGAAAAAGAGAGAAGGTAAACAAACCAGTGTCAGCATATGATGTATACAACTACAATAGCACCCGAAGAGCGCCGAATTTTTCATATCCATCCGGTGAATGTTAGATGAGTGCCAAATATGTTCGGTTTTACAGTATTAATCACGTCCCCACGACATGACGTCCACTTCATATCTACTAGCTCAACACTTTACGTTTTGTTGTTCCGGATGGTTTTCAGGAATGACACTCTGAAACTATTGAATGAATGCCAACAGATGTGTTACCATTTATTCAAAAATGTTGCAATTTGCGTGCATTAAAATCACCTACTGAAATAAATTATTTCTTATTTTCCTCTTCGTATCATGTTTCCAACATCTGTTTGATTTCGCGTTCTGTTTTAGTAATATGAGTAGTGACAGCCTCCAGTTCAGGAAGTTTTTCTAACCTTTGTTCGATGTCTCACAGTTTAACTTCAGTCACTGTTGTGTCGCCTGTAAAATTGATTCCAGCATGGGTAATCTTATTGCTACGTTTACCCTGTTCATTCGTAATGAATTACAATTTTGTTTGCTGCTCTTATTTTCTTTACACGTCTTAATATCCTCAGACTGTGATTAGCGATTTTACTAACCGTTTCGTTTATCTGGTTATTGTGAATTTTCTGAGTACAAAATTGCTCCTTACGTTTCTCACTTTCTTGCTGTCTTTATCCACCATAACCTTTATTTTATCCTCGGACTCATTTAAATTCTCAATCCATTCTCTTGTTTCTGCAAGTAACTTCTCGATAATTTTAACAGTGTGAACCTTAAGCATCATAACCGTCTGATCTAGCGTCTTCATTTCTTTTTTTTTTTTTAATTACACCTTTAGTTTTTTTCTTCGCTGTTTCTGATATATTTCACCCTGTTTATAACTCAGTTTTCCCTCTTTACTTTGCACTGCTTCTATCTTTTCCATATCATTCTAATTATTGGTTAAAATGTTTTCATCAGTAATATCACTTCTGACATAATAGATTACGTTAAATGTTCTTAATTTTAAACATAATTTTCTTCACTTTTACTTTCATTTGGCAAAGTGTCAGTTGGCACAGTGCCATGGCTTCAGCTATGCGAGTCTTCTCTGGCATTTTCACATAATTAGTCAGGCACGAAACAATCATCATTTTCATTGCAGTCATTTGTGATAGAAATGTTCATGTACATTAGATATAACTTCATTAGTTGTGAGCTATCACTGATGTGAAGGATCTTCACTACCACAGTTGACTACCATTCGTTCCCTGCTTGTAAGGAGAAACCTCCTTTTCCCTTACTTTGCCACATTTAACAGTTAAAAAACAATTTACAACCGTTTTTTTACAAAGATTTCTAAACTACTACTGTAGCATATGCTATGACGACTCTCACTTTACTCAGTTCCTTACATCAGTCAGTACGAGCGTTAAACTACGTCATGAAAGGCACAATACTGACACTTGTGTGCAGTTGCCTGCGTGCTACCGTCTCGAAGACCTCACCGCAGTTGGATACAGGATGCCGATGTGATGGCCAGTACTGATACTGTGAGTGCCTGCCCACCCTGTATGACCGACAACGAATCTCGTTCGCTGCTGCCTGCTAACCCATCTTGCTTTGTGCGATGCGTGGCTCTGTTACCAGATGAAATCTTCGTAATTATATCACACTCACTACACAGCGACCACGAAGAGGAATAATTATTTAACACAGTTTGATCTAGATTCGGCAACTGAAAAGACAGCAAACCAAATCGGCCATCTACTAATCTCAAACAGACGTAGGAATGCCATCAATGATATTCGTATGTATCCGGGTGCCGACATAGGCTCTGACAAAGTGGTGTCATCTATGGAAGTGCAATTAAAAATCACACTGAACACCAAAGAGGTACAGTGCTGTATTCAGTTTAACCACTGAGGGACAATCAAATGGAAGTGAATATCGGATCTCAACTACTTCACAAAACATCAGATAAAATGAATAAAGTTACACTAAACATGTAAACGGACTTCAAGACAGTCAAGAGTCAGCTGAAAACAAATTACGAAAAGTAGAACGGAAGAAAAAGAAGAACAAGAACAAGAAGTAGTTCAACGGTACACGGATAACGACGTTAGAAGTTAACATCATAGACACGAAGGAAAGGCTAGGAAACAGGGAGGCCGATGTCTTAGAACAGAACTACGGGCAGCCACAGAAGGAAACAGACAACCCCTGTGAAGAGAAACAAGACTGTATCTGAGGAGCCTTGTCGAATAACAAGAAAGGAAACAACATCCGTAAAGTATGTGACACTGTAAATAACATCTGGAAAGGATGTGAGCTGTAGGCAGCAGCTCGTCACGACACCGATGGAAACATTATTGCTGGATTATATCATATATTAGACACTCGGAAAGCATATTTTGACGACCTACTGAACAGCCCTAATCCAGGAAAAAAGCAGAAAACAATTTTCCCCACAAGGGCTGAAGCTCTTGTAAAAGACCCAACATTCGAACCACCAGTTTGAAAACATTTCTATTGTGTTATTTTAAAATTCTGCGAAATGAAAATATTGGATCACTGGAAGAACTCGTTGTTCATACATACAATAAAGGTGATAAACGAAACAATTGGAGTTTCAGAGAAATTTCTCTACAAAATGCAATATACAAAGTACAGTCACAAACGGATAATACTGCAAATACTGACAAGGAACCCCTTGAGAATGAGGTCGGGTAAGGTCAGTGATGTGTATGGCATTCAACGCCCCTCATATTGTTCACCATGAAACCACAACATTGGAAACTAATGGAAACAGGGGGTGGATAGGACTGGAGGTATCCAATGGTGATCACAGCACCTGACTACGGAGCTTAGTTGAACTGCCTAGTGGCTAATACTAGTGGTGTTGGTACAAAGAAGAGCAATGGCAACGATAAACAAAGCAAACACTGAATTATATCTACAGAAACGGTTGCCGAAGTTGACATTGCGTCAGAAAAGAACCAAAGGAATTTCGCAGAGTCACAAAGAAATGACAGAAGAAGTATCAGCGTTTCTGAAAGATGAGTCAGTGGAATGTGTGGTGTCGTATCTGTTCCACTGTGCGGATAATGTACAGGAGAATTACAATGATGACGATGCATGCTTAACGAGTGAAAGTGATATTGATTGACTCATTTATTGATTTGTGGGAGGAGACCTAACAGTGAGGTCATTGGTCCTATCGGATTAGGAAAGAATGCGGAAGGAAGTCGGCCGCGCCGTTTCAAATGAACCATACCGGCATTTGCCTGAAGCGTTTTAGAGAAATCAAGGAAAACCTACATCAGGATGGCCGTACGTCGTCTGAAACGTCGTCCGCCCGAATGCGAGTCCAGTGTGCTAACCACTGCGCCACCTCCCTTGGTGGAACTGCTATTGTAACAGGAACCCAGCTATGTAATTCATCATTCTTGTCGAACAGAGAGCCACAAATCCCGTCTCCAGTGAAACGTAGTAAAACACGATTGTTGTCCAAGGAACGGATACTAAACATTATTACGTACGTGGAAGATCAGCCGAGGCATAGTAAGAAAAAAATGGATTTCGAATAAGTCCACAGCAGTGTGACCGCAAAGTGCATAAGAAAATGAGGGCAGGGCACACTTGCAAAAACTAGAATTTCAAGGATGCTCGATGCAATTTACAGGATGTCAATTCTAATGACCGCACTACGTTATGCACATCAAACCTTGCGCGACAGAGATTACTATGATTTCAAGGGAAGGTAAATGGCCAGGAAATATATTTATTGTGCTGTTAGTAGTTCGAGGTGCTATATCTGATGCGATTCTTTTTGGTGTTCGTGATCTCGCAAGAGCGTTACGGAACATGTAGCAGCAAACAAGAATTGGAGAATGGGAGTAAGAGTACTACACCATACTTTTGGCGAATATCTGGTCAAAATAACTTCCTTTGACTTTATTCTTGGTCTGCGTACAGAAATCATATTCCTCTAAAGCAAACCGTCTCTCCCCGAAAGTGTGTGACATAGCAGTTCATACCATCTGAAACCACTAAACATACTCATCATCTTAACGCTTGTTTCTTCAGTGCCTATAAAACGTACTATCACACTATCTGTAGCTGTACAAGGATAGCTAGTTTCACGACATGCTGCAGGACAGACTAATTTGCTTCCGGTTGTTCAAATGGTTCAAATGGCTCTAAGCACTATGGGATTTAATATCTGATTTTATCAGTCCACTACACTTAGAACTACTTAAACCTAACTAAACTTAGGACATCACACACATCTAAACTCCTGGAAATGGAAAAAAGAACACATTGACACCGGTGTGTCAGACCCACCATACTTGCTCCGGACACTGCGAGAGGGCTGTACAAGCAATGATCACACGCACGGCACAGCGGACACACCACGAACCGCGGTGTTGGCCGTCGAATGGCGCTAGCATTTGTGCACCGCCGCCGTCAGTGTCAGCCTGTTTGTCGTGGCATACGGAGCTCCATCGCAGTCTTTAACACTGGTAGCATGCCGCGACAGCGTGGACGTGAACCGTATGTGCAGTTGACGGACTTTGAGCGAGGGCGTATAGTGGGCATGCGGCAGGCCGAGTGGACGTACCGCCGAATTGCTCAACACGTGGGGCGTGAGGTCTCCACAGTACATCGATGTTGTCGCCAGTGGTCGGCGGAAGGTGCACGTGCCCGTCGACCTGGGACCGGACCGCAGCGACGCACGGATGCACGCCAAGACCGTAGGATCCTACGCAGTGCCGTAGGGCACCACACCGCCACTTCCCAGCAAATTAGGGACACTGTTGCTCCTGGGGTATCGGCGAGGACCATTCGCAACCGTCTCCATGAAGCTGGGCTACGGTCCCGCACACCGTTAGGCCGTCTTCCGCTCACGCCCCAACATCGTGCAGCCCGCCTCCAGTGGTGTCGCGACAGGCGTGAATGGAGGGACGAATGGAGACGTGTCGTCTTCAGCGATGAGAGTCGCTTCTGCCTTGGTGCCAATGATGGTCGTATGCGTGTTTGGCGCCGTGCAGGTGAGCGCCACAATCAGGACTGCATACGACCGAGGCACACAGGGCCAACACCCGGCATCATGGTGTGGGGAGCGATCTCCTACACTGGCCGTACACCTCTGGTGATCGTTGAGGGGACACTGAATAGTGCACGGTACATCCAAACCGTCATCGAACCCATCGTTCTACCGTTCGTAGACCGGCCAGGGAACTTGCTGTTCCAATAGGACAATGCACATTCGCATGTATCCCGTGCCACCCAACGTGCTCTAGAAGGTGTAAGTCAACTACCCTGCCCAGCAAGATCTCCGGATCTGTCCCCCATTAAGCATGTTTGGGACTGGATGAAGCGTCGTCTCACGTGGTCTGCACGTCCAGCACGAACGCTGGTCCAACTGAGGCGCCAGGTGGAAATGGCATGGCAAGCCGTTCCACAGGACTACATCCAGCATCTCTACGATCGTCTCCATGGGAGAATAGCAGCCTGCATTGCTGCGAAAGGTGGATATACACTGTACTAGTGCCGACATTGTGCCTTCTCTGTTGCCTGTGTCTATGTGCCTGTGGTTCTGTCAGTGTGATCATGTGATGTATCTGACCCCAGGAATGTGTCAATAATGTTTCCCCTTCCTGGGACAATGAATTCACGGTGTTCTTATTTCAATTTCCAGGACTGTATTATTGCTGATATGACTGTCAGTGGAATCAGAATTATACATAAAAGAAAGATGAATCAATTAAAATTCGTCCACACCACACTCCACCTCATATATCATACTTCGGTTGATACACACTGAAGCGTCAAAGAAACTGGTATAGGCATGCGTATTCAATACGGACGAGTCTCGTTTCAAATTGTATCGACTGAATGGACGTGTAGGATTATGGAGACAACCTCATGAATCCATGGTTTCTGCGTGTCAGCGGGGGACTGTTCAAGTTGGTGTAATGGTGTGGGGCGTGTGCAATTGTAGTGATTTGGGACCCATGATACCTCTGGATACGACTGTGACAGACGACACGTGCGTAAGCATCCTGTATGGTCACCTGCATCTGTACATGTCCATTATGCTTTCCGATGGACTTGGGCAATTCCAGCAGTATAATGCGACATCCCACACGTCCTGAGTTCCTACATAGTAGCTCGAGGAACACTCTCCTGAACTTGGACACTTCCATTGGACAACAAATTCCCCAGACATGAACATTATTGAGTACATCTGGGACGCCTTGCAACGTGCTGTTTAGAAGAGATCTCCAACCTCTCGTACTCTTACGGATTTATGGACAGCCGTGCACGATACATGATGTCAGTATCCTTCAGCACTACTGTAGACATTAGTCGAGCACATGTCAAGTCGTATTGTGGCGTTTGTGCTGGACGCTGTGGCGGTGCAGTTCTAGACGCTTCAGTCTGGAACCGCGCGACCGCTATGGTCGCAGGTTCGAACCCTGCCTCGGGCATGGATCTGTGTGAGGTCCTTAGTTTAGTTAGGTTTAAGTAGTTCTAAGTTCTGGGGGACTGATGACCTCCGATGTTAAGTCCCATAGAGCTCAGAGCCATTTGAACCATTTGTGGAACTTGTGCGTGATGGGTGGGACCCTACACGATATTAGGTAGGTGTACCAGTTTCTTTGGCTCTTCAGTGTACTTTATCAATACGAAGTAAGTCTTGGGAGTACGTACTATGGCTCATAGAACCAGAAATCACACACTCTCCTAAGTTATCCACCGAAATTTATCCGATTCTGTATGAAAACTGTCTCTTTGAACCACAGGTCTATCAATTCAATATAGCAAGCATTCCAAATTGGCTTCAAAAACGATCAACAATGACATACACGACACTTATAAATAGAGCTTGACATACACCTGCAGACCACAGAAACAGTAACACTCTACGCAGTTCATATCGACTCATTTTCTAGCCATCCACGGCAGAATCTGAAGTCATACGGACATAGTGCATAGTCTCCAGGACCAATACGCTTGGCTTATAAGCAGCAACAATAACTTCAATTGCAGGAATAGGATCCACCAGTGTAGTAGCTTGCAGTAATAACACCTACAGTTAAGAGCTACTAATTAAAACACCTCGGTAGACTGGAGAAGGTACAGTAAGAGTAAATCTTCGTCACAAACTGCAAGTGAAGGATGTCCAGTAATTACGGTCACAGCAGCTTCTCTTTAAGCTGCTTCGCAGTTGACGATGGCGGCTATTTGTAACACCAAAAGTCTTATCAGGTTGATGTAAGGGCTACGCCGTTTCTTGAGAATGTAGAAAGTCCTATTTCCACCAGACGCGTTTCAGTTTTTTTTAAAAAAACATCAGTGGCCTGTTTTATGAATATTACACTATTTCGATGCGTTCTCTGATAAGCAGGCGTCCCATTACGCTGTCCAATCATATTAACGTGACCAACAGCCAAAAGCGTGAATAATCACCTTTCACAGCGAGAGTCGTGCAGGAAGAGAGTCAATGGGGCTCTGAAAAGCAGCGACAGGGATGTGGAGCCATGTTGACCCCAGTGCCGTGGCCATCTGGGCTAGGTTCCTCGAATGAGGATCCATGGTGCTAACAGCCCACAGATTCTAGACTGGGTTTAAATACCGGGGGCTTGGTGGCCAGAGGAGTACGGCAAAATCATCCTGGTGCCCTACGAACCACGCACGTATACTGCAAGCTGTGTGACAAGTTGAATTGTCCTGCTGGTAGATGCCATCGTGCCGAGGATACTTCTGTTCATCCGTGGTGTCTTCCCGGAAAATGCTTTCGTGGCATTGCTGGGGTGCAAAGAAAGCAGCAACAATATTTTCCAAGTCATAACTCTCCGTCATGATTGCGGTGTCTTTGTCTTCATACGTTTCACACCATACAAGACAACGGCCGTCTGTCCGATGGAGTACAAAACATAGACTGCTGGCCATTAATATTGCTACACCACGAAGATGACGTGCTACAGACGTGAAATTTAACCGACAGGAAGAAGTTGCTCTGATGTGGAAATGATTAGCTTTTCAGAACATTCAAAGGGGGTTGGCGACGGAGGTGATACCTACAACGTGCTGACATGAGGAAAGTTTCCAACTGATTTCTCATACAAAAACAGCAGTTGACTGGCGTTGCCTGGTGAAAAGTTGTTGTGATGCATCGTGTAAGGGAAAGAAATGCGTACCATCGCGTTTACGACTTTGAAACAGGTCGGATTGTAGCCTATCGCGATTGCCGTTTATCGTATCGCGACATTGCTCCTCGCGTTGGTCTAGATCCAGTGACTATTAGCAGAATATGGAATCGGTGGGTACAGGAGGGTAATACGGAAAGCCGTGCTCAATCCCAACGGCCTCGTATCACTAGCAGTCGAGATGACAGGCATCTTATCCGCATGGCTGTAACGGATCGTGCAGCCACGTCTCGATCCTTGAGTCAACAGATGGGGACGTTTGCAAGACGACAACCATCTGCACGAACAGTTCGACGACGTTTGCAGCAGCATGGACTATCAGCTCTGAGACCATGGCTGCGATTACCATTGACGCTGCATCATAGGCAGGCGCGGTGTACTCGCGGTGTACTCGAAGACAAACCTGGGTGCACGAAAGGGAAAACGTAATTTTTTCGGATGAATCCAAGTTCTGTTTACAGTATCACGTTGGTCGCATCGGTGTTTGGCGGCATCGCGGTGAACGCACATTGGAAGCGTGTATTCGTCATCACCATACTGGCGTATCACCCGCCATGATGCTACGGGGCGCCATTGGCTACAGGCCTCGGTCACCTCTTGTTCGCACTGACGGCACTTTGAACACTGGAAGTTACATTTCAGATGTGTTACGACCCGTGGCTCTACCCTTCATTCGATCCCTGCGAAACTCTACATTTGAGCAGGATAATGCACGACCGCATGTTGTAGGTCCTGTACGGGCCTTTCTGGATACAAAAAATGTTCGACTGCTACCATGGCCAGCACATTCTCCAGATCTCTCACTAATTGAAAACGTCTGATCAATGGTGGCTGAGCAACTGGCTCGTCACAATACGCCAGCAACAACTATTGATGAACTGTGGTATCGTGTTGAAGCTGCATGGGCAATTGTACCTGCACACGCCATCCAAGCTCTGTATGACTCAATGCCCACGCGGATCAATGCCGTTATTACGGCCAGAGGTGGTTGTTCTGGGTACTAATTTCTCACTATCTACGCACCCATATAGCATGAAAATGTAATGACCTGTCAGTTATAGTATAATATATTTATCCAATGAATACCCGTTTATAATCTGCATTTGTCCTTAGTGTAGCAGTTTTAATGGCCAGCAGTGTAGTTCATCCTTGAAAGGCCTCCTGTCGCCATTCAGTAGACGTTCAGTTTCGGAACTAGCGTGCAAATTGTAGCCTTCGCCGCCGATGAGCAGCAGTCAGCATGGACCAGGCGCCTTCTGCGGAAGCCCAAACGCAGCAACGTTCGCTCAACGGTCATTGAGAAGGCACGGTTGGTAGCTCCTTGGTTCATAGGGGCAGTCACTTGCTCAACGGTTGCACGCCTATTGGCCCATACATATCTCTGCCGGCCGCGTTGGTCTCGCTGTTCTAGGCGCGCAGTCCGGAACCTTGCGACTGCTACGGTCGCAGGTTCAAATCCTGCCTCGGGCATGGATGTGTGTGATGTCCTTAGGTTAGTTAGGTTTAAGTAGTGCTAAGTTCTAGGGGACTGATGACCACAGCAGTTGAGTCCCATAGTGCTCAGAGCCATTTGAACCATACACATATCTTTATACGTCGTTCACCCCTGTCATCTGTTGCCCGCGGTGCACCCCAGTTGCCTAGGCCCAGGTTTTGGATAACACCGTTTTGGCTTGCACGGTATATCTTAACCACAGCGTCATTCGAACTGTTTACAAAATTAGCCGTTTCGGAAATGCTTCCGCCCTTGGCCCGAAAGCCAATGATCGTGCCCGTTTGGACGTCAGATAAATCACTCCGTTTCCGCGTTCTGACAACGACTACACTGTTTCTTGTGTCCCCCTCCACTGCTAGTGCTACCGCCAGCCGCCAGAACATAGGCGGTGGTCACATTAATCTGACTAGATCGTGTATAAAAACAGCGCATAGCACTTGTCACCATACTGTGCAGAGCAGTGTGTCAAAAGTCGATCGCCTGCGGATAGGAGAATACGTGGAAATGACGTAGGGGCCAAAACAACTCTCCACTGATGCTGCGAAACGCATTTAGTCGAAATAAGATTTTATGCAATGGCACAAGAAGGCTTAACTCCTATATTACTGCTAATGAACTCCATTTATTTCAGTGGATTCTCTAATTGTTATGCTAAAAAACTGACTGGTAGCAGAAACAGAAATAAACAATAAAAAGCCAGGCTAATGGTTCAGATATATATATGGGTCAAGAGACCCATATACAGGGTGAAAAGTATTTAAACCGACAAACTCTGGGAGATTGTAGTGGACATCAAAACAAATCTTTTTCCCTAATGTCATTTTTTCCTATGAGGATTATTTAAACCGGTGGAGGCCGTATTGCGCTCTTCAGTTGTTAGACGCCGTATTACGATCTTCAGTATTAGGCAACTGCTGTCCACCCGTGTAGTAGTGCATTGTCTCTGTTTACTAATGGAGCGAAAAACCTGGACTGCGTACACTGATCAATTGCAAGTAACATGGGGACGAATCAGACGAATGTAAGAACAGTCCTTCGAGAGCAGTTGTTACGTCCATTTCACATACAGCGTGTCCACAACCTGGAACCAGCTGATTATCGACCCAGAGCACAGTTTCCGCAGTGGTACCTGGAACAGTGTGAAATGCAACCTACATTTCCATCCTCTGTGTTGTTTACCGATGAAGCAACGTTCTGGAGTGATGGAGTCTTCAACATACACAATTCGCATGTTTGTAATGAGGATAACCCACATGCCACAGTTACTAGCGCTCAAGTGCTGTTCTTTGTTAATGTGTTTAATTGGGCCGTATCTGCTAACTAGGCTAGTAAATGGCATGCGCTATTACAATTTTCTCGCTAGAGCATTGCCAGAATTGCTGGAAGATGTCCCGCTTCCTACAAGACAATGCATGTGGTTCCAACATGACGGGGTGCCGGCACATTTCAGTAGTCGTGTGCGTCGATTCCTGGACCGACGGTTCCCAGAAATGTGGATTGGCAGAGATGGTCCTGTACCATAGTCTGCTTCATCCCCAGATATGTCCCCTCTGGACTTTTTTGTGTGGGGAGATATGTGCAACCTTGTTTATGCAACTCCTTTCGCATCAGCAGAGGATCTGGTTGCCCGGATAGTAGCAGCAGCAGGAACAATTCAGGTACTTCTGGGGTTTTTACCAGTGTCGAACAGAACATGATCCGTCGGTGTAACCTTGTTTACATGTCACTGTAGGCATTTTTGAAAATCAACTGTATTTGGAATTGGGTTGTGTTAATGTGTTGTCTCTTAGTCATAAAAAAAAGTGGAAAAGTGTTTGTTGGTTTAATTAATTTGCCGCCTGAGATATCTTCCTCTACCGGTTTAAATACACATCACAGGAAAAATTGGCATTACCTCCCATAGTTTGCCGGTTTAAATACTTTTCACCCTGTAGATCTGAACCATTAGCCTGGCTTTTTATTATTTATTTCTGTTTCTTCTACCAGTCACATTTTTATTTTATGGTTAACCTAACATAATACAACTAGTTTCGAACATGTTCTGCTCATCTTCAGGCGTTTACACACACACGCATATATACATACAGAGAAATGTTACTTGAAATAAACAGTCTTAAACTAGATTAATCTAGAACTCTTTATCCATTGTTTATTAATTAGCGCCTGGTGTGGCATTGGGGGGAGGGGGGAGGAGGGTGACAGTGTATGGCTAGAAATCGAAATCAGTGATGTCTTCTGCTGGTTTTCTTCCTTGTGGTTGACTATCTGTGATAGCAAAGCGTGTATAGGATGCAGATAAATTGCATCAGTTATGTGTTATGAAAATAGTGTGAAAGGCTTTTATATGACAGGTGATCACTTACGGTTTCATCATCTTGCTGCTTCACTTGCATCACTGGTGTAATGGTGGAGCTGTTGATTGACATTACACTATTGCACATTGTATTTTGTCACTGATTACCAACATAATTCGCGTAACTTCGATGTTACGCACACCTCACAAGATGGTGGGGTGTAGCATGTGAGTCTGTATCGATTATCGAGGTTTTGTATCGATATTCTTGGTACTGACAGATTTGTAGTCAATTATTTACATTGACTTATCTTGAATCTATTGAATTAGAACTGGCTTAAGACTGTTGAAGAATTTTGAGTTTTTGAATTCGGTTATTTCATTAAGAATGTTATCTCCATGCTTTGTGTTATGTATGAAAATTACCATTTCTTCCATGATATCCATTCTTTTACTTTTTCCTATTTTGTGAAAAATTTCGAGTTTGCTTCGATTTTCAAAGGGTGGCCTGTGTCTTTAATGTGAGTTGCTACAGCTGATTTGTTACATTTAGCAAGCCTGTAGCAGTCTAAATTTTCTTTGAATCGGGTTCTAAAGTTCCTGCCTGTTTGGCCGATATAATATTTATTACATTGGCTGCAGGTAATTTTGTAGTTGCCAACAATCTGAATAGGAAGATTATTTACAATACAAAGCCATCAGATATAAGTCTTCATGCATCTGGCATCGCTTGAAGGTGAACAGAACTTGTTATAAACGCATTGTATTATATTACAATAAAACATAAAATAAAAAAGTGACTGGTAGCAGTAACAGAAATAAATAATTGTCGCAAACAATCACGGTTCACAAACATAGCCATTATGGCTGAATATAAGCCTGGCTTTTGTTTGTGGATGTTATCTATGGGAAAGTCAACACAACAGCCCGAGGCTCCGTGCTGACAGATAGTGGTGTACGTTTCCCAGTTCGGTGGTCGGATCTCGGAAGCGTTCTGAATGCACTTCCATTTCAACAGCGCATTTTTTAAATTAAAATCCTGGTTGTGACAGCTTGAGCCATGTCTGGTGGGTCAGTGAGGCTGGAGCACGCTTACGAAGAGCGTTTTCGACATTTAGCGAAGTCGATAACTATGTCTGTGGCTAATTAGTGGTTCCGTACGTGGTACGTTGCACGTCGTTAGCAATGCATGGAATGCGGTTGCAGACGCGTGAAGAATCTTACGAGGCTCCCGGTAGCGACGACAAAGCAAAGATAGTTTTCAAGCGCTTGCTGCTGTACAAGCGACTTTCCTGATGGTGAACACGTGAACAACACATGACTAATTACTTTTTTTTACATTTCGGAATACAGTTTGATTGTGTTTTTTTTTCAGATGCTTTTTTCAAAGGATCTAAGTGAAAAGCAAATGTTCTTTGTATACATCCAACTCGATAATGTTTAATTCAACCATTTTCTGAGGGAACTCATCATTTGAAAAGAAATTATTGATTACATAAAAGCGAGCAGCAAGAACAATATGTGATGTTCACCCGCACTCATCTTGTAAGCAACTCTTCAACGACATAGGCATTTTAAGCGCGCTTTCGCAATGCACATATTCGCTAATGGAATTCATCATAAGCAGTCCATCACATGTTCAGAAGAGTAACGTTGTCCACAACTTCAACACTGGAAAAAAAATTACTTCTTCTACTCGTCATTAAAGCTGTCAATGGCTCAGAAAGCTCAATAAGCATTAATAAAAAATTTTAATCATTTTCCCACTAACATAAAATCTTTGACGCTTAGCAAAGCACATTCCAAATATAACCTAAAATCAAATTTTCTAAGTCAGTCCTATTACAGAGACGAATTTTTATTTGTATAGTGGTAAGCTATAACGAAGTATAAAGCGAAATTTGAAGTGTAGTTGCATGATAAGAATCAAAAATGTTCATTAAAGCTACATTTAGGGCAGTGTGCCGTTTATGGACTTGTAAATGACAGCATGTAGCCATCCACTGACACTAATCTGTATACACATCTCATAAACTAACTCGAGCCGTATCATTTCGAAAAAAAATGTACAAATTATCTGTGGGACATGTCACCAGCTAATTAACTGGGTGACAGACTAAAGGTTAAAGTATTGTAAATGTTATCTTTCTCCTCAGCAGTCAGTTCCCTCCAATTTTGGAGCATCTATTTCACTGAATGTCACAAACGTGCAGCTTACTTAAGAAGGCGTGCTGAAAAGTAATGCCTCCGAGTTTCTTACTTGAAAACTCTTAAAGCTTTTTAACAAAAGAAACATTATTAAAAACCTCCATCAGCCTGATGGCCTGGCGATGAACGAATTTCTCCCAAAGAGACACCAGTTTTTTGAGACGGACATTGTAGAATGTTTGACTTTTTTACAGAGCCACATCCTCATCCCTACTTCCATTGCTTTATCACTAGGGTCACGAAATTTTTGCAAAAACTATAACCCAAAAATAACACAAAATTGGTAGTATTTAGCGAGATAACACGAAATCGGTGATTTTAACAAATATCGTGAAATCTGTCGTTTTCATGTATAAAAATTTATAAATCTGACGGTGACAGTTTAACAATATTTGTAACTGATAGTTATTGAACATTGAAACTGAATTTTCCCTTCTTTTTTTCTCTGTGCTGAGGTTCGGGTATGATCTTAAAATTAGTTCATTTCCCGTATAACAAAGGGTGATGTGACGTCAAAAGTAACACCGATATAGGCAAAAAAAAACAGAATTTGGCAAAAAATAACTCGGAATCTTACAAAAAATAAATCGGAATTTGGCAAAAAATCTCGTATTTGGAAAAATATAAAGCCTAATTTAGCAAAAAAAACACTGGAATCGACATAAACAATAACACAGAAAACAGGTAAAACATAAAGCGAAATTGAAAAGAAACCAGCACTGAAATTGGAGAAAAATTACACCGAAACTGGAGGAAAATGACGCGAAATAGGACAAAAAATAACACGGAAGCATATAAAATAAAATAACAGATAATTTGGCAACAAAATGACGCTTAATGTGACAAAAAAAGCACTGCATTCGGCAAAAAAAACAACGAATTTGGCAAAATGTAACACCAATTTCGGCAAAATATTATACCGAACTTTGCCGTAAAATAAAACGACTTTATCCTGTCCTTATTTATCATTATCAAAAAGAAGTTGTTCTTTGGCTAGCATGTATGTCTAGTACAAAGGGTAAGTCAGGAGGAAAGGTGTATGCTTTAAGGGGTGATAGTGATTCTGAATATGAAACGTCATATGAACATATGTCCCGTCCTTCCCAGTTTCCGAGGAAACTAATGAAAACAGTGGGGAACAGGAAAAATGCATGAGCCGTGTGTGTCTCGTTTTCGTGATATTTCTTATTTTACACCCTGTTTTTACCGTACTGACACCTCGTTATGCTAATTTTCAATTACTGGTGTCACTGAGTTGCTGTCTTGCCTGCCCGCGAGCGGCAGCAGCAGCACTTATCGATATAAGCCCTGCTGTAATATCTTTGCTATTACTTCCAGGTTGTCGTGTGTTCGGAGTTAGTTCGGATCTGCCAGCGAGTTGGGAGGCACTAGCAGTGCAGTTTGGGCCTGGCAGTGTTTGACTTTGGGCGCGGCAGAAGTTCAGTCGGGGCGCGGCTGCAGTGAGGTGCGGACAGAATGACTCGCTCGACGGTTGCCGATACATATCATTTGAGTGCGGAGCACCCTGTTTGGTCGTCGGTCGGTCGTCGTGTCAGACGACGTGTATGGTGGCCGGCGATCGCTTGTGGGTTGCCTGCGTGTGCCGACTCGTGATTCGTCCTTCTTATTGCACAGTCGCTGCCATTAGTATTGCCTAGTTCTTCGTGCAAGTTTTCGTGAAACTGTGTGTAGCTTGTGATGTCGACTGCTCAGTTATTTAAGTGCTGTCTCCATGCTGATGTGTGGCAGTCGGTCGGCTTGTGTGGATCAGCCAGGAAATCTCTGCGCTTCGCAGTAGGCCGGGCCCGCTGGCGGTCTCTACGCAGTGTCGGAGTGTATGGGGGCTGTTCCGATTGCAACGAGCTTCGTGGCTCACAGACCCAGGACATCAAAGTTGAGTGGTGATTTAATTACCGAAGCCAGTCTGTTCACGTCGTGCCGCTGGTTTTCATGGTTGGGTGTTGGGGGAATTCCCGTGAGCAAAGCAAGTGTTCGAGTTGGCGAAAGTTTGGCCACCATCCGGTGGAGTTTACCTGTATTTTGGTTATTTGAAGTCTTGTGGCCGTTAGCGTTTCAGTTACATGCCCTGGCCGCTGACGTAAAAATGTGGCAATGTCCGTTCTTCACCGTGTTGTCGCTGTCCAACACGTGTGTGTAGTTATGACAGCTTATGCATACTTGGTTGTCGGCGTCTATGCCTATTACGTTTTGGCTTTGGAGTTCCTTGTGTACTGGTCAGGTGGAAAGCAAGTCGTCGGTGGGTCCGTTGACTGTCTCTTGGTTGGGTTTCCGGCGGATCGGATATAGTTGGCCCGACTACTTGTCTCGCGTAAGCGAACGTTAATGTTTCAAGTGAAGACCTACCCCCGGAAACTTCTGAGCGCCGCTAGCTGTACTGCCTTTTCTTATTGGTGTTTGATAGTGCATTTCAATGGCTCGTTGCCGCTGGTGTGAATTTGTATGCTTTTAGTTGGGTTTTAAATAATGGGTCTTCATCTGTTTTAAAATTGAAAGTTCCTTACTTGTCAAGCCTTGCATTGCTTGGGCCTTCAGCCTCATATAAAATATTTTAGGATAAAGCTTTGGGCATTCTGTCTTTTGAAAATTTATTATTGTGTTTTGAATCATTGGCCTTCAGCCGTTTTAAAAGTACGAGGGTGAGTCAAATGAAAACCTTTTAATATTATTTATTGTTCAGAAGTGGTACAAAGCTGTATCACTTTTCAACATAGTCTCCGCCACGCTCAATACAAGCCCTCCATTGCTTACGATGTGCTTACATTCCTTCAGAAAAAAATTTTTTTGGTAGTCCGCGCAACCACTCATGCACCGCGTGGCGTACCTCTTCATCAGAACGGAACTTCTTTCCTCCCATTCGTCTTTGAGTGGTCCAAACAACTGCTGCAATGTTCTGTGGAGTAAAAACTCGTCGTGCCTGACCTGGACGAGGAGCATCTTCCACTGAAGTCACACCATTTGCGAACGTCCTACTTCATTCGTAGGCCTGCTGCTGTGACAAACATGCGTCAATGTAATTAACCTTCATTCGTCGACGAATTTCAATAGGTTTCACACCTTCACTACCCAAAAACCGAATAACTGAACGCTGTTCTTCCCAGGTGCAAGTCGCAAGTGGGACGGCCATCTTTATACTGATACTGCGACGGTATGTCTGCATATGTACTATGCTGCCACTTACAGGCCATTCTGAACGCTGTTTGTAGCACGCTTACCAACTTACAGGATAACGGCGCGAAATTACAAATTTAAGGTTTTCGTTTGATTCACCCTTGCAAAATTCCTTATTGTTATGTCTTAGATTGTTTGGGCCTTAAGCCTCCTTTTTTAAAAATTATATGAAGATAAAGCTCTGGGCCTTCTGACTTCGAAAATTTTGCAGTTGTCTTTTTAAATCATGGGCCTTCACCCGTTTTAAAATTAAAATTCCTGGCTTGTCAAGTCTTAAAATTTTTGGGCCTGCAGCATAATTTGAAATATTATTTAAGGATAAAACCTTGCGCTTTCTGACTTTTGAAAATTTCTTGTAGTTGTGTTTTAAATTATGGGCCTTCAGCCGTTTTCAAAATTAAAGAAGTTGTGCCATTAAGCCATAAGATTGTGTAACATATTCAGTAGACAGTTAAGCTCGGAAATTGTTTGTTAGTTGCAGTTATGTGTTCGAGTGTAACTGACAGCCGCTCATTTTTGGCTTCTTTCCACAATTCCAACGAACTATTCTGTCCTGAGAATTTAAACAGGCGTCTCAATGCAAGTGATAGTAAATAAAACATTGTGAGCTAATATTTTGTTTCATTGTGTACATTCCCTCAAAAAAGATTTTCGAGAAGTCCACCATGAACTACAATACCTTTTGCAGCTCTTGTAGACAGCTGCCGTGTTGCTGAGCTGAGCTCATTCGTACGGTTTTTTACTTTAGCACATTATTTGAAACATAAGCGAGAAGTTCTCCTTTGCGTCCACTCCGCGCTTTTAGACTTCTCTCTCAAGCCAACCCCACCAACACTTGGGCTGTATTCGTATGTGACTGCTGGTGACGAAAGACTTGCGACTGATGCGCTGACTTTCAAACATCTGTATGTCGTATATGGTTAAGAAAAGGGCCATTTGAAGTTTTTCGTTCAGAATTTTCAATACAATCACCCTCAAAACATGAACCTTGCCTCCTGACTCAGTGCATATAATTAAACAAACTACATCCAGTCGGATATTGAGAGAATGCCGTTTCCTTTGAACTGGTATAAATTGTGTCTGAGCCTTGTTCTCTTGTTGCGAGAAGTTTGCTCAATTCGCAAGCGTTCACTGCATTCGTGTAAAACCACTCGTATTTGCTCTAGTCATAGTTCCTTTTCGATTTTGTTTGCTTGTTGATACCCATATAAATTTTACATTTTACGCTGGGAATTTCGTGTATGTAAGTATGCCTCCCACTGCATGCTATTCATGAACGCGTGCAAAAAATCTTTCATCGTCCCGTAATTTCTCTTGTGCCCAGTGGCAGAACTGTACACGCTGTTCAGAGTCGTCGCCATGCAATTCGTGGTGCATAGAAATGTACGGGTGCAATCGATGTTGATGTAGCATTCTCAACACTGAAGTTTCTGGGATTCCCGATTCTCGCACAATTTGTCTGCTACTGATGTGCGGATTAGCCGCGACAGCAGCTAAAACACCCACTTGGGCATCATCATTTGTTGCAGGTCGTGGTTGACGTGGTAAAAGGTCCATTTTAACGCGACTAATGTATCACGAAGGAATGGAATGTTACCTGATACCACGTACTTATACGTTTGTGACTATTAAAGCACCATCTATCACAAAGCGAAAAAAGTGGTCCAACTAAAACAATCATATTTCTTTACGTACTACCCGAATATGTAATAAAAATGGGGGTTCCTATTTTTAAAAAAAACGCAGTTGATATCCGTTTGACCTATGGCAGCGCCATCTAGCGGGCCAACCATAGCGCCATCTCGTTTCCCCCTTACAGCTAGACGAGTTTCGATATTTGTAGTTTTTTCGTTTGATGCTTATTTCGTGAGATATTTGGCTCAGTCACTATCAGTGGACCACCCTGTAGATGATCCAGATAGTGATGCTGATTACGAAGTCCAAATATTCCATTTAGATTCAGAGTTCCCATTTGTCCCCAAATCACATAAGGTAAATGCGAGATTTGTTTCCTCCACCTACTTTACCCAATGCGGAATCGTTTTCTGTTCCTAATAACCTAGTCGTCAGCGCGACGCTGAACTGTTACTTTCCTTCCTCGTCCCCCAGTTCCACAGTAGCAGGTGTTGCTTTCCCTTGGCCATTTAAGAAGAATACATTCATGCCGTAGAGAATACATAATATTGTGCTTCTTAGAGCTAACTGTAATGTTTCCTTCAGAACCTGTTTTTGAAACATTGATACCTGTCGTTTCTTCATTATTATCTTCTTAAAACCAATGTTGGTTTTGTTTCGCTAAATATAAAGCGTATATGATCCGTTCTTTAGCGCTTTTAAATAATTTTTCAAATGCAGCTTTCAGTTTTGAGTAAAAAGAGAATACGTAAAAGCCGTTCCCCGAATTTCTGGTGTGGGAGATTACACAGAGTCGAATACACATCAGGAAATGGTCTCATTGTCTTCTCAGATACTATGGACAAGAGAAAATTCTCAATGAGAGAATGGTCTTGTTCTGCAAAGTAGAATGAAATAGTTGAAATCGGTTCTCGGGTACAAATTTTAAACAAGAGCCTGTAGTTCCTAGTAATTGTGCATCACAGGAGCTATAGTTGGTTCCAACTGCATGATTCACTAGTACATCAGCCATCAAGTTATTTTGAAAGAAATTTAGTACCTCTTGTTTCCCATCAATGTTTCATACAATTATTACTCTGGAACCACGCATGTTGCCCCGGACTCTCTCTCTCTCTCTCTCTCTCTCTCTCTCTATCTCGCTTTCCTGTGCTGCCACACCCTTTTACTTCTAGAGAATTCCTGCATCCTCATCGCTCATCGTCTGTAATCGATTTTTAGCTTTCATCGATAGCATCACATTTCAGATGCTTCCACTTTTCAGCTCAGGGTAACTAACTGCGCACATTTGATTACCATACAATGCTTTCCTCTAGACATATATTTTCATCATGTTTTTTTACCAACTTCGTATTGTAATTAATATAAATTATCAGTCTCTCTCCTATGACCCTAACCTTCTAAAGATTGTGAACAATAAAATACGCAATCGCGTTATGAGATGGGCTCGATATAGATCAAGTCTCTTAATCTATAACTCAGTGTAGTCTTTTATGTGCATATTTTTGGAAACAAACTAGACACAACCATTCATTCTGTTTCAAATCTGTGCCGAGGTTGGAGATCGTACCAACAATCTGCATTATTATTAATGTGGGAATTCTCTCCCAAGATAACCTATAACATATTACCTACATCTGCATTACTTTTCACCATTTTAAATCCAATTAACATGCGTTCTGGCTTACTGAAAGTGGCCATATTCGAATTTGTCCCACTCTGGATAACTCGTCCACTTCTTTTCTTTCAATGACTCTCATCTATAACTTATTTTCCAGTTTTCTAACAACCTGGTACTATTTCACCTCTTGCCTCCTCTTTCTAACCAGTAATTCTAGATTTTTCTCACAACCTTTTTTGGACAGAAACTTTTGTGTTCTACTGTGTTGATTTCTCATACCGTACTTTGTATCTGTGACAATTATTAGTTGTAAACTTCTCATTAACATTTCTTTTACACTGCTTACCTAATGTTGCACTGATGGATCTCACTCATCTCCCATTAATTAATAACACAATAACTAATACTGTGTTATTGCTTAATCATCTCCCGATTCTCCTTAAATTCGTTTTACTTATAAAATTCTTCTTATGTTTTATTCTGGGTTTATTTATAAGCTCTACATTATACAAGACTTTGTTTTCGACAGTACTAGGATCTTCGAGTATCGGGGGCTTGGATTTTTGATTTAAACGATTTCCTACTGTACTTGGTAAAATATTATCATTTCTTAGTTTTTTAGTTAACCCATTGTGCATTAACCATTACCAAGTCACTGACATTGAATTCTTCTGAGTAAACTAATTCATTGTATTTTCTCAATCTACATTCAGCATACTGTGTAATTCTTTGCTCCGCTACGTGGAATGTGAGATCTACATTACTCTCAGCTTGAGGATTTGGTGGGGGCGAAGGAGGTGGTGCACCTTAACACCCCTCTCACTCTACTACTCAACACTTCTAACTGGGCAAACCTGTTGTATCAGTAACATCGATTGCCTTAAACGGCAATAGATGCTAACGTTATACATCTGCGAGGAATTTTTGAAAATGTTGGCCGTGAAATAACCTAATGGGAACAGAACAATCAAACTGATATTCGTTTCCGAAACACTCCAGTAGAGTATAACCAACAGTAAACAAGTGGGTCAGGGAACAGGTGTTATCCCAGTACAAAAGCAAGCTGTAAAATTAAATATTAATATCGATCGACAGCCCACTTAGGCATTCTTGTGTCAAGAAATATAACAAAGCAGAAGGCAGTGCTAAAGCTAACCTAACCTTCCTTGACACACTGAACTCTTTCTTTTAAGTCAGTCAACCAAACGGTGAATGAGAGTAAACAGTAACATATACCTCTCAACAATACGTACCTTAAATGAAGTAGATGTAACAGTTTGTAGAACCAATTACAAATACACATGAAACTAGTAGTAATACTAAACAGGGAAGGGTGTGAAACAATTCTGATTTAAAGCAGGGAGCTTGTCAATGATATTGCTTAGTACAGTACCTCTATGCCAGTGCGTTAATCAACTTGCATTAGAATAGCTAACACAGTAGATATGTATTTCTTAAACTCGGTTCTATGCAGTTAAACAAAATACAAATCTAACTACACTGTCTCTGAAGAAACCTTAACATTGCTTCATTAACTAATTAGCCTAGTATCTGAGGGCCCTTAAACTTTCATGGTTTGAAGAACCATGATCACTGACAAATCTGCACCAGTTTGTATGAGCAACTGTAAGTATTCTTATCGGTAATTATCAATTATGTAAAGAACAACAAACTATAAATCTTTAAATATCAATAGTGCTTTGATAAACAGTCTTTTGACGTACTCAAAATATAATTGGCTGTGCAAATGCCAACACAACATTAAATTCAAGTTCAGACGCTTTCTCATGAAATGAACATTGATAAAACTTCGTAATTCGGATCAAAGTGCATAAATGCAACAATTAATAATCTTCTTCATCTGAAATTAACTGTAATACATTCAGGCAGTTTTTCAAGTAAGGCAAATTGTTTAAGAAAATAACTGCAGGTTGATTTAAAATTGCACAGGAAGTGAATTATTTCTCAAACTGTAAAACTGAACTTCAAACACAATAGAAAGCAATTATAAGTATTTTTACAGCTGCCGAATAAGACTTTCCATAACAATATACGACACACGGAACTATTTTCACGTGGAGAGGATTCCTGTCAAGATTTGGGATTTGCTATAATCACGGTTGCAAGATAAAAGTTTTCAGCAACACTAAGATTGTTATTAAAATTCACAAAATTTCGTAAATACCTGGCCTATTTACAGAGTGAGGGAGGCTGATGGTACTGGTGTAGTAATTTGTGGTGGCTGTTATCCTCGCGGGGATGCCTGTCAAGGCAGTACTGTTGACCGTGCCCTATTACTGATCTCCTTGGCATCAGAACTATGTTTTTATAGGGCCAAAAACCACGCCATGATAATGTCCTCACCAAACACAGCATCCGACGCCCACAAATACTATTCTTAAAGTCTTCTGGCCTCCAAAACTCCAAGAATATGAGCCACAATGATCCGCTACTGCTAGCGAGATGTTAACCACAGCACTGCTCAGACTCCTTACCCGTCACAAAGGAAGAATTGCCACTTGTGCGCCAGCCATACCTTTCTCACTCCGCCAGGCTACTTCCACAGCTTCGGGGCTTCCCCACATCTCTTCCGTTCAGCCCTACTTTCCCTAACTATGGGCCAAGTCATTCACAGTACATTACATAACAATCATTCCAGTAGCTATTTAAATTCACAAGCACATTTTAAACAACATCGTTCAAAAGTTCCATAACTGAAGTATATATACATAGTCAAGTAATTTCCATCATAGATACACCACTCTACATAAGCAACACTACAAATTGACATGGAAATATCGACACACATACAAAGGTCGAAAACTGGTGGTACACTGTTCTTACATGGGTTAAAGTCCATCAGGTACTCAACCTACTTGCTACGTCTGTGTGCACAATAAGTTCTACGAAATCTTCCTCTTTCACTACCAGATTCCCTTGGGGGTGGAATTTGAAGATTTTTAAATATGCGCTAAGGGTACGATATTTTTTGAAGTAAACTATGTTCAAAAACCGTAGATCGGCCTTTAAAGAATGGATGCATATGCATTTAGAGCAACATTACAGTATCAAAAATGTATAATCCACACCACCTGTTCCCTTCAGTATTCGTCTGTAGAAGTGTAAGGCATATAAATCCCAGATTTTAGGAATGGTAGGATATCAGTGCACTTTACCTCACTGGTTAACGTCCTTTGCCCTCTGGCAAATTATACATTTTCTAATATTCACTCCTATCAGCTGCGCAAGTATTTGTAATAACAATACTTATTTGTGTGTAGTAAGTGAATTTTATGCCAAAATAGTCATAGTCTTTGTGAAAGTATAGAAATAATTGCTTTACTGTACGATTAGGTACACGAATTCCCTTTTCACTGTATTTACATTATTTCTCCAGTATAGCAAACACTGAAATACGCATCAATCGTCATCCTGTTCCTTGGACCAACTCTGATTTCTCAAGATGTGAATGACTTGGCTCATATAAGGATCTGTACTTCGTTCATTGAGTATCACTTAAGCAATTGCTTTTTTTCACTTATGTCCTTAGTTTTGTAACAGAAAGAAGAAGTATCAAACTCTTTCCATTTGGCGCTTCTCAGAAGAAGGTTCTCAAACCATATCGCTAGTCGAGAGACTACATCCGCTACCACATTCTTTTTTCCATCTACTAATATAACCTATAAATCAGTTTCTTGAAGGAAAAGGACCCACCTTTTTCGTATTTATGTAATAGTTTGTTACTTTTAAGTAAAGATAGCGCTTTATTATCTGTTTACATTATAATTTTCTGTTCCCCTTACAATGAAATCTCTTGAACCCACAAATGATAGCTAAAGCTTCTATTTCTGTAATAATACAATTAAGCTCATGTTTCCCCAAGCTGTTAAGTGCTATGTTCCTATATTTACCATTATTCTCTAATTAATTTGAGAAATGTCAAAGGCAATACCGTAATAGCAGGCATCAGATCACATTTTGATTATGTGACGCATCCTCAGTGTGAAACGTTGGCATTTAATTGTTCCTTCATATCGTTCACTGGATGCTGTATTAAATTTACGAACCATCAAACAGTAAAGCCAAAATCGATGGCTTTACAGCTAATCGTATCATTAAAAATTTATAATACTGATTGACTTAGTTTTCCCTCAACAGCTAAGTAAACAGTGTCACCACAGTTGCTCTTACACTCTGTAAAAAACAATTAATCAACGTTGCAGCAATCAATCTGGCTCATCACATATTTTGTTGTCTACGTTGAGGTGTGTCACTGCGAGTGCATCACTCAGTTGTCGTTCCTCGGCGGCGAGCTGTGTTGCCTGCCTCTTTGTACTGTTTTTAATCTTCTGGTCCAGCGTATCTTGCGTAGCGCGACTGCAACACAAAACGCCGCTGCTAACTTTCCAGGGATCGACCCTAACCATAAACACTTCCGAAGATTCATGACTTCATTGTCCAGACTGGGTCATTTCTATTCCAGCCATCGAATTGTTGGCACTGAATTGTATTTATATTCTAAAATTATCTTCAAATGTAATTACGTAGCTGGCCTGGGTGGCCAAGCAGTTCTATGCGCTACAGTCTGGAACGGCGCGACAGCTACGGTCGCAGGTTCGAATTCTGCCTCGGGCATGGATGTGTGTGATGTCCTTAGGTTAGTTAGGTTTAAGTAGTTATAAGTTCTAGGGGACTGATGACCTTAGAAGTTAAGTTCCATAGTGTTCAGAGCCATTTATTTATTTATTTATTTATTTATTTATTTATTTATTTTTTTTTTTGTAAATATGTAACTCGATTCAGCAATTATTTCTGTCCATTGATTGAGAGGACGCTAAAGAGAGGTCTTCCTTCTTTCTAAAGATGCACGTCACTGGAGTAACTGTTGTCATATTCTCTTCAATGTTTGTAATTTGCGTGTGAGCACTATACAATGTGCAAACGATAACGGTCTACAACGTACCACAGTGGTAACCTAGAGTCCGCTCAAGATTTTGACTATGGTTGTCCCTGAATGTTAGAAATCCACTTGTTGTTGCAGTTAAATAATGTAAAATTGACGTTTGACTAAATTTTACCTTAAAATATTGTGTGTTTTAACAACATAAAATTAAATCGCTTTGTTTGTCTGGCTTCATTGCACTACGTAACTAGTGTGCTTGTAAGGGTTAAGCTTACATCGGTTGCCATTAGTTTTTTCCATAACGTTTAAAAAATCTTTTCTTTCATTACGCGCACGGAAATGTTAAAATGATCAGTGTTAACGAAAAAGATGAATAAGCCGGGGACGTATTAGAGCGAGAGGAAATTGAAAATATTTTGCGACGCGCAAGTGCTGAAGGTACGGTTGCTTTTTTTAGGGGCTTATGTCCAAAGATCGCGGTGGCCACTTTTTCGGTCAATCACCATATGTCAATCGCCGCGGAAATATTCAGTCTAGGCATTCACGAACATGTAAACTACAGAGTAGCGGAGCACCATCTTGCTGGAAGTTGATGAAGGGGAAGAAGCTGAGGGACAGAAAACAGCTCACACATGTCCTGATAACAGTACCAGTTACTTTTTGTTCGGTGAAGAAAAATGATCCAGTTATGAGGTCTTTCATTAGTGCACACCACACATGTATCTTTTCATTGTCCCCGACATATTTCAGAAAACTGAGATTTTCCAAACCCCAGATGCGAATGTTGTGACGATTAACCTTTCTACATGTGTAGAAGGTGTCTTCGCCACTGAAAACACGTATTTTATATATATACATCAACAAAAGTTTGGAATATCATACAGTTTACTACAACGTCTTCTTATAGTACACACATTGAGGTTTGTACAATATTTTACTAACAAAATTAACATGATTCCTTCTGAAAACAAGAACGATTTTGGTTAGTTACAAAAAATCATTACGAAACAAAGCAGGCTGTGTCCTATGTGTACATCTTTGAAAGAAAAACAGTAAAAAAATTTTATCTCATGATGTGAGGCGAATTCGGACGCTGTGTGATGGCCATCTTGAACAGTTCCCATGCATTCTCAATTACGTTCATGTTTGGGGACTGTGCTGGCCAATGCATTTGGTTGATGTGTCTTTGAAGGTACTGAGTAACTGCTAGAATGCAGCGCGGTCTTGCATTCTCATCGACTGGGATGAAGTTGTCACCGACTTCACGTATGTAGAGCCTCTTGCAGGACCTCTTGGAGGTATCGGGGACCAGTCAAATTCTCGAAGACACGAATTGGAGGGCCGCCGTCATTTCGTTATTGCCAGCCGGAACTTTACACTCCCACCTGCAAACAGATGGGATTCCTGAACGTATCGGAGTTCAAGGTGTTGTCTAGCGTTTCTCCGAACACTAACACGTCTAGTGCGCGGTCACAAACGAATCCTTGTCTCGACAGCAAACATGACGTTACTACACTCTGAAATGATCCAATGTTGATCTGCAAGAACCCAGGTCCATCGATTGCGTCGGTTCCATTGGTTCGCAACACATCTCATTGGTCTTATGCAGTGAAGGCTATGCTGATGCCATCTTCTATGCATGGTTTGGTCTGAGATACGAATCCTTGTTGCTCAGGAGAAGTCATTTCCAATATTTCTGGCAGCTAATGTTGGGCTCCTGCTAGTCGACAGTTGGAGGAATCGACCTGCATTGGTGTTGTCATACGAGGACGACGACTGCGAGGTTATCGGTCACATTCCACGTCTCCCTGTACTTTCTCCACACCATAGACGTACCACTTTGAGTGACATGTAACCAATCGGCAACATCTTCCTGTGGATCATCTGCTGAAAGTAAAGCCACTATCTTCACTTTTTCAAAGTGTTGTACGACTCTACGTGGTACGTTACTGCAGTGCTTAATACACATTGAATGAAGCTGTTGATACTAGAATGCTCGCGGCGTGTCGCTGCGGCAGCGATACGTTTACATGACTGTGAAACGGCCACAGTGCATGCCAGTAGTGAATACCGTCCAGTGTATGGACTCTAACTGGATATGCATGAAGTGCGTTGGCCAATGAGACATTTAGTATCATAGATTACGTTTTACGTTAGTATTCCAAGCTTTGGTGAGCAGTGTAGTTGGGGTTTTGCCCGATTCAGTTCAAAGCCACAGTTACAAAATCGTTGCGAATCTGCGAGTGGTTTCGTTTCAATGCTTGCATAATTTCATCATAGTAAATGTGCAAGCTAAATGCTTCATGCAGCACCTTGTGAACTGTTGAGTGAGGGATGTTAGCTTTCTTGATGCTCAACGAACTGACGTTGATGAGGTTTTTGGAAAATCCCTCTGATTTCCTCCACCATTTCATGACTTACGCATTTCCTGCCAGATCCGAACTGTCTTTTCACACTCCCAGTGGCCAGTAAACTGTCGCACCAAGCGTTGATCATCGTAGAGTTTGGTGGCTCCCTTTAATCACGACGTTGGAAGTTCCTTTAAACTGGAATAGCTTATTTCATTCCCAGACCGCCAGCACACATTGGACTCTCTCTTGAGATTTCTTCATTTCTAGTAATTACTTAGCACCTGAAACAAAACAGAATTTATCACCCAGTAAAATGAAAAATTTTATTTGTTTATAGCAGCATTCCCATGAAATTTATGCATCAACATATTTACACCTGACATTACACATTCTTTGTAAACTGTTCTTATAGAAACAAAATCTCAGCAGTTTAGTATAAAGTAGTCCCTGAGCTAAAGTACTTGTTGCAAGTAATTTATATATTTTGTCAACTGTGGGCATTGTGGATACCTACTGAATATCACAGTTATTCAGTTTACAATTTCTATCTATTTATGTTTGTCGAAGATTATGTAAAATGCATCATTATTTAAGGTATTACTGTATCCTCTTTTTTCGACGTATTAATATCCAAATACTTTACAGCGTTTCATTTGTATGTCTTTCGGGTGTGTGGAACGGTACTGAATGAAACTGTAATACTACATTATACACTTATACTCCTTTTTTATTTAATATCATGTGTACAATGGAAATTAATTCGCACAGAACGGAAATCAGCAACAGACTAACTACCCTCAGCTGGAGTACACTTGCGCTCTCACCTTAGTGTCAAAGATTGTAGTTTATTACATATTTCACATTTCCGATGGGTTCAATCCCCATGCACTTAACCACTAACGATAATGGTACGCAACAGAGAGAACAAATTCAATCTAGGAAGTTGAAGGTAGTATTTTCCTTGTAGTAATGTATGTTGAACATACATGTAAAAACTACAGTTAAAATGTAGCTTTGGTGAAACATCTGTAGATCTATACCATTTAACAGTTGTCTGTAAATGGCGTGGAAGGTTTATTTTTTAAATCTGTGTACTGAAGTCATGATTTGTCTCTATCTTATTACTTGAGAGCAAGTCTACAATCTCAGTTGCTGTGACTTGAGGCTTATAACATTGCATGTTTTACCTGTTCTGCTGCATACTGGTTCTGTTATACATAGCACTTCAGCAATATGTTCGTAAATTCGAAGATAATACATACCTTTCTTTTTCAGGTGCTCGCATCAGCGCTGCCTCTCGGCATCGGCTTGTATATGTGGTGGTAAGTGATATAAAATAAGTACTAAAAACCCTAGAAAACATTATGCCAAAATGTCTGACTGTATGGTAAATAAACGCAGCCTCTTTGTTACAGGCGCAGCAGAAGCGGAAGGTGCGTGAGAAATACACTGCAGAATACAAATACGTTGGCAATCATATTGAGTTCGTATACATTTAGGCTCTGAAACCAGTAAGTAAACACTGAATATTAAATATGTCATATTGACATTCGTTAACAACCCGAAATGCCGTTTCTTATTTTTAGCAACCAGTGCAATATTTTCTATTTATGTTGGGTAGACATCATATTTCCGCAAGTAAGCAGGCAGACAGTGTGGTAACTGACAATAAAAGCAAAATTGTTCCATTATTCCAACACTTGAAGTTTAAAAAGATTAATAAGAATTCTAAATACTCAACACTGAATGTAACGCTTTTGAAAAGTAGAGCCGGATTAGGTTATGAAATCATTCCAGGAGCAAAGGAAGTAATAGCGCCAAGAAAATATGGAGTATAATCAGAAATAATCAAAGCTTAAAGCAAATTAACGACAAATTACGTACAAAAATGCTTGTAGGATTTCCGCTGAAGAAGAAAATTTTCCAAAGCTGGGGCCCTAAAAAGATCGCACAAAACGTTTGAAATTAGGCCTGAAACTCAATTACAAAAATTGAAAACAATATATCGGTAAGAAAAGAGAAAATATCAGCACTGAGATGATGAAGCAAGTAATAAATTTTTGTATTTGCAAATGTTGAAGAGAACTGGATCAATTACGAAAGAAATATCCTGCAATATAAAAAAGGTCCACCATGATTTTCACAAACTGGAGAGATTTTTCAAACCGAAGCATTCAATGTATCTGATGTGAGAAATGAACAATTAAAGCGTATTACTTTTACAGGTTGGTGGCACTGACAGAATGAATTTTATGTTGGAAACTATTAAAAAGCCTAGGAGTCTTCAGCAAATAGAGCATAATGTCTCACAGTAACACAATTGTGTAAACAGTTGTGGGATTACTTTTGAAATAATAAACAGTTTACTTAATTTTTTCCTCTTACTCGTTTTAACTAACCGTTAAATTGTCTGTGATGCTCTACTATTCATGAAGGAATATAAATTGTGTATTTTCTATTATGACTGAATACAGTTACCACTTCTTACGTCATGGTTATTTCTAAATGAAGAATTCCACATTACCTGTTGTAATATGTTTGTGCTGAATGCAGTGGAGGTTATATGGATTTGCTGTTACGCGAAAAATAGGAATTAAGTCTGGGATTGACGGTACTAATCTTGCCAGAATAAAGAAAATTAATCATTATAACAAATGCAAAAACGGTAACTGACTACATATTCGATCCCAGTCTCTTCCCTGACCTGTTCGTTCATTTGATTGTCTGCTTTTTCCAAAGTACTTGTGCTTCCCCGATTCGTTAATTCCTTTTTTGTCCCTTTTTTCCTTCTCGACGAGCGTTTCAAATTATCTGCAAATAATTTGGAAATAGAAGTTCAGACGTTCAGGTTGGAAGTAAATGAGACAGTAAAATGAACGAAAGCATTAGGAAATAAACCAGAATGGAATATATAGTCATTTAATTGTTTCAGAGCGTATTTTATTCATTGATTTATTGGGGTAAGATACTACCATTCATGAACTTCAGAACATAGAAGACAAAATTTAAGGCAAGTATAAGTGGAAGTCAAATGAAAAATTGACACAAGAAACAAAGTAAGTAAACTGTTTATTATTTCAGAAGTAATCGCCATAGCTGATAACACACAAATCACTTATCTCAGTGTGAGACGTTACAGTCAATGCCTTCATGGAAAAATATTTGCGTTTGCCTACGAAACCATGAATGGAGCGAGATATGCGGCTCTTCGTTGGATACAAAACGACAAACACGAATGTCTTTCTCGAAGGTTCGAAAAACACGGAAAATGCATGGAGGAGAGATCGGGGCTGTCTGTAGGGGTTTCACAGCTTAATTTACGGAGCCGACTCGCAACACCATTGGCAACATATGGGCAGGCACTTGTCGACAAATAGTTTCGACTACGCTGCAGAAGTTTTGTTGGGAAGTCTTCAAACATCCGCCGCACAGGTCCGAATTCTACTCATGCGATTTCGATATTTTACTGATCCTCAAGAAAGACGTTCGTGGCTGTCGATTTTCTTTTGACGAAGAGGCGCACGCCTGGGTGGAATCGTGGTTCCGTAGGCAACTGCAAACATTTTTCCATGAATGGATTGACCGCAATGTTCCACAGTGGGATTAAGGTATTAAGAGTTATGTTGATTGCTTAATACGTAAGTAGTTTACTTAAAAGAAGTTTTGTTGGGAAGTCTTCAAACATCCGCCGCACAGGTCCGAATTCTACTCAAGCGATTTCGATATTTTACTGATCCTCAAGAAAGACGTTCGTGGCTGTCGATTTTCTTTTGACGAAGAGGCGCACGCCTGGGTGGAATCGTGGTTCCGTAGGCAACTGCAAACATTTTTCCATGAATGGATTGACCGCAATGTTCCACAGTGGGATTAAGGTATTAAGAGTTATGTTGATTGCTTAATACGTAAGTAGTTTACTTAAAACAAGTTTTGTTGGGAAGTCTTCAAACATCCGCCGCACAGGTCCGAATTCTACTCATGCGATTTCGATATTTTACTGATCCTCAAGAAAGACGTTCGTGGCTGTCGATTTTCTTTTGACGAAGAGGCGCACGCCTGGGTGGAATCGTGGTTCCGTAGGCAACTGCAAACATTTTTCCATGAATGGATTGACCGCAATGTTCCACATTGGGATTAAGGTATTAAGAGTTATGTTGATTGCTTAATACGTAAGTAGTTTACTTAAAAGAAGTTTTGTTGGGAAGTCTTCAAACATCCGCCGCACAGGTCCGAATTCTACTCATGCGATTTCGATATTTTACTGATCCTCAAGAAAGACGTTCGTGGCTGTCGATTTTCTTTTGACGAAGAGGCGCACGCCTGGGTGGAATCGTGGTTCCGTAGGCAACTGCAAACATTTTTCCATGAATGGATTGACCGCAATGTTCCACAGTGGGATTAAGGTATTAAGAGTTATGTTGATTGCTTAATACGTAAGTAGTTTACTTAAAACAAGTTTTGTTGGGAAGTCTTCAAACATCCGCCGCACAGGTCCGAATTCTACTCATGCGATTTCGATATTTTACTGATCCTCAAGAAAGACGTTCGTGGCTGTCGATTTTCTTTTGACGAAGAGGCGCACGCCTGGGTGGAATCGTGGTTCCGTAGGCAACTGCAAACATTTTTCCATGAATGGATTGACCGCAATGTTCCACAGTGGGATTAAGGTATTAAGAGTTATGTTGATTGCTTAATACGTAAGTAGTTTACTTAAAAGAAGTTTTGTTGGGAAGTCTTCAAACATCCGCCGCACAGGTCCGAATTCTACTCATGCGATTTCGATATTTTACTGATCCTCAAGAAAGACGTTCGTGGCTGTCGATTTTCTTTTGACGAAGAGGCGCACGCCTGGGTGGAATCGTGGTTCCGTAGGCAACTGCAAACATTTTTCCATGAATGGATTGACCGCAATGTTCCACTGTGGGATTAAGGTATTAAGAGTTATGTTGATTGCTTAATACGTAAGTAGTTTACTTAAAAGAAGTTTTGTTGGGAAGTCTTCAAACATCCGCCGCACAGGTCCGAATTCTACTTATGCGATTTCGATATTTTACTGATCCTCAAGAAAGACGTTCGTGGCTGTCGATTTTCTTTTGACGAAGAGGCGCACGCCTGGGTGGAATCGTGGTTCCGTAGGCAACTGCAAACATTTTTCCATGAATGGATTGACCGCAATGTTCCACAGTGGGATTAAGGTATTAAGAGTTATGTTGATTGCTTAATACGTAAGTAGTTTACTTAAAAGAAGTTTTGTTGGGAAGTCTTCAAACATCCGCCGCACAGGTCCGAATTCTACTCATGCGATTTCGATATTTTACTGATCCTCAAGAAAGACGTTCGTGGCTGTCGATTTTCTTTTGACGAAGAGGCGCACGCCTGGGTGGAATCGTGGTTCCGTAGGCAACTGCAAACATTTTTCCATGAATGGATTGACCGCAATGTTCCACATTGGGATTAAGGTATTAAGAGTTATGTTGATTGCTTAATACGTAAGTAGTTTACTTAAAAGAAGTTTTGTTGGGAAGTCTTCAAACATCCGCCGCACAGGTCCGAATTCTACTCATGCGATTTCGATATTTTACTGATCCTCAAGAAAGACGTTCGTGGCTGTCGATTTTCTTTTGACGAAGAGGCGCACGCCTGGGTGGAATCGTGGTTCCGTAGGCAACTGCAAACATTTTTCCATGAATGGATTGACCGCAATGTTCCACATTGGGATTAAGGTATTAAGAGTTATGTTGATTGCTTAATACGTAAGTAGTTTACTTAAAAGAAGTTTTGTTGGGAAGTCTTCAAACATCCGCCGCACAGGTCCGAATTCTACTCATGCGATTTCGATATTTTACTGATCCTCAAGAAAGACGTTCGTGGCTGTCGATTTTCTTTTGACGAAGAGGCGCACGCCTGGGTGGAATCGTGGTTCCGTAGGCAACTGCAAACATTTTTCCATGAATGGATTGACCGCAATGTTCCACTGTGGGATTAAGGTATTAAGAGTTATGTTGATTGCTTAATACGTAAGTAGTTTACTTAAAAGAAGTTTTGTTGGGAAGTCTTCAAACATCCGCCGCACAGGTCCGAATTCTACTTATGCGATTTCGATATTTTACTGATCCTCAAGAAAGACGTTCGTGGCTGTCGATTTTCTTTTGACGAAGAGGCGCACGCCTGGGTGGAATCGTGGTTCCGTAGGCAACTGCAAACATTTTTCCATGAATGGATTGACCGCAATGTTCCACAGTGGGATTAAGGTATTAAGAGTTATGTTGATTGCTTAATACGTAAGTAGTTTACTTAAAAGAAGTTTTGTTGGGAAGTCTTCAAACATCCGCCGCACAGGTCCGAATTCTACTCATGCGATTTCGGTATTTTACTGATCCTCAAGAAAGACGTTCGTGGCTGTCGATTTTCTTTTGACGAAGAGGCGCACGCCTGGGTGGAATCGTGGTTCCGTAGGCAACTGCAAACATTTTTCCATGAATGGATTGACCGCAATGTTCCACAGTGGGATTAAGGTATTAAGAGTTATGTTGATTGCTTAATACGTAAGTAGTTTACTTAAAACAAGTTTTGTTGGGAAGTCTTCAAACATCCGCCGCACAGGTCCGAATTCTACTCATGTGATTTCGATATTTTACTGATCCTCAAGAAAGACGTTCGTGGCTGTCGATTTTCTTTTGAGGAAGAGGCGCACGCCTGGGTGGAATCGTGGTTCCGTAGGCAACTGCAAACATTTTTCCATGAATGGATTGACCGCAATGTTCCACAGTGGGATTAAGGTATTAAGAGTTATGTTGATTGCTTAATACGTAAGCAGTTTACTTAAAAGAAGTTTTGTTGGGAAGTCTTCAAACATCCGCCGCACAGGTCCGAATTCTACTCATGCGATTTCGATATTTTACTGATCCTCAAGAAAGACGTTCGTGGCTGTCGATTTTCTTTTGACGAAGAGGCGCACGCCTGGGTGGAATCGTTGTTCCGTAGGCAACTGCAAACATTTTTCCATGAATGGATTGACCGCAATGTTCCACATTGGGATTAAGGTATTAAGAGTTATGTTGATTGCTTAATACGTAAGCAGTTTACTTAAAAGAAGTTTTGTTGGGAAGTCTTCAAACATCCGCCGCACAGGTCCGAATTCTACTCATGTGATTTCGATATTTTACTGATCCTCAAGAAAGACATTCGTGGCTGTCGATTTTCTTTTGACGAAGAGGCGCACGCCTGGGTGGAATCGTGGTTCCGTAGGCAACTGCAAACATTTTTCCATGAATGGATTGACCGCAATGTTCCACAGTGGGATTAAGGTATTAAGAGTTATGTTGATTGCTTAATACGTAAGTAGTTTACTTAAAAGAAGTTTTGTTGGGAAGTCTTCAAACATCCGCCGCACAGGTCCGAATTCTACTCATGTGATTTCGATATTTTACTGATCCTCAAGAAAGACGTTCGTGGCTGTCGATTTTCTTTTGACGAAGAGGCGCACGCCTGGGTGGAATCGTGGTTCCGTAGGCAACTGCAAACATTTTCCCATGAATGGATTGACCGCAATGTTCCACAGTGGGATTAAGGTATTAAGAGTTATGTTGATTGCTTAATACGTAAGCAGTTTACTTAAAAGAAGTTTTGTTGGGAAGTCTTCAAACATCCGCCGCACAGGTCCGAATTCTACTCATGCGATTTCGATATTTTACTGATCCTCAAGAAAGACGTTCGTGGCTGTCGATTTTCTTTTGACGAAGAGGCGCACGCGTGGGTGGAATCGTGGTTCCGTAGGCAACTGCAAACATTTTTCCATGAATGGATTGACCGCAATGTTCCACAGTGGGATTAAGGTATTAAGAGTTATGTTGATTGCTTAATACGTAAGCAGTTTACTTAAAAGAAGTTTTGTTGGGAAGTCTTCAAACATCCGCCGCACAGGTCCGAATTCTACTCATGTGATTTCGATATTTTACTGATCCTCAAGAAAGACGTTCGTGGCTGTCGATTTTCTTTTGACGAAGAGGCGCACGCCTGGGTGGAATCGTGGTTCCGTAGGCAACTGCAAACATTTTTCCATGAATGGATTGACCGCAATGTTCCACAGTGGGATTAAGGTATTAAGAGTTATGTTGATTGCTTAATACGTAAGCAGTTTACTTAAAAGAAGTTTTGTTGGGAAGTCTTCAAACATCCGCCGCACAGGTCCGAATTCTACTCATGCGATTTCGATATTTTACTGATCCTCAAGAAAGACGTTCGTGGCTGTCGATTTTCTTTTGACGAAGAGGCGCACGCCTGGGTGGAATCGTGGTTCCGTAGGCAACTGCAAACATTTTTCCATGAATGGATTGACCGCAATGTTCCACAGTGGGATTAAGGTATTAAGAGTTATGTTGATTGCTTAATACGTAAGTAGTTTACTTAAAAGAAGTTTTGTTGGGAAGTCTTCAAACATCCGCCGCACAGATCCGAATTCTACTCATGTGATTTCGATATTTTACTGATCCTCAAGAAAGACGTTCGTGGCTGTCGATTTTCTTTTGACGAAGAGGCGCACGCCTGGGTGGAATCGTGGTTCCGTAGGCAACTGCAAACATTTTTCCATGAATGGATTGACCGCAATGTTCCACAGTGGGATTAAGGTATTAAGAGTTATGTTGATTGCTTAATACGTAAGTAGTTTACTTAAAAGAAGTTTTGTTGGGAAGTCTTCAAACATCCGCCGCACAGGTCCGAATTCTACTCATGTGATTTCGATATTTTACTGATCCTCTAGAAAGACGTTCGTGGCTGTCGATTTTCTTTTGACGAAGAGGCGCACGCCTGGGTGGAATCGTGGTTCCGTAGGCAACTGCAAACATTTTTCCATGAATGGATTGACCGCAATGTTCCACAGTGGGATTAAGGTATTAAGAGTTATGTTGATTGCTTAATACGTAAGTAGTTTACTTAAAAGAAGTTTTGTTGGGAAGTCTTCAAACATCCGCCGCACAGGTCCGAATTCTACTTATGCGATTTCGATATTTTACTGATCCTCAAGAAAGACGTTCGTGGCTGTCGATTTTCTTTTGACGAAGAGGCGCACGCCTGGGTGGAATCGTGGTTCCGTAGGCAACTGCAAACATTTTTCCATGAATGGATTGACCGCAATGTTCCACAGTGGGATTAAGGTATTAAGAGTTATGTTGATTGCTTAATACGTAAGTAGTTTACTTAAAAGAAGTTTTGTTGGGAAGTCTTCAAACATCCGCCGCACAGGTCCGAATTCTACTTATGCGATTTCGATATTTTACTGATCCTCAAGAAAGACGTTCGTGGCTGTCGATTTTCTTTTGACGAAGAGGCGCACGCCTGGGTGGAATCGTGGTTCCGTAGGCAACTGCAAACATTTTTCCATGAATGGATTGACCGCAATGTTCCACATTGGGATTAAGGTATTAAGAGTTATGTTGATTGCTTAATACGTAAGTAGTTTACTTAAAAGAAGTTTTGTTGGGAAGTCTTCAAACATCCGCCGCACAGGTCCGAATTCTACTCATGCGATTTCGATATTTTACTGATCCTCAAGAAAGACGTTCGTGGCTGTCGATTTTCTTTTGACGAAGAGGCGCACGCCTGGGTGGAATCGTGGTTCCGTAGGCAACTGCAAACATTTTTCCATGAATGGATTGACCGCAATGTTCCACATTGGGATTAAGGTATTAAGAGTTATGTTGATTGCTTAATACGTAAGTAGTTTACTTAAAAGAAGTTTTGTTGGGAAGTCTTCAAACATCCGCCGCACAGGTCCGAATTCTACTCATGCGATTTCGATATTTTACTGATCCTCAAGAAAGACGTTCGTGGCTGTCGATTTTCTTTTGACGAAGAGGCGCACGCCTGGGTGGAATCGTGGTTCCGTAGGCAACTGCAAACATTTTTCCATGAATGGATTGACCGCAATGTTCCACAGTGGGATTAAGGTATTAAGAGTTATGTTGATTGCTTAATACGTAAGTAGTTTACTTAAAAGAAGTTTTGTTGGGAAGTCTTCAAACATCCGCCGCACAGGTCCGAATTCTACTCATGCGATTTCGATATTTTACTGATCCTCAAGAAAGACGTTCGTGGCTGTCGATTTTCTTTTGACGAAGAGGCGCACGCCTGGGTGGAATCGTGGTTCCGTAGGCAACTGCAAACATTTTTCCATGAATGGATTGACCGCAATGTTCCACATTGGGATTAAGGTATTAAGAGTTATGGTGATTGCTTAATACGTAAGTAGTTTACTTAAAAGAAGTTTTGTTGGGAAGTCTTCAAACATCCGCCGCACAGGTCCGAATTCTACTCATGCGATTTCGATATTTTACTGATCCTCAAGAAAGACGTTCGTGGCTGTCGATTTTCTTTTGACGAAGAGGCGCACGCCTGGGTGGAATCGTGGTTCCGTAGGCAACTGCAAACATTTTTCCATGAATGGATTGACCGCAATGTTCCACATTGGGATTAAGGTATTAAGAGTTATGTTGATTGCTTAATACGTAAGTAGTTTACTTAAAAGAAGTTTTGTTGGGAAGTCTTCAAACATCCGCCGCACAGGTCCGAATTCTACTCATGCGATTTCGATATTTTACTGATCCTCAAGAAAGACGTTCGTGGCTGTCGATTTTCTTTTGACGAAGAGGCGCACGCCTGGGTGGAATCGTGGTTCCGTAGGCAACTGCAAACATTTTTCCATGAATGGATTGACCGCAATGTTCCACAGTGGGATTAAGGTATTAAGAGTTATGTTGATTGCTTAATACGTAAGTAGTTTACTTAAAAGAAGTTTTGTTGGGAAGTCTTCAAACATCCGCCGCACAGGTCCGAATTCTACTCATGCGATTTCGATATTTTACTGATCCTCAAGAAAGACGTTCGTGGCTGTCGATTTTCTTTTGACGAAGAGGCGCACGCCTGGGTGGAATCGTGGTTCCGTAGGCAACTGCAAACATTTTTCCATGAATGGATTGACCGCAATGTTCCACATTGGGATTAAGGTATTAAGAGTTATGTTGATTGCTTAATACGTAAGTAGTTTACTTAAAACAAGTTTTGTTGGGAAGTCTTCAAACATCCGCCGCACAGGTCCGAATTCTACTCATGCGATTTCGATATTTTACTGATCCTCAAGAAAGACGTTCGTGGCTGTCGATTTTCTTTTGACGAAGAGGCGCACGCCTGGGTGGAATCGTGGTTCCGTAGGCAACTGCAAACATTTTTCCATGAATGGATTGACCGCAATGTTCCACAGTGGGATTAAGGTATTAAGAGTTATGTTGATTGCTTAATACGTAAGTAGTTTACTTAAAACAAGTTTTGTTGGGAAGTCTTCAAACATCCGCCGCACAGGTCCGAATTCTACTCATGCGATTTCGATATTTTACTGATCCTCAAGAAAGACGTTCGTGGCTGTCGATTTTCTTTTGACGAAGAGGCGCACGCCTGGGTGGAATCGTGGTTCCGTAGGCAGCTGCAAACATTTTTCCATGAATGGATTGACCGCAATGTTCCACAGTGGGATTAAGGTATTAAGAGTTATGTTGATTGCTTAATACGTAAGTAGTTTACTTAAAAGAAGTTTTGTTGGGAAGTCTTCAAACATCCGCCGCACAGGTCCGAATTCTACTCATGCGATTTCGATATTTTACTGATCCTCAAGAAAGACGTTCGTGGCTGTCGATTTTCTTTTGACGAAGAGGCGCACGCCTGGGTGGAATCGTGGTTCCGTAGGCAACTGCAAACATTTTTCCATGAATGGATTGACCGCAATGTTCCACAGTGGGATTAAGGTATTAAGAGTTATGTTGATTGCTTAATACGTAAGTAGTTTACTTAAAACAAGTTTTGTTGGGAAGTCTTCAAACATCCGCCGCACAGGTCCGAATTCTACTCATGCGATTTCGATATTTTACTGATCCTCAAGAAAGACGTTCGTGGCTGTCGATTTTCTTTTGACGAAGAGGCGCACGCCTGGGTGGAATCGTGGTTCCGTAGGCAACTGCAAACATTTTTCCATGAATGGATTGACCGCAATGTTCCACATTGGGATTAAGGTATTAAGAGTTATGTTGATTGCTTAATACGTAAGTAGTTTACTTAAAACAAGTTTTGTTGGGAAGTCTTCAAACATCCGCCGCACAGGTCCGAATTCTACTCATGCGATTTCGATATTTTACTGATCCTCAAGAAAGACGTTCGTGGCTGTCGATTTTCTTTTGACGAAGAGGCGCACGCCTGGGTGGAATCGTGGTTCCGTAGGCAACTGCAAACATTTTTCCATGAATGGATTGACCGCAATGTTCCACAGTGGGATTAAGGTATTAAGAGTTATGTTGATTGCTTAATACGTAAGTAGTTTACTTAAAAGAAGTTTTGTTGGGAAGTCTTCAAACATCCGCCGCACAGGTCCGAATTCTACTCATGCGATTTCGATATTTTACTGATCCTCAAGAAAGACGTTCGTGGCTGTCGATTTTCTTTTGACGAAGAGGCGCACGCCTGGGTGGAATCGTGGTTCCGTAGGCAACTGCAAACATTTTTCCATGAATGGATTGACCGCAATGTTCCACATTGGGATTAAGGTATTAAGAGTTATGTTGATTGCTTAATACGTAAGTAGTTTACTTAAAAGAAGTTTTGTTGGGAAGTCTTCAAACATCCGCCGCACAGGTCCGAATTCTACTCATGCGATTTCGATATTTTACTGATCCTCAAGAAAGACGTTCGTGGCTGTCGATTTTCTTTTGACGAAGAGGCGCACGCCTGGGTGGAATCGTGGTTCCGTAGGCAACTGCAAACATTTTTCCATGAATGGATTGACCGCAATGTTCCACATTGGGATTAAGGTATTAAGAGTTATGTTGATTGCTTAATACGTAAGTAGTTTACTTAAAAGAAGTTTTGTTGGGAAGTCTTCAAACATCCGCCGCACAGGTCCGAATTCTACTCATGCGATTTCGATATTTTACTGATCCTCAAGAAAGACGTTCGTGGCTGTCGATTTTCTTTTGACGAAGAGGCGCACGCCTGGGTGGAATCGTGGTTCCGTAGGCAACTGCAAACATTTTTCCATGAATGGATTGACCGCAATGTTCCACAGTGGGATTAAGGTATTAAGAGTTATGTTGATTGCTTAATACGTAAGTAGTTTACTTAAAAGAAGTTTTGTTGGGAAGTCTTCAAACATCCGCCGCACAGGTCCGAATTCTACTCATGCGATTTCGATATTTTACTGATCCTCAAGAAAGACGTTCGTGGCTGTCGATTTTCTTTTGACGAAGAGGCGCACGCCTGGGTGGAATCGTGGTTCCGTAGGCAACTGCAAACATTTTTCCATGAATGGATTGACCGCAATGTTCCACATTGGGATTAAGGTATTAAGAGTTATGTTGATTGCTTAATACGTAAGTAGTTTACTTAAAAGAAGTTTTGTTGGGAAGTCTTCAAACATCCGCCGCACAGGTCCGAATTCTACTCATGCGATTTCGATATTTTACTGATCCTCAAGAAAGACGTTCGTGGCTGTCGATTTTCTTTTGACGAAGAGGCGCACGCCTGGGTGGAATCGTGGTTCCGTAGGCAACTGCAAACATTTTTCCATGAATGGATTGACCGCAATGTTCCACAGTGGGATTAAGGTATTAAGAGTTATGTTGATTGCTTAATACGTAAGTAGTTTACTTAAAACAAGTTTTGTTGGGAAGTCTTCAAACATCCGCCGCACAGGTCCGAATTCTACTCATGCGATTTCGATATTTTACTGATCCTCAAGAAAGACGTTCGTGGCTCTCGATTTTCTTTTGACGAAGAGGCGCACGCCTGGGTGGAATCGTGGTTCCGTAGGCAACTGCAAACATTTTTCCATGAATGGATTGACCGCAATGTTCCACATTGGGATTAAGGTATTAAGAGTTATGTTGATTGCTTAATACGTAAGTAGTTTACTTAAAAGAAGTTTTGTTGGGAAGTCTTCAAACATCCGCCGCACAGGTCCGAATTCTACTCATGCGATTTCGATATTTTACTGATCCTCAAGAAAGACGTTCGTGGCTGTCGATTTTCTTTTGACGAAGAGGCGCACGCCTGGGTGGAATCTTGGTTCCGTAGGCAACTGCAAACATTTTTCCATGAATGGATTGACCGCAATGTTCCACAGTGGGATTAAGGTATTAAGAGTTATGTTGATTGCTTAATACGTAAGTAGTTTACTTAAAACAAGTTTTGTTGGGAAGTCTTCAAACATCCGCCGCACAGGTCCGAATTCTTCTCATGCGATTTTGATATTTTACTGATCCTCAAGAAAGACGTTCGTGGCTGTCGATTTTCTTCTGACGAAGAGGCGCACGCCTGGGTGGAATCGTGGTTCTGTAGGCAACTGCAAACATTTTTCCATGAATGGATTGACCGCAATGTTCCACAGTGGGATTAAGGTATTAAGAGTTATGTTGATTGCTTAATACGTAAGTAGTTTACTTAAAACAAGTTTTGTTGGGAAGTCTTCAAACATCCGCCGCACAGGTCCGAATTCTACTCATGCGATTTCGATATTTTACTGATCCTCAAGAAAGACGTTCGTGGCTGTCGATTTTCTTTTGACGAAGAGGCGCACGCCTGGGTGGAATCGTGGTTCCATAGGCAACTGCAAACATTTTTCCATGAATGGATTGACCGCAATGTTCCACATTGGGATTAAGGTATTAAGAGTTATGTTGATTGCTTAATACGTAAGTAGTTTACTTAAAAGAAGTTTTGTTGGGAAGTCTTCAAACATCCGCCGCACAGGTCCGAATTTCACTCATGCGATTTCGATATTTTACTGATCCTCAAGAAAGACGTTCGTGGCTGTCGATTTTCTTTTGACGAAGAGGCGCACGCCTGGGTGGAATCGTGGTTCCGTAGGCAACTGCAAACATTTTTCCATGAATGGATTGACCGCAATGTTCCACATTGGGATTAAGGTATTAAGAGTTATGTTGATTGCTTAATACGTAAGTAGTTTACTTAAAAGAAGTTTTGTTGGGAAGTCTTCAAACATCCGCCGCACAGGTCCGAATTCTACTCATGCGATTTCGATATTTTACTGATCCTCAAGAAAGACGTTCGTGGCTGTCGATTTTCTTTTGACGAAGAGGCGCACGCCTGGGTGGAATCGTGGTTCCGTAGGCAACTGCAAACATTTTTCCATGAATGGATTGACCGCAATGTTGCACATTGGGATTAAGGTATTAAGAGTTATGTTGATTGCTTAATACGTAAGTAGTTTACTTAAAAGAAGTTTTGTTGGGAAGTCTTCAAACATCCGCCGCACAGGTCCGAATTCTACTCATGCGATTTCGATATTTTACTGATCCTCAAGAAAGACGTTCGTGGCTGTCGATTTTCTTTTGACGAAGAGGCGCACGCCTGGGTGGAATCGTGGTTCCGTAGGCAACTGCAAACATTTTTCCATGAATGGATTGACCGCAATGTTCCACAGTGGGATTAAGGTATTAAGAGTTATGTTGATTGCTTAATACGTAAGTAGTTTACTTAAAAGAAGTTTTGTTGGGAAGTCTTCAAACATCCGCCGCACAGGTCCGAATTCTACTCATGCGATTTCGATATTTTACTGATCCTCAAGAAAGACGTTCGTGGCTGTCGATTTTCTTTTGACGAAGAGGCGCACGCCTGGGTGGAATCGTGGTTCCATAGGCAACTGCAAACATTTTTCCATGAATGGATTGACCGCAATGTTCCACAGTGGGATTAAGGTATTAAGAGTTATGTTGATTGCTTAATACGTAAGTAGTTTACTTAAAAGAAGTTTTGTTGGGAAGTCTTCAAACATCCGCCGCACAGGTCCGAATTCTACTCATGCGATTTCGATATTTTACTGATCCTCAAGAAAGACGTTCGTGGCTGTCGATTTTCTTTTGACGAAGAGGCGCACGCCTGGGTGGAATCGTGGTTCCGTAGGCAACTGCAAACATTTTTCCATGAATGGATTGACCGCAATGTTCCACAGTGGGATTAAGGTATTAAGAGTTATGTTGATTGCTTAATACGTAAGTAGTTTACTTAAAAGAAGTTTTGTTGGGAAGTCTTCAAACATCCGCCGCACAGGTCCGAATTCTACTCATGCGATTTCGATATTTTACTGATCCTCAAGAAAGACGTTCGTGGCTGTCGATTTTCTTTTGACGAAGAGGCGCACGCCTGGGTGGAATCGTGGTTCCGTAGGCAACTGCAAACATTTTTCCATGAATGGATTGACCGCAATGTTCCACATTGGGATTAAGGTATTAAGAGTTATGTTGATTGCTTAATACGTAAGTAGTTTACTTAAAAGAAGTTTTGTTGGGAAGTCTTCAAACATCCGCCGCACAGGTCCGAATTCTACTCATGCGATTTCGATATTTTACTGATCCTCAAGAAAGACGTTCGTGGCTGTCGATTTTCTTTTGGCGAAGAGGCGCACGCCTGGGTGGAATCGTGGTTCCATAGGCAACTGCAAACATTTTTCCATGAATGGATTGACCGCAATGTTCCACAGTGGGATTAAGGTATTAAGAGTTATGTTGATTGCTTAATACGTAAGTAGTTTACTTAAAAGAAGTTTTGTTGGGAAGTCTTCAAACATCCGCCGCACAGGTCCGAATTCTACTCATGCGATTTCGATATTTTACTGATCCTCAAGAAAGACGTTCGTGGCTGTCGATTTTCTTTTGACGAAGAGGCGCACGCCTGGGTGGAATCGTGGTTCCGTAGGCAACTGCAAACATTTTTCCATGAATGGATTGACCGCAATGTTCCACATTGGGATTAAGGTATTAAGAGTTATGTTGATTGCTTAATACGTAAGTAGTTTACTTAAAAGAAGTTTTGTTGGGAAGTCTTCAAACATCCGCCGCACAGGTCCGAATTCTACTCATGCGATTTCGATATTTTACTGATCCTCAAGAAAGACGTTCGTGGCTGTCGATTTTCTTTTGACGAAGAGGCGCACGCCTGGGTGGAATCGTGGTTCCGTAGGCAACTGCAAACATTTTTCCATGAATGGATTGACCGCAATGTTCCACATTGGGATTAAGGTATTAAGAGTTATGTTGATTGCTTAATACGTAAGTAGTTTACTTAAAAGAAGTTTTGTTGGGAAGTCTTCAAACATCCGCCGCACAGGTCCGAATTCTACTCATGCGATTTCGATATTTTACTGATCCTCAAGAAAGACGTTCGTGGCTGTCGATTTTCTTTTGACGAAGAGGCGCACGCCTGGGTGGAATCGTGGTTCCGTAGGCAACTGCAAACATTTTTCCATGAATGGATTGACCGCAATGTTCCACAGTGGGATTAAGGTATTAAGAGTTATGTTGATTGCTTAATACGTAAGTAGTTTACTTAAAAGAAGTTTTGTTGGGAAGTCTTCAAACATCCGCCGCACAGGTCCGAATTCTACTCATGCGATTTCGATATTTTACTGATCCTCCAGAAAGACGTTCGTGGCTGTCGATTTTCTTTTGACGAAGAGGCGCACGCCTGGGTGGAATCGTGGTTCCGTAGGCAACTGCAAACATTTTTCCATGAATGGATTGACCGCAATGTTCCACAGTGGGATTAAGGTATTAAGAGTTATGTTGATTGCTTAATACGTAAGTAGTTTACTTAAAAGAAGTTTTGTTGGGAAGTCTTCAAACATCCGCCGCACAGGTCCGAATTCTACTCATGCGATTTCGATATTTTACTGATCCTCAAGAAAGACGTTCGTGGCTGTCGATTTTCTTTTGACGAAGAGGCGCACGCCTGGGTGGAATCGTGGTTCCGTAGGCAACTGCAAACATTTTTCCATGAATGGATTGACCGCAATGTTCCACAGTGGGATTAAGGTATTAAGAGTTATGTTGATTGCTTAATACGTAAGTAGTTTACTTAAAAGAAGTTTTGTTGGGAAGTCTTCAAACATCCGCCGCACAGGTCCGAATTCTACTCATGCGATTTCGATATTTTACTGATCCTCAAGAAAGACGTTCGTGGCTGTCGATTTTCTTTTGACGAAGAGGCGCACGCCTGGGTGGAATCGTGGTTCCGTAGGCAACTGCAAACATTTTTCCATGAATGGATTGACCGCAATGTTCCACTGTGGGATTAAGGTATTAAGAGTTATGTTGATTGCTTAATACGTAAGTAGTTTACTTAAAAGAAGTTTTGTTGGGAAGTCTTCAAACATCCGCCGCACAGGTCCGAATTTCACTCATGCGATTTCGATATTTTACTGATCCTCAAGAAAGACGTTCGTGGCTGTCGATTTTCTTTTGACGAAGAGGCGCACGCCTGGGTGGAATCGTGGTTCCGTAGGCAACTGCAAACATTTTTCCATGAATGGATTGACCGCAATGTTCCACAGTGGGATTAAGGTATTAAGAGTTATGTTGATTGCTTAATACGTAAGTAGTTTACTTAAAACAAGTTTTGTTGGGAAGTCTTCAAACATCCGCCGCACAGGTCCGAATTCTACTCATGCGATTTCGATATTTTACTGATCCTCAAGAAAGACGTTCGTGGCTCTCGATTTTCTTTTGACGAAGAGGCGCACGCCTGGGTGGAATCGTGGTTCCGTAGGCAACTGCAAACATTTTTCCATGAATGGATTGACCGCAATGTTCCACATTGGGATTAAGGTATTAAGAGTTATGTTGATTGCTTAATACGTAAGTAGTTTACTTAAAAGAAGTTTTGTTGGGAAGTCTTCAAACATCCGCCGCACAGGTCCGAATTCTACTCATGCGATTTCGATATTTTACTGATCCTCAAGAAAGACGTTCGTGGCTGTCGATTTTCTTTTGACGAAGAGGCGCACGCCTGGGTGGAATCGTGGTTCCGTAGGCAACTGCAAACATTTTTCCATGAATGGATTGACCGCAATGTTCCACATTGGGATTAAGGTATTAAGAGTTATATTGATTGCTTAATACGTAAGTAGTTTACTTAAAAGAAGTTTTGTTGGGAAGTCTTCAAACATCCGCCGCACAGGTCCGAATTCTACTCATGCGAATTCGATATTTTATTGATCCTCAAGAAAGACGTTCGTGGCTGTCGATTTTCTTTTGACGAAGAGGCGCACGCCTGGGTGGAATCGTGGTTCCGTAGGCAACTGCAAACATTTTTCCATGAATGGATTGACCGCAATGTTCCACAGTGGGATTAAGGTATTAAGAGTTATGTTGATTGCTTAATACGTAAGTAGTTTACTTAAAAGAAGTTTTGTTGGGAAGTCTTCAAACATCCGCCGCACAGGTCCGAATTCTACTCATGCGATTTCGATATTTTACTGATCCTCAAGAAAGACGTTCGTGGCTGTCGATTTTCTTTTGACGAAGTGGCGCACGCCTGGGTGGAATCGTGGTTCCGTAGGCAACTGCAAACATTTTTCCATGAATGGATTGACCGCAATGTTCCACAGTGGGATTAAGGTATTAAGAGTTATGTTGATTGCTTAATACGTAAGTAGTTTACTTAAAAGAAGTTTTGTTGGGAAGTCTTCAAACATCCGCCGCACAGGTCCGAATTCTACTCATGCGATTTCGATATTTTACTGATCCTCAAGAAAGACGTTCGTGGCTGTCGATTTTCTTTTGACGAAGAGGCGCACGCCTGGGTGGAATCGTGGTTCCGTAGGCAACTGCAAACATTTTTCCATGAATGGATTGACCGCAATGTTCCACAGTGGGATTAAGGTATTAAGAGTTATGTTGATTGCTTAATACGTAAGTAGTTTACTTAAAAGAAGTTTTGTTGGGAAGTCTTCAAACATCCGCCGCACAGGTCCGAATTCTACTCATGCGATTTCGATATTTTACTGATCCTCAAGAAAGACGTTCGTGGCTGTCGATTTTCTTTTGACGAAGAGGCGCACGCCTGGGTGGAATCGTGGTTCCGTAGGCAACTGCAAACATTTTTCCATGAATGGATTGACCGCAATGTTCCACATTGGGATTAAGGTATTAAGAGTTATATTGATTGCTTAATACGTAAGTAGTTTACTTAAAAGAAGTTTTGTTGGGAAGTCTTCAAACATCCGCCGCACAGGTCCGAATTCTACTCATGCGAATTCGATATTTTATTGATCCTCAAGAAAGACGTTCGTGGCTGTCGATTTTCTTTTGACGAAGAGGCGCACGCCTGGGTGGAATCGTGGTTCCGTAGGCAACTGCAAACATTTTTCCATGAATGGATTGACCGCAATGTTCCACAGTAGGATTAAGGTATTAAGAGTTATGTTGATTGCTTAATACGTAAGTAGTTTACTTAAAAGAAGTTTTGTTGGGAAGTCTTCAAACATCCGCCGCACAGGTCCGAATTCTACTCATGCGATTTCGATATTTTACTGATCCTCAAGAAAGACGTTCGTGGCTGTCGATTTTCTTTTGACGAAGAGGCGCACGCCTGGGTGGAATCGTGGTTCCGTAGGCAACTGCAAACATTTTTCCATGAATGGATTGACCGCAATGTTCCACAGTGGGATTAAGGTATTAAGAGTTATGTTGATTGCTTAATACGTAAGTAGTTTACTTAAAAGAAGTTTTGTTGGGAAGTCTTCAAACATCCGCCGCACAGGTCCGAATTCTACTCATGCGATTTCGATATTTTACTGATCCTCAAGAAAGACGTTCGTGGCTGTCGATTTTCTTTTGACGAAGAGGCGCACGCCTGGGTGGAATCGTGGTTCCGTAGGCAACTGCAAACATTTTTCCATGAATGGATTGACCGCAATGTTCCACATTGGGATTAAGGTATTAAGAGTTATATTGATTGCTTAATACGTAAGTAGTTTACTTAAAAGAAGTTTTGTTGGGAAGTCTTCAAACATCCGCCGCACAGGTCCGAATTCTACTCATGCGATTTCGATATTTTACTGATCCTCAAGAAAGACGTTCGTGGCTGTCGATTTTCTTTTGACGAAGAGGCGCACGCCTGGGTGGAATCGTGGTTCCGTAGGCAACTGCAAACATTTTTCCATGAATGGATTGACCGCAATGTTCCACATTGGGATTAAGGTATTAAGAGTTATGTTGATTGCTTAATACGTAAGTAGTTTACTTAAAAGAAGTTTTGTTGGGAAGTCTTCAAACATCCGCCGCACAGGTCCGAATTCTACTCATGCGATTTCGATATTTTACTGATCCTCAAGAAAGACGTTCGTGGCTGTCGATTTTCTTTTGACGAAGAGGCGCACGCCTGGGTGGAATCGTGGTTCCGTAGGCAACTGCAAACATTTTTCCATGAATGGATTGACCGCAATGTTCCACATTGGGATTAAGGTATTAAGAGTTATGTTGATTGCTTAATACGTAAGTAGTTTACTTAAAAGAAGTTTTGTTGGGAAGTCTTCAAACATCCGCCGCACAGGTCCGAATTCTACTCATGCGATTTCGATATTTTACTGATCCTCAAGAAAGACGTTCGTGGCTGTCGATTTTCTTTTGACGAAGAGGCGCACGCCTGGGTGGAATCGTGGTTCCGTAGGCAACTGCAAACATTTTTCCATGAATGGATTGACCGCAATGTTCCACATTGGGATTAAGGTATTAAGAGTTATATTGATTGCTTAATACGTAAGTAGTTTACTTAAAAGAAGTTTTGTTGGGAAGTCTTCAAACATCCGCCGCACAGGTCCGAATTCTACTCATGCGATTTCGATATTTTACTGATCCTCAAGAAAGACGTTCGTGGCTGTCGATTTTCTTTTGACGAAGAGGCGCACGCCTGGGTGGAATCGTGGTTCCGTAGGCAACTGCAAACATTTTTCCATGAATGGATTGACCGCAATGTTCCACATTGGGATTAAGGTATTAAGAGTTATGTTGATTGCTTAATACGTAAGTAGTTTACTTAAAAGAAGTTTTGTTGGGAAGTCTTCAAACATCCGCCGCACAGGTCCGAATTCTACTCATGCGATTTCGATATTTTACTGATCCTCAAGAAAGACGTTCGTGGCTGTCGATTTTCTTTTGACGAAGAGGCGCACGCCTGGGTGGAATCGTGGTTCCGTAGGCAACTGCAAACATTTTTCCATGAATGGATTGACCGCAATGTTCCACATTGGGATTAAGGTATTAAGAGTTATGTTGATTGCTTAATACGTAAGTAGTTTACTTAAAAGAAGTTTTGTTGGGAAGTCTTCAAACATCCGCCGCACAGGTCCGAATTCTACTCATGCGATTTCGATATTTTACTGATCCTCAAGAAAGACGTTCGTGGCTGTCGATTTTCTTTTGACGAAGAGGCGCACGCCTGGGTGGAATCGTGGTTCCGTAGGCAACTGCAAACATTTTTCCATGAATGGATTGACCGCAATGTTCCACATTGGGATTAAGGTATTAAGAGTTATGTTGATTGCTTAATACGTAAGTAGTTTACTTAAAAGAAGTTTTGTTGGGAAGTCTTCAAACATCCGCCGCACAGGTCCGAATTCTACTCATGCGATTTCGATATTTTACTGATCCTCAAGAAAGACGTTCGTGGCTGTCGATTTTCTTTTGACGAAGAGGCGCACGCCTGGGTGGAATCGTGGTTCCGTAGGCAACTGCAAACATTTTTCCATGAATGGATTGACCGCAATGTTCCACATTGGGATTAAGGTATTAAGAGTTATGTTGATTGCTTAATACGTAAGTAGTTTACTTAAAACAAGTTTTGTTGGGAAGTCTTCAAACATCCGCCGCACAGGTCCGAATTCTACTCATGCGATTTCGATATTTTACTGATCCTCAAGAAAGACGTTCGTGGCTGTCGATTTTCTTTTGACGAAGAGGCGCACGCCTGGGTGGAATCGTGGTTCCGTAGGCAACTGCAAACATTTTTCCATGAATGGATTGACCGCAATGTTCCACATTGGGATTAAGGTATTAAGAGTTATGTTGATTGCTTAATACGTAAGTAGTTTACTTAAAAGAAGTTTTGTTGGGAAGTCTTCAAACATCCGCCGCACAGGTCCGAATTCTACTCATGCGATTTCGATATTTTACTGATCCTCAAGAAAGACGTTCGTGGCTGTCGATTTTCTTTTGACGAAGAGGCGCACGCCTGGGTGGAATCGTGGTTCCGTAGGCAACTGCAAACATTTTTCCATGAATGGATTGACCGCAATGTTCCACAGTGGGATTAAGGTATTAAGAGTTATGTTGATTGCTTAATACGTAAGTAGTTTACTTAAAAGAAGTTTTGTTGGGAAGTCTTCAAACATCCGCCGCACAGGTCCGAATTCTACTCATGCGATTTCGATATTTTACTGATCCTCAAGAAAGACGTTCGTGGCTGTCGATTTTCTTTTGACGAAGAGGCGCACGCCTGGGTGGAATCGTGGTTCCGTAGGCAACTGCAAACATTTTTCCATGAATGGATTGACCGCAATGTTCCACATTGGGATTAAGGTATTAAGAGTTATGTTGATTGCTTAATACGTAAGTAGTTTACTTAAAACAAGTTTTGTTGGGAAGTCTTCAAACATCCGCCGCACAGGTCCGAATTCTACTCATGCGATTTCGATATTTTACTGATCCTCAAGAAAGACGTTCGTGGCTGTCGATTTTCTTTTGACGAAGAGGCGCACGCCTGGGTGGAATCGTGGTTCCGTAGGCAACTGCAAACATTTTTCCATGAATGGATTGACCGCAATGTTCCACATTGGGATTAAGGTATTAAGAGTTATGTTGATTGCTTAATACGTAAGTAGTTTACTTAAAAGAAGTTTTGTTGGGAAGTCTTCAAACATCCGCCGCACAGGTCCGAATTCTACTCATGCGATTTCGATATTTTACTGATCCTCAAGAAAGACGTTCGTGGCTGTCGATTTTCTTTTGACGAAGAGGCGCACGCCTGGGTGGAATCGTGGTTCCGTAGGCAACTGCAAACATTTTTCCATGAATGGATTGACCGCAATGTTCCACAGTGGGATTAAGGTATTAAGAGTTATGTTGATTGCTTAATACGTAAGTAGTTTACTTAAAAATGGTTCCATTCCATGCTGCTCGCCTGGTACAGCAACCAGTTATGAATTTCTTGAAATAAGACAGTCTTGATTGCGAATTTTTTACTAACTTTTTTCCATTAGTCTCGTTTTCATTCGACTGCCTCTCATAAATTTAAAATATGAGCGGTGGCAGTAATGGTTATGAGGCAAGGGGTGGGAGAGTTAAAGATAAAGCAACGTGGTTGGACGTGAGTTATGATGACAACAGAAGAGATGGAGAAAAAACTGACTGATAAATGACAGGAGAGAGAAGTGTAACAGGAAGAATACTGCAGCTTTTACTGTACTATCTGAAAGAAGAAAATTAGCTATACGTTTTTTTCTTTGTATACTAGTTATGAGTTTGACAGGAGGAAGTGATCCAGCTTTTTATTAAATGGAACAGCTCATTGAATTATGCGCACAGTGCAGAAGCAGTCAGCACTAACCGAGGAATTTTCGAAAGTGTTCTTTTTATCTATGGACACATCTAGGTTACTTACTAAGTGAGACCTTGTGTCGAAATAATAGAAAAATGTCAGGAACTTGATCTCAGGCGCGAAACACTGCGGTACATATCCACTGAGGAGCCGATAGAGTACGTAGAATGTCGTAATGACGTGGCTTACGAGTATCTGGACGTAATTATCCTACGTGGGTGCGTGAAACACTGACATTGTCAAATAGACGGATGTTGTAGATGTACCGCACGAAGTATTCACGGTTAGTTATCGTCTACAAGTTTCACCACTCTTACCATGTTGGATTGCATCTCAGTAATGGAGGTTTGGCAGAACGAATGACTGCATACGTTTATGTTCCATGTCCTGTGGGTGTGTGGTCACAAACTTTTGGAGGATACAGAGGCAAGCTGATAACTTTCTACATCGGCAGTGGAATTTTGTGCCCAGTCTGGGTATTCATTCTAAGTTTCACCCAAATTCTTCGCTCTTTTCTGGCAGACTATAGGGTACTGCAGAGCGCAAAAGCGGTTGCTGTTCGTGGAATTCTTAACATGTTAATTTCGAAAGGGATTTTAAAGATACTTTGGTCTTTGTCATGTTTATCTTAAGACGAAGTTTTACTCCCATTCGAACATTGGAGGCAGATTGCCATTCATCTAGACAATATCAGTATCGATATCTTCAGGTCTGACATTTTAACAAACCTGAAGGTCGTCGCTTTGTGAATGAAATTCACAGGATGTCATTACCGACCAGGTGTCACTGATATATGGATGGAACGATAGTAAGCCCAGCACTGACCCCTGTGGAACGACTGACGGGAGAAACTTCTGGGAATACATTTTATTCCCGAAGACAGCTCGCTGCTGTCTGTTTATCGAGGATCTTTAAAATCTTTTCCAGCGTATCATCTGAAAAGTGTAGCTACCATATCGAACACACTGCAATCCGCTGTTTGCACAGTAGTTCGCAGGTCGATTGTAAGGGCACCGCCTATTAACAGGTGGATGCAGTTTCAAACATCTGAAATAATCAGAATTATGCAACAATGTTAACCACGCATATGTTGAGTGACGTGGAATACAAAAGAATGAGAACTTATTCTTCGTACCCCGTCAAAGCATTGCTCATCTTGTATTACACTAATTTATCTTCGTGTCTGATCTGCATTCCTACAATATATTATCCGACATCACAGCAAGAATACAAAGTAGAATGTATGATTTATTTTATCTTAATATTTTATTATGACAGAGCTGTTGTGCAAGGAGTTGCAATCAACTTCTTCAGCATATCTGCAAAATGTGTTTGTCATGCCAGCTTCCTACCAACCTTCGTCCCCAGGAACATGATGTGATGTTCACTTAATTTATCACACCCCCATTTAAAAAACTTGTAATATTGTTCATAATATTATTTTATGAGAGAACTTAAATACATTATACGCAATTGAAATTAGAAGTAGCCTATTTGGTGTGAAGCTGGCACACATTAATTCATGAACAATCTTGCTTTTCTGACCTTCAACTGAAACGATAATACTTGTATCATCTGCAGATGAACTTCCTTAGGAAATATTTGAAGAGTGAAATGGTACATAACTTGAAAGCACAAACTGCTACAGTGTGACGAAAAATTCTTTCCTTCCTTCATGTAATACAAAATTTAGGTAAATAATGCCACCTAAAAAAAATAAAAAGTGGTTTAGTCTTTGTTACTGCCGAATCTTAACTAATTTGAAATACTTAGGCAGGACATAAACAGAGGAAATTTAAGATACGACAAACAATTAATGATTGTTTACCTCAAGTACGTGTGTAACATTTAGTTGTCTGACTATGACATTCATATTTGTATTGATTTAGAGTGGATGCTATCAGACAGGCTTCGTGCTCTTCAGATTCTTTGCTTCGACATCGGACAATAGTACCTCCAACGCTTCTCATTGTATATCAGATACCTACATTTATATGTCCACTATCTTGGCTTTAGATAGACACTGCGCTAAGCGACTAAATCTTTCTTCTCCCTCTCCCTTTCTGTCATACGACTTCGGAACAAAATATCCAGTAACCTGTGACTCATCACAGTCCACTCTGCAGTGCAGTGATGTTGTTTTTTACAAGTCATCATCAAAGTAACGTCCTTGGCAATGCACCCAAGCTATCTTCCCTCTCTCCAACGCTGAAATAAGAATTTCTGTCATTTGCCAACCCTTTCCAAACTATCCTCTTCCCTATTTTTTATTTCTTTGTTTCATCTCATCTTCTAACACTATCCTCATATGTTAACGTCTTCCCTGTACCAGTCCACCTCTCCAGATTTAATTCCTTCTTCACTTTGGCCAGGCATTGCTATTATTATTTCTTTACTGCAATTTGACAGGGGAATCATATTATGAGAAAATTACACAACGTGTAAAATTGAATTTACTTTAATACCTATAGATAAAATAACTATTATTATTTTATACTGCTCATGTGTTGTGCACATTGAAATGTTAAAGGATGTCTAAACGTGGATAGCGTCCAAATCATTTCATCTGAAATAAATTTCATGTAAGAAACTACATGATGGATGGTTGTTTCTAATAGTCCTAGTATGGAAGCCTGAGGACAGTCTGTGCTATACAAAAATTTTCGGTTAAAAACTCATTGTCTGTTTTTTGTATGAGTGACTCTTTAATACAGTTACCAATTACTCTGTAATATTGTTGTTTATTTTGAACTACCGATATATCACAGTTTACTCTTTGGTAATAAGTGATTTAAAGACACGTGTACCTAATGCTCTTTATTTAAAAGGAGAAGTCATCTATACTGAATAACAGTGTTAACCGAAAGAACGCAAGCTAGATTATATGTTGATGGCAGCATACAGATAACTCTCGCGTACGAAAACGACGGGAAAGAAATTCCGTATGGAAGTAAATTATGCACCGTAGTTAGCTAAAATTTTGAGTAAATAATTGGAATTTTATGAAATTTTCATTGCAGATTAATTAATAACAGTCGCCAGCTCGTAAAAGAGAAAAGCTAAAAATTGTAAATGATTGCAGTGCAATTGGAATACCGTAAATAATGATATATGTGTAGGAAGGCAGTAGCGGGACAAAAATGCACGCGAGCGAGTTTGAATATAAAAGAAACGTTATCAAGTTAATTAAAAATGCGTTCACATTACTTATGACTAATAAAAACCAGTAACGTTTACTCACTGGCAACGTGTCACGCGATATGCACTGACTGAATCACTCACTGTAATGCTATCTGTAGGCAGTTTCTGTGAAACAAATACATACGACTAATCACTGTTTCGTAACAAAGGTTACTTCACAAAAGTGATTAATAGTTTCGCTAGGAAACGACACACACTTCCGCAAAGCCGATGTTGCCAATGTCAAAAACGCGTGGAACATTTATAAATACAAACAACTGTTACGTTACTTCGTCAGTTATTTGAAATTACTTTTACTTTGTGCTGTGAGTTTGCCAGCGTTTGTACTATAAAGTTTTTTACAGTATTATTTTTCTGTAGTTTTTCTCTAATTGTATCATAAATTTTAAATACTGAGCACTGATCAAATTAATAATGCACTTACACATGCAATAAATTACTTTAAAATTACAGAAATAATAAACTGGAAAATTATGAGGCGCTGTGTGGTTGTGTCATAAAGATTCTTAGTGAATGTAAACAACTGTTTTTATACAAACTCCAACACGTTTCAACACTTTTGTGCCAGCAGCATTGGGCATTTTTCTTCCACTTCCTTTTAAAATGTAAAAATGTTTCAATTAGTAGGTTTCTAATGAAATAAGGTCTAAAGCAGTTTTTGTGTGGTATTGACATTCCCTTAAGTTTTGTATACTGTTAGGTTATGTAGGACCATCAGTCCATTATTGTTTATCCGTACCTCGCCATTTGCAATTAAATGATGTTACTGAGAGTTTCGTTGGCTTACCACCAAACCACGTTATCTGTAAAAGTTATTTTATTGTGTGAACAGATATGGTCCAGTCACATTAATATGACCACCGCCTATGTCCGACGTCAACGTGCAAACCACACGTGGACGGCAGATGGCAACACTAGCGGTGGAAGTGTATATGAGGCGTGTCGGAGGGAGGAGAAAAACAATTTAATTATTGTCGTAATTTGGTAACGGAGCAATTTATCTGACATCCACATGGACATGACCATTGGCTTTCCGGCAAAGAGCGGAAGCCGTTCCGGAAAGGGTAAATTTGTAAACTGTTCGGTGTCGACCTGGTGCCGACCTGGTTAAAGTATACGGTGGATGACAAAATGGCGCTATCCCATAGATGACAGAGGTGAACGACGGCTACAAACTTGTCTACGGGCAAATAGATGTGCAACTGTTTAACAAGTGACGGCCCATATGAACTGAGGAGCTACTAAACAGTGTCTCCTCAACAACCGTTCACCCATCGTTGCTGCTTGTGGACCTTCATGGCAGCCTCCTGGTTCCTGCAACCACATAGACTGCTGTTCGTCTGTTCGGAAGGCTGAAATTTGCACCCCAATACCGGAAATTAATGACTACTGAATGGCGCGATAGTTGGCCTTTTCAGAGGGAACAAGTTTTGCGCTCCATCGGACAGAGAGCAATTGTCATGTACGGCATCAAACGTCTGCAATCAAAGGTTCCGGGCCGTAGTTGAGAGTATTAGGGTCTGGGGATTGTTTTCGTGGCATTCTCTGGGTGATCTACACTCATGCTCCTAAAGATAATTGCAGAATGTGGTGCCACATAACGTGGCACTATGCAAAACTGGAGCTAATGGCATAGACACATAGGGAACACACACAAGACACAGATCTGTAGATCCAAGGTATTGGTGATAAGCTGAGAAAACCGTCCCGAAACACATGTGCTACAAAACGCCACTGTTTCCTGCGCATGCACCCCGACATCAGTGTGGGATATGATCATCTTGCACACGTACACAGGCCGCACAACGGGTTGGCATACTCTGGATCAGGTGGTCTAGCAGCTGTTGGGGTATAGCCTCCCATTCTTGCACCAGTGCCTGTCGGAGCTCCTGAAGTGTCCTAGGGGTTTGAAGATGTGCTACGATACGTCGACCGAGATCATTCCAGACGTGCTCGATGGGGTTTAGGTCTAGAGAACAGGCAGCCCATTCGCCTGATATGTTCTGCTTCAAGGTACTCCTCCACGATAGCAGCTCGGTGGGGCCGTGCGTTATCATCCAGCAGAAGAAAGGTGGGACCCACAGCACCCCTGAAAAGACGGACATACTGGTGCAAAATGACGTCGCGACACACCTGGCCTGTTACAGTTCCTCTGTCAAAGACATGCAGGGGCATACTTACACCCATCATAATCCCATCCCACACCATCAATCACGACCTCCATACAGGTCCCTTTCAAGAACATTAAGGGGTTAGTATCTCGTTCCTGGTTCACACCAGATGAAAACCCGGCGAGAATCACTGTTCAGACTATACATCGACTCGTCCGTGAACATAACTGGGTAGCGCAATTCCAATGACCATATACTGTGTTCTTGACCCCAGGTTTCACGGTATCTCCTGTGTTTAGGGACCAGTGGAATGCACCTTGCAGGTCTCCATGCGAATAAACCATGTCTGTTCAATCGTCTGTAGACTGTGTCTCTGGAGACATCTGATTCAGTGGCTGCGATAAGGTCCGGAGCAAGGCTACCTGCAGTACTCCGTTGCCTTCTACGAGTACTGATGGTGAGATATCAGTCTTCTTGTGGTATCGTACACTCTAGACGTTCCGTACTGTAGCGCCTGGTTTGCTGGAAACGTTGGCATAATCTTGAGATCACATTTTGTGAAACACGGAGGGCCGTGGTACGACCTGCTGTGTTTGACCAGCCTCCAGTCGCCCTAGTATTCTACCCATCATAACGTCATCAATATGTTGTCTTTGAGCCATTTTCAACACTCAGTTTGAAAACGTCTGCATACTTACTCGGTGCACCATACTCTGACATGCACCAATACAAAATGGCTCTGAGCACAATGTGCCTTAACTTCTGAGGTCATCAGTCGCCTAGAACTTAGAAATAATTAAACCTAACTAACCTAAGGACATCACACACATCCATGCCCTATTCAGGATTCGAACCTGCGACTGGAGCGGACGCTCGGCTCCAGACTGTAGCGCCTAGAACCGCACGGACACTCCGGCCGGCGCACCAACACACCTCTGCGTATGTGGACTGCTTCCAAAGCCGCCGTGCAACGACCGCAGGTCAAATGCACCGCATGGTCATAGCCCGAGGTGATTTAGACCAGCAGACCTCGCACAGGAGCGTTGTTTCACCATGTCTCAGCATTATCCATAATTGATGAGCATGAGTGTAGTCATTCCGGAAGGCACATCGGATCAATACAAGTATGCACCTGTCGTGGACAATGTCCATTCCTGTAAGCAGTTTGTTTCTCCTCGTCAACGTACCTACTAGCAGGACAAAGCAGTGTCACACAGCAGCGTGTTTCCAAATGCACCAGGATGAGTTTACTGTACTCCCTGACCATCAAATTTCCCGGATTGAAGCCCAATCTAGAATGTATAGGTCTACCTCGAACAGGCTGTTCACATCACGGGATCCTCAAACGAGAAACCTTGTGCAGATGGCCACACAGCACTGGAGTCGGCATTGCTCCACATCCCTGTCAGTGCCCTCCGGGATCTCAATGATTCTATTCCTGCACGGCTGGTAGCGCTCCATGCTGCAAAAGGTGGTTATTCAGGTTCTTGGCAGTTGGTCACATTAATGCGACCGGATAGTGTATTTCGCAACTATATTTCGTAATTCCTTAGAATTACACTACTGGCCATTAAAATTGCTGCACCATGAAGACGACGTGCTACAGACGTGAAATTCAACCGACAGGGAGAAGATGCTGTGATATGCAAATGATCAGCTTTTCAGAGCTTTAACACAAGGTTGGCGTCGGTGGCGACACCTACAACGTGCTGACATGAGGAAAGTTTCCAACCGATTTCTCATACACAAACAGCAGTAGAAGGGCGTTGCCTGGTGAAACGTTGTTGTGATGCCTCGTGTAAGGAGGAGAAATGCGTACCATCACGTATCCGACTTTGATAAAGGTCGCATTGTAGCCTATCGCAATTGCGGTTTATCGTATCGCGACATTGCTGATCGCATTGGTGGAGATCCAATGACGATTAGCAGAATAAGGAATCGGTGGGTTCAGGAGGGTAATACGCAACGCCGTGCTGTATCCCAACGGCCTCGTATCACTAGTAGTTGAGATGACAGGCATCTCATCCGCATGGCTGTAACGAATGGTGCAGCCACGTCTCGATTCCTGAATCAACAGATGGGGACGTTTTCAAGACAACAACCATCTGCATTAACAGTTCGACGACGTTTGCAGCAGAATGGACTATCAGCTCGGCGACCATGACTGCGGTTACCCTTGACGCTGCATCACAGACAGGAGCGCCTGCGATGGTGTACTCAACGACGAACCTGGGTGCACGAATGGTAAAACGTCATTTTTTCGGACGAATCCAGGTTCTGTTTACAGCATCATGATGGTCGGATCCGTGTTTGGCGACATCGCAGTGAACGCACATTGGAAGCGTTTACTCGTCATCGCCATACTGGCGTATTACTCGGCGTAATGGTAAGGGGTGCCATTGGTTACACGTCTCGGTCACCTCTTGAACGCATTGACGGCGCTTTGAACAGTGGACGTTACATTTGAGATGTGTTACGACCCGTGGCTCTACCCTTAATTCGATCCCTGCGAAACCCTACATTTCAGCAGGATAATGCATGGCCGCATGTTGCAGGTACTGTACTGGCCTTTCTGGACACAGAAAATCGATTGTTGGCCTGGCCAGCGCATGCTCCAGATCTCTGAACATTTGCAAACGTCTGGTCAATAGTGGCCGAGCAACTGGCTCGTCACAATACGCCAGTCACTACTCTTGATGAACTGTGGTATCGTGTTGAAGCTGGATGGGCAGCTGTACCTGTACTCGCCTTTCAAGCTCTGTTTGACTCAATGCCCAGGGGTATCAAGGCCGTTATTACGGCCGGAGGTGGTAGTTCTGGATACTGATTTCTCAGGATCTATGCACCAAAATTTCAAATTGCGTGAAAATGTAATCACATGTCAGTTCTAGTGTAATATATTGATCCAAAGAATACCCATTTATCATCTGCATTTCTTCTTGGTGTAGCAATTTTAATGTTCAGTAGTATAGTTTCTAAATATTCGTTCCCATTTTCTGTAGAAATTCACACAAAAACAATACATGTTTTGCGTAGTTTTAATAGTAAGCTCTATTTATTTAGGATTTTCCAAAAATGTTTTAAAGCACGATTAATAACGCTGTTGGAACATAATTACACGATCTGCTCTGAAACTTGCTGCTCAGTTAAGGTCTGAAACGCATCCCTCGTGCCCGTGCCAGCAGCTCCGACAGCAGTGGCTCCGGCCTGTGCCTGCTGCCTGCTGGGGAGACGGACCTCGGCGCAGCTGGCGACATCGGCAGGCCGTGCAGAGGGGGCCGCTGCCGCTAGCACAGTAGCTTAGGTGTGACGTCATGAGCGCCGACAACTCTCACGTCACAGCCACACTGAGGCATCTGCCACGGCTGGCTGCCGGACCGGCGGGCAAATCACCTGAAAAGCTGGGGTTTATGTCAGGGAGCAAAATCATTAGGGGGTAATCTTTTCACGCAAGATGTGCTGCACTCATGAGTCCTGGACTGTAATGTGACTTAAGAGTCATCGCATCATCGGCACTACGTAATTAAATAAACAGCACTTCCAAAAACCAAATCACAATTGGTGCTACATCCATACAAAAATAATGTTTACGTTTATATAGTGTGTACACATTTGTTTTGTACCGTTTTGGTATCATTCATCATGTAAATTGTAATTTAATACTCTTCTATGCTTACACATACATTAGATCACTGTCATTCTGCGATGTACGTAACGTATTTCGTTTCCTTAGTGCATAAGGCAATCCTTTGTTAATTCGTACACTGTCCAACAAAATTTTAAAAAAATGGCTCTGAGCACTATGGGACTTAACATCTATGGTCACCAGTCCCCTAGAACTTAGAACTGTCGTTGTGGTCCTCAGACTGGCTTGATGCAGCTCTCCGTGCCACTCTATCCTGTGCAAGCTTCCTCATCTCCCAGTACTTACTGCAACCTACATCCTTCTGAATCTGCTTAGTGTATTCATCTCTTTGTCTCCCTCTACGATTTTTACCCTCCACGCTACCCTCCAACGCTAAATTTGTGATCCCTTGAAGCCTCAAAACATGTACTACCAACCGGTCCCTTCTTTTTGTCAAGTTGTGCCACAAACCCCTCCCCAGTTCTATTCAATGCCTCCTCATTAGTTATATCTACCCATCTAATCTTCAGCATTCTTCTGTAGCACCATATTTCGAAAGCTTCTGTTCTCTTCTTGTCCAAACTATTTATCGTCCATGCCTCACTTCCATACATGGCCACACTCCATACAAATACTTTCAGAAACGACTTCCTGACATTTAAATCTATACTCGATGTTAACAAATTTCTCTTCTTCAGAAACGCTTTCCTTGCCATTGCCAGTCTACATTTTATATCCTCTCTACTTCAACCATCATCAGTTTTTTTACTCCCTAAATAGCAAAACTCCTTTACAACATTAAGTGTCTCATTTCCTAATCTAATTCCCTCAGCATCACCCGATTTAATTTGACTACATTCCATTATCCTCGTTTTGCTTTTGTTCATCTTATATCCTCCTTTCAAGACACTGTCCATTCCGTTCAACTGTTCTTCCAAGTCCTTTGCTGTCTCTGACAGAATTACAATGTCATGGGCGAACCTCAAAGTTTTTATTTCTTCTCCATGAATTTTAATACCTACTCCAAATTTTTCTTTTGTATCCTTTACTGCTTGCTCAATATACAGATTGAATAACATCGGGGAGAGGCTACAACCCTGTCTCACTCCCTTCCCAACCACTGCTTCCCTTTCATGCCCCTCGACTCTAATAACTGCCATCTGGTTTCTGTACAAATTGTAAATAGCCTTACGCTCCCTGTATTTTACCCTTACCACCTTTAGAATTTGAAAGAGAGTATTCCAGTCAACATTGTCAAAAGCTTTCTCTAAGTCTACAAATACTAGAAACGTAGGTTTGCCCTTTCTTAATCTTTCTTGTAAGATAAGTCGTAAGGTTAGTATTGCCTCACGTGTTCCAACATTTCTGCGGAATCCAAACTGATCTTCCCCAAGGTCCGGTCCTACCAGTTTTTCCATTCGTCTGTAAAGAATTCGCGTTCGTATTTTGCAGCTGTGACTTATTAAACTTATAGTTCGGTAATTTTCAATCTGTCAACACCTGCTTTCTTTGGCATTGGAATTATTATATTCTTCTTGAAGTCTGAGGGTATTTCGCCTGTGCGATACATCTTGCTCACCAGATGTTAGAGTTTTGTCATGACTGGCTCTCCCAAGGCCGGCAGTAGTTCTAATGGAGTGTTGTCTACTGCTGGGGCCTTGTTTCGACTCAGGTCTTTCAGTGCTCTGTCAAACTCTTCACGCAGTATCGTATCTCCCATTTCATCTTCATCTGCATCCTCTTCCATTTCCAGTACATCGCCCTTCTATAAACCTTCTATATACTCCTTCCACCTTTCCGCCTTCCCTTCTTTGCTTAGAACTGGGTTTCCATCTGAGCTCTTGATATTCATACAAGTGGCTCTCTCTTCTCCAAAGGTCTCTTTAATTTTCCTGTAGGTAGTATCTGTCTTACCCCTAGTGAGATGTGCCTCTACATCCTTACATTTGTCCTCTAGCCATCCCTGCTTAGCCATTTTGCACTTCCTGTCTATCTCATTTATATTTCTTCTGTTACCCACGGATTTCTATTAGCCCTTGTCTTTTTACCTACTTTATCTTCTGCTGCCTTCACTACTTCACCCCTCAGAGCTACCCACTCTTCTTCTACTGTATTTCTTTCCTCCATTCCTGTCAATTGTTCCCTTATGCTCTCCCTGAAACTCTCTACAATCTCTGGTTCTTTCAGTTTATCCAGGTCCCATCTCATTATATTAGCACCTTTTTGTAGTTTCTTCAGTTTTAATCTACAGTTCATAACCAATAGATTGTGGTCAGAGTCCACATTTGCCCCTGGAAATGTCTTATAATTTAAAACCTGATTCCTAAATCTCTGTCTTACCATTATATAATCTATCTGATACCTTTTAGTATCTCCAGGATTCTTAAATGTATACAACCTTCCTTTATGATTCTGGAACCAAGTACTAGCTATGGTTAAGTTATGCTTTGTGAAAAATTCTACCAGACGGCTTCCTCTTTCATTTCTTCGCCCCAATCCATATTCACCTAATATGTTTCTTTGTCTCCCTTTTCCTACTGACAAATTCCAGTCACCCATGACCATTAAATTTTCGTCTCCCTTCAGTACCTGAATAATTTCTTTTATCTCATCATACATTTCCTCAATTTCTTCATCTGCAGAGATAGTTGGCATATAAACTTGTACTAATGTAGTAGGCGTGGGCTTTGTGTCTATCTTGGCCACAATAATGCGTTCACTATGCTGTTTGTAGTAGCTTCACCCCCCCTCCTATTTTTTTATTCATTAATAAACCTACTCTTGCATTACCCCTATTTGATTTTGTATTTATAACCCTGTATTCACTTGACCAAAAGTCTTGTTCCTCCTGCCACCGAATTTCAATAATTCCCACTATATCTAACTTTAACCTATCCATTTCCCTTTTTAAATTTTCTAACCTACCTGCCCGATTAAGGGATCTGACATTCCACGCTCTGATCCGTAGAACGCCACTTTTCTTTCTCCTGATAACGACGTCCTCTTGAGTAGCCCCCGCCCGGAGATCCGAATGGGGGACTATTTTACCTCCGGAATATTTTACCCAAGAGGACGCCATCATCATTTAATCATACAGTAAAGTTGCATGCCCTCGGGAAAAATTACGGCCGTAGTTTCCCCTTGCTTTCAGCCGTTCGCAGTACCAGCACAGCAAGGCCGTTTCGGTTAATGTTACAAGGCCAGATCAGTCAATCATCCAGACTGTTGCCTCTGCAACTACTGAAAAGGCCTGCTGCCCCTCTTCAGGAACCACACGTTTGTTTGGCCTCTCAACAGATACCCCCCCGTTGTGGTTGCACCTACGGTACGGCCATCTGTATCGCTGAGGCACGCAACGGCAAGGTCCATGGTTCATGGAGGGGGGGGGGGGGGGGACCTTAGAACTACTTAAACCTAACTATCCTTGGGACATCACACAACACCCAGTCATCACGAGGCGGAGAAAAAACAAAATTAAACGACCACATTTTGGAAATTCTGAAATTACATCCCTGTGCGATGGATGAAGTTGAAATTTGGTTCAAGGTCTTAAAACTTTCCTTTGTAACGGTTCAAAAGCGTTCCGCTTTGCGACGTCACCTTCGGCGATGTTTGCAAACAGCATGGTGTCAACACAGGCCAAAAAAGGCCACAGCTCTGAAGTTCACGTGTGGCCTAAGGTGCCTTAATGATGTGACATTGCCACCAAACTGCACCACAATTTTGCACATCACCATCGTGGATGTTTTACGAGATGAGAAGTTGGTCACACCGGGTCTTACCCCACGATTTAACGCTTCTGAGATGGAGGTCGTAACTGTGAGACCCAGCACTGACATCACGCGTTCTTGAGGGTTGTAGAGGAAAGCATTTCAGACACAACGCGGCACAACGCGACAGGAAATGGGCTTAGGGGGCTGCATGAAGGGCGTCAGTGAAACTGCCGGTTCCTTTGGGGCCTTGATTCCCATACATTTCGTATTCGGAAACGAGAGCTTGCAGTGTGATAAACCACAGCAGGAAGTGCTTGACAACCTCTAACACTGCGGACACCTCTCGGACGATTGAACCGTTCTCGTGAGCCAGTAACCCACTGAACCTGATCGTACGCCTTTTGAGTGCAGTATGACCACACTTTTTGTTTTGGTGTACGGACTGGAACGAATAGAGACGCTCAAAAGCATTCGACGAAATCTGAATGCCATCCGAAACAACAAAGGACGCTTTTTTTTTCATTCCTGGTACTTCACGTCCTCCCGTGGCCCGACCACAGTGGTTTGTAGTGTAGCATTGATCTGTGCTTGAGTAAAACGACAAGAGTACCTTCTGGGTCACCCTCCTCCCCCCTCCGCCACAATGCGGCAAGACCCTCTGTATCATCGTCCCATCTTCGCTGAACACTTAAAAACGTAATCTCAATGTTATGATTCCCACTGAAAGGCAGCTCAAATATAATATGACTGCTGGAGCAAAATACAACCAGTCATTTCATAGCATACATGGAGCCATACTTACATCCTGAATAATTTTTTTCATAGTAAGAAAAGATTGTTTTTTTCAGTCTTGAGTCTTCTAGGTGTTTGTGTCCCACCCTCGTTATTTCAGGGTACCACTTGCACACAACAGCCTCATTTATTTGCCGGATATATTCCATATTCCAATATCCTTCTTGCCTTACCGATTTTACCTGCAGCAGCGTCCTCTGCAACCAAAGCAATTGTTGGCTGCTGTAACCAATGTCCCGTCATACCGTCCCTTGTACTTGACAGTGTCCTTCGTATGTTCTCGTCATTTATTTTCCTATTGGTCCACCTAATTTTTACACAAAACATAAGACAACTACGAACACCACCATCATCCTCCATTGAAATTAAATAAATGAAAGACCGGTATTTCTGCGCGTGCTGTCAAAACTTCTCAAGCGAATTTTGCACGCCATGGAGGTTACATATTGTGCCAACTCACTGTCTCTCTTCGATGAAAAAGGTTTTGTTTTTCAATTGCAAGGTCTTTTTTGTGAAGATATGAGCATCTAAAGATGGCTTTTGTTAGCGACGACATAGTAAATGTAAGTATGGTTTGTCCGTGTGTGCCACTGTAACTCGGCCTTCCACAGCCCATCATAGGTAAAAGTTTGGTTTCGAACAGCAGGGGTTCAAAGGTATGAGTGAGAAAAGAGGGCACAGCTCCAATGGACTTGTTATGGTGAATGAGCTCGGAATCGAGTGCGAAGTGGCCGAAACTGGCGGGAACGTTCTTTCTAGAATGTTCACCACTATTGGAGAATGTTGGAGAATTTTCCAAAATGCTGTGCAACCTTCATGAAGATTTCAGAATATTCTGGATCTCTGAGGCAGTCTCGAAATAGTGAGAAGTGCATTACTTACACATTTTTTCACATTTTCGTCCAAACGCTTCCAGTTATTCTAAAATCATCTCCAGCACATGAAATCAAAGCATGTTTGAGGAAATCGTTTCGTTGGTCTCGAGTGACGCAAGTACAGTTGTGTAAAAATATGAGAGCTCAACTTTCCTATGACGAAGAAGCGAAACATTTCCTCGAAGAACTCTTACAAATTAGTGAAAGCACTCTCCCATTTGATTAACTGGCCAAATTGAACATGCAAATGATTTTCGTAACGTTGGTGTTCACAAAGTTTTCCCGAAAATTGTTAACAAATGCTCAAGATGGTTATTTCAAAAAGCCATTTCAGCAGCAAGAAATCATATAGTTGGAGATATTACATTATAATTCAAAACAGGACATGGTCATCACCAGTTCTCAAACAGTATAATTCCAGTAAACATAATACCAGAAACAGATAAAGGAGAAACAGCGTTTATTCCGAGGATTTCTCTCATATGTACCGAATGCCATTGCAGTTCAAAAGGGTGCAACTTATAGCAAGATTATCAATTAGTATCACCATCACGGTACAAGAATAAACGTTAAGATGTTAAGTTGGAACAATCATGCTTTTTCTCACAGTCAGTTATATTTAGCTTTCTCTAGGGATGGGAAAGGCAAAGAAATTATATATCTACACATCAAATAACAAGATGACAAATGTAGTTCATAAGCAAGTATTGTGAGAGTATATGTTGATTAAGTACAAAATTTTGCGGAAATAAAGCACAGTTAACATCCACTAAATTAAATACAGCCATATTGAGAATATGATTTAGTATAGTTTTATAATTTCTGTTCTGAAAGTCTGATTCTTGTGTCAGGTGCTAACCTCTGTTCCTCTATCGTGTACTAATATGGCTGTGTGGAAATGAGTGTGGAAATGAGTGTTCTAAATTGTCGCTGTCATGTTGCGGTAGCCACATCTTTCGTCTCTTTCACAAGAATATATATTTTAAGGAAGAAATTTGAGATTTGTCTGTGCTGTACAACTTTTACCATTATTTTTTAATATTAACGATTGTTCTAGATTTTCTGATGTTCAAAGCAGTTCCTGAATTTCTTGTAACATTTTCGAATATTTTGGCATGTTCTTGGTGTTACATAAATGAGCGATTGGTAGAGCATTTTATTTAAATTTAGGCTGTTGGTGCATACATCAGTGGATTTAAGAGTAATGGAGAGCATTTTTGAGCATTCAAGAATACTTTTTATCGGGAAATACGAAATTTTTTGCGATATTTAGAACGTTCGTTTTTACTGTTTTCAAATGTTCTTGAGTGATCTGGAATCTTTGCAGAAAGCAAGTGAAAATAAAAATCATGTGAAGTGAATCTATCTCAGCTAGTAGAATTATAAAAATAACAAAACCAGAATTTTTAAGATGTTGGTGGAATCTGACGCAAAATTCTAAGAAGTGATTGAAATATGCTATTATGAAACCACTAATAAAGGTGACCAGAATTACTTAAATAATCTTCGTACAGTTTTCTTACTGGCGTCGTTTTCCAAAATATTGAGATATGTACACAAGAGCACTCTTATATTTAAGTAGAAACAATTTAGTTATCACATCAAAGTTTGGATTACAAAGAACTCCTCTATTGAGAGTTGCTGTTTATGCTCTGCGAGCACAGCCGATTCTGTTCACCCCACTGTCTTCTCTCACCGCTGAGCTACTCCAAGCAGCTGAGTGAGCGAGATGTCTATATGCTGAATGCTACACACGCGAGAAACTTTGGGAGACATTAGTTCTGTAATAAATTTCAGCTAGTAATAGCAAACAAACACTCTGTTCATGAATCACAAGAGGAGGAGGTATACTTGGAATAGACCAGGTGATACGGGAGGGAAGATTTCAGTCAAATTACATCGTGGTCGACAGAGATACCAAAACCAAACACTGGATTATAAGGTATACCCAGGAACAGATAACATCGTAGTAGTGTTGAAGTTCAAGATATTAGTCAGGAAAAATCAATGTGCAAAGAAGTGAGATACGGAAATATTAAGGGATGATGAGACAGGCTTGAAGTTCTGTACAGCTATACACATACCATTAAGGAATAGCTCAGTAGGCAGTACAGTTGAAGAGCAATAGACATCTCTAAAGAGGGCAATCACAGAAGCTGGAAAGAAAAACGTAGGTACAAAGAAGTTAAATGCGAAGAAACCATGGGTAACAGAAGATATACTCCAGTTGATCGACGAAAGGAGAAAGTACAAAAATGTTCCTGGAAACTCAGGAATACAGAAGTATAAGTCGCAGAGAAATGAAATATATAGGAAGTGCAGGAAAGGTAAGATGAAATGGTTGCATGAAAAATGCGAAGAAATCGAAGAAGAAATGTTTGTAGGAAGGACAGACTCAACATATAGGAAAGTCAAAACAACCTTCGGGACATTAAAAGCAAGGGTGGTATCATTAAGACTGCAACGGGAATTCCGTTGTTAAATGCAGAGGAGAGGGTGGACGGGTTGAATGAATACATTGCAAGCCAGTATGAGGGGGATTTCTCTGATGTAATAGAAGAAGAAACAGGAGTCGATATAGAAGAGGTAGGGATCCAGTATTAGAATCACAATTTAAAATAACTTTGGAGGACTTAAGATTAAACAAGACAGAAGGGATAGATAACATTCCATCAGAATGTCTAAATTCATTAGGCAATGGCTACAATACGGCTATTCACGTTAGTTCAATATGTCTCTGAGCACTATGGGACTTAACTGCTTAGGTCATCAGTCCCCTGAAACTTAGAACTGCTTAAACCTAATTAACCTAAAGACATCACACACATCCATGCCCGAGGCAGGATTCGAATCTGCGACCGTAGCGGTCGCGTGGTTCCAGACTGTAGCGCCTAGAACCGCTCGGCCACCCCGGCCGGCATTCACGTTAGCGTTTTGAATGCATGAGTCTGGCGTCACACCACCTGACTAAAGGGAAAATATGACCCACACAATTCGGAAGACTGCAAGAACTGACAAGTACGAGAATTATGTCACAGTCAGCTTAACAACTCATGCATCCAAGTTGCTTACAAGCATTATACACAGAAAAATGGAAAAGAAAATGGAGGATGTGCTAGATGACAATCAGTTTGGCTTCAGAAAAGGTAAAGGCAACAGAGAGGCAATGCTGTCTTTGCGGTTGCTGATGGAATCAAGACTAAGGAAAAATCAAGACATGTTCATAGGATTTTTCGACCTGGGAAAAGAGTTCAAAAACGTAAAACGGTGTAAAATGTTCGAAATTCTAAGAAAAATAGCGGGAAGTTATAGAAAGAAACGGGAAATATGCAATATGCAATATGTACAAGAGCTAAGAGGAAATAATAATAGTGAACTATCCAGAACGAAGTGCTCGGATTAAAAATACAAGTATGTAGTCTCTCGCCCCTACTGTTCAATCTGTACATCGAAGCAGCAATGATGGAAATAAAAGGTTTATGAGTGGAACTAAAACTAAAGGTGAAAGGATATCAATTATACGATTCGCTGATGACATTGCTATCCTGAGTGAAAGTGAAGAAGGATTACATGAATCATTGATACCCATTCACCTTGAATTTTATCTCCTCTCCTGTGTCTGTGTCTGTTCTGAGCCACCACCTTACAATCCAACATCGAATTTCAAAATCTATGCCGGACAATACATAATCCAGCTGGAATCTTCCGGAATCTCAAGGTTTCTTCGAAGTTTTCCTCTTTCAATTAGTCTTTCTCTTTTCATTCCTACTAAATACACTCCTGGAAATTGAAATAAGAACACCGTGAATTCATTGTCCCAGAAAGGGGAAACTTTATTGACACATTCCTGGGGTCAGATACATCACATGATCACACTGACAGAACCACAGGCACATAGACACAGGCAACAGAGCATGCACAATGTCGGCACTAGTACAGTGTATATCCACATTTCGCAGCAATGCAGGCTGATGTTCTCCCACGGAGACGATCGTAGAGATGCTGGATGTAGTCCTGTGGAACGGCTTGCCATGCCATTTCCACCTGGCGCCTCAGTTGGACCAGCGTTCGTGCTGGACGTGCAGACCGCGTGAGAAGACGCTTCATCCAGTCCGAAACATGCTCAATGGGGGCAGATCCGGAGATCTTGCTGGCCAGGGTAGTTGACTTACACCTTCTAGAGCACATTAGGTGGCACGGGATACATGCGAACGTGCATTGTCCTGTTGGAACAGCAAGTTCCCTTGCCGGTCTAGGAATGGTAGAACGATGGGTTCGATGACGGTTTGGATGTACCGTGCACTATTCAGTGTCCCCTCGACGATCACCTCAGGTGTACGGCCAGTGTAGGAGATCGCTCCCCACACCATGATGCCGGGTGTTGGCCCTGTGTGCCTCGGTCGTATGCAGTCCCTATTGTGGCGCTCACCTGCACGGCGCCAAACACTCATACGACCATCATTGGCACCAAGGCAGAAGCGACTCTCATCGCTGAAGACGACACGTCTCCATTCGTCCCTCCATTCACGCCTGTCGCCACACCACTGGAGGCGGGCTGCACGATGTTGGGGCGTGAGCGGATGACGGCCTAACGGTGTGCGGGACCGTAGCCCAGCTTCATGGAGACGGTTGCGAATGGTCCTCGCCGATACCCCAGGAGCGACAGTGTCCCTAATTTGCTGGGAAGTGGCGGTGCGGTCCCCTACGGTACTGCGTAGGATCCTACGGTCTTGGCGTGCATCCGTGCGTCGCTGCGGTCCGGTCCCAGGTCGACGGGCACGTGCACCTTCTGCCGACCATTGGCGACAACATCGATGCACTGTGGAGACCTCACGCCCCACGTGTTGAGCAATTCGGCGGTACGTCCACCCGGCCTCCCGCATGCCCACTATACGCCCTCGCTCAATGTCCGTCAACTGCACATACGGTTCACGTCCACGCTGTCGCGGCATGCTACCAGTGTTAAAGACTGCGATGGAGCTCCGTATGCCACGGCAAACTGGCTGACACTGACGGCGGCGGTGCACAAATGCTGCGCAGCTAGCGCCATTCGACGGCCAAAACCGCGGTTCCTGGGGTGTCCGCTGTGCCGTGCGTGTGATCATTGATTGTACAGTCCTCTCGCAGTGTCCGGAGCAAGTATGGTGGGTCTGACACACCGGTGTCAATGTGTTCTTTTTTCCATTTCCAGGAGTGTAGCACACATTCTCCCACAACATCGTCATATATTCATGCCTCTAGTACTGCGTTCCAGACACTTGCGGATATTATATTTTCACCTCTCTTAAAATACTGAATTATGCGTTCAATACTCTCATATGCTGCATCTGCTGTTCGAGACGTCAGCATTTATATCTGAACTACTGCCGTTGGGGTAGATTTCCTGTCAATTCCGTGGAGAATAATTCTACCAGTTAACTGTCTGACGCTCCATTCCTTTTCATGTTCGTCAGACAACAGCATAAACGCCTTGTGAGTGCGTTAGCGTCAGTAGAATAAATGACTGAGTTTGCGAGTGAACCCTTATTCTGTGACAGAGCACATCAGTGTTCAGCTGTAAAATTGGTTTAATTTCTATTTTTGCTGTTAAAGAAACACACGAGATTACATAGATTGCGACATAATTTCAGGACAGTTGGAAACCGCATTAGGTCCTTTTTAGCAGAAGTAGCACTGAACAAAACAAGGTCAAATTTAAATAGAAGGTTCTGTACAAGATATTTCTTACTTCTAGATAGGGAAATTGGCCAATATTACAACAAATCATCCGATTCGGGTTCTAAGTTCAGTACTGTTTAGGATGACCATCAAGTCTATGGAGTGTAGCTAGTTTTATGACAAGATGAGAAAAAGATTACTCAAGGTTGCTCGAGTTCACAGTGGACGTAAGCTGGTGATCAAACAATTGTACGCCTCTGCAAGCGGCATTTTGCCTTTAGCTGCGACGTGCTATGGGCTGCATGGCTCCTATCGCCCTCTGAAAATCCTATAGAACGCTAATCAAAATCATTACTGATTTTATCAGCTGAAACTATCCTATGTTTCTGGTTAGGCGAGAAAACATGAACTCATTCCTAAACTGGAAAATATGATAAGTACATGCGCGTAGATGGACAGCGTGTATGCTTCAATGCCCTCTCTGTTCTTGCAAGAACAATTAACAATGTGGATGTTTCGTTTCTCTACTATAGGAGCTCAACGACTCTTCAGATAATTTCTAGCTGAATGTCAGCCAAAGTGAAAGCAGTGTTCACAAAAATTCTTCTTTTCGCGTCCTACAGAGCGTGGTGCGCCCTATTCTACACTTGATGCTGGTGTTTGGTAACAAGCTCTCCCCCACCTGTGTCCTTTAATGCTTCACTTCATGGCTCTTTCAGACTAATGGGAGCGTTCCTTTCATCTTGTGGAAACTACATCTGTCAATCACAAATGGGCCTACCTTTTAACTGCATCGAAACATCGCCCCTTTTTCTACTTCCAAGATTATTTCACCCAATCTGACATTTTGTGCCCACTCCTAACGCTTAAAAGTTACATGCATACATCACAAGCGTACCACGGGACTTTCACATGACCAACTGCGTCACTTATCTGTTTTTATCCACCTGGAAATTCCCCATCACAGTTTTCTAAAGAATTTCTCCGTTACGAGTAGCGCTGGGCCGCTACCTGCTCCCCTCGCTGGATCACCCGGCACATTCATTGTCTCTCTCGCCGTGGGTCACCAACGGTTGTTAGAATCCTTCCATCGTATGTGGGCCATGTCAGCGCAACTCGCATCTGCCCCCTAATTAAAACGTTTCTTCCAGCAGCTTTTTTCACCTTTTGTTGATTGACATGCAGGATTTGGGTTCAGTGTGTTAATACCGTCGAATCGAGTGTCATCCCTTTTGACATTACCTACTATGCATTTTGATAGGCAAATCTGCTCACTATCGCCGACGTGTGTCAGGTGAAATACCCTTCTACTTGTTATGCCACATACGAGAATCGCATGTAAGGTGCGAAACTGACATTCATTTAAGCTGCTACTTTACAACTATTCAAAGAAATTCACACTGTACCCTGCCTTCCCGTTTACGACGAATTCTAGGTCCCTTTTCACAATTTTCTACTACTGTTTATATTAAAACTTCCTAGCAGATTAAAACTGAGTGCCGGACTGAGACTCGAAGTTGGGACCTTTGCGTTTCTGGAGGAATTAAAGCTGTGAGGAGCGGTCGTGAGTCGTGCTTGGGCAGCTCAGATGGTAGAGCACTTGCCCGTAAAAGGCAAAGGTCCCAAGTTCGAGTCTCGATCCGGCACTCAGTTTTAATCTGCCAGGAAATTTCATATCAGCGCCCTCTCTGCTGCAGAGTGAAAATTTAATACTCTTGATATTACTTTATCTTCATCTACCAGAACTCTTGATCACCTTGTCATTTTACTTCAATGACGCCCTCTGTATCTAAAATGAATTTTGTATATTTTCTTTCAGATTTTCTAGCTTCTATACCACATTCAGACTACTGACATTCCGTGCTGCTACTCGCAGGATATTATCTTTTCATTGATTATCTACACTCCTGGAAATTGAAATAAGAACACCGTGAATTCATTGTCCCAGGAAGGGGAAACTTTATTGACACATTCCTGGGGTCAGATACATCACATGATCACACTGACAGAACCACAGGCACATAGACACAGGCAACAGAGCATGCACAATGTCGGAACTAGTACAGTGTATATCCACCTTTCGCAGAAATGCAGGCTGCTATTCTCCCATGGAGACGATCGTAGAGATGCTGGATGTAGTCCTGTCGAACGGCTTGCCATGCCATTTCCACCTGGCGCCTCAGTTGGACCAGCGTTCGTGCTGGACATGCAGACCGCGTGAGACGACGCTTCATCTAGTCCGAAACATGCTCAATGGGGGACAGATCCCGAGATCTTGCTGGCCAGGGTAGTTGACTTACACCTTCTAGAGCACGTTGGGTGGCACGGGATACATGCGGACGTGCATTGTCCTGTTGGAACAGCAAGTTCCCTTGCCGGTATAGGAATAGTAGAACGATGGGTTCGATGACGGTTTGGATGTACCGTGCACTATCCAGTGTCCTCTCGACGATCACCTCAGGTGTACGGCCAGTGTAGGAGATCGCTCCCCACACCATGATGCCGGGTGTTGGCCCTGTGTGCCTCGGTCGTATGCAGTCCCTATTGTGGCGCTCACCTGCACGGCGCCAAACACGCATACGACCATCATTGGCACCAAGGCAGAAGCGACTCTCATCGCTGAAGACGACACGTCTCCATTCGTCCCTCCATTCACGCCTGTCGCGACACCACTGGAGGCGGGCTGCACGATGTTGGGGCGTGAGCGGATGACGGCCTAACGGTGTGCGGGACCGTAGCCCAGCTTCATGGAGACGGTTGCGAATGGTCCTCGCCGATACCCCAGGAGCAAGTGTCCCTAATTTGCTGGGAAGTGGCGGTGCAGTCCCCTACTGCACTGCGTAGGATCCTATGGTCTTGGCGTGCATCCGTGCGTCGCTGCGGTCCGGTCCCAGGTCGACGGCCACGTGCACCTTCCGCCGACCACTGGCGACAACATCGATGTACTGTGGAGACCTCACGCCCCACGTGTTGAGCAATTCGGCGGTACGTCCACCCGGCCTCCCGCATGCCCACTATACGCCCTCGCTCAAAGTCCGTCAACTGCACATACGGTTCACGTCCACGCTGTCGCGGCATGCTACCAGTGTAAAAGACTGCGATGGAGCTCCGTATGCCACGGCAAACTGGCTGACACTGACGGCAGCTGTGCACAAATGCTGCGCAGCTAGCGCCATTCGACGGCCAACACCGCGGTTCCTGGTGTGTCCGCTGTGCCGTGCGTGTGATCATTGCTTGTACAGCCCTCTCGCAGTGTCCGGAGCAAGTATGGTGGGTCTGACACACCGGTGTCAATGTGTTCTTTTTTCCATTTCCAGGAGTGTATTTATTTCTGTTGGTTATCTCCCTCTTGACAGTCCAGTTACTGAGATCCTGATGGGGGACTAATCAGTAATCTCCTTCAGTGGAGAGATCATTATGAAAATTTTTCAGTTACGTGCCACATACCTCGTTGATACACATTTTTTGCCTTTAATGCAGTGATTTCCATTGCCTCCAGAATTCGTATGCTGTTTATCAGTGCTGATTCTTCCAACTTTTAGTGGCAGTTTCCCATCCCAAGGGCAATACTGTGGTCTATCTGCACCTCAGCCATCTTTCACGATATACCTGCTTTTATTAACATTAACTGAAATGTTTTCGACTCATCTAGACTGTGTTTTTGATTTTCTGTCTCAGCGTCAGAAAAAATACTAGTATTCAGTTTTTAGGTACCAACTTCTTTGTTCTATGAAAACTTTTTAGGTATACAGAATTTTCAACTTCACTTATGTGAGTAAATTATTTGCCAATATAGTAGTCAACAATAAAACCTGTACTTTTACAGTACTCATTGTGAAAAATAATCATTCCCACAAATGTATGAAGCTGAGCAACAATTATTTTGTGTATGGAGATTTTTACTAGAGTTAAAATTTGTTTATATCAGCCATATCCCTGGCATTCCCAACTGATATAACGAAGTTTAAGACGAGGTCCTGCCACAGATTCGTAATCTGTGGCGCTAAATGATCTGTCCTTACTTGAACAAATTTTGGATTACAAGGAGTAACATAAGTTACATTTATTTGGATGTCTGGTACTGGAATGTTCAGACCGATTTTTAACTTGGTCATGGTGTGAACGATGATTTATAACAATTTATAATAAGTGAATTACCTGAATAATCGACAAGAATATCTCAGCAACTGTAACGGCGCCGTAAAATAATGGCTAGCCCATGTAGTTTCCCCATGAAGTTCAGTCAATACAAAAACAAATAAATTTATAGCTCGTAGCCGAACTTACCTCAATGCCTTTTACTGGCGTCTACTCTTTTTTTCGTGACATAGAGGGGAAGTTACTTGTATAATGGTCGTTGTGCACCATTTTTTCCGTGGGTTTTGGGTTGTGGATGCCTGATGATGTAATAATGTGATAATTATAATGCCTTAAGCAAACTATGAGGCAACTGTTGATTCGTAACTGAAATTTTTTGCCTGTGATGTCAGAGGTTGGTGTATATGCGAGGATCAACAGTTTTTGCCCTCACAATTTTTAGCCAAACTGCGGCTGTAAATATGAAGTCAACGCATCCATCCCCAGCAGTGCACCTTAAACCTATACTGGGCCGACCTGACCTTACCTACTAGAAGCTCTGCGGCACGGAGCTGCTGTCAGTTGTTGAAAATGTCGGTTGTGGTTCACACATTTACAGTGAAGGAGCAACAAAGTGTGATTTGTTTTCTATGGAGCAAGAGATGAAGGCACATCGAAATCCACAGGGAAATGCAGCCCACATACTGGGAAATCTCATTCTGAGAAGCATGAGTCCGCAAGAGGCCGTTAAAACTTTATTGACAATGAGCCTTCGGGAAGACTGCGATAGTTGCTGACTGACAACATTTCCCGTATGGTTGCAAATGTGAAAGCTGATCACCATGTGCACCTCAAGAAAATTTTCCGGGCGCTTCCCATTTCGTAAGGGACTGTTTAGTACATCGTTTGCAGGTCCCTTGGGCACCGACAGGTCTCATGTTGGTGGGCGCCTAAGCAGTTTGATGACATGGTGAAAGGGACATTTTCTTGGACTGCACTGTTAGCAGCGGTGAAACGTGGATACTCCATTTCTCTCTGGAACCGAAGGAGCGAGTATGGTGTGCATATATCCGGTTTCGTCTATGACAAAAAAGTCTTTTCATTGCCATCTGTTGGAGAACTGATTTCTGCGGTCTTTTATCGTCTTGGACCACTCCTGCAGGATTCCATACCTCTAGGTGAAAGGAAATGGCGAGGAAATCGTTTCTGAAGAAGAGAAATTTGTTAACATCGAGTATAGATTTATGTGTCAGGAAGTCTTTTCTGAAAGTATTTGTATGGAGTGTAGCCATGTATGGAAGTGAAACGTGGACGAAAAATAGTTCGGACAAGAAGAAAATAGAGGCTTTGGGTGAAATGTAGTGCTACAGAAAATGCTGAAGATTAGATGGGTAGATCACATATCTAATGAGGAGGTATTGAATAGGATTGGGAAGAAGAGGAGTTTGTGGCACAACTCGACTAGATGACGGGATCGGTGGGTAGGACATGTTCTGAAGCACCGAGTGATCACCAATTTAGTAACGGAGGGCAGCGTGGAGGGTGAAAATCGTAGAGGGAGACCAAGAATACACTAAGCACATTCAGAAAGATGTAGGCTGCAGTAGGTACTGAGAGATGAAGAAGCTTGCACAGGATAGAGTAGCATGGAGAGCTGCAATAAACCAGTCTCAGGACTGAAGACCACAACAACAACAGATGCAACCATCAATTCCGATAGTTATTGTTCCACGATGACACGTCTGCAGGCCGCAGTCAGGAAGAAGCACCGAGGGATTCTCGATATGGACAACGTGGTTATCCTCCATGACAATGAGAGGTCTTATGTGACTAACCACCGACAAGGTCTGGTTAGTTTATTCGTTCTGAGTGTGAAAGGGCGATTTGTATTTACTTTCTTAAGAGAAGGAAAGCTTGTTTGCCAAGATCGCAAACAACGGTCATTCACAATACGGTGTTTTACCACAGTCTCAGCTAAGAAGATTTTATTCTCTAACGAATGTCCGGTTATTTCACTGCGAGGGTCTGGACCACCCCAGATACAGTTCGTACCATGACGCTAGTGATTTCCACTTTTCCGGTGCACTAAAGAAATGCGATCAAGATGCAACAGAGGAAGCCAAGACAGCAGTCCGACACTGGTCCTCAGTTAGCTGGACAAATTCTACCACAAGGGCATCTCAAAGTTGGTGCTTCGTTGGGATGTACGTCTGAACGTGTGTGAAGACCACGTGGAAAGATTGTGTAAGGTACGTAGAATAATCTTATAATTGCTTGTATGTACCTAATTTCGGTTAATATAAATAGAAGCAAGAAGTTTCTGATCTGCCTTCCCCCTTTGATGGGAAGCGTCATGTCGCTCGTAACATAGTGAGTACAGACTGACAGATGTGGCCTGAACATCAAGGTGAAAAGCTGAAATACCCTCGGCTGTCACCGATATAGTCCGGGTGGAGGTCAGCGATGCACCAGGCAGCCATACGGTTGGTGCAGGTAAAGAGGTAACAGCGCGGTGATTACTAGAATCCTTAAGCATAGAGACAGCCCTGCACTTATTACAAACTACCCCATATAACTGAGGAAATGAATGCGTCAGTTACTTTATAATAGCATTTGCGTGTCACTTGACGTTGTGAATGACGCGCTTACCTACTTTCGTGAATGACGATCTTATCTGCTTAGAATTCGCAACGGAACATTAGCCATAATTCCAAAGAAAGTGATGTCAGTTAATACCGCACTAGCGTTCCCTGTATCCAGCGGTTACATACAGTCTTCCTTATGTTCCATTCTATTCTATTCTACATGGCTGTAGAGTTTTGGTCTCAGCATCGAACCTGAGCGTGGTTGCTGATTAATGTCCTCTGCATCGTCAAATCAGGTAAAAGGTTTGCAAAGACGTGTACGTCATTAAGCATTATTATTTTATTTCTGGGTGTGAACCTTATGTCATTGACCACAGCCGGCCGGCGCGGCCGAGCGGTTCTAGGTGTTGTAGTCCGGAACCGCGCGACCGCTACGCTCGCAGCTTCGAATCCTGCCTGAGCATGAATGTGTGTGATGTCCTAAGGTTAGTTCGGTTTAATTAATTCTAAGTTCTAGGGGACTGATGACCTCAGAAGTTGAGTTCAATAGTGCTCAGAGCCATTGACCATAACATTCTTTTTCGTACATGATAGTAACTCTGTTATTGTAACGGAGTACGATGCTGAGAATGGTGGAAAACTGCCTGTGCACAGGTTTGGTATGAATGGTCACTACCATTATCAACACACCAATGAAAATAATATTTCAAGCAGTAATTATGGCTATGAATCTATTCCTCTTTTAATAGGCCTACATACATTTAAACGATTTATAGACAATTATTTTCTGCCAAATAAAAATTGATAAATTGAATGACAAGCTCTTAACGAACAGCACTTCTCAAGCAGGTCGAATAATGACCCAGGGCACTAACTTACATATCCATCAGACCTGAAGCACAGGTAATGAACTATGGTTATCAGTTCAGAAGCAATTAATGATAGACACATGAACTCGTCCGACAGAATGCAGTAATATTGTTACAAGGTAACTATGGACCTTACGCCACATTTCAGACCACGTTTCTGTGCAGTTTTAAGCATCGACTGTACACCGACCAGCGAAAAACCGGTCGCGCGATTCCAAATTGTAGCGCCTAGAACCGCTCGGCCACACCGACCGGCTCTAATTTGAAAGTGTTACATAAAGATCAGTTTGGATTCCTGCCGTCGACCATCGCAACATCTCTCCTTCCTTGTTTCTGTCGGTGCTGATTCCCACAGTAGCCGACACAACACTTTCATCATACAGTGCATGAGGGCTCATGATGCTTTAGGTCAGTGAGCAGGCAAGAACGACAAATCACCCTAACCCATGAATAACAGACAGAGAGTGTGAGAACGATGCCATATTGGACTGGAGTGTTTATTGACGCAGAAGAAGCCAAGTAGCACCGTGGTATGCCGGCACGATAGCTCAGCGTGTTCGGTCGGAGAGGAAGTGGCCCTCTCTAATAAAAAAACCTGAATACGGGAATCAACGATCAACTTGAACGGAGGTCTTATGACGTCCACCGAGACCTAACACAACGAACAAAAAGAAGTAATGAAAGGAAAGAAAGTGGTATAGTGGTTATGATACTGTACGGTTGAATGAAGGGTCGTGAGTTCAAAACTCACTTGAACTGTATAATTTTAATTTCTATATTCTGTTCGAGTACATCCTAGAAGTACCCACAAATTTCAAGAATCATTGTATTGCAATGTTCTGTAGCTGTATATATGCTGTATGTGTTCTGGCTGGAGGTAGTTCTGTCCGCGCTCTGGTATGTGCAGGTGCTGAATAAATCTTAGTTAAGTGAAGTTAGTGTTCGTCATTCATCTAATTACACCTTCTTCTACGTGGCAATATAGAGGGCGCCAAAACATGTTTCTGTTATTATCTATAATATATTTGATGTTTAAATGCTCTCATATAACTCTAACAATATTGAAGACCTTATTCGCTCCAACAGCTTTCAGATTATAACTTCAGCCGTTCTAAATTCTTAATTAGACTTTTCATATAGTGCTGTAAATGAATGGCCAAATAGAGCGACCAGTCACAAGGACGCCCTGAGCAGGAACACGAGAAACCGCTGCAACATGGTGTTGCTACGAGTGATTATTTGACATTAACAGCTGACGTACAATTCTCTCTCGGGAAACGTTTCTAGTATACAGTCGACGTCTACCTCTCTGGCCGACAACACGTTCAGAAATTCGACAAAACAATAAGGAAACACCAAAAACATTACACCTTGCCATGCCTAATACGGTGCATAAAACAGCTGCCAATCATCGTGGAATGGGTATATCCAGGACCTGCATGTACTTCAAGGGAATCTTATACCGTAATTTCTCCTAAATAGTGGCAAGTGCTGATAACAAAGAAGAGGGTGGATAGCGAACACAACACTTCACTCCGATGTTTTTTTTATTCCAGTCTTTGACCACAATATAAGTTCGTACGACGATGACAGGTTTCAGTCAGAAATGACGATCTTCAGATCTACAGTACAAAAAATATACACCTACTGGGCAGTATTTCTTTCAAAACAATACAGCATTTCATATCACGATATACTTTCATACAGAGTGGGAAATGTACATATAAAATAAGGTAACGCGTACCTGTTCTACACCTTGTCCTAATGTAGTAAAGCCGTAATGGCATTGTCAAAACATATCAATACACTAAGAAAAGCATTGTCACGTAGAACTAAAATATGGTGTAAAATAGGCCATATCGTTCACCCACTCATTCTGCAACTGGCGTTACTCTACAAAACACACTGAACAGCAGTTGTTGTTGTTGTTGTGGTCTTCAGTCCTGAGACTGGTTGGATACACCTCTCCATGCTACTCTATCTAATGCAAGCTTCTTCATTTCCCAGTACCTACTGCAACCTACATCCTTCTGAATCTGCTTAGTGTAGTCATCTCTTGGTCTCCCTCTACGATTTTTACCCTCCACGCTGCCCTCCAATACTAAACTGGTGATCCCTTGTGCCTCAGAACATGTCGTACCAACCGATCCCTTCTTCTGGTCAAGTTGTGCCACAAACTTCTCTTCTCCCCAATCCTATTCAATACCTCCTCGTTAGTTATGTGTTCTACCCATCTAATCTTCAGCATTCTTCTGTAGCACCACATTTCGAAAGCTTCTATTCTCTTCTTGTCCAAAATATTTATCGTCCATGTTTCACTTCCATACATGGCTACACTCCATACAAATACTTTCAAAAATGACTTCCTGACACTTAAATCTATACTCGATGTTAACAAATTTCTCTTCTTCAGAAACGCTTTCCTTGCCATTGCCAGTCTACATTTTATATCGTCTCTACTTCGACAATCATCAGTTATTTTGCTCCACAAAACTCCTTTACTATTCTAAGTGTCTCATTTCCTAATCTAATTCCCCCAGAATCACCCCACTTAACTCGACTACATTCCATTATCCTCGTTTTGCTTTTGTTGATGTTCATCTTATATCCTCCTTTCAAGACACTATTCATTCCGTTCAACTGCTCTTCCAAGTCCTTTGCTCTCTCTGACAGTATTACGATGTCACCGGCGAACATCAGCATTTTTATTTCTTCTCCATGGATTTTAATAGCTACTCCGAATTTTTCTTTTGTTTCCTTCCCAGCTTGATCAATATACAGATTGAATAACATTGGAGAGAGACTACAACCCAGTGTCACTCCCTTACCAACCACTGCTTCCCTTTCATGTCCCTCGACTCTAATAACTGCCATATGGTTTCTGTACAAATTGTAAATAGCCTTTCGCTCCCTGTATTTTACCCCTGCTACCTTCAGAATTTGAAAGAGAGTATTCCAATCAACATTGTCAAAAGCTTTCTCTAAGTCTACAAATGCTAGAAACGTAGGTTTGCCCTTCCTTAATCTAGCTTCTAAGGTACGTCGTAGGGACAGTATTGCTTCACGTGTTCCAACATTTCTACGGAATCCAAACTGATCTTCAACGAGGTCGGCTTCTACTAGTTTTTCCATTCGTCTGTAGAGAATTAGTGTTAGTATTTTGCATCTGTGACTTATTAAACTGATAGTTCGGTAATTTTCACATCTGTCAAGACCTGCTTTCTTTGGGATTGGAATTATTATATTCTTCTTGAAGTCTGAGGGTATTTCGCCTTTGTGATACATCTTGCTCACCAGATGGTAGAGTTTTGTCATGACTGGCTCTCCCAAGGCCGTCAGTAGTTCCAATGGAATGTTGTCTACTGCTGGGGCCTTGTTTCGACTGAGGTCTTTCAGTGCTCTGTCAAACTCTTCACGCAGTATCGTATCTCCCGTTTCATCTTCATCTACATCCTCTTCCATTTCCATTTCCATAATATTGTCCTCAAGTATATCGCCCTTGCATACACCCTCTATTTACTCCTTCCACCTTTCTGCTTTCCCTTCTTTGCTTAGAACTGGGTTTTCATCTGAGCTCTCCCTGAAACTCTGTACAACCTCTGGTTCTTTTAGTTTATCCAGGACCCATCTCCTTAAATTGCCACCTTTTTGCAGTTTCTTTATTTTTAAAATACAGGTCATAACCAATAGATTGTGGTCAGAGTCCACATCTGCCCCTGGAAGTGTCTTACAATTTAAAACCTGGTTCCTAAATCTCTGTCTTACCATTATATAATCTATCTGAAACCTGTCAGTATCTCCAGGCTTCTTCCATGTATACAGCCTTCTTTTATGATTCTTGAACCAAGTGTTAGCTATGATTAAGTTGTGATCTGTGCAAAATTCTACCAGGCGGCTTCCTCTTTCATTTCTTTGTCCCAGTCCATATTCACCTACTACGTTTCCTTCTCTCCCGTTTCCTACTACCGAATTCCAGTCACGCATGACTATAATATTTTAATCACACTTCACTATCTGGATAATTTCTTTTATTTGATCATACATTTCTTCAATTTCTTCGTAATCTGCACTGCTAGTTGGCATATAAACTTGTACTACTGTAGTAGGTGTGGGCTTCGTATCTATCTTGGCCACAATAATGCGTTCACTATGCTGTTTGTCGTAGCTTACCCGCATTCCTATTTTCCTATTCACTATTAAACTTACTCCGGCATTACCACTATTTGATTTTGTGTTTATAACCCTGTAGTCACCTGACCAAAAGTCTTGTTTCTCCTGTCACCGAACTTCACTAATCCCCACTGTATCTAACTTTAACCTATCCATTTCCCTTTTTAAATTTTCTAACCTACCTGCTCGATTAAGGGATCTGACATTCCACGCTCCGATTCGTAGAATGCCAGTTTTCGTTCTCCTGATAACGACATCCTCTTGAGTAGTCCCCGCCCGGAGTTCCGAATGGGGGACTATTTTACCTCCGGAATATTTTACCCAAGAGGACGCCATCATCATTTAATCATACAGTAAAGCTGCATGCCCTCGGGAAAAATTACGGCCGTAGTTTCCCCTTGCTTTCAGCCGTTCGCAGTACAAGCACAGCAAGGCCGTTTTGGTTATTGTTAGAAGGCCAGACCAGTCAATCATACAGACTGTTGCCCCTGCAACTACTGAAAAGGGTGCTGCCCCTCTTCAGGAACCACACGTTTGTCTGGCCTCTCAACAGATACCCCCCCGTTGTGGTTGCACCTACGGTACGGCTATCTGTATCTCTGAGGCACACAAGCCTCCCCACCAACGGCAAGGTTCATGGTTCATGGGGGGAGGTGAACAGTAGTATCTACCAGAAATATTTTTTGCCTATATGCTTCATAGATGTCACTACTGTGGGATTATATGTATTCTGCATTTACGTGAGAACCATAATACACATATCAAAGAAAATTTTGCATCACCTCGGTTCCCAGAGCTCTTCAAAATAGACGTTGACTGTGGATATTGTATCACAGACACAGTCCCTTTGAGTGTTCGGAGATGTCACTATACCCGCCCAAAGATGTAAACAAGCGTGCATGAGGAGCGCCTATTAGACGGAGGGGGTTCGACAGCCGAACAGGTCCAGTCATTCCACCAGGAGGTACACGGTTCATGTTGTCTGTAGTTCAACCAAGCCTAGACTATCAGTACCACGGTTCGATCGCGCCCGCATTGTTACTTTATGCCAGGAAGGGCCCTCAGCAGCGGAAGTGTCCAGGCGTCTCGCAGTGAACCGAAGCGATGTTGTTCGGACGTGGAGGAAATACAGAGACACAGGAACTGTCGCTGACATGCCTCTCTCAGGCCGTCCAAGGGCTACTAATGCTGTGGATGACCGCTACGTACGGATTGTAGCTCGGAGGAGCCCTGATAGCATCGCCACCATGTTGAATAACGCTTTTCGTATAGCCACAGGACGTCTTGCTACGCCTCAAACTGTGCGCAATAGACTGCATGATACGCAGCTTCACTCCCGGCGTCCAGGGCAAAGTCCATCTTTGCAACCACGATACCATGCAGCGCCGTACAGATGGGCCGACCAATATGCCGAATGCAACGCTCAGGATTGGCATCACGTTCTCTTCACCGATGAGTGTCGCATGTGCCTTCAACCAAACAATGGTAGCAGATGTGTCTGGAGGCAACTCGGTCAGGCTGAACGCCTTAGACGCCCTGTCCAGTGAGTACGGTAAGGTGGAGGTTACCTGATGTTTTGGGGTGGCATTATGTGGGGCCGACGTACGCCGCTGCTGGTCATGGAAGGGGTCGTAATGGCTATACGATATGTGAATGCCATCCTCCGACCGATTGTACAACCATATTGACAGCATACTGGCGAGGCAGTAGTCTTCATCGACGACAATTCGCACTCCCATCGCACACGTCTTGTGAATAACTTTCTTCAAGATAACGACATCGCTCGAATAGAGTGTCCAGCATGTTCTCCAGACATGAACTCTATCGAACATGCCTGGGATAAATTGAAAAGGGCTGTTTAAGGACGACATGACCCACCAACCACTCTGAGGGATCCACGCCGAGTCGCCGTTGAGGAGCGGGACAATGTGAACCAACAGTGACTTGATGAACTTGTGGATAGGGTGCCACGACGAATACAGGCATGCATCAATTCAAGACGACGTGGTACTTGGTACTAGAGGTACCGGTGTGTGCAGAAATCTGGACCATCCCCTATGAAGGTCTCTGTGGCGGTACAACTTGCAATGCGTGGTTTTTACGAGCAGTAAGATGGACGGAAGTGATGTTTATGTTGATCTCTATTACAATTTTCTGTGCACGCTTTGGAACTCTAGGAATCGAGGAGATAGAAAACTTTTTTCGATATGTATATGATGAAAATACATTAGGGAAAATACATATATCAGACTTTTAAATTTTGGTAACTATTATAGAAAGCAACTGTGATAAAATAAAGGACGAATACAGTTAACCATTTAAAATTAATAAACGATATATATATATATATACTCCTGGAAATTGAAATAAGAACACCGTGAATTCATTGTCCGAGCAAGGGGAAACTCTATTGACACATTCCTGGGGTCAGATACATCACATGATCACACAGACAGAACCACAGGCACATAGACACAGGCAACAGACCATGCAAAATTTCGGCACTAGTACAGTGTATATCGACCTTTCGCAGCAATGCAGGCTGCTATTCTCCCATGGAGACGATCGTAGAGATGCTGGATGTAGTCCTGTGGAACAGCTTGCCATGCCATGTCCACCTGGAGCCTCAGTTGGACCAGCGCTCGTGCTGGACGTGCAGACAGCGTGAGACGACACTTCATCCAGTCCGAAAGATGCTCAATGGGGGACAGATCCGGAGATCTTGCTGGCCAGGGTAGTTGACTTACACCTTCTAGAGCACGTTGGGTGGCACGGGATACATGCGGACGTGCATTGTCCTGTTGGAACAGCAAGTTCCCTTGCCCGTCTAGGAATGGTAGAACGATGGGTTCGATGACGGTTTGGATGTACTGTGCACTATTCAGTGTCCCCTCGACGACCACCAGAGGTGTACGGCCAGTGTAGGAGATCGCTCCCCACACCATGATGCCGGGTGTTGGCCCTGTGTGCCTCGATCGTATACAGTCCTGATTGTGGCGCGCACCTGCACGGCGCCAAACACGCATACGGCCATCATTGGCACCAAGGCAGAAGCGACTCTCATCGCTGAAGACGACACGTCTCCATTCGTCCCTCCATTCACGCCTGTCGCGACACCACTGGAGGCGGCCTGCACGATGTTGGGGCGTGAGCGGAAGACGGCGTAACGGTGTGCGGGACCGTAGCCCAGCTTCATGGAGACGGTTGCGAATGGTCCTCGCCGATACCCCAGGAGCAACAGTGTACCTAATCTGCTGGGAAGTGGCGGTGCGGTCCCCTACGGCACTGCGTAAGATCCTACGGTCTTGGCGTGCATCCGTGCGTCGCTGTGGTCCCGTCCCAGGTCGACGGGCACGTGCACCTTCCGCCGACCACTGGCGACAACATCGATGTACTGTGGAGACCTCACGCCCCACGTGTTGAGCAATTCGGCGGTACGTCCACCCGGCCTCCCGCATGCCCACTATACGCCCTCGCTCAAAGTCCGTCAACTGCACATACGGTTCACGTCCAGGCTGTCGCGGCATGCTACCAGTGTTAAAGACTGCGATGGAGCTCCGTATGCCAGGGCAAACTGGCTGACGCTGACGGCGGCGGTGCACAAATGTTGCGCAGCTAGCGCCATTCGACGGCCAACATCGTGGTTCCTGGCGTGTCCGCTGTGCCGTGCGTGTGATCATTGCTTGTACAGCCCTCTCGCAGTGTCCGGAGCAAGTATGGTGGGTCTGACACACCGGTGTCAATGTGTTCTTTTTTCAGTTTCCAGGAGTGTATATATATTAAACTTAATCTGCTACCGAATAACAAGATAGTACTGCAGAATACATCGAATTAATAGAAATTTTAAAATTTGCGTTAACTTATAATTTTTTAACCTTCAATTGCAAAATATATCAACAAAAAGATGGTCTTGCGATGGGTACAGTTTGGCTCGTACGTTATCAGACATTTTTATGAAAGACGTGGAATGTATACATTATAAACGTTATGTTGATGACATCCTGTTACTGCTAGAGGGTGACGAGAATGAGGTTGCCGCATTTTCTCAAGCCATAGGCAGGATGCACCAAAAATAGCTTTTACTACAGAAGTAGAAGAAGCGGGCTCCATTAACTATTTAGGCCTTACTATTAAGAAGGGTGATAGCTGACATAAATTTTCGATTTTCAGAAAGCCTACACGTACAGATACTGTTATCGATGGCAGTTCACGCCATCCGCCACGATATAAAAGGGCCTTTTTCACCTCTGTGATCCACCGACTCTTTCGATTACCACTGTCCGACAGTGAAACACGTCAGGAACTTAATATCTTAAAACAAATTGCAGTAGGCAGCGGTTATTTTGCAAATGATTTCATGCGCCCGTACAATGGATAAAAAACAGAGAGTAGATAGTAGGCAGACCCACAATCACCCAGAAAAAGAGAAGTAATACAGGAAAACTATTCCAATGAAATTTTACGGTAAAATGCCCCAGCAGGCAGAAAATTGTTTAAGGAAATCTAAGGTTAGCTGTGGTTTTCAAGTTAACAACACCCTGAAACTCCGTGCAAAACATAATTTGAGTAATAATTCTGATAAATTTGATGCTTCTGCGGTTTACGAGATCGTTTGTAGAAGTTGTGACAAATTTTATATCGGTCAGACTAGCCATTCCTTTAAAATAAGATTGATGGAGCATTTGCTGGCACATAACAAAACTGCATTGGGAACGCATTTTCCAGAAGCTGGTCGCACTGTATGGAACATTGCGTATTCTACACAGGGCAGAGAAGTTTCAGATTTACAAAGCCAAAAACCACGAGCCCACAAAGGTGCTCAATAGATAAAGCGATTTTCTGCCCGACGCTTATTTTGCTTTGTTAGATAACATTCTACAATATCCACTTGATACCTCGCTTTTTTGTATTGGCACGTAGAAGAAGGTGTAATTAAATGAATCGCGAACACTAACTTTACTTAACGAAGGTTTATTCAGAACTTGCACATACCAGAGCGTGGAGCGAACTGCCTCCGGCCAGAACACATACATTGCAGTACAATTATTCGTGATACTTCTAGAATGTAGTCGAACCACGCATAGAAATTAAAATTTACAGTTTAGTGAGGTTTGAACTCACGACCCTCCATGCGACAGTTTAGTGAGTTTTGAACTCACGACCCTCCATGCGACAGTTTAGTATCATAACCAATACAACACAGTGCCTGTGCTACTCATTTTCTTCTGGGACAATATCTAGCCTTGTTGCTGATGTATGTCGAGAACAATATGCAATTGCCTTACTTCCATACATTCCTCGTTTTAATCCTGTAATTGATTATATACCACCTAACCATGGATTGTATGGCCATCCTATATAATTTTATTTATTGTCTGTTAGTGTTTTGTAGGAGACATATCACGATGTATGTGGTTAAGTTCTCACAATCGCTGAGCGCGTAGGTAACAGCTTGGTGGCCGAGCCAACAGAGGGCGCTGACCATTGATCTGTTTTTTTGCTTTAGTTATTTTGTCTTTCATAGGTAGTTTATAGGTTGCTATAGACAGTGTATTAAGTATATTTTTATTTAGTTTTGACCGTAAATTCATCATAAAAGTGATAGATCTATTATCTTTATATATTTCCTTTAAACAATTTTACATGGTTAATTGTATTCGTCTTTTACTTTACCAGAATTGGTTTCTATAATAGTTACTAAAATTTAAAAATCTGCTACATTTCTTTTACCTAATGTCTTTCCATCATATTATGGTTCCTACGTAAATAAAGAATACATCTACGCCCACAGTACCGACATCTGTGAAGCATAGAGGCAAACATATTTGTGGTAGCTACTGCACTTAAGTATCTTTTAGACAGTAACGCCAGTTGCAAAAAGATTGTGCGGGCGATGTGGCCTATTTTACATCATATTTTAGCTCTACGTGACGATGCTTTGCTAGTGTATTTGTACGTCGCGAAATGAAATGTTTTTTATATTGTTGATCTGAAGATGGTCGTTACTGACTGAAACCGGTCATCGTCGAAGGACTTTATACTGTGATCTAAGACTGGAATAGAAACTCATTTGACAGTGCCTGGATCACTGTAATTATTCGCTGCTGGTGACACTTCTCTCCAACGTAGACAACAAAGGCTCAGTAATATTGAGATATGGTGAGTGTGGTGGCCAATGGAGATGCGACAATTCATTCTCGTGCTCACAGAACCAGTCCTGGAGAATGCGAGCTGTGTCAACGGCTGACCTGTCGCCTTGGAGCACAGGATAACCATTGGGGAGTAAACACTGTGCCGTGTGATGAACCTGATCATCCAAAATGCTCACACAGTCTTTGGCAGCAATGAGTCCTTGATGAGCAACCATGTGGCTCACTAATAACCTAGATGAGGGAGCTCAAATCATCATTGAACCCCCGCCATGTTTCATTCTTGGGTCGTAAACTCGCCCTGCAGTAAGGAACAGCCCGAAACAAGACTCATCCGGCCAAATAAGTTTCTTCCACTGCTCGATAGTGCAGAATTCATAGATTCGGCATCACGTTTTTCTGTTACAGGCATTTCCATCACTGATGAGTGGTTTTAGAATTTCAGCTCGCCTTGCAGTTACCTGATTATGGAGCTCCCTTAGGCTGGTATTACACTATCAAATTTCTTTGTCAAAGATTTGATCAAAGATGTGATCAAATATTCCGTCAAATATATTTGACATAGATCTTTGACCTAGTGCTAGAAGTGGTATTACACTGTCATCATATTTTTCGTCAAAGTTCAAGATGGCTGACAACAACAACGTTTTTATTAACCGCAGCAGTTGCATGTACCACAATTGCACATGCAGAAGAGAAGCGGGGAAAAAAAGGAAACACACCTGGTGAAGCCGTGGGTTCTATGTCGACATGATAAAAACATTCAACAAAACGTGTTACGTGAGCTCATAGTGGTGGACGTCAAGTCGTAAATCAATTACTTAAGAATGGATGAGCATACATTTCTGTATGTGCTCAGTGAAGTGTATCCTCATATCAAAAGCACAATATTCACTCAAGAACTGATACATCTGCAGAAGAGAGGCTCACTGTTACACTCCGATTCCATGCTACAGGAGAGGGTAAGGTTACGGTAGGTTAGGTTAGGTTAGGTTAGGTCAGGTCTCCAATATTCTTAATCTATTTTTGTATTCAGGGTGCGTCGCGTTGTAAAGCGCCTCATCAACTTCATACATCTCTCTTAATTTTGTAGTTGTCGGCACACACCAGTTGTATTTACCAGCAATGTTTATAAAAACACTACAGACTACAGAACGCTGCAGCGATGTTAGCGCTCCATGTGGTAACATGTCACATTGCAGTGAACAGAAGACAAGCGACTTCTTTAATCAGATCTACAGCGAGGGCCGAGATTTGATCAAATATTGGACGACATCTGACTATGTTCCCTATTACACCATAAAATATCTTTGACAAAGATTGTTGACAAAGAAATTTGACAGTGTAATACCGGCCTTAGTGCCGTTTTGGTTCTGAGAGGACTAGCCAGTGAGGCATTCAGTACTGCAGTGATTTTTACAGCTGCTGCCCTGTTATTCTTCGTCACAATCCTCTCAATAATCGTCCATCACGACCACTCTGCCCACGCTTTCGTCCTTATTGTGACTGAGAGGATGACGTTTTCGCACTTTGGCTGTATGCGGCATAAATTTTCGATGCGATGCTTCTTTCAATACCACACCCTTGGGCTACCTTGGTTTCGGAAGCACCATACGAGCACCAACAACGTTCCCGAGTTCGAATTCACTTGCCAGCAACTTAATGCACTCACAACTACACAGAACACTGTTCTAACCACGAGTGACACTTTCATCGTACTGAGGACGTTGAACAAATGTCGTTCGTGGGAAAATACGACAGCGCAACCTGCAGGCTTCGCTAGCGTTGCATATACGTTCAAGCATGCATTTCCCGCGGTTGTTACATTTTTGTCCATCCCCTGTATGCCATTTGCGTGACTACTGAAAGCAATTTCATTTTTGAACCTGCCTCAGAAAACGGTTGTGTATGGTCTCGTACTGCCATCGATATCGTGTGGAGAGACTTTCTCCAAATTATCGTGGCGATCGATGAGCCGTAAGTACTTTAGAGTTCATCTCAAATAGTATTAGTCAAGAAAACTAATTTCCTGAATCTGAGTCCAGGCAGTAAATCAGGTGGCATCCTAGTATTTCGAAACATTCCTTGTCGTAACTTCAAATGGTTCAAATAGCTCTGAGTACTATGCGACTTAACTTCTGAGGTCATCAGTCGCCTGGAACTTAGAACTAATTAAACCTAACTAACATAAGGACATCACACACATCCATGCCCGAGGCAGGATTCGAACCTGCGACCGTATGGGTCGCTCGGATCCAGACTGTAGCGCCTATAACCGCACGGCCACTCCGGCCGGCGTAGTAACTTCGGAACATTGCCACAAAACCATTCCAGATTTCAAGTCTGTTCAGTTCATGTTAGGATCTGAGGCCGGTGGAGAAGACATCCAATGGGGACATCGCGACAACTTTAGAAGAAATAGGGGAATACTGTTAGAGCACTTACAAAGTGTCAGACGTAGGCTTTCACATGCAACTATTCGCAAAGAGCAACTTGCAGGCCTAGTAAGTCCAAGGTAGTAATGTGTCACAGCAGTTATATTCCGTATCTCATTTTCCATAATTAATCAGTTACGACGGAAGCGGAACAGGTAGAGAATAACTATAAAACTGAACATTTATAAATTTATGTGTGTCTCATCTCATTACTGACTACAGAAATTTTATACTAGTAGATGGTGTTTTCCAAACAGTTCGACGTAGGTAAATTTGAGGTACCACAAAAGGGGCAGTGGAAATCCTGTCAGGTATTTACTTATATTATACGTCTCTGTAATGTCAGTTTCAAAAAATGTTATTTTCTTGCACATATATTATGATACATGACAACTATCATCTGCACATCCGCTAGAATACCAAGTTTGATAAGAATTACATCCTTGGTTCCATTTCGAGTGCTGCATCAGCATCGTCATTGTATGGTGTTTATATTTAATTTAGCTTGTATGGTTGAAATTTTGCAAAACTACTGTCCAGCATTGTGGTCCGAAATTTGACGCCTCTGCCTCATGGCGGAGTGATGCCTATACAGCCAAATTAGCCGAAGCGGACAGGGACACCTGTGTTTTCAGTGTTACTTGGAGGAACGTACATTACCCAGGGTGGCAGTAACGACACACGTGTTACCTATGCATAGCCTGAATTCTCCCATTGGACCGTAGAGAACTCTCATTTCCCACGAAATCTGGATTCTTTACTTTAAAAATTTGCAGGCAGAAGTGACTTTTCCGTTTGCAGCAATTGCATGGACTTTGACTTTTTTCTGGATGCCCACTCCTGGCATTTAATAATTATCTGTAGCAGTACCAACCATCTGTTGTGGCCGGAAACTTAAATTTCGATCGAGAGAAGGGACTTCACTCGTCTGGATCTGTAAATGGTTTAACATTACGGCGTGTTCAACATCATCTTTTCATCTTCTAGCTTGTGATTTATTAAGCCAAATTTTACAACACTGATGACTTATTTCTACCAACTCTAATTTGTTAAGCTTATTATTATTATTATTATTATTATTATTATTATTATTATTATTCGCTGTGCCATCAAGAAAGCACAACTTTTTTGTGTACTTGTTTTGGTTCAACTGATCTTAATGCTGTCTTGTTTCACTTCTGGAGGATGCTCGATTCAGTTCCTTAGTTTGCCGAAGGATACAAAATATATGATTATGGCACATCGGATCAGCCTTGTGATTGTACTATAGACTACTAAAACACTTCGGGCGATTCGCAGGGGAGTACTACGAGACTGTAAATTTTCATGGTAATTGTAAACAACGAAGCGGCGGAAGACGTAGGAAGCTACATCATGATACGACGCTACGGGACGAAGGCTGCAGAATACTGCGAAGCGAAATTACCAGAGCATTGTTTTTTACTTTTTTTCTTGCTTTTCCGTATTAAAAGGGAGTAATAGTCAAATGAATAATTGATGTGCGTTTTGTGGCTCCAATTTGGTGCAGGAATCAGATATTGTGCGACCATTTTTACCCGCGAAACAATGGGGTAGATTTACGACGCCTGTCTGCGATGTTATTGCCAGTTGGAAGCGATGCAGTCTACGCCGCCAATACACGAAGATTGCACTCCACATTCACAGATGTAATTCCACAGAACTGCGTCGGGTCGTATTGTCTCGCAAAGTCGAGTCGTTGGTACTTACGTCAGCAGAGGGCAAGTACACTGAGAGGCGTTCTCTCCTGTTGTTGACCCCGTCTATTGCATTAGTACTGTTCACGTTTGATTATTTGCTATCATTGGTCCCTAAGAACTAATACCTGTGTCGATCTCGCATGCAGAAGCGAAGATACCTGGAAGAAGTACAGGTGTCATTTAGTTCTGATCTGTGGATGAAATTCCTGATATGTTACAGTGGCGTAAAACCTGTCAGCTGGTTTACAAGAAGCATGCATTCTTGGAATGTCTACATTCGTGCTTACAAACATGCCGGGTGATTACTCCCCGGGAGATAAAATTTTCGGAGTGGTAACACAAGACTGTTTCAATTGTAGTTCATTCACAACTCGAAATTATCTCTCTATCATCATTTAATTAGACTTTGATCTGTATTATATCACTAGTATTTGAATGCCAAAACTGAAAAAAGTGTAGCTTACCGAAATAACCTCACGCTATAAATCTGCATATGTTTCTCTATCTACTACTAAACGATTACTGTCCTATGGGACTTCAGTGCACGACTGAGAATACAAAGTAGCAGTTTCAGACTATTTCCGTACCATTCTTTTCTGAAATAGCACGTGAGAAAAATAAACACCAAAATATTATCATATTAGCTCTGATTTTTATTGATTCATTAACATTGTCACCATAATATTTTCGCTGTGTGATGAGAAAGTTAGCCCTTGTTTGAACATTTCCCATGCTTCATCAATCCTACCAGGTTAGGATCCCAAACTGTGCAGCAATACACTAGAACAGTACGGACAAGAATAATGTAGGCATGCTTGTCCGAAGGAACATTGGATCGTACTTCTTCGTAACAGAGACAACGCTGCTTCGTTTTCATTTGCCAATACCAGGCCGTCGACTTTCAATAATTATGTTCTTAGTGGATGGGAATATACGTAATGTACGAGTGCAGATTGTGATACATGAACGACGACATATGGAAGCTGGAGACCAGTCGTGATTCGTGCGCCGATAGCCGAAGCCTTTAAGGCGGCTGCTCGCCTAAAGCGAGAAAACCGGTGTGGAGTCCCGGTTCGCCTCGCCCCTAAACAGTTTTCTGTGTTATGGTTCCAGTTGAAGTTTTAATTGTAATCCCTGGATATGTAGCAGACTCTGCAACCTACGAAGGTATGTTCTTGGTCGTGTACCCGAAACTGAAAGGGAATCTTTTAGTATTCATATCGAGGACCATACACTTTTCATTGTTTAGGGTCAATTGCCAGTTTTCACACCCTTCATCTTGTCTAAATCATTTTGTAGGTACTTTTGATCTCGTGGTAACTTTACTAGGGCATAAACGATAGTGTCATATGAAACAGTTTGCCTTCAAAACTGTTCATAAGATAAAGAACAACGAAGAGCCTTCAAATTTCCTTCAGGAACCCCGGATTCCACTTTGGTTTCATTAAAAGTCTTCCCATGAATTGCTATGAACTATTAAGTTGTAATGGTCGGCACTTATTATCATAATGATCATGATAAGTACTGAAGTAAATTCAACATTGAAATTCAAATTACTTCACGGTAGGTGATCAAAATGTTGTGAAATTAAAACTGATGTCTAAACATAGAAATTAATAGGAAAATCACCTCATGTTGGGCACAAAAGTGTAGTGAAATTAAAGATGATATTAAAATCAGGTCACAAATTGACGAAAAGTTAAAAAATAAGACGTTTATCCCAGAAGAATATAAATCTCAGAGGCTTTTCGACTGGGAAAAGTCATAACTGAGTAATGTGGCACGTAACTGATTCATCTCACCATTTGATGGAGCCAGTTTTGCATCAAGGTGTTCGTGTCAAATGTGTTGCTCATCGATCACGATTCGTTGTTGTTGTTGTTGTTGTGGGTGCTGGTTGACAGCTGGCTGCTCCATTCTCCATGTTCTACGTCTTTGAGGCGACACTCTGATGACTTACCTCGTTCCTTCCGATTGGCTAAATCCCTGTTCCTGTGATTGTGCTCGCTGTGACTATTGTCTGCGGTAATTGTCTAGCAGAGGCAGTGTAAGTTTAATATTTAGAGGCCGAGCTCAGTTAACGAAATCCATTCGGATGCTGAAAAATACCTGCACTCGACAGCTAGTGATACCCATACAGCATGTAGTGGGATATGTGTTTGTCACGAAGTAATGATAGACGTTGTAATGAATGCAGGTATCTGAGTCAAAGATAGAGGACTGGGTCGAGAATAGGTCGTCATTCGTCCAGAAGGCGAACTCGCTGTCGTCTACGTTGCTGAATTTTCCCTCTTACATTCTTTGTTACTGTGGGCTCAATTTGAAATCCCAATCAATAAATGCTATATCACACCTTCGTACTGTGCGAAAATTTTTGATCACGCAGTATTTGGAACTTAACTCAGGAACTCCATCTTATTTTCATTTTGTTTCTCATTGTGGTACTTTGCGCTACAAGCTGTGGTTTCCTTGCGTATTGTGTCAAGTGTTTGTCTGCTTTCCTGGATTGTCAAGAAAGCAGCGACCCAGCAACAAACCATGTTGTCTCTAGTAGGAACGTCTGCGCTCTGCTCACGTGTCCCCAGGTAGTTATGACTCTGCAGCATCCCTCTTGTCATCTTCCAAAATGATGCAGACACTGCGTTTAATCCGTCCCTGGCTGGCTTCTGCAAAATGTTTCATGTACTGATTTATGCTTAAGTGTCTCCTCTTGTCCTCAGCACCCAGCGGTGAAGTATTACTGTATGGTATGAATTTTTCTGATCTGATGAACTGAAAATACGTGTCTCGGTTGTAACAACATTTTCAATGGATAACAGATACAGCGAAATTCCAGCTAGGTCCCACTTTTTAGACACTGCAAATATACCACACTTAAAATACAGTAGACTTTTATGACATTGTGGTAGCATATTTTTGGCCCAGGGTTGGTCACAAAAATCTATTATTATTATTCGAAAACTACTGAAGAATGTTGATTTTATTTCCTGTAGTTCTAAGGTTATCAGAAAGTTCATCCGAAAATGACATATGTAACATGAAGTGCGAGGAACTGAATGAACCTAATGCGAAATGTTCAGTGTACACTGGTTGGCACAAAATCTAATAAAGAATTTGTTGAAAAGTAACAATACAAATAGTATCACTTCCTCATTGATTCTTGGCTTTAAAAACAGCAAGAACGCCTGAGTTTTTCGTTCACGTGTTAACTATTACCCACCTTCATTCATATAAAGAAGACAGAATTGTTATGTTTAGATCTAAACTACGTTGCAGTTATTGGCAGACATCTCACCTCACCTGCTGTTGGCAATCAATAATCCATCTATTGTCTATCTATGTTAGTGGTTTTCTTTTGTTTTCGCTACTAGCTGAGTACCCAGCTTTGCCCGAACATGTATTCATTCCACTCTTCTATTAGTCCATCTTCTTCTTCCACTATCTCTGTTCATCTCCTCCATCCCTCCTCAGTCCTCCACCTCCACACCCTCATTCCCTGCGCATCTCCTCCTGCCCCATTCCTGGTCCATCTCATCCTACCCATCTCCCTGTCCATCTCCTCCTCCCCATCTCTTTGTCAATTTGCTCCCCTCTCTCTCTGTCATTCTCCTACACAGCTCTTTCTGTCCACCTCCTCCTCCTCCTCCACCACATTCTCTAATCATCTCCTCCTGCTTCTGTGTGTCTATCTCGTCCTACTCCACTCCCTGTCCATGTGTTCCTCCTCCTCTCTCCCTTCATCTGATCCTCTCCCATTTGTCCATCTGTTTCTATCCTGTCTGTTCATCTTCTTCTCCACCCTATAACCCCATTTTCTCCTTTCTTTGTAAAGCACCTGTTCCCCCTCTCTTTCCACCTTTTCCTCCCTTCTCTCTGTCCGTCTCCTCCTCCCCCTTTCTCAGTCCACTTCGTCCTCTTTTCTTTCCTAGCAGTTCATCTTCCCCTCCTTCCGCTCTCCATCCATCTGCTAATTACATTTCTCTGTCCATCTCCTTCTCTCGCATCCATCAGTTCATTCCCATTGCTTCCCTTTCTGTGTCCGGTTCCTCCTTCACTCCCCTCTCTCAGCCCATCTTTTCTTCCCCCTTTCTCAGTCCACCTCATCCTCTTTCTTTTTCTTTTCTTTGCTAATCTCCTTCTCTCCGTACTCTCTCTCTCTCTGCTTCGCCATCTCCCTCTCTCTGTCTGTCTGTCTCCTCCTCTCTATCATTGTCCAGCTTCTCCTTTCCCTTCTCCGTATGTCCATCTCCTCTGTCTCTCTCCATCATGTCACCACCATCCCATCAGCAGGCTTGTGTTTCTTACCCTGACAGCATTTCTTTCCAAATCGAAACTAATATGTGCACCAAAATTGGTTGAAATAGTTCCAGACGTTGTGGCGGTTCGCCAAATAACGTGGTGAAAAATATATTGAATAAATATAAATATATTGAATAAATCTAAAAACCAATACATAAACAGAAACGTCACAGCGTTTAGGATGACGTTTGTACCCACATGTACGCACATTTCAAACAGATTTCACAAGTATTTACCGTACTTTACACTTACATGAACACAAACACTATGTGAGCAAAAGTATCCGGACACCCCCAAAGACATACGTTTTACATATTAGCTGCATTGTGCTGCCACCTACTGCCAAGTACTCAATATCAGCGACGTCAGTAGTCATTAGGCATTGTGAGAAAGCAGAATTGGGCGCTCCGCGAAACTCACGGACTTCGAATGTGGTCAGGTGATTGGGTGTCACTTGTGTCTTACGTCTGACCGCGAGATTGCCACACTCCTAAACATCCCTAGGTCCACTGTTTCCGCTAGGCCGATCTCGTCTGTTGATTAACAGAAAGCGCTGACAGTTGAAGAGGGTCGTAATGTGTAATGGCCATACATATATCCAGACCATCACACAGGAATCCGATACTGCATCAGGATCCACTGCAAGTACTATGACAGTTAGGTGGGAGGTGAGAAAACTTAGTGTCGAGCTGCTGCCCATAAGCCACACATCACGCAGGTAAATGCCAAACGACGCCTCGCTTGGTGTAATAATTTGGATTATTGGAGAGTGAAAAAACGCTGTGAGGAGTGACGAACCACAGCACACAATGTGGCGATTCGATGGCAGGGTGTGGGTATGGCAAATGCCCGGCGAACGTCATCTGCCAACGTGTGTAGTGTCAACAGTAAAGCTCGGAGGCGGTGGTGTTACAGTGTGGACATGGTTTTCATGAAGAGGCTTGCACTTCTTATCAACATTATTGTCTTCGTTGTAGCTTTGTTTTTTTTTAAACATATGAACAGCGGTATGACGTTTTTAAATGTCACCCTGCATTTTTTATTCGACAATTAATTTGCTCTCCTAAAGACCTGTTCAGAAATGTATAACAGTGTATCATTCGCTGAAACACAACGTTATTAATTACATATCACAACACTGACTTTGAGCCCGACATCAGAAACTCGTGCACTTGCTGGATATGTCAGAAAGCAAATGAAAAACGTAAAAACATAACAAAAATTGATTTTGACTCTCCTATGCCATTGCCCAAGAGCAGGACATTCAAAGGTGCTCAGATTGGTGATCCTGGATACCGATACACTGGTGCACTCGTTCAATGAAAGAATTGTTTGTTGCTTCCAGTGTTGCCTCCCGAAGAGAATTACAAGCAAGCACGATTCATTCCTGCATGTCCTCTGGAGTTGCTGGAATATGGCGATAGACAACGTCTTTTTTGCATCCCCAAGAAAAAAGTCCGGAGGATTTAAATTAGGAGACCTGGCAGGCCACATAACTGTTCCTCCTCGACCAGTCCATCTAGCAGGATACTTTCGGTTCAGAACACGGCGTGCACGTAAGGCATTATGTGCTAGACATCCATCTCGTTCATACCACATAAGCATTCTGGTTCTTAGAGGCACTTCATCCAGAAGAGGAGGAAGAATTCGTCTGGGAAGGTGGCATACTCTGTACCGTTTAGACCACCATTGATGAAATAACGGCCAAATATTGTAGTACCAGGCATCCCACACCAGACGTTAACTCTCCATTGACGCTGACGTTCCACCTGTGTAAGCCATCGTGGGTTGTCGGTGGACCAATGATACATGTTCTTTGTATTTATCTGTCCTTTGTTTGAAAAGGAACATTCGCCGGCAAGTAGAACATCGGAGAAGAAGTTCGGGTTGGCGAGGATTTGCTGTTGTGTCCACGGACAGAACTATACACGAGTTTGGAAATCATTCCCATGCAATTCTTGATGTAGGTGTAGATGGTAAGGATGGAACGTGTGACGTGTAAGAATACGATGTACACTGGTCTTAGGAATGCTAATCTCGTGTTCAATCTGTTGTGTGCTCACATGTGGATTCATAGCAACGGAAGTGAGAACACTAACTTCGGCAGCTTAGTCTATGCGAGTGCTACGACGATTGGGTTGTCGTGGGTTGGAACTTCTCGTTTCCTGAAGCGTCGCAAGACGAGAAAACATCCTTCGGCAAAAAGTTTCTTGTCAGGATATCGCTCTCTATACACTTCCGCTGCCGGCTTAGCATTTTGCCGGCCGCTGTGGACGAGCGGTTCTAAGTGCTTCAGTCCGGAAGCGCGCTGCTGATACGATCGCAAGTTCGAATCCTGCATCGGTCATGGCTATGTGTGATGTCCTTAGGTTATTTACGTTTAAGTAGTTCTACGTTTGGGAGACTGATGACCTCAGATGTTTAGTCGCATAGTGCTTAGAGCCATTTGAACAATTTGCCCTTTGTGACCCCAAGCCAGAACGAGGCGAACCAACGGGAACGATCGGCGGCGGCTTCAATAGCTGCAGGAGCTACCGAAGGATGCATTATGGTGTAGTAGCAACACTTGATGCACTTTTATTGGTCATTTTTATTATACTGTAACAAATAACGTCTCAGTTATTGAGAAAAATTGCGATGGACACTCCCCGTCGAGGAGTTTGTACTGCACGTCACTCTCTTACTGCCACTAGATGTTTCCGGGTGTGTGGCCGAGCGGTTCTAGGCGCTTCAGTCTGGAGCCGCGCGACCGCTACAGTCGCAGGTTCGAATCCTGCCTCGGGCATGTATGTGTGTGATGTCCTTAGATTCGTTAGGTTTAAGTAGTTCTAAGTTCTAGGAGACTGATGGCCTCAGCTGTTAAGTTCCATAGTGCTCAGAGCCATTTGAACCACTAGATGTTAAATATTATACGCTTACACTGCTTTTCGGCCGAGAAGAAATTTTTTATAAAGGCTCAGCCATTAATTTTTTAAGAAGCCAACAGAAAAACATTATAACGCCCCATGATCAGCAATGTTGCACGGAGATGATCAATGAGGGAAATGTTGGTTTTCAAGGAAAACTCTATTAACCATCACCCTTTGATTATCCGTTGCTATGCGTACGACTTCTACCTCTGAACATTGCCTATTGAACGCAAAAAGTCGCACGAAACTTAAACGGTCATTATTCATTACATTTGTCTTTTAACGCAACTTCTTGAACGTGGAAAATCATTTAGCCAAAACTATCTCTCTTGAAACAGAAAAATCCGTTTCTCACTTTTTTTCGATAGCACTCGCCCTTCACAAGATACAAATGTTTTGACGTGCCTCTGCTGCCTGAATCACTGTATTAACTTCAAGATAACACACGTCACAAATACTAGAACTTTTTCAGCTTGTGACTCCATTTTGCAACGCTTAAACAACTTTCATAACATTCTAGTACCGAAGCAATGTACGTAACTGCAAAAAGAATACTACAACTTAATAAAATAACACTTCATAAATAAACTGATAGCAGCCTACCCACGTTGTGTTACTGCATCGTGTTCATTCGCTTTACCCAAGCTGTTTCCCGCGGAAAATCATACAAGAATAAGAAAAAAAATTCTTGCTTAACAATGCGAGAGCAGAAACGTGTCTAAGACTCTGCTGTGTCGCGATCACCTAATCTGACGGAGGTCAGTGATTGGTGGCCACTATAGGGCGAGGAAACACTCGAACGTGAACTTTTCTGACTGTGACGCATCTATGAGCTCTTCCTCAGAAATGTTAGTTGAAGATTTTGCCACTGCTGGTTGATTACAGAGTGAAGCAAATTTTTTAGAGGTTCCATCACAGCTAAAATTAAGATAAAAATATGAACGAAGAAGGGAACTCGAACTTGCGACTTTTTGTGCATTGTATTGAATTTACCACTATACCAGGAGCTGATAAAACACTGTAGCACTTCGAGTTCGAGACAAAATTGCCTCCAGACACTTCAGCGTCCTACGGTGTGGCCAGACAGTTCAGAGTTCCGAATCCTCCATCACTTTGTGACGCTTGGCCGACACTGAAGTTTTATGTCTAAGACTGTCTCCACGTCCATGAGGCCTCTTACCTGCTGTGCGGCATCCTCATCTTCCGACAATGCAAGTATTCAGGGCACCACCCAGCTGCTCCCCGGCAGTTACTTGGCGTGCACTCACAGTGGACATCCCCACCATGGTCTAGTCATCAGGCCTCACCTGGTGCCCACTCTAAGCCACCTTGCTCGAACCTCTCGCCCTTCCTCAAGGCTCGTCACCTACCAGCCAGTGTTCTAGCCTGATTGGATGCAATCCAAGGCCATCCAGAACTCTTGCCCCATTGCGCGTCACTGTCATCTTCAGCTGCCCAGGGCTACTGTTTCGCTGGACTTATCTCTCACCATTGAGAACTGCTGTCTCCACTGCCTTTCTGGACGGCATCTCTGAACTTCTAGGAAATCAGTCTCGCTGGACGACCTCTCAAATTGCCAATGGCTTCAGCCTCACTCTACTCTGACTGCCACTCATCCTCAAGCGTGCTACCATTCATTAAATAAAAGGTCAGGTTTTGTCTGCAAACTATTCACCTTATTGCAGCACACCACTCTGTACACTCATGAACACAAAGTGGCGATGAAGGACGCTCTTACAAATGTGCGTTTCTCTTTTCCAAATGGTTCCACTGTGTCTATCATGAACGTGGCAGTTTTGCTATGTTGGCAGAAGCACCTCCTCCTCCAGGAGCAATTACTGAAGTTACAGCAGGAGAAGATTAGGTACTGCTACAATAAAGGGCGACATACATCTGTTTTCTTGCCTCACTGGTGTTGGGTCAGACAACTGCACAGACACTCTCTCCTCTGCCTCCCCTGACGCTGCTCACAGGTTTCAACAGGTCTGTCGCAACCGCCTGTCATAGCGCTGGCCATACCACCACCTGCACTGTTGCCGCTGACGCTGGTTCTTCCATCTCTGTACCTCTGGTTCTTCACTAGGCCGAAGACAGTCCTTTCACAGCCAATTGTGTCAACGCCAACCTAGCCCTACCACCAATTTTTCCAGTGGCTCTGACGCCTCTGCCATCAGCTTGGTCTCTTTTTCCACTGGCCTGCCCTCCTCTGCTGCTGACACAGCTCCTTCCACCATCGGCTCAGACACCTCTGCGGACAGCATGGCTTCAGTCACCCCTTGCTAAGCTTTTTCTGCTAGCTCCCTAGCGTCCTCTGCTGCAGGCATAGTGCCATTCGCCACTTGTCTTCCCACCTCTGATACCAGTATGACGTGTTACTTTGCACCTCCGGTGGCCATCGTTTGTAAAACTTGTCTCCCATCGGATGCAGTCATGCCGCTAACACCACTGTATCTGGCAGCTGTCGATGATCATGATCACTTATAGACCACAGCTGCCCTAATGCCATGGTGTACCACATCAGCCCTACGCCACCACTCTTTGGATGCCATATGGCTCAGATTGTTTTTAACTAATCATCCAGCCATCACCATATCATGAGGTGGTGCATGCCATGAAATTAGTGACATGCCTGTTGCAGTACGCAGTGCTGCGATTACAGGCTCCTCGTTCTGTCCATGAGATCTGGAGCCCGCTGAATGCACACATTAATCCTTTCGCCAAGCCGATATTTAGCTCACCACCTTGACACTGTTCAACAGTGCCCTTAGAGTGTGTTCACAGTGTACTGGTGTAATGGTCGAGGGTAAAACACCATTGCATACGAGCCATCAGGTCAACATCGAATGCCTCTTCGGTGCTGCAATGCTGGCTTCACCTCTGGTCCATCCTCCAGCTTGCTGTGGTCCATCCAGGGCTCTCACCCTGCTGGACGGCATCCACGATCATCCAGCTTTCTTGCCTCGCTGTACATCACCATCATCTTTGGTTATCCAGAGCCGCCGTCTTGCTGGATGCATTTCCAACTGTCTAGGACTGCCAGGTTGCTGGACACATCCCTGACCAGCCATGATTCTGACTGTCCAGAGCCACCATCTTGCTGCTGGACATCACTGCTAACCGTCCTGTGCTCTTCCTTCGCTGGATGTTACCACCAGTCGTCCACGACTTAAGCTTTCTCTGACGTCATTGACGATCGTCCAGAGCTCCTACTACGCTGGAATAACTGTTCAGGACTTCTGTCTCAATGCATACATCTCATACTGTCCAGGGCTACAGTCGCATGGACGTCATATCCAGTGGGTTGGTTTGTGGGACTAAAGGGACCAGACTACTATGGTCATCGGTCCATTTATCAAAAAAAAAAAAAAACTAAAACCTACCAAAGAGAATAAAATACAAACAACAGGAAAGACAGCAGACCTAACAGGACATGAAGTACTCTGACAGAGACCAGACAAAACAAATTAAAACACACAGTGTGACGGTAATTGGCCGACCAAGGAGAAAAAAAGAGAAAAAGCCAACCAACAAGAACACATTAAAACCTCAGTTTAAAATCAGAAGCTAAAAGCCAGAATCAACACTAAAAAACAAACACTCACATTAAAGGAAAAAAAACCCTGCCCGAATAAAACGCAAAACCAAGTCCACCATGGCAGAGTCATCTAATAAAAGAGCAGAGAGCGTGACAGGCAGCGCAAACGTCTGCCTGAGCACAGATAAAACTGGACAGTCCAATAAAACGTGGGCCACTGTCAATGCCAAGCCGCAGGGGCATAGGGGGGGGGGGGGGGGGGGGGTGTCCAGACGGCGCAATAAGTGGCCGTGAGTCACCCGTGTGCGCCCAATGCACAGTCGGCAGAGGAAGACAGACACACTGCGACAGACTCGCAAGGAGGAGTGCCACACAGTCGTCGTGTCCTTGACGGCACGGTGTTTGTTAGGGGTGGCCAGACCTCGCCATTCAGCATCCCAAAGCGAGATAACTTTGCGGCATAAGACTGCCCGCAAATCAGTCGCCGGGAGGCCAATCTCCAGAGATGGTGCACTGGTGGCGTCTTTCGACAGGCGGTGAACAGTTTCATTTAAGGGTATCCCAACATGGTCCGGGGTCCAAACAAAGACCACAGATCTGCCGCAAGGGACTGCTAAGGTCGCAGGTTCGAATCCTGCCTCGGGCATGGATGTATGTGATGTCCTTAGGTTAGTTAGGTTTAAGTAGTTCTAAGTTCTAGGGAACTTATGACCACAGATGTTAAGTCCCATAGTGCTCAGAGCCATCTGAACCATTTCTGCCGCAATGGGCAAGAGTATTCAGGGAGTCCTGGATAGCCATCACCAGACGAGAACGAGGGAAACACTGGTCGAGAGCTCGTAAACCGCTCAGGGAATCGCTACAGATAACGAAGGACTCACCTGAGCAGGAGCGGATATACTCTAGGACACGAAAGATGGCCACCAGCTCAGCAGTGTAAACACTGCTGCCAGCCGGCAATGAACGTTGTTCAGAATGGTGCCCTAGAGTTAGTGCATAACCGACACGACCTGCAACCATCGAACCGTCGGTGTATACAACGCCAGAGCCCTGATACGTGGCCAGGATGGAATAAAAGCGGCGTCGGAAGGCCTCCAAAGGGACTGAGTCCTTCGGGCCCTGAGCCAAGTCGAGCCGAAGGCAAGGGCGAGGCATACACCATGCGGGTGTACGCAGAGGTGCCCAGAAAGGAGGTGGTACAGGGAAACACCCAAGCCCGTAGAGAAGCTGTTTGACTCGTACGGCGATCGGACTACCCGACCAGGGCCGACGTTCTGGCAGATGGACGACTGACTGCGGGAACAGGACACGATAATTTGCATGCCTGGGCAAGCTAAAAATATGGGCAGCATAAGCAGCCAGTAATTGTTGGTGTCGTAACCGCAGTGGAGGGACACCTGCCTCCACACGTATGCTGTCCACAGGGCTGGTCCGGAAGGCACCAGTGGCAAGGGGTATCCCGCTGTGGAGGATTGGGTCCAGCACCCACAACGCAGAAGGGGATGCTGAGCCGTAAGCCAGGCTCCCATAGTCCAGACAGGACTGGATTAACGCCTGGTAAAGCCGTAGGAGAGTAGATCGGTCGGCGCCGCACCTGGTGTGGCTCAGGCATCGCGGAGCATTTAGATGCCGCCAACACGCCTATTTAAGCTGCCGAATATGAGGCAGCCAAGTCAACCGGGCATCAAAAACCACCCCCAAAAACCTATGTAACTCCACCACTGTAAGAAGCTCGCCGTCAAGATAAAGCCGCGGCTCCGGGTGAACAGTGCGTCGCCGGCAGAAACGCATAACGCAGGTCCTGGCTGCCAAAAACTGAAAACCATGCGCTACAGCCCAAGACTGCGCCTTGCGGATTGCGCCCTGTAGCTGACGTTCAGCAGCTGCAATGCCAATAGAGCTCTATTAAAGGCAGAAGTTGTCAGCATATAGGGAAGCGGAGACAGAATTTCCCAAGGACGCAGCGAGCCCGTTAATGGCTATTAAAAACAGACAGACACTGAGAACAGAACCCTGTGGCACACCGTTCTCCTGGACTTGGGAGGAACTATATGAGGCCGCGACATTCACGCGGAAGGTACGATACGACAGAAAATTGCGGATAAAGATCGGCAAAGGGCCCCGAAGACCCCATCCATGGAGCGTAGAAAGGATGTGATGACGTCATGTCGTATCGTATGCCTTCTACATGTCGAAAAAGACAGCGACCAGATGCTGACGGCGGGCAAAGGCAGTATGGATGGCCGACTACAGGCTCACCAGATTGTCGGCGGCGAAGTGGCCTTTATGGAACCCACCCTGAGACAGAGCCAGAAGGCCCCGAGACTCCAGTACCCAATTCAAGCGCCGGCTCACCATCCGTTCAAGCAACTTGCAAAGAACGTTGGTGAGGCTAATGGGACGGTAGCTGTCCATCTCCAAAGGGTTCTTCCCTGGTTTCAGAATGGGGACAACAAGACTTTCCCGCCATTGCGAAGGAAACTCACCCTCGACCCAAATGCGGTTGTAAAGGTCGAGGAGGCGTCGCTGGCAGTATCAGGACAAGCGGCGAGGGCACTGCGAAATTCCCACTCACTTAATGGAACATTGAACAATTAAGAATGGTGGGTGCGAAAAAAAGGACTCCGACATTCTATCCGCTCTTTAATGGAGCGGAAGCCCAAGGGGTAGTTGGCAGAAGCGGCATTCAGAGCTCTGCCAAGCGGTTTGCAATGATGTCGGAGTCAGTACAAACTGCTCCATACAGTGAGAGCGCAGGGATGCTGACAGGGGTCCGATAGCCATATAGGCGGCGAATCTTGGCCCAGACCTGTGATGGAGAGACATGGAGACCAATGGTGGATACATACCGTTCCCAGCACTCCTGCTTGCGTTGGCAGATAATGCGGTGGGCTCGCGCACGCAGCCGTTTGAAGGCTATAAGGAGTTCGATTGAGAGATGTCGCTTGTGACGCTGGAGCGCCCGCCAGCTAGCTTTAATCGCTTCAGCGATCTCAGGCGACCTCCCGCCGAGGGGACCCAGAAGAACGGGGAATGGCAGATTCGGCGGCAGTAACGCCAGAGCCAGATTGAACCACTGGATCAATGTCATCGTTAGAGAGAGGCTCAATAGCGGCAGTGGAGGAGAAAAAGTCCAAGTCAGTCTTATTCAGAGCCCATCTGCTAGAGCGCCCAGAATACTGACGCTACGGCAGTGACAGAAAGATCGGAAAGTGGTCACTACCATACAGTTCGTCATGCACTCTCCATTGGACAGACGGTAAGACGCTAGGGCTGCAGATGGAAAGGTCAATGGCGGAGTATGTGCCATGCGCCACACTGAAGTGTGTGAAGGGACCATCATTTAATATCGAGAGATCGAGCTGCACCAATAAATGCTCAACGATGGCGCCTCGACATGTTGCCACTGACCCACCCCATAGATGGTTATGGGCGTTAAAGTCGCCCAGTAACAAGAAAGGTGACGGCAATTGGGCTATCCGAGCAGCCAGGACATGCTGCGCGACATCACCATCCGGTGGAAGGTAAAGACTGCAGACGGTAACAGCCTGTGGCGTCCACACCCGAACAGCGACAGCCTCTAAAGGTGTTTGGAGAGGGACAGACTCGCTGTGAAGAGAATTCAGGACATATATGCAGACGCCACCAGACACCCTTTCACAAGCTGCCCAGTTCTTAAAATAACCCCGATAGCCATGGAGGGCGGGGGTTCGCATTGCCGGAAACCAAGTTTCCTGCAACGCAATGCAGAGGAAAGGGTGAAGGCTGATAAGTTGGCGGAGCTCAGCTAGATGGTGGAAGAAACCGCTGCAGTTCCACTGGAGGACGGTGTTGTCCATGGCTGAGAAAGGCGTGACAGAACTGGGAAGGCAGATTACGCCGTTGGGTCACCTGCTGCCTCCAACTGAGCACCTGTGATAGTGCTTTCCATGGCGTCTGAGGAACCGGCGAGATCGAGGTCCTCAGCGGACGCCAGAATCTCCACCTCATCCTCAGACGCAGAGCTGGAAGGTTGTGGTGGGACGGGTGCCACCCCAATGTCGTTAGCCTTGGGGAATTTCTTCTTCTTCTTTTTCTCTCACTGTGCCTTCAGTGGTTCAGGCTGGGAGGGCTTCACTGGGTCAGTCTCAGGGACGGACGACGACCGTGAGGACCTATGACCAGGGACTGGTGGTTGTTTTAGCCACTTGCGGGTGTCTGCTTTTCCACTGGTTGGTACTTGCGAAGGGAGGTCCCCAAGGGACCCCTTCCTGGCGAGAGTAGCCTAAGAAGTTTTATACTTCTCTGGCTGGGAAGGGGGAGCTGATGTCCCCGATGGTTGGGAGGGAGTGTTGCTCCTGAAGAAGATGGAGCAGGAGCAACAGGGTGTGAAGTGCCCCCCACAACCAAGGGGGCTCATATCCAGTTGTCCAGTGCTTCTGCCTCACTGGGGTTTAACTGGCAGTCATCCTCAAGGTTCCTACCACTCTCGGTTGACCACATCCAGACAGACTAGAGTTGTGTTGCCGTAATTCAAGTCATTAACATAAATAACAGATCTGTTGTTCAATGCAAATTATGCATGTCATTGCAGGGTATCACTCCATCCTATCACTTATACAGAAAGCGCATTAGCTAGTTAACTACAATATTATAAATTACCAGTATCGCATTAATTAGTAGTGTTCTTTTTCCTAGCAGGAACTTTCGGGTAGAACACTTCCTGAACAATATTCTTGTTTCTACATCTACATGATTACTTTGCAATTCTCGTATAAATGCTTGGCAGTGGGTTCATCGAACCACAATCATACTATCTCTCTAACATTCCACTCCAGAACAGCGCGTGGGAAAACAAAACCTAAACCTTTCTGTTCGAGCTATGATTTCTCTTATTTTATTTTGATGATCATTCCTACCTATGTAGGTTGGGCTCAAGAAAATATTTTCGCTTTCGGAAGAGAAAGTTAGTGACTGAAATTTCGTAAATAGATCTCGCCGCGACGAAAAACGTGTTTGCTTTAATGACTTCCATCCCAACTTGGGTATCATATCTACCACACTCTCTCCCCTATTACGTGATAATACAAAACGAGCTGCCCTTTTTGCATCTTTTCGATGTCCTCCGTCAATCCCACCTGGTAAGGATCCCAAACCGGACAGCAATATTCTAACAGAGGACGAAAGAGTGTAGTGTAAGCTGTCTCTTTAGTGGACGTGTTGCATCTTCTAAGTATCCTGCCAATGAAACGCAACCTTTGGCTCCCCTTCCCCACAATATTATCTATGTGGTCTTTCCAACTGAAGTTGTTCGTAATTTTAACATCCAGGTACTTAGTTAATTGACAGCCTTGAGAATTGTACTATTTATCGAGTAATCGAATTCCAACGGATTTGTTTTGGAACTAATGTGCAGCACCTCACACTTTTCGTTATTTAGCTGCAACTGCCACCTGCCACACCAAACAGCAATCTTTTCTAAATCGCTTTGCAGCTGATACTGGTCTTCGGATGAACTTACTAGATGGTAAATTACAGCATCATCTGCGAACAACCTAAGAGAACTGCTCAGGTTGTCACTCAGGTCATTTATATAGATCAGGAACAGCAGAGGTCCCAGGACGCTTCCCTGGTGAACACCTGATATCACTTCAATTTTACTCGATGATTTGCCGTCTATTACTACGAACTGCGACCTTCCCGACAGGAAACCACGAATCCAGTCGCACAACTGAGACGATACCCCATAGGCTCGCAGCTTGATTAGAAGTCGCTTGTGAGGAATGGTGTCAAAAGCTTTCCGGAAATCTATAAATACGGAATCAACTTGAGATCAGCTGTTGATAGCACCCATTACTTCGTGCGAATAAAGAGCTAGCTGCGTTGCACAAGAGCGATGTTTTCTGAAACCAGGCTGATTACGTATCAATAGATCGTTCCCTTCGAGGTGATTCATAATGTTTGAACACAATATATGCTCCAACCTCTACTGCAAACCGACGTCAATGATATAGGTCTGTAGTTCGATGGATTACTCCTACTACCCTTCTTAAACACTGGTGCGACCTGCGCAATTTTCCAATCTGTAGGTACAGATCTATCGGTGAGAGAGGTTGTATATGAGTGCTAAGTAGGGAGCTATTGTATCAGCGTAATCTGAAAGAAACCTAATCGGTATACAATATGGACCTGAAGACTTGCCCGTGACGAGCGATTTGAGTTGCTTCGCATCCCGTAAAGTATCTACTTCTAAGAAACGCATGCTAGCAGCTGTACGTGTTTCAAATTCTGGAATATTCCATTAGTCTTCCCTGGTGAAGGAATTTCGGAAAACTGCGTTCAATAACTCCGCTTTAGCGGCACAGTCGTCGGTAACAGTACCATCGGCACTGCGCAGCAAAGGTATTGACAGCATCTTGCCGCTTCTGTACTTTACATACGACCAGAATTTCTTCGGATTTTCTACCAAATTTCGAGACAGAGTTTCATTGTGGAACCTATTAAAGGCATCTCGCATGGAAGTCCGTGCCAAATTTTGCGCGTCTGTTAATTTTAGCCAATCTTCGGGATTTCGCGTTCTTCTGAACTTCGCATGCTTTTTCCGTTACCTCTGCAACAGCGTTCGGACCTGTTTTGTGTACCATGGGGGATCAGCTCCATCTCTTACCAATTTATGAGGTATGAATCTCTCACTTGCTGTTGGTACTATATCTTTGAATTTGAGCTACATCTCGTCTACATTTGCATAGTCAGTTCGGAAGGAATGGAGATTGTCTCTTAGGCAGGCTTCTAGTGACGATTTATCCGCTTTTTTAAATAAAATTATTTTGCGTTTGTTTCTCGTGGATTTGGAAGGAACGGTATTGAGCCTAGCTACAACGGCCTTCTGATTACTAATCCCTGTATCAGTCATGATGCACTCTATTAGCTCTGGATTGTTTGTGGCTAAGAGGTCAAGTGTGTTTTCGCAACCATTTACAATTCGCGTGGGTTCGTGGACTAACTGCTCGAAATAATTTTCGGAGAAAGCATTTAGGACAATCTCGGAAGATGTTTTCTGCCTGCCACCGGTTTTGAACAAGTATTTTTGCTAACATAACGAGGGAAGGTTGAAGTCCCCACCAACTATAACCGTATGAGTGGGGTATTTATTTGTTACTCAAATTTTCTCGGAACTGTTCAGCAACTGTATCATCGGAGTCTGGGGGTCGGTAGAAGGAGCCAATTATTAACTTAGTTCGGCTGTTAAGTATAACCTCCACCCATACCAGTTCGCACGGATTATCTACTTCGACTTCACTACAAGATAAACCACTACTGACAGACACAAACTACGTAATACAACAGACATTTGCGAGCAGAAGTGGATCCTGATTCATTCATTGCTTACTTGCTGCTGTCTACGTCTAGGGATAGCTTTCAAAGAGAATTTCGTAGTATCATGTTTAACCATTATTTCTTGACCAAATATCTCACGTCAAAGTCTGCATAATAAGATACTATTCCATAAGTAATTATAGTTACGACATCGGCCCGCTGTCCATGAGATGGGCAGGACAGATTTATCTTTGATGTTATTCCACTTTCCCAATATAGCCTTGGGTTTACTAGCTTTTTAGTTTGTTTAGATACTTGCTTTTTCTTTGGATTATAATGCCGTGGAACGAGTCAGATTTATGTTTGCAGAACAATTCCTCTGTGAAATGTATTACACCACGACGACCCTTTATGTTTTTTTAAGTTTCTATTAATTAACATAAAGATATTAGTACTTAACTATGGTCGGTATTCGGTATTTCTCTCTCTTTCTTTCTCTCTCTCTCAGTCTCTCTGACTCTCCCTTTAAACAAACAAACACACACACACACACACACACACACACACACACACACACACACTGTACCGTATTATTATACGTTCTGGATTTCTTCTTGGAGGGGAAGGATTTTTAAGCAGGTATAATAACAGCTGGTGTTTGAAGTTCAGTTTATTATCTACTACATTAGTTAGTAGACATCAAAGATTCGTATTTGGGAACCCATCACTTCTTGCTGTCCCATACTAAAGCTGAATAAATGATAGTATAATCTATATCCTCTTTAACTATTAGTTTGTAAACTTCCCTTTCGTCTTTGAAGTGTGACTCATTTTTGGAAACAAACTTCATGATTGAATTTACGTACTGCGGGCCTGTTATCAGCATGCTCAAAAGTTCAAAGAACTGTCTGCAAGAGTTTCTAGAGTGGACACCATATATATCTTTAATACCCGCTTCTGTGCCTCAAATACTTTATCCCCAATAACGAGTTACCACAGAATGTAACGTCTTAAGTTACTGATGGATGAAAATTAGTTAAGGAAATAAACTTTATAACATTTGCAACTTCAACATCAGATATTTTCCGTTATGCAAAAGTTACACGAAGAAGAATTTAAATATACGTAACGTTTCTCCAGATTAAGTTCTTATTAATGTAAATACCTATAACTAAGAATATTCTGGTTTATTAATTGATATGCCGTCAGAATTACTTCCAGTGGTGCAATCAAGTTCCCTGTAGTTCAGAACTGCAATTAGCTCTATCACAGTTAAATGACTATCTTTCGCAGTCAAACAGTTATTTTGAAGAAAATTTTATTAACGTTTTAAAGGTATGAAGGTTTTTCATTAGGCTTTATTATAATACTTGTATAGTCTGATATGCACACTTTTTTTTTTTTTTTTTTTTTTGCTTATGATGACAACACTTACATATGAATAGATCAAGAGAGCGGCCCTAATATCGACTAAAGCGGTAAGCCTGTAATGCCTATTCCCCATTATCAAAGTACGCACATTGTGAAAAATGTGATATTCTGCAGTCTTTTAGTTAGACATAATGGAAACCAGTTACCAGAAATAACTCCAATTCTATAATATTTTAGCTTATATTCTTTTGGCAAGTCACTGACAACATCCGGTGGCAATATTTCATCAATAAAGTACTGTGTACAGTGATTCGTGAATTGCAGAACGTCATGTTGCCAGGAAAGATACCTTTAGAATCGTAATTGATCATGTCAGAGTCTCTTATTGTGAGACTGCTTGGTACTTTGTTACATAATACTTGGAACACGTTTGAAAAAGAGGTAAGAATTGAGAATCTTTGAAAATTGTTTTCACGGGTCTCATTACTGTGGCAATTTTCTGCTTGATTGATCCACATCAGCAGAAAGCTTTCTCCCCTAACAAGGCGATTACTTCCATTCATCCCACTTCTTCTCGATAAACTTCTTGTTATTTCTGGAGAGTAGAATACAGTTTATTCTTACTTCTCAAGCTTCCGTGGGCGGCACTGTTACACGGGTCTGCTCACTGACACGTGCGCAGTGCGAGAACAAACGCCCACACTTTGCTGAAGGCGATTGTCCTTTATAAAGTGGACGCATAAGGAACACTATGGATGTTTTCAGTCGCGTAACAGCTAAAACCGCTATGTGTCACTGACTTCATCAGCACTGATCCCATTGATCAGTTATCGCCAAACCGTCGATCGCGAGCTTCTAATAACTCGCGGGGAAGTTAGCGGTTGCTCGAGGTAACGCTCAGTCTGGGCTACCCCAATTTCTCTACTGAGCTGAGACAGCGGTCACGAAAACACCTGCTTTTGTCTCCCGCTCAACTGCTATTGTGTGTCAAGAATATAACATTTTCGACCTCATAATTGATTGTAGGCGAGTGAGATTTTACACTTTATGATTTTAGTATGCATGTTAGACATTTGGTAACGTGGATATATCGATTTACGCATTGGCACCAAACTAGGTTTGTCCTAATGATGATGACGTGTTAAATTTTATCAGTTATAAGTTCCATTCGCAAAGGGGGGAGGGGGCGAGGGAAACATTACTTCTTTGCACACGTGAAGGACAAATATTTGTGTTCAGAACGCTCCAGAAGATTTATCACTTATGAAGAAATAACGTCGACCGTCACTGCAAAACTGTTAACTCAGTGACCGAAAAGGATTTCATACTGGATTGTGATCTTATGAAAGGAAAGGTGTACGGCCAGTGTAGGAGGTCGCTCCCCACACCATGATGCCGGGTGTTGGCCCTGTGTGCCTCGGTCGTATGCAGTCCTGATTGTGGCGCTCACCTGCACGGCGCCAAACACGCATACGACCATCATTGGCACCAAGGTAGAAGCGACTCTCATCGCTGAAGACGACACGTCTCCATTCGTCCCTCCATTCACGCCTGTCGCGACACCACTGGAGGCGGGCTGCACGATGTTGGGGCGTGAGCGAAAGACGGCCTAACGGTGTGCGGGACCGTAGCCCAGCTTCATGGAGACGGTTGCGAATGGTCCTCGCCGATACCCCAGGAGCAACAGTGTCCCTAATTTGCTGGGAAGTGGCGGTGCAGTCCCCTACGGCACTGCGTAGGATCCTAAGGTCTTGGCGTGCATCCGTGCGTCGCTGCGGTCCGGTCCCAGGTCGACGGGCACGTGCACCTTCTGCCGACCATTGGCGACGACATCGATGTACTGTGGAAACCTCACGCCCCACGTGTTGAGCAATTCGGCGGTACGTCCACCCGGGCTCCCGCATGCCCACTATACGCCCTCGCTCAAAGTCCGTCAACTGCACATACGGTTCACGTCCACGCTGTCGCGGCATGCTACCAGTGTTAAAGACTGCGATGGAGCTCCGTATGCCACGGCAAACTGGCTGACACTGACGGCGGCGGTGCACAAATGCTGCGCAGCTAGCGCCACTCGACGGCCAACACCGCAGTTCCTGGTGTGTCCGCTGTGCCGTGCGTGTGATCATTGCTTGTACAGCCGTCTCGCAGTGTCCGGAGCAAGTATGGTGGGTCTGACACACCGGTCTCAATGTGTTCTTTTTTACATTTCCAGCAGTGTATTAAGAAACGGTACCAAGACGGTCAATCAATCAAAACTGCGTTTTTAGAAGCTGCAATTAATTACTTTATAGTTTTAAATATGTACATTAGGTAATGCCTGCTAGTAAATAGAGTGCTGAGGAGGGTTGTACTAATGAGATCTGACTCTACTTCACAGCTTGAAATTGACTTTGATCACTTCAGCTACTTTTCCGTACAACTTGACATATCGACTTATCTACTTGATACAGCACAGTTGGCCATTTTTCCAAGGACGGCCTCGATAATTTAGAAATAAGAGAGGAGCAGGTACAGATTATGCCAATAACAGGAACAACTACAGGACAGACCGTATCTATAGCCGTTAAAGATCTTATCGTCCCTGAAAATAATTCTGTAAAGAAGTTGGTGACTTTAGCAACTAATGGAGCTCCTGCAATGGTACTCGGGCAGAATGGATTAATAGCTTCTGTCGTAAAGATGACAGTTTTCCAAAATTTATGTCTTACGATTGTATAAGACACCAGGAATCACTGTGCGGAAACTTTTTTAGCATGAACAATGTAATAAATGCGGCCACGAAAGTAGTGAACAAACTTAGAGTTCGTTAAGAGCACTGACAGATGAAGTAGATGACCACTAAAGTGATTTACTGTTTCATACGGAAGGTCGTTGGCTTAGAAAAGTACAGTACACCAGTGGCAGAAAACAGTCAATACCGTCACTGCTCGATAGCGATGGAAGTGTTACCGACGATGGTTATGGAGTTATGAAATACAGTTTTCCGTAATTCATTCACGAAAGAAGACGAAGTAAATAGTCCAGAATTCGAGACCAGAACAGCTGTTGGCATGAGTGACATAAAAGTAGATATCTTAGGTGTCGCGAAACAACTCAAATCACTTAAGCAAGGTAAGTCTTCCGGTCCAGATGGTATACCAGTCAAGTTCCTTTCAGAGTATGCAGACACAATAGCGCTTTTATTAGCAATCATATACAACCGCTCACATGACGAAAGGTCTGTTTCTAAAGATTAGAAAGTAGCACAGGTCACACCAATATTCAAGAAAGGAAATAGGTGTAACCATTGAATTACAGGCCCATATCACTGACCTCAGTTTGCAGTAGGATTTTGGAGCATATCCTGTACTCGAACATTATGAATCACCTTGAAGAAGATAACTTATTGATATGTAGCCAACACGAATTCAGAAAATATCCTTCTTGTGCAACACAACTAGCTCTTTATTCCCATGAAGTAATGAGTGCTGTCGACAAGGGATCTCAGATCGATTCCATATTCCTACATTTCCAGAAGGCTTTTGATACCATTCCTCACAAGCGACTATTAATCAAATTGCGTGCATATGGAGTATGTCTCAGATGTGTGATTGAATTCGTAATTTCCTCTCAGAGAGGTTACATTTCTAAGTGAAAGACGGTAAACCATCGAGTAGAACTAAAGTGTTATCTCGCGTTTCGCAAGGTAGTATCATGGGCCATCTGCTGTTCCTGATTTACATAGATGATCTAGGTGATAATCTGAGCAGCCCCCTTAGATTGTTTGCAGATGACTCTGTAATTTATCATCTAGTAAAATCATCAGACGATCAATTCCAATTACAAAATGATCTAGAGAGTTTCTGTATGGTGCGAAATGTGGCAATTGGCACTAAACAAAGAACAGTGCGAGTTAAATTTTGGGTATACGATAAATCGCACAAATCTAAGGGCTGTGAATTCTACTATATGCCTAGGAATTACAAGTACGAGCAACTTAAATTGGAGAGACCACATAGATAATATTACGGGGAAGGCGAAAGAAAGACTGTGCTTTCTTGGCAGCACACTTAGAAGATGCGACAAACCCACTAAAGAGACAGCGTACATTACATTTGCCCATCCTCTGCCGGAATATTGCTGAGCAGTGTGGGATCCTTACCAGGCGGGGTTGACGGAGGACATCGAAAAAGTGAAAAGAAGGGCAGTGATATGCCCGATAAACCCGTTGCGCAGAGCAGGTAATAGTATTGTGGAAAGAGCCAAAGGTTGAGGTCAGTTTCTCCTTCTAATTGTCATTTATTGTAATTTAATAAACTTTACAACCAAAATGGCACACAGCCGGACCATTACCTAATGCAACTCTTTCATGGCTGAAGGCATCCAAACAAGAAATCTTAACAAACCAACAAGATAAAATCCAATTAAGATAGAAATAAAATATTTAAAAAAAAAAAAAACAGCAAACATATGCAAGGTGCAATACAAATGGCTGAGGGCCACAATTAAACTTCAAAATTTTAGAATATATTACCACAGACTTTTAAAGGCAGAATGCCAGAATGTTTAACAACAAGAAATCTTAAAAATCAACCAGATTAAAATGCAGTTAAAGAGGTAGACCAAATAAACAAAAAGAAACGTATCGCAGCTACACGGAAAGCCTTAAGGCTAAGCAGATAGAACATACATATCAATGTGCAATACCAATGGCTAAAGGTCACAATTAAGTTTCAAAATTTGAACTATATTACTATAATCTTTTAAAGGCAGAAGGCCGCAATGTTTAAGCTTGAAAGATAAATTTAAAAATTAATTTTGCAAAATTTTTAAGAAAATAAAAAAATAACCATAAGCCTTGAACTTAAAGTAATTGACAACAGATAATTAAACACCGGTGGCACTCAGAAGCCTCCAGGGAGGTCGGTCTGCCCTCGTTCACTTAGGCGAGACAGGTGGTGAGCCCAACTATACTTGATCCGTCGGAACCCAACCATGGGACATCCACGGACCGAGCGACACAACGACATGTTTCCGTCAATCAGTACTTGAGAACTCATACCGGAAAGGTTACAAACGTGATAATCCACAATGGAGTATGTATTAGCTGTCATAGTTACACATCATGCTGGATAGCGACAACAGGTAAGGAAAGGAACATGCCTGAAATTACATTAGTGGCCATGGCAGGTAACCGGAACACTAACTGCCACTAGGCAGAAAATTTCGCTGGTATCCTTGAATTTGATACACCGTTTTATAGTTAACTTCACTCAAAAGACCACTGCCTGAATTTGCGTCAGCGCCCACGGCAGGTAACCAGAACACTAACGACCACAAGACAAAAAATTCCACTGTTGCACTCAAATTGTAATCGACGAAAATATTTAATTGCACCGCTTGGCGGCTAAGTCTCATCAATAGAAACACTGGATGTTGCTCACAGGGAAACTTCCCCAAAAGCAAAGCACCGAAACGAACCACCACAGCCAGAATGGACGCGGCTTGGGTAGTTAAAACCACTACTCCTGGGTCGTTGAACTACTAAGCTCGTAGCGATGGGGCAGCTCCACACACGCTCCGACACTGCGCAGGGGCTGCTCGTGGCCCCAGCCAACTGAACCAAGCGGAGATAACTTCACTCGTCCGCAACAACCGACAGACTGCCTGCTGGTCCTTCCGCGACTGCTGCTCCGTCGCGACTGCACAGCTGGTGCGCCTCCCACTCACTTCCATACACACGACAGCGGAAATACTGGCTCGGACCCAACCAAGCAGAAGTAACTCGCCTACTGGCTAAACGACATCCCTGCACCAAGAAAGGACCGACGCAAGTTCCACAAGATGGTAACTGAAGGGGTCCAGAAGGGATCGGAGAAAGAGCTACAAGTCGCACGATGAGATGACCGACCTCTCAGAGCCAGTACGCCGACAACATTTAAAATAATCGTAAGTGGAATTATCGTCAACTAGTCACACAACCTGACAAACACACCAAGACAAATCGGGAATCGATACACACACACGCAGCCGACTCATGAACGATTGGCGAGCCAAAATGTGTCGCTCGGTAGGACGACCGACCGACGATCCTCCAAGACCGTTTCCCAGCTCAAGCGATGCGTGGCGGCAGTGGGCGGGTGAACCATGTCGACGCAGACACCAATGCTGCTCCAACCCGATTGCACTAGTGCCGCATTGCAACTCCCCGACTGGCAGATCCGAACTGCGCTCAAGACGCGTTCCAAACAACTAGCAGACCCAAACTCGGAACCCCAACTGCCTTACGACAGCCAACGCCCGGGAACTAATAGCAGTCAAGCAAAGATACTACGAGAGGGGAATATGTCGATACGCGCTGCTAGGGCCGGTCACGATGAAGCAAAGCAGCAACTCAGTGACGGTAGTAATTTAAATTACAGGTTCGAACCTGTTCAGAAAAATTAATATGGGGTGGAAACTCTCCTTTGTCCAGCACGGTGGATGCTGCTGCGATCTCGAAGATGTGATGTTGGAGAACTAGTGATGACCGTACTGTCTAAAATAAAGACTTCAGTCCATTTCTCACGAATTCACAGGAGTTGACGTAGATTAGTGGAAGTGCAGTGTATTATTTATATTTGAAGCGATTTTGATAGCTCATGAGTGAAACAATAAATGATCGCGAAAAAATTCAAACTTGGTACGATGAGGAATTTGAACTTTCGACCGATTTTTTGTTATGGTTGTAACGGAAATGGCTTTCCTGCCGCCAAAATCAGGCGTATTGAATAAATAATAATAAATTATTGAACTTGGCGCGATTTTCTACGTTAGTGGAGGTAGGCGAATAATAATAATAATAATAAATAATAATAAATGAACATAAATAATAATAAATGATAATTAATGTTAATAAATGATAATGAATAATAATAAAGGCAAGTACTGTTTTGCATGCTTTATCCTGCTGGAATTTGCACTTCCCACCATTTTTTCTTCTGGAGGCTTACGTTAGTGTAAATAGCACAATTGGTCTATTTTCCCGCTAAAATTCAAAATTCCCGCCACTTTTTATTGGGGTTAGGTGAGTGGACGTAGCAAAATTCGCCTATTTTCCCGCCAAAAGCCGCCATCTTGGATGACGTCATGCGCTGTTGCCAAGTCTACATGCAGCCATCTTGGATGACGTCGTCGCCGTCATTTTGAATAAATTTGGCAACAATGCAGAGTGAGCTGACATGAACCTTGCCCCACAACTACCATGTAGATGTAGATGTAGATGGGCCTTGCCACTGGTTGGGAGACTTGCGTGCCTCAACGATACAGACAGCCGTGATGTAGGTGCAACCACAATGGAGGGGTATCTGTTAAGAGGCCAGACAAACGTGTGGTTCCTAAAGAGGGGCTTTTTCAGTAGTTGCAGCACCAACATTCTGGATGATTGGCTGATCTGCCCTTGTAACATCAACCAATATGGCTTTGCTGTGCTGGCACTGCAAACGTCTGCAAGCGAGGGGAAATTACAGCCGTAATTTTTCTTGAGGACATACAGCTCTACTGTACAGTTTAAGGGTGATGTCTTACTCTTGGGTGAATTATTCCAGAGCTCAAGTAGTCCCCCATTCGGATCTTCGGGCAGGCTACTCAGAAGGACGTCGTTATTAGGAGAAGCAAAACTGGCGTTCTATGGATTGGAGTGTGGAATGTCAGATCTCCTAATCAGGAACGTGGATTACAAAATTTTAAAGGGAAATGGATAGGTTAACGTTAGATATAGTGGAAATTAGTGAATTTCGGTGGCAGCAGGAACAGCTCTTCTGATCAGTTGAATACAAGGTTATGAAAACAAAATTATATAGGGGTAATGCAGGAGTAGGTTTAAAGAGTAAAAAAGAAGGAATGAGATAAGCTACTATGAACAGCCTAGTGAACGTATTATTGTAGTCAAGACAGAAACGAAGCCCACACCCATCACAGTAGTACAAGCTTATATGCCAATTAGCCCCTAAATGAGGCTGAGATTTAACAGACATGGGGGCCTGGAATTCGATAGTAGGAAAAGGAAGAGAAGGAAAACAAGTAGAAGAATAAGGACTGGGGAAAGGAATCAGAGAGAAAGTTATCTGGTAGAAGTTCACACGCAGCCTAATTTAATCACATCTAACATCTGGTTTAAGAATCATGAGAGAAGACTGTATAGGTGGAAGTGACCTGGAGACACCGGAAGCTTTCAGATTGACTATGTAATGCTTAGAGATTTAGGAAGCAGATTTTAAATTCTAAGACATTTCCAGAGGTAGATGTGGACTCTGACCACATTTTATTGGTTATAAACTGCAGATTAAAACCTGAAGAAACTGCTAAAAGGCAGAAATTTAAGGAGACGGGACCTAGATAAACAGAAACAGCCAGAGGTTCTAGAGAAGATTTCAGAGGGTGCATTAGGGAATGATGGACTAGAACAGTGGAAAAGAATACAGTAGAAGAAGAGTTGGTAGCTTTGAGAGATGAAATACTGAAGGCAGCAGAGGTTTAAGTACGTGAAAGACGAGGGCTAGTAGCGATTCTTGGGTAACAAGATGTATTGAATTTAAATAGTTCCATTAGTGACAGACACTGCTTACAATGGTAAGACGAAGTCCGATGTGCAAGTGCGAACAGAAATTGGAGCACATAGAATTTTAAATTTATCGGTCATAGAATTCTTTTAACCAAGCTACTTAATTCTAATGAAATATTTCATGTTACATTGCTTAATGGACTTCAGGGAGAGAAGAATTTAACATTGACAAAGTTATTATTGTTGTTATGAAATATTGACAAAGGTATTATTATTATTACAATAACAGGAATAAAATCGCAACACCAAGGAGCTATGGGACATGGAAGAAAGCTGGTAGGTGTGTTTCTACATCTGAAAAATGGTATCTGTTCAAATTTCTCGGCAGTCACATAAGACTATGAGGACGCGAATCAGGTTTGTCTCTAAATACACGTTGTAACGGTCGTGAGCGTTAGTTACCTTTGAGGTTGGACATGGTGAGTCGATGTCAGTAAAACATGCCTTTATGGGGACAAAGACACCATTATTAGCAGAGTTCGCACGAGGTCCTGTAACAGGGCTACGAGAGGCTGAATGTTCCTTCTGCGATACTGCCGAAGCACTTGGCAAGATATAGCCAATGTACACGATTGTTGGCAGCGGTGTTACTTCGAGGACAGCTTGGAGCACACTCCCTTTGGCGTGAATTCCACTGACAAGGGGAGGCCGCCAGTTGTGAAATTCAGACTCGATTGATACTGCGCGTAATAAAAGCTCATGGACAGAGGTGTAATGTGACAAAGCACCAAGATGCACTTCTCAGCCGTTGTCGAGAAAATCGACAGTTAAAAGAAACCGTTGCGGCGAAATACTCTCTACGATTAACATTCCTTCTACAGCGTTGTGCCGCAGCGGTAAGCGCTCGGGTTCGTAATCCGAAGGTCGCTGATTCGAATCTATCGCCATGCAATATTTTTTATTATTATAATATATATATATATATATATATATATATATATATATATATATATATACCTTTTTTCGAAGTTAGCAGGTAACTATGCTGTTATGCGGTGGCTCGTTTGCGGCCCATTCAACATCTGTCCTTCAAGTGTAACGAGCGAGTAACGGGGTTTGTATTTCATACCTGCCACAGCAAATTTGTATTCGTGGGGTCTCTATTCTAATTCGAACGTTTGACTTACGCTATACGTATTCGTTTCGGAATATCGTTTCTACGTGTTCCGTTAACTATACGTGGTTAACATTATGAAGACAATTAATAACATTTGTGAAATACAACTTTTTTTGCGGAAAACATAATAATGTTCGAAGTCGCCAGTTTTTCCACGACAAACGACTTTCAACAACTTATTATATGCATAATTGTTGCAACTGATTGCGGGAAGTTATATATATATATATTTGAATTACAAAAAAACAAATACTAAAAAAAAAGGTTGCATGGCGCGTGATTCGATCCGGCGACCTTCGGATTACGAACCCGAGCGCTTACCGCTGCACCACGACGCTGTAGAAAATTGTTAATAGTAGAGAGTATTTCACTGCAACGGTTTCTTTTAACCGTCGATTTTACCGACAACGGCTCAGAAGTGCATCTTGGTGCTTTGCCACATTACACCTCTGGCCATGAGCTTTTATTATGCGCAGTATGAATCGAATCTGAATTTCACAATTGGCGGCCTCCCCTTGTGAGCCCAAAACATCGCCATTTGCGACTTCAGTGATGTCAAGAGAGTGGTCATTGGAGGGCAGGGTGGCAGTTTGTTTTGCTTTCTGGAAGTAGCTCTTCTGCCTTTGTGCCAGTGATGACCGTATGTTCGTTAGAAGGAGGCCATTTGAGGGCCTGCAAGCAAACTGTGTGCGTACTAGGCACACTAGACCCACACCCAGAGTTACGCTGGAGGGTGCGATTTCAGCAAGAGCACTGTTGTGGTTATCGCACGCACCCTGACTGCAAATTTGTACTCAAATCTGGTGATTAGATTTGTCGTGCTGCCATTCCTGTGGGTGTTTTCCAACAAGATAAGGCTCGCCCCCATACCTGTGTTGTAACCTAACACGCTCTACAGAGTGTCGACACGCCCCTTGGCCTGCTCGATCACGAGATTTATTTCCAATCAAGCGCATATGAAACATCATCTGACCACAACTCCAGCGTCGTCCACGAACAGCATTAACCCTCCCTGTATCGACTCCTCCTGTGAACTCAAGGAATTAGGACAGAAATAAAGACTTTCTCAGTTCAACTGTGTGTAAGAAAAAATTTAGATTCAATTCTACACGAGAAAGAATCTGAAGTTCAATTAGCTATAAATCAAAAATGAAAGAATAGATTTTTTTATCAGACATTTTAACTTGAATAAGAAGGATGGCACTTTTTGTTATCAGCAAGTGCTTTAATGTTGGGACACGTGAATCAACTTACACTATGTGATCAAAAGTATCCGGACACCCCCAAAACATATGTTTTTCATATTAGGCGCATTGTCTAGTCACCTGATTCAGGTACTCCATATCAGCGACCTCAGTACTCATCAGACATCGTGAGAGAGCAGAATGGGCGCTCCGCGTAACTCACGGACTTCGAAGGTGGTCATTTGATTGGGTGTCACTTGTGTCATACTCCTGTACGGGAGATGTCCACACTCCTAAATATCCCTAGGTCCACTTTTTCCGACGTGATAGGTAAGTGGAAACGTGAAGGAATGCGTGCAGCACAAAAGCGTATAGGCCGACCACGTCTGTTGACTGACAGAAACCGTCGACAGTTGAAGAGGGACGTAATATGTAAGAGACAGACAGCGGTCCAAACCGTCACAGAAGAATCCCAAATTGCTTCTGGATCCACTGCAAGTACTATGACAGTTAGGCGGAGGGGGGGGGGGGGGGGGGGGAGAAAACTTGGATTTCATGGTCGAGCGGCTGCTCATAAGCCACACTTTACGCCGGTAAATTCCAAACGACGCCTAACTTGGTGTAAGGAGCGCAAACATTGGACGATTGGACAGTGGAAAAACGTTGTGTGGAGTGACGAATCACGGTAAACAATGTGGGGTTTCGATGGCAGTGTGTGAGTACGGCGAATGCCCAGTGAACGTCGTCTGCCAGTGTGTGTTGTGCCAACAGAAAAATTCGGAGGGGGTGGTGTTATGGTGTGATTGTGTTTTTCATGGAGGGTGCTTGAACCCTTGTTGTTTTGCTTGGCAGTATCACTGCACCGGCCTATATTGGTGTTTTTTGCATCTTCTTGCTTCCCACTGTTGAAGAGTAATTTGGTGATGGCGATTGCATCTGGGTGAAAACGATCGAGCAGCTGTTCATAATGCACGATTTGTGGCGGACAATAACATCCCTGTAATGGACTGCGTTGAGTACTGACCTGAATTCTACAGAACACCTTTGGGATGTTTTGGAACGCCGACTTCGTGCCAGGCCTCACCGACAGACATCGATACCACTCCTCAGTGCAGCACTCCGTGAAGAATGGGCTGCCATTCCGCAAGAAATATTCGAGCACTTGATTGAACGTATGCCTGCGAGAGTGGAAGCTGACATCAAGGCTAAAGGTGGGCGAACACCAAACTGAATTCCAGCCTTACAGATGGAGAGTGCCACGAACTTCTAAGTCATTTTCAGCCAGGTGCCCGGATATATTTGATCACGTAGTGTAGATGCGTTCTGAGCGGTAAAATAATTACAAAGAATCGTTACGTTTCAACATTTCCTAAGGCCGTCTGGTTCAGTAGCAAATCATGATTTTAGATCACATAGAAACGCTGTTTCATCGGAGAGAGAGAGAGAGAGAGAGAGAGAGAGAGAGAGAGAGAGAGACAGACAGACAGACAACTGAAATGTCGATGGCCCCAATAACTCCTTTGTGTAATGCACAAATACGCTCGAACTCATAACGGAATCGGAGAACTCTGTGAGTATACAGGCTTAAGGTGAATTTTTTCCTTACAAATTAATTAGAGGCAGCAAGAGTTGACATGTTTTTATTTTCTGAAACACACCCTTTACAGTTCATTTGCATTGCAGCCTGCTGTAGCCTTTCAGTTGTGAGGTCGTTGCTTATTGTAAGACCTGAAGGTTTCAGGTATTTTCCTGCGCCACACAAACTTCACTATTGTGCGTCTAGGTTTTGAAAATTTCAACCACTTCTATATGACTTCATTCTATGGCATTCAGTGTAACATGCATGCCTACCTTCACTCGGGCAAGTTCGATTATTAATTCGTATGTATTCCGCTGTAAGGTACCCCAGTCTGAGATTATTGCGTCTCTGGTATTGTTCACGTTCGTCAGATATCACAGTCAGCTTCTGTTCGTTAGATACAACTACACCTGAACTTGAAATATCTTGACATTCCATGATGACCTAAGCAAATTCGCAGTAGCAGCGGCAATCGAGAGGCAGGAAGCCGAGACGGTGGCTCAGAAATTTGTAGAAGAAATTGTGTTCAAATACGGAATTTCATCAGTACTGTTGACCTCCCAGGTGTCGAATTTATTAAGTAAAGCGTTCAAGAGGGTGTGTCAATCATTAAAGATCGAAATATCCTGACCACAACTTTTGAAACCACAGACAAAGGGGCACTCGAAAGAATACAGAAGAAGCTGTTTACAATACATCATTAGAGAGGGTCGTCGTGACTGATATTTATGGGTACCATATAATACCTTTGTAGTTAATACTGTGCCATGTATAGCTCTCGGTTCACATCGTCTGAGTTAACTGTTTGAGAGAAAAGAAACATTTCAGAGATCTACGGAAGGAGAAAAAAAACTGTTGGAAATAAGTATGCCGGCCGGAATGGCCGAGCGGTTCTAGGCGTTACAGTCTGGAACCGAGCGACAGCTACGGTCGCAGGTTCGAATCCTGCCTAGGGCATGGATGTGTGTGATGCCCGTTTAAGTAGTTCTAAGTTCTAGGGGACTAATGACCTCAGGAGTTAAATCCCATAGTGCTCAGAGCCATCTGAACCATTTGAAATAAGTATGATTATTATATCATTTGCGAACTAGAATGTAAGAAGCATACCAAGTAGCACGAGGAAGGTTAAAAAGACACAAATATAATCAGTAAGACTCACTATTTGAACAGAGACATCCAAGAATATTTAGGAGAAGAGATATGGTTCTTGTGTACGATGAGACAATAAGGAGACGTCATTCTAAGAAATCAGATGCACATCTTTAACCATCGTACGAAGTGATTACCGAAGACCTACAAAGCGCGATAAGAAAATGCCTAGACATAAGCAGATGAAAGTATATGCAAACCGGTTGTAGCCTTATTGTTAACGACAAGTATTGTGAGGTGACGGTAGTACAAAGGAAATTATTTTTCGGAACAAACGAGCCATAGTCCATACTAAACCAATTTCACGAGCATTGATCCTGGAGAGTTGAGCGTCGATATACATGAAGACGCAGTCGACATCCGAAAGATAGAGGACTCATCTGGGATTTCTGCTGTCATCAGGGCAAGGTATAGGTCATCAGTACTGCGTGGAAAATTGTGATGTACGCTTTCGTGACTATACGTGATGAGAAATTCTGTAGGGTGGCTCCAACTGGAAAAGGCCGTCCAACAGTGCAGAGAAAAATTAACCAAATTAAACCTCAGTAGAGCATTAATTAATCGTCCAAGAAATGAGGTTAATCGTAACACAGTCACGTTAGAACAAATTAAAGGTTAGCTGAAATACCAAGCAAACATATTTTCAGATCCAGGAAGGAAGTTTTGTCTTTCGTAGGTTAAATCAGTAATATACTGTTCAGATGTCTGGGCGAAGCAGATGCTTTATATTACGAAACACACATGGACGCAATGGAGTTTTCTGGGACTATGGAAGGAACAGGCTGCTATACTACGATCAATGTTATCTTGAACACATCACTCGGTAAACTGTATAGCGAATAAAGCCAAAATGGTGTGTATGAGTTGGAACAATTCACTGTATATTCACCAAATATGACGGATACTGAACTACAGAGAATCGCCGTGTTCGTCATCCACCATGAACAAATGATACAACCAATTTATTTATTTAGCGAATTAAGTACTGCGTATAAGAAGTTAATAAGCGCCATTGCACATGCACAAAAAGTGATCACAGCATCATATACCTTGAAACTTAATTCAAGACGATATCAGAAACGTACGATTCCCCTAACACTTATCAGAAGCATTTTGATACATGCTTCTAAAAGTAGCGAACTTTGATATCCTCATGTCAGATAACTCATTAAGGTAAGTCCTTACTTCAATTTATATATAATGTTGCTGCACCCAACTGCAAAAATTGATTATGTAAGAGAGACATTAAATTATAACCAGAGAAAAAATATTTTTTACTATGTAATTCTTAGAAATTGTGTGCTAAATTCTCGACAGATCCATTAGAATACAAGGAAATTATTAAAGGAATAAAGATATGCAAACAAACCTTCGTAATTCTCACCAGGACAAGTGTGAATTCCAATTATTGCAAAGTAGGAGCTTCCGAAGAATGGTGTACGAAAGGTAACTATCTTAGAAAAAAGTTTGGTTACACATCTTAATAACAAAGAATGGCTACACAGAAGCGAGACGGAAGAAACTATGACCATTTTCCATTTTATGTAAGGAACTGCCTTTCAGAGATATACACCTACAAGGCGTGGTTGGTTAACGCCCTACACAAACTGCAAACGTTATGGCACTCAGCTGTAAATCCAGACGAGTAGAATAGTACACACTAAGGTCACTCGAGATTACAGTGTCCGTGCTATTACAATTGAATTCAATTGTTGTGAGGAATTGGAGAAAGAAGTTGAACATATCATAGGCATAGTTAGAATTCTCATTGCGATATTCTTTGTGCAGGTCGCAAGACCTACGGGTAGCTGGCAAAAGACTGGACATTGTAGATCAGCTAATTGATAAACAGGAAAGGCAAGAGGACTGTAAGAGAAGAGTTCAACACTATTTTCTTGCTACTTACGTGGGCTTAATCTCTATTATAGTAGTAGCTACAGGTTCCAACTGATCACATTGCGCTTGTTGTAGATAAATATATGGTTTTTACAGACAGCTTTGGCGGTCCAAAATGTTAGAAGAGAATATACTCAAATGAGACCAGATGACAGTGTCATCTCCGAGAGATATCCTCGTGAAGAAGAAGAAAATGCGCCTTTGAAGTATATAAGATAGAAAAGAAATATATGTAGAAAAAACAAATTGTAAAACACGGACATATTTGAACATTTAAAGGAATTACTGTCATGGTACTCAGCATATGTGCTTATGAATAATTTTAAGTGGAAGGTGTAATGACTGTCAAATTTCGGTAACGTAAAATGTTGCATGGCTAGAAGAAATGAGACAAGCTGTAATATCGAGATGACGCACATGATCTGATGCTACGTAGGCATCAGGAAGGGCTCCAGCGCTCCGTATGTCGACAGGTATGTTAACATGACTGCAGAGACCATGGCAGTGACAGGGAAGAAGAATTAAATAGGACATGACCTGACTTACCAAACGCCTATTAATGGCTTTTCGTCTGCTCCATGCTGTTACGTACACTGATGGCCAAAATTAACGCACATACCGCTATTTCCCCGTTCTGTGTCTAATTGGTTGGGTTGTTTGGGGGAAGAGACCAAACAGCGAGATCATCGGTCTCATCGGATTAGGGAAGTAAGTCGGCCGTGCCCTTTCGAAGGAATCATCCCGGCATTTGACTGGAGCGATTTAGGGAAATCATGGAAAACCTAAATCAGGATGGCTGGACGCGGGATTGAACCGTCGTCCTCCCGAATACGAGTCCAGAGTGCTAGCCACTGCGCCACCTCGGTCGGTTGTGTCTAATTAACGATATAATCACACGAACTGTCAACAGACGTCAATACGATCGTGTCCTGCACAGAAGATGGTATTCCGGTCGACGGACAACCGTACCAAAGATGACGTCAGAACACCTATCACACAGGGCAATATTTGCCGAGTAGTCCCACATCCGCAAGCGCTGAGTATACTGTCACAGACGGTGCAGTATGGCACAGAGGAAACGCCTACCAGGCTCTCTGCGGTTGAGGGCCATAGGAAGAGTGGAAGCAGGGCAGTTGCAAACTGCTGAGGCCCGAAGGCTTAATGACAATCGTTCTGATGTTTCTCGGGTGGCTACATTTTGCAGAGACCGAGGTGCTGTGGCCCAAGTCTTCACAATGCTGGATGATAATGCTCGACCTCAAAGAGCACGGGTGGTTGAGATTTTCTTGAAAACGGAAGATGCTGCAATCATGGCGTGGCCTGCTCCCTCTCCCAATTTGAATCCCGTAGAGAATGTCTGGGGTGCACTAAGGTACGGGTTCCATCACATAATCATTCACCAATCATTCTCTAAGAGTAGCGAGCGTTTCTGCAGGAATAATGGGCGTTATTGTCACAGTATGAAATTGACGACATCATTCACAGCATGTAGCGTCGTTGTCAAGCCTGTATTGCTGCTAGAGGTGGTCACAACCCATACAGAGCACATGAACCAGTTGTCGAAATGTGTATGCAAATCCGGTAAGTTGGAAAAACAACGAAGAAAGTTTTCGTCTACCAGTATGCAGTTGCAGTTACTTATATTCTGTAATCATTATATTGTTTCTAGTTTACTATCACGAGTGTGTACTGTTTAGTGGTAAAATAAACGCAACGTTGGAATATTTCAGAGTGTGGCTTTAATTTTGGACACCCGTGTACTTGTTTGAGACTTGTAAATACTATCAGTAAATGCCTTCATTATAAGATAGCTGCCTTAAAAATTTTTGGAATTATTTGTAACTCTTCAAGCTTTCTCGGCGGATGTGTTGTAAACAGTCTTCACCGGTTTGCTGCCGGATCACGTTGTGAAAATTCCAGAATATTTCCTCGTAGCAACTGTCTGACATCTTCAGGTGGTTCAACCTTGCTCGTGAATAGCTACGACTGACGGTATCCGCACACCGACGTCCCGTTTTTAGAACACGCGCGCGAAGAATGTCCAACTGCGGAAATCGCACATGCGCAGTGATTTGCCCTATTCAAACTCCCTCTGCCGAAAATCAAAGAGCGGCTCTCCCGCGCGTGCGTTGTACGCTATGTTAGTCAACAATGCGGCCAGACGTTACCCACCAACGGCCGTACTAGTCCAGTGTGATGACGGGCCTATTATCGAAAAATCTTGATTTTCGCATCGTGATTTAAAAGCAGCCATTGCAGGGTTCCAGGCTATACTCAGTTGAAATGCCGTATCATTGTTGATGAGATTGTCGGCTGTACGGATATGTAATGCTTCCTTAATGACGCAGGCCCAGAAAGATGACGCCGGGGATAAAACTTCCGTCTTTCCATAAATCATACGATGACGTACATTCAGGCAGTGTTCCACAATTGCCAACTTTTCCGGTTGACGAAGGCGTGTATGATGCTGATGTTCATCGCAGCGTTCTTGTACTGTGCGGCATGTCTGGTCTATATACGCTGTCCCCACTGACAAGGAATCTTGTACTCACCAAATTTCCTCAGTCCAAGCTCATCGTTAAGCGAACCCAATTCTTAATGGAATTACTTCAGAGGAGAAGCTACACAGTCTACGTGATTACTGTTACTGTGATTCAGACATTTCAATGTTGCAATAGGTGGACGATAAATTCCCGGACACGTAGTGCTCAAACACACCATCCCAGGTAGCTCTTCGGGTACTGCTCTAATAACCAAAGGGGGCGTGGCCATATCATAAGTCTAAAGATCGGAAAATGGCAGTGGAGTGTCGTGTCTCATTGACAGCATTATATTTGTCAATATCTACGCCCCGTCTGGGAACCTAAACAGAGCAACAAGAGCAGAGTTCTTTGGCACCCTCCCGAATTCTTCTACATATGACGACGGAATCCAGAGGAAGTGGTTGTCGGAGGCGATTTTAATTTTATTTGAAAGCCGAAGGACCAATGACCGAAGGTTAATGAATGAGTAACATCTGTAGAAACTTTATACCAGTTAGGACTAGATGATACTTGGGAAATCACGAAGGGGGATCAAAGGCGTTTTCCATGTCATAGTGCACAGCCGCCTACATGGAATCTGTGTAGGGAAAAACTCAAGAAAAGGTATCTGCGAAGGAAATGTCGTCTCCTATACTTCTCATACTACTTAGCGTACCACTGCAACATTCTTATGACGCGACAGGCAACATTCCGTGGCTGAACAGGATGGAAAATAAATGTAGATATTCTCCAGGAGCAAGAGTTAAGAGACCGTGTGCAGAGAGTCTGTCAGACTTGTTTACACCATAACCAACGTTCATAAGCGTAACGTTGTGATGGTGCAACTGCGTAAAATTTAGACTCATTAGCCGTCTGGAGTCTTACGACAGGAGCCGGCAGCAGAAGGAAAATTTCCCGTTTTATTTTCGATACCTCCGTGAATAGTATTACGAAGCAACTGTTACGCAAATAAACTTCAGGAAAGTTAAACGGATTAAGTCAAATTGTCGTTACTCAAGCGTCCATAAATGGAAGGCACTAAAATCCATTCCAGAGGCGGCAACAGCACTTTCTACAAAAACCCTTCCTCCTTCAACTTCGGGAAAGAGAAACGCCGCGCACGACTAAAATTACTTAACCTATTAAGAAAAGAAGACGATGGCTTCGTGACGACTCAGAACATTATCAGCGACGGTATACGGCAGAGCCAGTGGATAACGAAGGAATATCAGCCATGTAAGATTATCTTATGGCGACATTCATCAAGAACGGCAGGCAATTCTTAATGTATGACGTCACCGCAGAAGAGATGCGGGAGGCACTGAGGAAATCTTAGTCTAATAAATTGCCCGGCAAGGACAGAGTGCTAATTCAATTTTATAAGTAGTTGTTTGTTTCGTGGAACACTGTTTTGTATGTATATGTAATGATATTCGACCAAGTCAGTACTTATCAGAAGCCGGTTACGGATGAACATCCATGTGAATATATCAACAAATTTCGTCCGCCTTCCTGCTCAACTCTGACTATCAAAATTGTGCCCAGTGCTTTAGCAGCTAGGATTTAAACTGTCCTAACGACGTGGTACTGCGAACGGCTGAAAGCAAGGGGAATCTACAGTCGTAATTTTTCCCGAGGGCATGCAGCTTTACTGTATGGTTAAATGTTGATAGCGTCTTCTTGGGTAAAATATTCCGGAGGTAAAATAGTCCCCCATTCGGATCTCCGGGCGGGGGCTACTCAAGAGGACGTCGTTATCAGGAGAAAGAAAACTGGCATTCTACGGATCGGAGCGTGGAATGTCAGATCCCTTAATCGGGCAGGTAGGATAGAAAATTTAAAAAGGGAAATGGATAGGTTAAAGTTAGATATAGTGGGAACTAGTGAAGTTCGATGGCAGGAGGAAAAAGACTTCTGGTTAAGATGAATCCAGGGTTATAAATACAAAATCAAATAGGGGCAATGCAGGAGTAGGTTTAACAATGAATAAAAAGATAGGAATGCGGGTAAGCTACTACAAACAGCATAGTGAACGTATTATAGTGGCCAAGATAGACACGAAGCCCATGCCTACTGCAGTAGTACAAGTTTATATGCCAACTAGCTCTGCAGATGACGAAGAAATTGAAGGAATGTATGATGAGATAAAAGAAATTATTCAGGTAGTGAAGGGAGAAGAAAATTTAATAGTCATGGGTGACTGGAATTCGACAGTAGGAAAAGGGAGTGAAGGAGACATAGTAGGTGAATATAGATTCTGGCTATGAAATGAAAGAGGAAGCCGTGTGGTAGAATTTTGCACAGAGCATAATTTAATCATAGCTAACACTTGGTTCAAGAATAATGAAACAAGGTTGTATACATGGAAGAATCCTGGAAATACTAGAAGGTATCAGATAGATTATATAATGGTAAGACAGAGATTTAGGAAACAGATTTTAAATCGTAAGACATTTCCAGGTGCAGATGTGTGCTCTGACCACAATCTATTGGTTATGAACTGCAGATTAAAACTGAAGAAACTGCAAAAAGGTGGGAATTCAAGGAGATGGAACCTGGATAAACTGACTAAACCAGAGGTTGTAAAGAGATTCAGAGACAGAATAACGCAACAGTCGAGGGAAAGAAATACAGTAGAAGAAGAATGGGTAACTTTGAGGGTTGAAATAGTAAGTCAGCAGAGGAACAAGTAGGTAAAGAGACGAGGACTAGTAGAAACCCTGGGTAACAGAAGATATATTGAATTTAATTGATGAAAGGAGAAATATAAAAATGCAGTAAATGAAGCAGGCAAAAAGGAATACAAACGTCTCAAAAATGAGATCGACAGGAAGTGTAAAATGGCTAAGCAGGGATGGCTAGAGGATAAATGTAAGGATGTAGAGGCTTATCTCACAAGGGTTACATAGAGACTGCCTACAGGAAAATTAAAGAGACCCTTGGAGAAAAGAGAACCACTTGTATGAATATCAAGAGCTCACATGGAAACCCAGTTCAAAGCAAAGAAGGAAAAGCAGAAAGGTGGAAGGAGTACATAGAGGGTCGTACAAGGGCGATGTACGTGAGGACAATATAATGGAAATGGAAGAGGATGCAGATGAAATGGGAGATACAATACTGCGTGAAGAGTTTGACAGAGCACTGAAAGATCTGAGTCGAAACAAGGCCCCCGGAGTAGACAACATTCCATTAGAACTACTGATGGCCTTGGGAGAGCCAGTCCTGAAAAAACTCTACCTTCTGGTGAGCAAGATGTACGGGACAGGCGAAATACACTCAGACTTCAAGAAGAATGTAATAATTCCAATCCCAAAGAAAGCAGGTGTTGACAGATGTGAAAATCACCGAACTAACGGTTTAATAAGTCACAGCTGCAAAATACTAAAGCGAATTATTTACAGACGAATGGAGATACTTGTAGAAGCCGAACTCGGGGAAGATCAGTTTGGATTCCGTAGAAATGTTGGAAGATGTGAGGCAATACTGACCCTACGACTTATCTTAGAAAATAGATTAAGGAAAGGCAAACCTACATTTCCAGCATTTGTAGACTTAGAGAAAGCTTTTGACAATGTTGACTGGAATACTCTCTTTCAAATTCTGAAGGTGGCAGGATTAAAATACAGGGAGCGAAAGGCTATTTACAATTTGTACAGAAACCATATGGCAGTTATAAGAGTCGAGGGACATGAAAGGGAAGCAGTGGTTGGTAAGGGAGTGAGACAGGGTTGTAGTCTCTCTCCAATGTTATTCAATCTGTATATTGATCAAGCTGGGAAGGAAACAAAAGAAAAATTCGGAGTAGCTATTAAAATCCATGGAGAAGAAATAAAAATGCTGATGTTCGCCGGTGACATCGTAATACTGTCAGAGAGAGCAAAGGACTTGGAAGAGCAGTTGAACGGAATGGGCAGTGTCTTGAAAGATATAAGATGAACATCAACAAAGGCAAAACGACTATAATGGAAAGTAGTCGAATTAAGTCGGGTGATGCTGAGGGAATTAGATTAGGAAATGAGACACTTAAAGTCGTGTATTTGGGGAGCAAAATAACTGATGATGGTCGAAGTAGAGAAGACATAAAATGTAGACTGGCAATGGCAAGGAAAGCGTTTCTGAAGAAGAGAAATTTGTTAACATCGAGTATAGATTTAAGTGTGAGGAAGTCGTTTCTGAAAGTATTTGTATGAAGTGTAGCCATGTATGGAAGTGAAACGTGGACGATAAATAGTTTGGACAAGAAGAGAATAGAAGCCTTCGAAATGTGGTGCTACAGAAGAATTCTGAAGATTAGATGGGTAGATCACATAACTAATGAGGAGGTATTGAATAGGACTGGGGAGAAGAGAAGTTTGTGGCACAAATTGACTAGAAGAAGGGATCGGTTGGTAGGGCATGTCTTGAGGCATCAAGGGATCACAAATTTAGAATTGGAGGGCAGTGTGGAGGGTAAAAATCGTAGAGGGAGACCAAGAGATGAATACACTAAGCAGATTCAGAAGGATGTAGGTTGCAGTAGGTACTGGGAGATGAAGAAGCTTGCACAGGATAGAGTGGGATGGAGAGCTGTACCAAACCAGTCTCAGGACTGAAGATTACAACAACAACGACGACGACGACGATCATTCGTAACAGACAGACAGCAGTGGTACCAGAAGGGCGTACTATCTTCAAAAGTCTTGCAGATTGCAGAGAGACCATCTCCTTTAGTGCCGTTACACGCCCTGAGGAAGTTTTAGATACAGATCAATGTAAGGCCCTTGCTCGGATGTCGCATCGTTATGTCTTCCATGTCATGAACCATCACGAATTTGCTGAAAGTTTGAGTGCAATGGTTAACCGACAGATTCTAATTGAAAAATCCGTAAGACAGGAATGTCCAATGTGCATGTATGGTTTTGTGATAGCAAAAAATGGCTCTGATCACTATGCGACTTATCTTCTGAGGTCATCAGTCGCCTAGAACTTAGAACTAATTAAATCTAACTAACCTAAAGACATCACACACATCCATGCCCGAGGTAGGATTCGAACCTGCGACCGTAGCGGTCGCTCGTCTCCAGACTGTAGCGCCTAGAACCGCTCGGCCACTCAGGCCGGCTTGTGGTAGCAATTGAGCCAGTAGTCAGGATGTTGAATTGCAAACTTCAGTTTGTAAGTTTGTATTCAAGTACACAAAAATGTATAGCATGTGCGGATGAAGTGGGCTTCATCATATATTCGGAGCAGGACTACAGGAAGTCATTTATAGTATAACGAAATATGAAAGAGCACAAGGTTCTAAGCTAAATTACAAGAAAGCTAGCTCAATGCCAATCGACAGAGGATTTAGAACAGATGCCAGCTTTCCACACAGAGTGTGCGAGAGTACCAAACTTCTTATAACAAAGATGAGCAGTTCCTTTCTACAAGCAAAGGTAACCATTTGGAAGGTATTTTGGCCACGAATAGTGGGGTGCATGCAAAACAACAAGGGCAGAGAACAAAACATGTTAGAGAAAATTAATTTCATCGGTAAAAAGATCCTCCCGAGAATGTCGTACGTTGGAAAGATATCCGTGTGGTACATAATGCTGACAGGAAAATTATTTAGGCAATAGTTTGGTGTACCTGGTGGGGCGAAATCTTCAGGGTGCGGAGATATGCCGTAACTCTCCAACTAGAAAAAGGGGCCCTGGGCTAACGGATGTTCAGACAAAACGCAAGGCATTTCTCAGAAGGAATACAATGCAGTTGTGCCACAAGTCTCCGTACAATGTGTTGAACATGGCCTAATGGACATAAAAGCCTAAAACTATGGAAGTATCGATCAGTCCGGCGGAAACCCATTACAAAACCACGTCAGGATGCTCCTGTTAGAAACTAGTTACCTCCGAACGAAATCAAGCATACCACTACGTGACGTATTCACGGCCCAACCACACCGGCTACTGAACGACACTGGAAGAGTAAACCGTATGGCAGCGAAGTATCCTTCTAAAGACTGGACTGTAATTCCAAACAACATCAACAACAAAGTGTTAGGCCGCGCAGGAGTAGCCGAGCGGTCTCAGGCGCTGCAGTCATGGATTGCGCGGCCAGTCTCGGCGGAGGTTCGAGTCCTCTCTCGGGCATGTGTGTGTGTGTGTGTGTGTGTGTGTGTGTGTGTGTGTGTGTGTGTGTGTGTGTGTGTTTGTCCTTAGGATAATTTAGGTTAAGTAGTGTGTAAGCTTAGAGACTGATGACCTTAGCAGTTAAGTCCCGTAAGATTACACACACATTTGAACAAAGTGTTAGGTACCGAAGTCAGATCAAACTGATACAAAATAAGAAACCTCCTGGCAGATTAAAACTGTGTGCCCGACCGAGACTCGAACTCGGGACCTTTGCCTTTCGCGGGCAAGTGCTCTACCAACTGAGCTCCGAAGCACGACTCACAACCGGTACTGGCAGAAGTAAAGCTGTGAGTACCGGGAGTGAGTCGTGCTTCGGTAGCTCAGTTGGTAGAGCACTTGCCCGCGGAAGGCAGGTCCCGAGTTCGAGTCTCGGTCGGGCACACAGTTTTAATCTGCCAGGAAGTTTCATATCAGCGCACACTCCGCTGCAGAGTGAAAATCTGATACAAAATAGTTAATGAGACGATACAAAGATCTGAAAAATTCCCCAACTTACGTTTGTCGGCAACTGACAACTATAGTGAGTGTAATAGCATCGACACCTGCCAAAACCGATTGCTTTGTAGAGAAAATAACATTGCTTGGGAATGTCATATAACGAAATCTGCAGAGTAGCAAGAACGGTCATCTCCACTACATCGTTGCCCCGACCTGACGGAGAGTACTATCCCATCATATGAAAACCACTTGGGCGTGGTTGGAAAGACGCACACTGTATTACTGAACTAATTCCCAGGAGGAGTGATCGAATCCGGACTGTAGAGTATATACAGCCACACAACCACAACTGCTGACGAAAGAGGAAAAGTATATTCAAAAGTATCCAAATTATAGCTCAGTGCTGAAAATAACCACAATGTGAGAGAGCAAGAAGAGGAAACATGAAACGAAAGATAAACGACAACATAGGTATGTGCGAAGCCTCCGACTGTTAAGAACGCTGGTCTTGTGTTTTACCTCTTCTGTTTTGTCTAACCCTTCTGACAGTGGACATTTATTTTACATTCTCTCACCGTTACGGAGTAAAGCTGTCGATATTAAATTAGAAAAAAATGGTGCAAATGGCACTGAGCACTATGGGACTCAAATGCTGTGGTCATCAGTCCCCTAGAACTTAGAACTACTTAAACCTAACTAACCTAAGGACATCTCACACATCCATGCCCGAAGCAGGATTCGAACCTGCGACCGTAGCATATTAAATTAGATTTATATTTATTATTTCTTTTCTTTTATATTTTGCAGGTGTATATTGAAGACTTATGTTTCACAAAAGAGTTAACTTTATTTATCTTTGTTAAGGAAGATGAGGGAAGGCAATACAAATTTAGTTCGTCTAAAGGAAAGATGTTGCTTGGCACACCAGCACATCAACAGAGCGCAGCAGTGCGCAGCTTTCGGCGACTGGCACACTAAGAGCTAAGAGAAGGCGAACTCGGTTAATAAATAACCAAAAATCGGCAATCAGAAGACAAGACTAATCATAAGACGAGAAGAGTCATAGTGATAAACTGCAAAAGAAGACCTTTGAGTGATGGCGGTATGACGAGACTATCCCTGCAAATAAACAAAACTAAGTAAATAAAATGGAAAAATAAAATTAAAAAAAACACAAAATTAAAAAAAATTGAAAGATAACTGAGATGTTACTACACCAGTGGTCTAGGTGTAGTGTCTTTGATTAGTAATCAAAACGTCCTCGGTCCCGGGTTCGAAACCCACTACTGCTTAAAATTTGATTAATAATCAGCAATGGCGGCGGAAGACGTGCGGCATAAGAAGTCACCCTCATTCTGCCAACGGCCTTGTCAAAGAGGGTGAAAGAGCGGAGAGGGCATTTTCTTGTCCTAGAGAAGAATTAGCACTGATTAAAGGCATGAGCATACAGAAGGCAATGGAAGGTATTGCTTTAAAGACAAATAACGTGTATCCACAGGACATGTAGCCTGTAATTGCAGAGTGACATGATTCCGGATTAGCCCCCATTCGGGAATGGAAATGAGCGTATGGCATCGCTGGCCGGGAGGCAACTATTCGGAAAAGTTCGGCCGCCAAGTGAAAGTCTTTTTGCATTCGACGCCACTTGCGCACCGGTGATGAAGATGAAATGATGATGAGGAAAACACGACAGCCAGACACCGAGTGGAGAAAATCTCCAACCCGGGCTAGAATCGAACCCGAGCCGCTTGCATGGGAGGCGAGAAAATTACGATGCAGCTAAGCATGCGGATCCCTATTCGGATCTCCGGGATGAGACTGCCAAAGGGGAGGTGAGCATGAGAAAAATATTCAATAATCAACGAAAGGATAATGTTCTACTAGTCGGGGTGTGAGGCTTGGACGCGGTAGCAAAACTAGAAAATCTCAACAGGGAAATACAGATGCTCACTGTAAATATATCAGGGGTCACTGAAGTGGTATCGAAAGAAGACAAGGATTTCTGGTCAGATGAGTATAGGTTAATGCCAACAGCAGCAGAAAATGGTACAACGGGAATAGGATTCGTTATGAGTAGGAAGGTAGGGCAGAGAGTGTGTTACTGTGAACAGTTCAGCAAAGTAACACCGACAGGTACACAGGTACACATGCCGACGTCTCAAGCTGAAGATGAAGAGATAGAGAAAGTATATGAGCATACTGAAAGGATAATACAGTACGTAAATGGAGATGAAAATCTAATAGTCTTAGGGGACTGAAATGCAATTGTATGGGAGGGAGTAGAAGAAAAGGTTACCCGACAATATGGGTTGGGGCAATGAACGACAGTGTAGGAAGACCAATAGAGTTCTGTAACAAATTTCAGCAAGTAATAACCAATACTCTGTTCAAGTATCACAAGAGGAGGAGGTACAGTGGGAAAAGGCAGGGTCATACAGGAAGATTTCAGTTAGACTACATCATGGGCAGACAGAGATTCTGAAATCAGATACTGGATTGTAAGGCGTACCCGGGAACCGATATAGAATCAGATTAGAATGTAGTTGTGATGAAGAGCACGCTGCAGTTTAAGACATTAGTCAGGAAGAATCCATACGCGAAGAAGTGAGGTACGGAAGTACTAAAGAATGGCGAGATACACTTGAAGTTATCTAAGGCTATAGATACAGCAATAAGGAGCAGCTCAGTAGGCATTACAGTTGACGAGGATTGGACATGTCTAAAAAGCGCTATCACAAGAGTGGAACAAAAAAGGTAACTGCGAAGAAACCATGGGTAACAGAAGATATGCTTCAGTTAATCCTTGAGATTGGCACAGGAGAGGAATTCGTGGCGGGCCGCGCCAAACCAGTCAGATGACTGATGACAAAAAGACGTTAAGCTCGGTGATAATTATTTCGATGCTTTCTCTAAGAAATTTTTAGTTTCATCATTTATTGAAGCGACATTGAAAACAATTGCTTTAAAAGAAGCGACATTACATTTGATGAGGCATAAATTATATTACATTAACCTTCGAGACATACAGGGTGAAACGTATTTAAACCGACAAACGCTTGGAGGTTGTAGGGGACATAAAAACAAATATTTTTCCCTAATGTCATTTTTTTCCTATGAGGATTATTTAAACCAGTGGAGGACGTATTACGCTCTTCAGATGTTAGAGAGCATATTACGATCTTCAGCTATTAGAGGGCGTATTACGCTCTTCAGTTTTAGGCAAGTGCTGTGCATTGTCTCTGTTTACTAATGGAGCGATACACCTGGAGTGAGTACACTTATATGGTTGGTGCGTACTACGTAGCGCACCACAACGGACGAGCTGCACAACGGGTTTATCAACAACAATATCCTAATCGCTGTATCCCGCATCACACGACCTTTGCTGCTCTGTACCAACGTCTGCGTAAGACCGGGTCATTTAGCAGATTACCTGAACAGGGACGCCGCAATTTGAGGAAGCTGTCTTGCAGCATATGGAGCGGGATCGTTCAATCAGCACTCGTGCAGTTGCACGTCACATGGGGACGAATCGGACGAGTGTAAGAACAGTCTTTCGAGAGCAATTGTTACTTCCATTTCACTTACAGCGTGTCCACAACCTGGAACCAGTTGATTGTCCACCCAGAGCGCAGTTTCCGCAGTGGTACCTGGAAGAATGTGAAATGCATCCTACATTTCCATCCTCTGTGTTGTTTACAGATGAAGCAACGTTCGGGCGTGATGGAGTCTTCAACATGCACAATTCGCATGTTTGGAGTGAGGATAACCCACATGCCACAGTTACTAGCACTCATCAAGTGCGGGTCTTCGTTAATGTGTGTGTCTGTGTTGTTGGGGACTGTTTAATTGGGCCGTATGTGCTACCTAGGCCATTAAGTGGCAGGAACAATTACAATTTTCTCGTCAGAGCATTGCCATAAATGCTGGAAGACGTCCCGACCTACAAGACAACGCACGTGGTTCCACCATGAAGGGGGGCCTGCACATTTCAGTCGTCGTGTGGGTCGATTCGTGGACCAACGGTTCCCAGAAACGAGCATTGGTAGAGGTGGCTCTGTACCATGGCCTGTTCGATCCCCAGATATGTCCCTTCTGGACTTTGAGTGGGGAAAGTCGCGCAACCTTGTCTACGCAACTCCTGTTGCATCTGTAGAGAACCTGGTTGCCCGGATAGTAGCAGCAGCAGGAATAATTCAGGATACTCCTGGGGTTTTTGCCCGTGTCAGATAGAACATGATCCGACAATGTAACCTTGTCTACGTGTCAGTGGGGGCATTTTTGAAAATCTACTGTAATTGAAATTGGGTTGTATTAATGTGTTGTCTCTTGGTCATAAACAATTAAAAAGTGTTTGTTGGTTTAATTAAACGGCCGCCTGAGAAATCTTCCGCTACCGGTTTAAATACACCTCATACGAAAAAATGAGATTAAGGTAAAGTGTTTCTTTTGATGTCCCCTTCAACTTCCCAGAGATTGACGCATTAAATATTTTTCACCCAGCATTCTGTTTAGAGGCGAAGAAACCTTGTCGAGAACGCAAAAAGTGCGAGCTTAAGGATGCTTTCGAAGGAAGGAAGGAGACCAGAACAATAAGCAAAAAAACTGATCTTGTAAAACAGGGGTCGTGAGTTCTAACCTCACAGAAAATTTCATTTTTTTAACTCTCCATCCAGGAGCACAGCTGGCTCGAGCAGCAGATAACACACGGCAGTAAACTGGCTGAAAGTTACGTTCTACCGTCTGAGAACAGTATTCAACTTGCTTGACGAATTTCCTATACGCGTAGGTGAAACCTTACTTTGTATAAATTTTGTAGTATAATTCTATGCTTGATGATAACATTTGTAAATGTGCCTCGGTACTGTGAGGACGCACGTTAGCCATGTGAAGAGGCGTAAGCAGATGCTGCCATTCAGAGAGATCAAAATAAAAAAATTAAAAAAGACGTGAGGCTAGGCAATCCCGTGGGGAACAGATATACGTTCGCACCATACATTTTTTCAGTTAAAGTATTAAATTGTACACCGTTTATGCTACGTCTGCGTAAGCAGAAGCAACTAACGATCAAAGTCCGAAAACAATTTATTGGACTGTTAAATTAACCAAAACAAATTCTCCAAGTATACCACCAACAGAAAACAGTGATCCGTCTTCGAATCACAACTACATACAAGAATAATATAGAAAACAACTGAAGTAATTTCCTACTAGTCTCCGCCAGAGACCTCTCCAATATTCCAAGCCTAATCCAGAGATCAGCGAGAAGATCCAATCCGGGCTACCAGGGTGGCAGCTATCCACTTCTGCTGGCGGTCGATGAACTGCGGATCTGCGGCCGAGCGCCGGCCTTTATAGCGTTTCGGCGAATGAGTACCTGTAGTGGCCTCTGGTGGTCGCTGGTGTCTTTGCTGTGGTGTTCTTGCTGTTTTTGTTGTTGTTGTGGCCATTCTTCAATATTGCCTGTCGGTTGTGCAGTACTTCGGTGTGGCTGTGAAGCGGGCAACCCGCGGCTGCAGGCTGTCAGTTTGGTTGCTGATACTCTAGGCGCCGTGATGTCTGGTGGAGAAGGCCACAGGAGTTCACACCTGCTCAGTGTGATGTCTTGTGTATTTCTTTCTGTTACTGTTATTGTTATTTAAACATTAACACATAACGAGAACTTCTTAAAGACAGTAAACGATCACTTGTCTTCGTCCATTACACAAATAAAGCCAGTAGAAAATAATAGTGGATACAGTAACATTGTCTGTATCCAATGAGGTACGAAATGTGTAAGAGGTAGGTTACAGTAAATTGAACATAATGCTAGGCATATTTATTCCATTCTGTAGGTCTGACGTCCAGGTTCATCTCAACACAGCCGGTAAGTACATGTACGAGCAGCGTTAACGTTGGAGAACATCCATTGGTGGAGAACTATAAACTTGTTCCTTTAAGTATCCTAACAAATAAAAACTGTGTGTATTAAAGTCCGGAGAACCTTGAAACCAGACACCGGGCCTCCACAACCAATATATTTCCCTGGAAACCATCATGCTGAAACTATAACTGTTGCCGATTACCAGATGAATGTTTTCTAATGCGTCAGGCAACGTTTTGGAGAGAAAAGTGCGATGCTGGGGCGCATTCCACTTTTCCGGCGATAGGTAATGGGGCAAAAGTACTCTCACGATTCCAGCCTACAGGTTTATGCTGAAGCATGCCAGAAAGCCACGTTCACGAGTAACATACGTTGTGTCCCGACCAATAATGCCTCTGTGTGGAGTTTATAATTACCTTCACGAGTGAAGCTAAATTCGTCACGATTGCAGCTAAATAAGTTCATTATCTGCGACTTGGTGCAAAAGCCATTCACAAAACTATACTCGTAGATTGTGGTCTTATGGCTGTTGGTTTTGAGTTAACGCATAAAGATATGGATGCAGTTCTTCATAGTGCAACACTTCAACAACCAGTCTTTGAGATATTTGGAACTATCTTGAAGTATCATGGGTACTTTACCGTGGTGATTGGTGAATGCTTTCAGGAATCATGTTCCCTCTTTGTGGAGTACGTCTAGTCCGTCGATGACTACTGTCCATTACTTATGGACAAACATTACCGCTTTCCCGAAGGTGTTTGTTCCAGGCGACCAAAAGTACGCTTATGGTGCCTTTGAGGGTGCAACGCAGCTTACTCACGAGGAGCACTATTAGCTCGGTTATCGGATGCACCCAGCACTAAAAGCATAACGACTTATTCATCTTCTGTGTATTCCATCTGAAAGCTGGCCTACATGAACTGGACAGGACTGGTTATAGTTGTGCACTGTGGAGTTAGTGGACACATGCTCACACTTTAGTGGGTGTGTTAGGCTATTGTCATGTGACTAAATTAAATCCTGCTTATAAAAGACGAGAACTAGGGAACAGACGTCTAAAAAAATAAAAATGTACCTGACTATGTTTCTAACCATAGATCCAAGGTGGATGTGGTTTGATGTCGCAACAGTCCACTCTGAGAGCTAATATAGGGTGATGCAAATTCCTCTATACATTCTGATACACTGAGCGATATGACAGTGTGGTCAGCTCCTCGTTTTCAATCACGTCTTTTCAAAATGCACCAAATCTAATTTTACCAGTAAAACTTTCACGTTTACACCCGTGAATCCTGGTATTGACCTTTTTTAAAATATTGGAAAGCATACTTTCTCTCAGCGCCGTTGGAAAGAGGCTTCGCAGAAGACTTAAAGGTCATAACATCTGTGGAACAACATAATAGATCGGAAAAATCACTGCCTTCCTCCATGATAAAATGTTTTACAAACGTCTGCGCTACTGCTCGAAACAATGGTACAGTTCGTGCGTTTATTACTGTGACCGTCGTATCAGGTGTTGACTATGATAATTGACAGTGCTATAAAATTATTCCGAACAGTCAATATGAAGAACTTCATGCAGATCTATCGCAGTACACGCATCCTTTTATACAGCATTACATTCTTTCCGGAGTCGCCACTGTTTCCTTGTAGACATATTGTTTTAATTTTTCCCACACATAAAAATACAGAGGAAATAATTCTGATGAAATTGCCCTCCATTTTGTGTTTCCTGATTGACCGCCTAACGATCACTGAATTTTCCTTTTGCAAATGTCTGTAATTATTGTACGAAATGGGTGTGACATTCATAATACATGGTAAAACATGCTTTACTTTACATCCAGTGGTATATCTTATAATAATTGCAGCACCTGTTAGGAACAGTAGGTTTTCGTTGTTATTTAAAGAGGTAACTGTGATGTAATTCTTGAAAGCGCACACCACAACATGACAAACCACTTATCTCAGCCATTATAATTCTACATTGATTGGTAGTGTATTACAAATATTGGTGTGCCCACAGATTCTACGCAATTCTTCATCCCTAAACTAAATCTTCCATAGAAACCCAACGTAACTCTGAAATTAGTAGAACTTCAGTCCATTAGGAAACAGTTTGCCAAAAAGCTGTAGGTGCAACATGTGGAATGAGTAAAAAGGGATGAAATGTTAGACTCCTCCCTCAAACCACTGTAGAGTTAATGTGCCCACCGCAGCTTCCACCCACTCCAGAGAACAGGACGTCGAACGTCAGATGCAATCACATGGCCTCTTCCATGAAGAGTATATTGTACTTTTGTATGCTGTGAATGTGTAGAGATCGGGGTGTCACACCAACGTCGGCAACGCGGATCGATACCACAGACATCGGCGAGGTTCCGCTTCAAACCGCAACGGCGAATCAGAGGCGCTCCTGAAGACCACGCCTCCCCACTTAACGTTGCAGCGCCCTCGTACTAAGGTCAATATAGTGTCGACCATGCCACCACTCTGTCAAATTTCGATGCCTGAGCTGCAGCAGTCAACGCCAGCTGAAGGATAGTGAGAGCTAAAGTTCTGGATGGAATTTTACTTTGGTAAAGCTGCATTTCGTACCGAAAGAGAACAGTTTCTTTATCTTGGCATCAAGTAATGCCTTCAGGATCAATGCCACTTATAGATTACCAAGCAACAAGTGTGTCAAAACTGAGTAAATCTTTTATTCATTAATGTAATGGAATGAATTAATATTTCAGTTAGTTTCAGTTCCAATGTTCCACCTCACCAGAGCAATCAGAGAACCCACAGTCATGGCTAGACGCAAGTAGTTTCTCCTGGTCACATCAGTGAGGGAGGGGGGGGGGGGGGGGCGGGGTACACACCCGGTAGCTGAGTGGTCACGCGCGACAGAATGTCAATCCTCACGGTCTGGGTTCGATTCCCGGCTGGGTCGGAGATTTTCGCCGCTCAGGGAATGGGTGTTGTGTTGTCCTAATCATCATCATTTCCTCCGCATCGACGGGCAAGTCACCGAAGTGGCGTCAAATCGGAAGACTTGCACCTCGCGAACGGCCTACCCGACGGGAGTTAGGGGGGAATCCGAAAACTGAGTACTGAGTACTTTTTGGTTACAGCTAGTACCCCTTGTTTTCGACAACCGACTTAAATTCTCGCTTCTCAGTTCTCGCGTCTTACCTCTTAGTTCTGGTTTTTAGTTCTGGAATCAGTGATTGCAGACCGATCGCCGCCACACGGCATGTCTAGTCTAGAGAGACTCCCTAGCACTCGCCCCAGTTGCACAGCCGACTTTTCTAGCGATGGTTCACTGTCTGCATACGCTCTCATTTGCAGGGGCGACAGTTTAGCACAGCCTTCAGCTACGTCATTGGCTACGACATAGCAAGGCGCCATATTCAGTTACTATAATTACTTCAAGAATGTATACTGTACAGATAATATTGTGACTCATGTACCGTCAAGAGCGACGTTCATCTTTAATGGATTTAAGTTAAGTATGAAACTAATTGCCTCCGCTTTCTGAATTCTCATTCCTTGTGATGTTCCAGACCTCACGACAGTATAGTTCTTCCCTCATCACGCCAGCCTGCGTGAGCTAAAATTCGTGCATTTCGGCCTCCACTCGTAACACGGTGTTGGCTCTTCTGCTAACACAAAACTATGTACATTCCATATATGGAGGAGAATAATAGCATCAACCAAGAGATCAGTCCTACGTGTTGTTTGTTTGTGAAACCGAATGCTGATAAAAATGTGCTGTATCCAATTGGTCTTACGCATTAACGAGTCGGCGGTGTACCAGCCGGTTTCCGACATCCAACAAGGTGAATGCCATGCTAGTGCACACAAACCGCCTCCGATGCACGCCAAGCAAAAATTAAAAACACGTTCTCTCATTTGGAAGTGGGGTTTGATCTGACGGTACAAAAGTTCAGTTCCAGGGGTATTGGTGGAGTTAGGTAGGGAATACGGCAACCAAGTGTCACTAATGCTGCCATAACACACAAAAAGTTTCACACAGGCAGATAAAGGAAAAGTCAACGAAGAAGAAAATGAAAAAGGTGTTCTGAGAAATCATTCCTACACTCATTGAAACGTAAGCGAATATGAACATTATTTACTAAAACCAATTTCCATACAGTTCCTATAATATCATTTTCAGGTTGTCTAATCAGATTTTATATTCAATTTATTGTGAGAAAGATCACAGAAAGGTAGCTGTAAATTATTAACACTGCATTTCACAGTTTTGATGGTGAAATTAACGCATAATTCTGAATTTGAAAGGCACATTCCCCTTGACAGCACCTTTAGCTGCAAAACATACCAGAAACAATGAAGAGCCATTTTAGCACCACTGTCACAGAAAATGTTATATTTTGGGGTTTGGCTCTCCACTTGTTCTAACGTAGTAAGATGTCGCCTTTGCTTACACCAGACAGTTCTCGGTTCCTTTAAGGACTCACTCGTTCTTTGCACATCTGTAGTTCAGTATACAGGCCCGACTCTTTATATAAGAGCAGTATTAGCAGCGACATTTAAATCGACAATACTTCAGTATTTCACCATGTACGTTTCATAACGGTTCAGATCTTTAACATTTATAAGAAGAACGGGAGAGATTATCTATTTAACTACAAACCAGATAAGTATTTATCAAAGAAAAATATAAAATATAAGATATTCTATGGGCAATTTATGTACGAGGTAGGCAGAAAACGTCTTCCGAGATTGTCCTAAATGCATTCTCCGAAAATTATTTCGAGCAGTTAGTCCACGAACCGACGCCAATTGTAAATGGTTGCGAAAACACACTTGACCTCTTGGCCACAAACAATCCAGAGCTGATAGAGAGCATCATGACTGATACAGGGATTAGTGATCACAAGGTCATTGTAGCTAGGCTCAATACCATTTCTTCCAAATCCATCAGAAACAAACGCGAAATAATTTTATTTAAAAAAGCGGATAAAGTGCCACTAGAAGCCTTCCTAAAAGACAATTTCCATTCCTTCCGAACTGACTATGCGAATGTAGACGAGATGTGGCTCAAATTCAAAGATATAGTAGCAACAGCAATTGAGATATTCATACCTCATAAATTGGTAAGAGATGGAACGGATCCCCCGTGGTACACAAAAAAGGTCCGAACGCTGTTGCAGAGGCAACGGAAAAAGCATGCGAAGTTCAGAAAAACGCGAAATCCTGAAAATGGGCTAAAATTTACAGACGCGCGAAATTTGGCACGTACTTCGATGCGAGATACCTTTAATAGGTTCCACAACGAAACATTGTCTCGAAATTTGGTAGAAAATCCGAAGAAATTCTGGTCGTATGTAAAGTACACAAGCGGCAAGACGCAGTCAATACCTTCGCTGCGCAGTGCCGATGGTACTGTTACCGACGACTATGCCGCTAAAGCGGAGTTATTGAACGCAGTTTTCCGAAATTCTTTCACCAGGGAAGACGAATGGAATATTCCAGAATTTGAAACACGAACATCTGCTAGCATGAGTTTCTTAGAAGTAGATACCTTAGGGGTTGCGAAGCAATTCATATCGCTTGATACGGACAAGTCTTCAGGTCCAGATTGTATACCGATTAGGTTCCTTTCAGATTACGCTGATACTATAGCTCCCTACTTAGCACTCATATACAACCGCTCGCTCACCGATAGATCTGTACCTACAGATTGGAAAATTGCGCAGGTCGCACCAGTGTTCAAGAAGGGTAGTAGGAGTAATCCATTTAACTACAGACCTATATCATTGACGTCGGTTTGCAGTAGGGTTTTGGAGTATATACTGTATTCAAACATTATGAATCACCTCGAAGGGAACGATCTATTGACACGTAATCAGCATGGCTTCAGAAAACATCGCTGTTGTGCAACGCAGCTAGCTCTTTATTCGCACGAAGTAATGGCCGCTATCGACAGGGGATCTCAAGTTGATTCCGTATTTCTAGATTTCCGGAAAGCTTTTGACACCGTTCCTCACAAGCGACTTCTAATCAAGCTGCGGAGCTATGGGGTATCGTCTCAGTTGTGCGACTGGATTCGTGATTTCCTGTCAGAAAGGTCGCAGTTCGTAGTAATAGACGGCAAATCACCGTGTAAAACTGAAGTGATATTAGGTGTTCCCCAGGGAAGCGTCCTGGGACCTCTACTGTTCCTGATCTATATAAATGACCTGGGTGACAATCTGAGCAGTTCTCTTAGACTGTTCGCAGATGATGCTGTAATTTACCGTCTAGTAAGGTCATCCGAAGACCAGTATCAGCTGCAAAGCGATTTAGAAAAGATTGCTGTATGGTGTGTCAGGTGGCAGTTGACGCTAAATAACGAAAAGTGTGAGATGATCCTCATGAGTTCCAAAAGAAATCCTTTGGAATTCGATTACTCGATAAATAGTACAATTCTCAAGGCTGTCAATTCAACTAAGTACCTGGGTATTAAAATTACGAACAACTTCAGTTGGAAGGACCACATAGATAATATTGTCGGGAAGGCGAGCCAAAGGTTGCGTTTCATTGGCAGGACACTTAGAAGATGCAACAAGTCCACGAAAGAGACAGCTTACACTACACTCGTCCGTCCTCTGTTAGAGTATTGCTGCGCGGTGTGGGATCCTTACCAGGTGGGATTGACGGAGGACATCGAAAGGGTGCAAAAAAGGGCAGCTCGTTTTGTATTATCGCGTTATAGGGGAGAGAGTGTGGCAGATATGATACACGAGTTGGGATGGAAGTCATTACGGCATAGACGTTTTTCGTCGCGGCGAGACCTTTTTACGAAATTTCAGTCACCAACTTTCTCTTCCGAATACGAAAATATTTTGTTGAGCCCAACCTACATAGGTAGAAATGATCATCAAAATAAAATAAGAGAAATCAGAGCTCGAACAGAAAGGTTTAGGTGTTCGTTTTTCCCGCTCGCTGTTCGGGAGTGGAATAGTAGAGAGATAGTATGATTGTGGTTCGATGAACCCTCTGCCAAGCACTTAAATGTGAATTGCAGAGTAGTCATGTAGATGTAGATGTAGAAAAATTTATATCACTGCGCCAATTACAAAATTAATAAGGAAAAAAATAATTTACGTCATTACCTGTTGTATTACAAGATTTTGTAAAAAACAGCATACTGTTTTCTGAGTTATGCAGTTTTGATGACTTAAGTTTCTCAACGACTCTTTTTTTTCTTTTTTTTGCCAGTCTAAGATCCATTGTGTTCATGGTACGATTCTCTATTTATGTCAACGTTAAGAATAGAGATCGGGGATAATAAAAAAAAATTTTTGAGGATATAGATCGTTTTGCATTTTAAAGCGACTATGCCGCCGATCGGAAACTTTTTTTCCGTATCGATACTCTGTATGAAGACTTTATTTTCTGAATTACACAGCTGGAGAGACTTTTGTTTCGTGGAGTGGGAAGTTTAGCGTACCGAGGAAAACATTCTCAGCACGTCCGGGAAAGGAATGTTTTTTCGGCTCGAAATGAATGCCGTGAGTTTTAATTAAAGTTTGTTCTGATTACCATACCCACTCTCGACAATGGAAGTTCATAAAAGTGTGAAATGTAAGCAGCGACTATAATTCTTTTTTTCTCTTTTTCTTTCCTGCTCTCACGTCCAGCAGCTTTTATTCCGCAGTTCACATTTTCTGCTGACCACATTGTGCGTGATTCCGAAGTTTCTGAAAGAGCAACATTTACTCTTTCCCGAGAGGACTTTACATAAACAGAGCGCACGGTGATGAAAAGTTTTGATTAAGGACGTGTAGTGTAAGCTGTCCGACTACAGTACGCGCCATGCAGTCCCCCCAAAACTCACAACGGCGTATTAGGTTTCTGCAAGAACTTGCCTATGTATGTCAAGCGAGTCGTGTTGTAATTAGGACCCTTTGAGAACATTTCTCCACCCAAGAGACATTTCATTCTTCTCTCATATATTAGCTGCCATTACTTGGGCACTTAGTACGATCTTTAAAACGGAATCTAAATCTAGTGATTGTGGAAATGGGTTGTTTTCGCTATTAATTAGGTCCTCAGTACAAATTTTGCACTAGGTGCGCCTCTAGCGTCCATCCTTATCCGGCGCACCAAGCAGCCAAACGGCCATTTGTGTCGCTTGATCCTCAAAAAGGCCCTGGTTATGATGATAATGATGATGATGATGTTCGGTTAGTGGGACGCTCAACTGAGCGGTTATCAGCACCCGTGCCGGCCGCGGTGGTCTCGCGGTTCCAGGCGCTCAGTCCGGAACTGCGTGACTGCTACTGTCGCAGGTTCGAATCCTGCCTCGGGCATGGATGTGTGTGATGTCCTTAGGTTAGTTGGGTTTAAGTAGTTCTAAGTTCTAGGGGACTAATGACCACAGCAGTTGAGTCCCATAGTGCTCAGAGCCATTTGAACCATCAGCACCCGTACAAATTCCCAACCTTTGCTCAGTCCAAACTCGCTACATTCCTGAATGATGATGAAATAGTGAGGACAACACAAACACCCAGTGATCTCGAGGCAGGTGAAAATCCCTGAACCCGCCAGGAATCGAACGCAGGACCCCTAGCTCGGGAAGCGAGAATGCGACCGCGGGACCACGAGCTGCAAACCCACTGCTTATAAATCACACTCGCTTTACGTAATATTAACTGGTCATGCACGTATAGCGTATTTTCGGGTTTAGTTGTATCTTGCCTCTCCATCTTGTGTTAATACTTAACACAGACCACGTTCCAATGTCAGTTCTTAATTCTTTGCTGTCCCTTCCTTTTCTGCCAATGTTCTTTCATTGTTTCACTCTGTTTTTTTCCTGCTAGTTTTCTTTTTTCTTCTGCCTTGAAATCTTTCCAGTGTTAACGCCTTTTCCCCAAATACTGTTCCTTCGAGTATTTCTTCTGCCCTTACGCTATCCCTTTCTAAGCCTTTCCTAACATCTTGGCCTCAGGTGGTTTGTCAATTTCGTTGCCTAAGGCATCTGAAGATCTAATTGGTTAGTCTATTGTCATTCTTTCTGTAAATATATATACTAGTAACTTACTCCTCCATATTGTCTCTGATACATTTCCTATGTTCTAATAAATTTCATCATTACCTCGAAATTTACAGAACGCTGCATTTTCTGATGACCTACAATTTTCCATATAACTCTTCCTCCTAATATTTGTAAATTATCAAGTTTGTAATTTAAAAGTGAAGCGTCAGTCGTTCTGAAAATAAACCCAAAAAATAGTTATCTCTTGTGCCTTACTATTTCTGATATGGTGTCTACGTTCTGATAAATTTCATCGTTAATTCTTAACTTCCAGAATGCTACATTTTTCTGAGGAACTAATATTTACTTTATAATTCTTCTTTCTAATATTTCGAATTTATATGTCTCTGCCAGAAGATTGAGTTTCACTGACGCATCCGTCAGGCTTTCAGAATGTATGGCAAACTCATCAGCACCGGCTGGACAATTTATTGCAGCAACTTTGTTGTTTCTGCCTAGCACGAGTGGTGATATTTTAGATTCTTTCAGTTTTTTGTTCCAAATTCTTACAGTTTCTTCATGAAACAGTTGAAAAGAAATTGATGTGACCTGTAGCCTTCCCTGTCACCAGTATTTATTTTGAAAGGTCATGATACTTCATCCGTAAATTGTATTTTTGAGATTGTGCCTGTCAGAGTTTCTAGGATTAGGTTTGCTAAATTAGTTTTAACTCCAAATTCAGGGATTACTTATCTGGTATTTCCCTAACGACATACTTAAAATCCTTTTTAAAATCAACTAAAAATTACAACTATGTCTTTGGAATCCGTAGGTCTGTGAAAAATTACAGATTGCTAGTTGAAAATGTATATCGAATAGGATCAATCCATATCCCACCTTGATATTCACCCAACTGACGGCCAGGCGACTATTGCACTCTGTTAAATTTCGTTGTTGAGGAGACCATATACGTAATTATTGCATGTATTGTTCATAATGATACAGGATTTCTCACCGTAATGTAATCAAAACGGATAGCTGAAACACACAAACACATAGTGTATGTATGTTTTTGGCTCTGAGCACTATGGGACTTAACTGCTGAGGTCATCATTCCCCTAGAACTTAGAACTACTTAAACAAAACTAACCTAAGTACATCACACACATCCAAGCCCGAGGCAGGATTCGAACCTGCGACTGTAGCGGTCGCGCGGTTCCAGACTGTAGAGCCTAGAACCGCTCTGCCACTCCGGCAGGCTGACTATGTTTTTGCAAGTAAGTATAGGACATGTGGTAGCCGTGGCGTAGCTACTGGAATCATACTGACATGGAAAATTTTGCTTTTCAAAGAAGCTAGGAGGATTAAGTATGGAAAATACTGCCTACAGATATGCTGTTAATGATATTTTTCTGTTGATAATGGAATACATCAGTTTCGAGAGAATCATCTATGTACATCGGTAAACGATTACAATATTACGCAGAAGACAGGCCTTTAGATGGGTAAGAACTACTGCATGTATATACAGCGAGACTGCATATAGTGGCAATAGAAGGAATACAATAAGAAGATTTGTGTGCTGTCTACCTTTTAGTATTATACTGAATGTTAATTTGTAGTTGCATTACATTTTATTTCCTTGTATTAGTTTTGTATTAAACTGGATATCGAGTCGGCAGCTACACAAGAAACAGGTGAAGAAATTTATTACTCCTTTTATATTCACTTTCGTACCTATACTTGTTCGTTCCTCCTCAGCCTTTCAGAGTGTAACACTGCTTTTTACTTTGAAACTCTGTCTCATAATTGTTCGTTTTAATGCAAAAAAAAAATGGCGACGTTGTCGAGCAGCTGGAAGATATTCAGGGCACTTTTTTTCTGGAATGTGCAGGCTTTGATTAGGATGCCGCCTGTTTATTCAGAAGTAACGTTGCAATTCTTAACAAGATGTAGTAGCGCCTCGAAATACGCTCTACGGCAAACTAACTGACGCAGCACGAAGTAATTATCCGAATGATGCAAAAGTTGGTAGATGTGACGTACATGTTCAGATAAATAAATGATCAGAATTTCACAAAAATGGGCGATTTACTCAAGAGAAAGAACTTCACAAACTGAGAAAGTTTATTACGAGTTGGTTCACCTCTGAGGCTTATGTAAGCAATTTTTCGGCTTCCCATTATTCGGCTTGATCGAGTTGTTAGATGTGCTCCTGAGGGATTTCGTGCCAAATTCTAATTGGTGCGACAGTTCGTTAGAATCTCGAACTTCTTGGGACGCCCTGCCCATACTGCTCCAAACATTTTCTATTGGAGACGGATCCGAACGTAGCTGGCCGATTGCAAGCACAAAGATAAGCAGTAGAAACCTTCGCTGTGTGCAAGCGGGTGTTATATTGCTGAAATTCGCACGAGGACATCGAAAGGGTGCAAAAAAGGGCAGCTTGTTTTGTATTATCGCGTTATAGGGGAGAGAGTGTGGCAGATATGATACACGAGTTGGGATGGAAGTCATTACAGCATAGACGTTTTTCGTCGCGGCGAGACCTTTTTACGAAATTTCAGTCACCAACTTTCTCTTCCGAATGCGAAAATATTTTGTTGAGCCCAACCTACATAGGTAGGAATGATCATCAAAATAAAATAAGAGAAATCAGAGCTCGAATAGAAAGGTTTAGGTGTTCGTTTTTCCCGCTCGCTGTTCGGGAGTGGAATAGTAGAGAGATAGTATGGTTGTGGTTCGATGAACCCTCTGCCAAGCACTTAAATGTGAATTGCAGAGTAGTCATGTAGATGTAGAAGTAATGGCCGCTATCGGCAGGGGATCTCAAGTTGATTCCGTATTTCTAGATTTCCGGAAAGCTTTTGACACCGTTCCTCACAAGCGACTTCTAATCAAGCTGCGGGCCTATGGGGTATCGTCTCAGTCGTGTGACTGGATTCGTGATTTCCTGTCAGAAAGGTCGCAGTTCGTAGTAATAGACGGCAAATCATCGACGAAAACTGAAGTGAAATCAGGCGTTCCCCAGGGAAGCGTCCTGGGACCTCTGGTGTTCCTGATCTATATAAATGACCTGGGTGACAATCTGAGCAGTTCTCTTACGTTGTTCGCAGATGATGCTGTAATTTACCGTCTAGTAAGGTCATCCGAAGACCAGTATCAGTTGCAAAGCAATTTAGGAAAGATTGCTGTATGGCGTGGCAGGTGGCAGTTGACGCTAAATAACGAAAAGTGTGAGGTGATCCACATGAGATCCAAAAGAAATCCGTTGGAATTCAGTTACTACATAAATAGAACCATTCTCAAGGCTGTCAATTCAACTAAGTACCTGGATGTTAAAATTACGAACAACTTCAGTTGGAAAGACCACATAGATAATATTGTGGGGAAGGCGAGCCAAAGGTTGAGTTTCATTGACAGGATACTTAGAAGATGCAACACGTCCACTACAGAGACAGCTTACACTACACTCTTTCGTCCTCTGTTAGAATATTGCTGTCCGGTGTAGGATCCTTACCAGGTGGGATTGACGGAGGACATCGAAAGGATGCAAAAAGGGCAGCTCGTTTTGTATTATCAAGTGTAGGGGGGAGAGTGTAGCAGATATGACACGCGAGTTGGGATGAAAGTCATTAAAGCAAAGACGTTTTTCGTCGCGGCGAGATCTATTTACGAAATTTCAGTCACCAACCTTCTCTTCTGAATGCGATAATATTTTGTCGAGCCCAACCTACATAGGTAGGAATGATCATCAAAATAAAATAAGAGAAATCAGAGCTCGAAGAGAAAGCGTTAGGTGTTCGTTTATCCCGCGCACTGTTCGGGAGTGGAATTGTATGGAGACAGTATGATTGTGGTTCGATGACCCCTCTGCCAAGCACTTAAATGTGAATTGCAGAGTAATCAAGTAGATGTAGATGTAGATGTAGAAATGTAAGCCCAGGACGGGTTACCATGAAGAGCAACAAAACGGGGCTTAGAACATCGTCGAGTTATGGCTGTGCTGTAACTGCGCCGCGGATAACAACCAAAAGAATCCTGCACACCAGACCGTAACTCCTCGATATCGGGCCGTGTGGCGGGCGACAGTCAGATTGGTAGCCCACCGCTGCCTGTGGCGTCTCCGGACACGTCTTCCTGGTCATCGGGCTCATTTCCATGCGAGAGACATCCCTAAAGACAACTGAACCACAGGCAATGAGATTCACGGTCGAAAACGTGTCTCGAGACGCCTTGAACACTTGTAAAATACCAACCTGACTCTCGCCCGCCACACGACCTGACAATCAGGAGTTATGGTCACGTAGCAGGATCCAAACTGTCGTCCGATAAATAGGAGTTATGGTCTGCTATGCCATTTATTATCATCGCAGGATTCCTTTAGATGTCATTCGCGGCATCCTTGCAGTACAGCGGTACGTCGACGATATTCTATGGCCAGTTCCATTATGCTTCATGGCAAACCATCCTGCGCTTACACATGTTAAGTAACTGCTTGCATAAGGGCAAAGGTTCACCAACGCGTTAGTCATTTGCTCAATTAGCGAAGCTCTTTCTCTTGAATAAATCATCCTATTTTTCTGAAACTGTAATAATTTGTTTGATTGTACACGTGTATCTTTTATTCTTTTTTTTTTAGAAGGGAAAATCTGTGATACAGCTCCCACCTCCCATTAAAAACCCTTCTGCCTGGGCGAAGCCAGCTTTATTTTTTCAAATGTGAATCCCCTGCCCATCGTAAATATCAGTTGTGCCTATTTCTGCAACTAAAGGACCGACGGATTTGATTCAACATTTCATTTATGATGTAAATGTAAACATTTGTGTTGGCACTGATGTTAAGACATTACTTGAGCTTCGCAAGTGTGATGTACAATAGAGATAATATGATTATACGTCGACACTTCTGCCGAACAAGATGCTTGTATGCTAACATAGTTTTCTGTTCCCTACGGGGTTGACTGTGCTGATTCCTCAAACCATCGGAAGGCTTAATTTCACTGGCCGCCGTCTAGCCCTCCCTTAAGGTTGACTGATTTCGTCGCGTGTTCCCATCCAACCACCGTAACTCTCGCGCTGACCGCTACGCAACTACGGGAAGAATACACACAACAACCACTGTAATAAGGTAGAATGTCCATGATGTGTTAGTCACAGGCCATCCAGCCACGGATACTCACCAAAATCAAGCAACACAAATGTGAGACTCAAGGGGCCTCACATACCTCAAGCACCCCAATGGTGAGGGGGAAAGGGATGCACCGATATCAAGCATCCCGATGGAAAAACGAATTTATTACATCCATGTCGCTCTTTATCTATCCCACCAAACGTATTATGGACAGACACACAAAAACGGCTAAACATAGTGTACTGTAGAATTAAATTAGCAACACTGCAGTAAATTTCGAACATAAATATCAAACACACAAAAGCTTCCATTTACATTGTAAATGAAAAGCTGAATCAAAGGCTTCGGTTCTTAATAGCAAAAACAGGCATGCTTGATACTGATACTTTGTGCAGTGTAACAATCCATTTTAAGTAAACACTAACCATTTGTGCATAGAAGTGATTTAAACTACTGATTCCATGTCAGATAACTGGTTTTTATGTGTTATGTTGCAGTGTATTTTTAGGGTAGGGTCTTTAGTTGAAATTAAGTATATTGCACGTAGTTTGCTCTGATTTTTGATTTCTGGGTTTATATGCATACCCATCACTGATTTGCAGTCATTTGATTTATTTACTTCTTTTTGCCTGTTTTCATCTATTTACAGGCGCCGAAGCTGACTCCTATCCATGGCATCCCTGCAAAGATTCTTGTTGCCTGGTTTCATCTATTTATTGAACCTGAAGCTGACTCCTACCCATTGAGTCCCTGTATACATAGATACTTGTTGCCTATTTTCATCTATTTACGGGTGGGGGGGGGAGGTAAAACTGACTTCTATCCATGATGCCACTGTATAGATACATCTTCATATACATCTACACCGAAGAGCAAAAGAAACCGGTACACATGCATAATATCGTATAGGGCCCCTACGAGGACGCACAGGTGCCCCAACACGACGTGGCATGGACTAGACTAGCGTCTGAAGTAGTGCTGTACGGACCTGACACCATTAATCCTGCCGGCTGTCCACAAATCCGTAAGAGTACGAAGGGGAGGTGAGCTCTTCTGAACAGCAAGTTGCAAGGCATCCCAGATATGAGCAATAATGTTCATGTCTGGGGTGTTTGGTGGCCAGCGGATGTGTTTAAACTCCGTAGAGTGTTCCTGGAGCCAGTTTGTAGCAATTCCGGATTTGTGGGGTTTCCCATGTCCTGCTGGAATTTCCCAAATCCGCCGGAATGCACAATGGATGTTAATGGATGCAAGTATCTTACGTTCTTGTCACCTGTCAGAATCGTATCTAGACGTATCAGAGGTCCCATATCACTCCAACTGCACACACCCCACACCATTACAGCGCCTCCACCAGCTTGAACAGTCCCTTGCTGACATTCAGGGTCCACGGATCCATGAGGTTGTCTCCATAACTGTACACGTCCGCTCGATGCAATTTTAAACGAGTCTCATCTGACCAGGCAACTTGTTTTCAGTGAACAACAGTGCAATGTCGATGTTGACGGGCCCAGGCGAGGCGTATAGCTTTGTGTCGTGCAGTCATCGAAGGTACACGAGTGGACCTTCGGCTTCGAAAGCCCATATCAATGGTGTCTCGTTGTATGGTTCGCACGCTGTACTTCTTGACGCCCCAGGATTCAAATCTGCAACAATTTGCGGAAGGGTTGCACTTCTGTCACGTTGAACGATTGTCTTCAGTCGCCTTTCGTCCCCTTGTCTTTTTTCAGCCGCATCGGTGTCGGAGATTTGATGTTTTACCGGATTCCAGATATTCACGGTATACTCGCTATATGGTCGATGGGAGAATACCCACTTCATCGCTACCTCTGTCATGCCATGTCCAATCGCTCTTCAGCCGACTATAACACCACGTTCAAAGTCTCTTAAATCTTGATAATCTGCCACTGTAGTAGCAACAACCGATATAACAACTGCGCCAGACCCTTTTTGTCTTACATATAGGGGTTGTCGACCGCAGCGCCGTATTCTGCCTGTTTCCATACCTCTGTCTTTGAAAACGCGTGCCCATACCATTACCTTTGGCGCTTCAGTGTGTGCTGTATCTATTCTCTGCAAAACGCCGTGACGTGCATGGTCAGAAGGTACGTCCCATTGTATCAGTTATTAGCGTTTCGTCCTGTGCCATTAACGGACGGAGTGCGGTAGGAGTGACTGAATGCCTCTGAACGCGCAATAATTATTCTGATCTTATCCTAAAGATTCCTATGTGAGGGATACACAGAGGGTTATAGTACAAGGTGATTCAAAAACAATACCACAACTTTAGGAATTTAAAACTCTGCAATGACAAAAGACAGAGCTAAGCACTATCTGTCGGCGAATTAAGGGAGCTATAAAGTTTCATTTAGTTGTACATTTGTTCGCTTGAGGCGCTGTTGACTAGGCATCAGCGTCAGTTGATGCTAAGATGACGACCGCTCAACAGAAAGCTTTTTGTGTTATTGAGTACGGCAGAAGTGAATAGACAACAGTTGTTCAGCGTGCATTTCGAACGAAGTATGGTGTTAAACCTCCTGCTAGGTGGTGTATTAAACATTGGTATAAACAGTTTACAGAGAATGGGTGTTTGTGAAAAGGGAAAAGTTCTGGACGGCCGAGAACGAGTGATGAAAATGTAGCACGCATCCAGCAAGCATTTGTTCGCAGCCCAGGAAAATCGACTAGCAGAGCTAGCAGAGAGATGCAAATTCCACAATCAACTGTATGGAGAGTCCTACGAAAAAGGTTAGTTATGAAACCTTATCGTCTGAAATTGGTTCAAGCACTGTCTGCAGCTGATAAGATTAAAAGAATCGATTTCTGTGATTTTATCCTTGATCACATGGAAACAGATGAATCTTTCGTTTCAAAGATTGTGTTTAGTTATGAAGCAACTTTCCACACTAACGGGAAAGTCAACCGTCACAATGTCTGTATATGGAGCACTGAGAATCCGCGGGAAACAACTCACTATGAACGTGACTCGCCTAAGGTGAACGTTTTCTGTGCCATTTCAGCCAATAAAGTTTTTGGTCCCTTTTTCTTCGAAGGTGCTACTGTAACTGGACTACAGTATCTGGAGATGTTAGAGAATTGGCTGTTCCCTCTGCTCGAACAAGAAGCACAACAATTCATATTTTAGCAGGATGGAGCGCCACCACATTGGCACTTATCTGTCCATAACTACCTGAACGTCAACTACCCGAGGCGATGGATCGGCCGCCAGGCAGCCCGTGACAGAGCACTTCATCACTGGCCTCCAAGAAGCCATGATCTTACCCCCTGCGATTTTTTCTTATGGGGGTATGTTAAGGATACGGTGTTTCAGTCACCTCTCCCAGCCACCATTGCTGATTTGAAACGAGAAATAATAGCAGCTATCCAAACTGTTACGTCTGATATGCTACAGAGAGTGTGGAACGAGTTGGAGTATCGGGTTGATATTGCTCGAGTGTCTGGAGGGGGCCATATTGAACATCTCTGAACTTGTTTTTGAGTGAAAAAAACCTTTTTAAATACCCTTTGTAATGATGTATAACAGAAGGTTATATTATGTTTCTTTCATTAAATACACATTTTTAAAGTTGTGGTATTCTTTTTGAATCACCCTGTATATTACTAGAATAATCGTTTAAAGCCGGTTCTTGAAACTTTGTTAATAGACTTTCTGAAAAGTCTTCCAGTTCTTTTCCAAAATTATCTCTTTGATACTCGCCCACAGATTAAACAATCTTGTAACAATGGTGTTCCCCTTCTCTGTATAAGTTCTATACACCCTGTTAGGCCTATCTGGTGTAGGTCGCACACACTTGAGCAGTATTCTGGAACTGGTCGCAGGAGTGATTTGTAAGCCATCTCCTTTGTAGGTTAGTTCACTGCCCCAGTACACGTGGACGTTCCCCATACTTAACCAATCGTCAACATTCCAAAAACATATATCGGGTATTTAATATGTCCAGAAGTAGGGAGGACATGTATAGTCAGGCATTACGATCATTTCTGTAAACATTGAGGACTATCAAAGCGTAAGGAAGAGATATCACAATCTGTGCTGCATGTGACGTATGGCACATCCAAGAAACTTACAGAGACAATAACCAGCACTGTCCTGAAGTTCCAGGAACGAACGTAATGCAGAAGGACATCATGCACACTATGGTAGTTCCGTTTTTGGCAGATAAGACCTTCAGATTATCTCAACTTCTGCTACAGAACACAAAATTGAAATCATCACATTCGGAATTAGTAACTTAATAGTTACATCAATCTACAACCATCCAACGACCACTTTTATTTCAATTCTTCTCCAAAGTTCAACACTCAAAATACTTTGCTCTCATTAGCAATTTCAACAAGCACAGCACTGCCCGGGGATACCATAAATACGGTGTAAATAATTACCCTCATCCTTCAACAGGGGAAGATGGCAACGTTGCCACAATCCTGGCATACTTTACGTTAGTGGATACCTAACCCAATAATGCATCAAATCAAAATGTCTACCAATTCCACATACACAACACTGCCCGATAACGTGCCAGTTAGAATAGGCGTTCTGATTACAAACTGTGAATGCAAGCGCAGACACACCTTCAATATGAAAAAATCACCATATATTAGATAAGATCTACACTATTCAGCGTGTTCCGGACTAAAATGAAAAATTAGTTAATATGATCAAGTTCTGCTCCGTAGAGACTACAGAGGTTTTAAGGTGTTAGGCAAATCCAACACCTTCCATGAAAACCCTGACATGATAAGCAAATCCAGTAGTATGTCACAAAGCTCTGAATAAATAGTGACATTAAATTAACTAAAGTAATACGAGTAACGAGTGAGCAAATGGAATACAACAGACTAACACAAGAATGCGTAACTGCATGTCATACCTTCCCACCGTGAGACAGACGCAGTTCTGAGGGGAGAACGAGAACAGAAGCAGAGAGCAGAACCGTGTTAAGCTAGAAGGCCCTACTATAAGGGACGGACTGGACACCCAAGTCACCAGCTAACCACTAGGACAACGTCAACTGCAAGTTTTAGCGTGAGACTTTTTCGCGCCTCTGTTGCGTCAAGGACCACCCCCAGCCCATGTTAAAAGCTAGAGCCCTCCAGAAAAACAGTATAGATCTTACGATAACACAAACAGGGCCACACCACCCGCATGTCTTAGCGTGAGACTTTATCGCGTCTCTGTTACGTTAGGACCCCCCCCCCCCCCCCCCCAGCCCATGTAAAAGATAGAGCCCTCCAGAAGAACAGTATAGATCTTACGATAACGCTAATAGGACCACACCAGCTGCAAGTTTTAGCGTGAGTCTTTTTTGCGTCTCTGTTACGTTGAAAACTTTAAAAATATTGCCACACCACGAAAAGTAAAACGTTTCTCATTAGATAGACAGAATTTTTGTAGGCGGAGCTTAAGGTTAACATTGAGACCCTGATTGGTCAGATGAAAACACAGTCAGATAGTTTAAACCAACTTCGGTAAATGGTACTAAGGAGAAGTTAGGAGAAGTTAGTTAGTTCCGAGACGGCGAGCTGGATGGCTGCTGCGCCGGCCGCCGCCCCCTGACGAACAACAACAAGGTAATGAACGCACACGATGCGCATAAAACTTCACTCAGAACTGCAGAAGTCTCATCTATTACACCCCCTTTTTGCGTAATACTAATGTCGATCGTCAATTAAAGCTCATGGTGTTCACATTTGCCACTTGAAGGAAAAATCTGTAACGCGATGATTTTTCTGTTATATAGTTATTGAGAAGCCACATCAGCCACTGTAATTACGACAAGTTAGATAAGTAGTTAAAGATAATTGAGGGTCACTGTAGACCATTTTGATAGTTTTCTTATTTGTGAATCTTAATTTAAACCTAGATTATAGATGTTATATGGCATAGGTCATCCTTCGATTCATTGTAGAACTTGGAAACCCATTCAGGGAATATTCGTTCACATTTTTGTTGAACACAGTTGGTTTTTACCATTTTGTATTAAAACACTTCCTTTTATCAATAGTGCAATTTATAAACAATGTTTCGTGAGTAGAATAAAATTTCCAATGGTAAATTTAACTGCGTTTTCGGCGTTATTTTACCAGCTAACTAAAAATAGGAAAGCCTTGAACCCCTTCCACTAAATTTAGTTAGTATTAAGATTCTTTTACAGGGAGTGCAGTGGAGCTGACGATGAAATAATTAAATATTTGGTTATGTCATTGCTAGTCTCACTGAACTTTTCTGAATTCTACATGTCATGCGTGGTCTGGCGTCTCCTTACCAGCAACAGGTCCAAGGTTCAAACTACTCAATTTCCTAAAAAAAACACGCTCAGAGCGTCGTTGCGCGAAAGTGGTAGGGAGACAAGATTTAGAACAAACAGACACAACCATGAATGTTCAGAAAATATCGACCCTGCCTGGATGGTAAAATACCATGATTGAAGGTCGACCACATGCCTCACTAGGTCAGAAAAATATCTAAATATGTTGTTGAAAAATGTTTGTAAAAATTTTTTTTTTCTAGTGTTATACATAGTCGAAAACAGTAGCTGCAGCGATAGATAGCAAAAGTATTCAATAGAAAGTGAGTCTAGAAGAAACAATAGCATAATTAAGTGATGAATTTTAATATTGTTAAAATGAAGTTTTCTCTCCACTGCAAGTGTCCAGGTGGCGGATACATCGTTGACAAGTTGGTTCTGACCCAACAAGTAAGTGAATGGTTTGTCAAGTCGTGTGAACAAAAGATTTATGAAGCGCGTGACATCGTATGAGCGCATGTTGACGCGAAGTAGGGCGCGTGAATTGCTTTTAAAACAGAAAATAAGAGATTCGGAAAGATTAGCAATGGCAGATTGAGACCTTGACCGAATTGAGGTAGAGACCCAGCATGAAAATGGACAGAGAACAGAGGACAGTACAACAGACGATGCAGTATCGCGAGAAAGAGGACATATAACGCACAATAACGAGGATAATGTACGCAGAGGCACAGAAAACCTAGGTCAGCATACGACAGAGGAGCAGGAAAGTAGTGAGACACTCGATGAGGATTCTAACTTGCTTCTTGAATACGTAGAACCCATACTACAAGTAATCTGAGCTCCTCCACCACAGAGTACAAGGAATGCGAGCAGAAAAGTGTCACAGCAAATTTCAATGCATTCGGTTGCAAACCAACAATTGGGCCAAAACACAGAACGTAGGACGTCGGAAGAAATCGCAATAGGACCCACCAATCTGGCGGAATTATTATGATTAATGACAGAAACCATGATAGGACAAAATAAAGAAACTGCGAACCAAATTAAAATTCAAAATGCAGGAACGACGAAACAAATTGCAGTAACCACGAGACAAATGAGTGCGATTGAAGAACAAAACACAAAAATTCAGTTACACCTAAGTTATATTGAAGACGAGGCAGAAGAATCTCGAGAAGTGATGTTGTTGTTGTTGTTGTCTTCAGTCCTGAGACTGGTTTGATGCAGCTCTCCATGCTACTCTATCCTGTGCAAGCTGCTTCATCTCCCAGTACCTACTGCAACCTATATCCTTCTGAATCTGCTTAGTGTACTCATCTCTCGGTCTCCCTCTACGATTTTTACCCTCCACGCTGCCCTCCAATGCTAAATTTGTGATCCCTTGATGCCTCAAAACATGTCCTACCAACCGATCCCTTCTTCTAGTCAAGTTGTGCCACAAACTTCTCTTCTCCCCAATCCTATTCAATACCTCCTCATTAGTTACGTGATCTATCCACCTTATCTTCAGTATTCTTCTGTAGCACCACATTTCGAAATCTTCTATTCTCTTCTTGTCCAAACTAGTTATCGTCCATGTTTCACTTCCATACATGGCTACACTCCAAACAAATACTTTCAGAAACGACTTCCTGATACATAAATCAATATTCGATGTTAACAAATTTCTCTTCTTCAGAAACGCTTTCCTTGCCATTGCCAGTCTACATTTTATATCCTCTCTACTTCGCCCATTTATTTTACTTCCTAAATAGCAAAACTCCTTTACTACTTTAAGTGTCTCATTTCCTAATCTAATTCCCTCAGCATCACCCGATTTAATTTGACTACATTCCATTATCCTCGTTTTGCTTTTGTTAATGTTCATCTTATATCCTCCTTTCAAGACACTGTCCATTCCGTTCAACTGCTCTTCCAAGTCCTTTGCCGTCTCTGACAGAATTACAATGTCATCGGCGAACCTCAAAGTTTTTACTTCTTCTCCATGAATTTTAATACCTACTCCTAATTTTTCTTTTGTTTCCTTTACTGCTTGCTAAATATACAGATTGAATAACATCGGGGAGAGGCTACAACCCTGTCTCACTCCTTTCCCAACCACTGCTTCCCTTTCATGCCCCTCGACTCTTATTACTGCCATCTGGTTTCTGTACAAATTATAAATAGCCTTTCGCTCCCTGTATTTTACCCCTGCCACCTTTAGAATTTGAAAAAGAGTATTCCAGTCAACATTGTCAAAAGCTTTCTCTAAGTCTACAAATGCTAGAAACGTTGGTTTGCCTTTTCTTAATCTTTCTTCTAAGATAAGTCGTAAGGTCAGTATTGCCTCACGTGTTCCAACATTTCGACGGAATCCAAACTGATCCTCCCCGAGGTCTGCATCTACCAGTTTTTCCATTCGTCTGTAAAGAATTCGCGTTAGTATTTTGCAGCCGTGGCTTATTAAACTGATAGTTCGGTAATTTTCACATCTGTCAGCACCTGCTTTCTTTGGGATTGGAATTATTATATTCTTCTTGAAGTCTGAGGGTATTTCGCCTGTCTCATACATCTTGCTCACCAGCTGGTAGAGTTTTGTCATGACTGGCTCTCCCAAGGCCGTCAGTAGTTCTAATGGAATGTTGTCTACTCCGGGGGCCTTGTTTCGACTCAGGTCTTTCAGTGCTCTGTCAAACTCTTCACGCAGTATCGTATCTCCCATTTCGTCTTCATCTACATCCTCTTCTATTTCCATAATATTGTCCTCAAGTACATCGCCCTTGTATAAGCCTTCTATATACTCCTTCCACCTTTCTGCCTTCCCTTCTTTGCTTAGAACTGGGCTGCCATCTGAGCTCTTGATATTCATACACGTGGTTCTCTTCTCTCCAAAGGTCCCTTTAATTTTCCTGTAGGCAGTATCTATCTTACCACTAGTGAGATAAGCTTCTACATCCTTACATTTGTCCTCTAGCCATCCCTGTTTAGCCATTTTGCACTTCCTGTCGATCTCATTTTTGAGACGTTTGTATTCCTTTTTGCCTGCTTCATTTACTGCATTTTTATATTTTCTCCTTTCATCAATTAAATTCAATATTTCTTCTGTTACCCAAGGATTTCTAGCAGCCCTCGTCTTTGTACCTACTTTATCCTCTGCTGCCTTCACTACTACATCCCTCAGAGCTACCCATTCTTCTTCTACTGTATTTCTTTCCCCTATTCCTGTCAATTGTTCCCTTATGCTCTCTCTGAAACTCTGTACAGCCTCTGGTTCTTTCAGTTTATCCAGGTCCCATCTCCTTAATTTCTCACATTTTTGCAGTTTCTTCAGTTTTAATCTACAGGTCATAACCAATAGATTGTGGTCAGAGTCCACATCTGCCCCTGGAAATGTCTTACAACTTAAAACCTGGTTCCTAAATCTCTGTCTTACCATTATATAATCTATCTGATACCTTTTAGTATCTCCAGGGTTCTTCCACGTATACAACCTTCTTTCATGATTCTTAAACCAAGTGTTAGCTATGATTAAGTTGTGCTCTGTGCAAAATTCTACTAGGCGGCTTCCTCTTTCATTTCTTAGCCCCAATCCATATTCCCCTACTATGTTTCCTTCTCTCCCTTTTCCTACACTCGAATTCCAGTCACCCATTACTATTAAATTTTCGTCTCCCTTCACTATCTGAATAATTTCTTTTATTTCATCGTACATTTCTTCAATTTCTTCATCATCTGCAGAGCTAGTTGGCATATAAACTTGTACTACTGTAGTAGGTGTGGGCTTCGTATCTATCTTGGCCACAATAATGCGTTCACTATGCTGTTTGTAGTAGATTACCCGCATTCCTATTTTCCTATTCATTATTAAACCTACTCCTGCATTACCCCTATTTGATTTTGTATTTATAACCCTGTAGTCACCTGACCAGAAGTCTTGTTCCTCCTGCCACCGAACCTCACTAATTCCCACTATATCTAACTTTAACCTATCCATTTCCCTTTTTAAATTTTCTAACCTACCAGCCCGATTAAGGGATCTGACATTCCACGCTCCGATCCGTAGAATGCCAGTGTTCTTTCTTCTGATAACGACATCCTCCTGAGTAGTCCCCGCCCGGAGATCCGAATGTGGGACTATTTTACCTCCGGAATATTTTACCCAAGAGGATGCCATCATCATTTAATCATACAGTAAAGCTGCATGTCCTCGGGAAAAATTACGGCTGTAGTTTCCACTTGCTTTCAGCCGTTCGCAGTACCAGCACAGCAAGGCCGTTTTGGTTAATGTTGCAAGGCCAGATCAGTCAATCATCCAGACTGTTGCCCCTGCAACTACTGAAAAGGCTGCTGCCCCTCTTCAGGAACCACACGTTTGTCTGGCCTCTCAACAGATACCCCTCCGTTGTGGTTGCACCTACGGTACGGCCATCTGTATCGCTGAGGCACGCAAGCCTCCCCACCAACGGCAAGGTCCATGATTCATGGGGGGAGGCGAGAAGTGATAGGAAACTTAATAACAGGTCACAATCAATTGAGGACAGACACTGACAAGGAACAAACGGACGGTCAAACATTGTTTAGTGACATTCAGGACGAGATCAAAACATTACGTAACAACACCCAGGGAGAAGTCAAGAAACTAGAGTAACAGATAAACGAAATTACTAGACAAGCAGCAGGAACAGCGCGTGAAATTGTTGAAAACAGTGTGTTACACAAACGTATCACAAAAGCAGCGCTGAAAAGGTATGATAACCTCATAGTCAAAATAGAAGCGCAAACGAAGCGATAATTTCAGAAATTGCGAACAGAGTTGTTGCAAACCATTGAAGAGCGTAGAGAATAGGATCGAACAAGCACAGAATCTGCAACCACATCCGTATCTGTAACAGCACCGTAAAAACAAGCAATTAACGAAGATATTACGCATTTGCGATTCCAGTCACAGGCGGAAAGTAACATATGTGAATCATACAGCCTGCACAGCAACAAACACGTTTCGAAATTCTTGATGAACAAACGTCATCACAAACACATGCGGAACTAAAATGTATGTTTCAAGACAGTGTGGATCGTGCAATGAAGCGTCAAGGTTAGCCAGACAAAATACCCAAGCAATACGTGACAGTGGAAAGCCAGGTCGCAAAGAGCTACACGTTCACAATCGACGGAAGAAAATTATTGCGTACCACTCCAACGATACTACGCAAGGGTAGGCGAAAGTTACAGTGGACAATATCCAATGGATCTACGACAACAGGGAAGAACGACGGGAGAAATTATCAGAAACAAAAGTGGCGAAGAATCGCGAATTTCATATGGAACTATGATGAAGTACGACAACGATCATTTCCTCACAGTCAGAAAATTTCAACACATCCACGAACTTTTATTGATCAATTCAGAGTAGGATTACCAGAACACTGGACGCTAGCACACACATTAGACTTTATATGTGCACACATGTCAGGAACAGTCGCAGAAACCATGCAGAATGTTGCAGCGACATGCCTATCGTACGAAGATTTCAGAGAGAAGTTTCTCTCACGATATTGGTCCAGCGAAGCACAGAACAGAGTGAAGAACGAATTATTACAGAACCCATATTTTTAAAATTCAGGAGAGAAGAGTCACATGAAATTTTTCGAATTAATGGCAAAGAAAAATCAATGCTTAGATGCACCATACAGTGACGGAGAGTTGATTAAATTATGCGCGATGAAGCTACCATCAAAATACCAGCAATCATTAGTAGGTCGCGGAGGCAATGACTTCGAAGCATTTAAAGGTATTCTAAGGGAACTAGACTTCATATTTTCGGAAAATGACGCAAGAGAAAGACGAAGCGCACGTGAAAACGAAAGCAAAAAGCAGTGGAATCCACAAGACACAGTACGAAGAAACAACAATTACAAACCATGTGACAACTTCGAACCAAGAAACGAGAATAGATTTCAACAAAGAACCGGTTATGGATTTAGAAGAGAATATGGCAATAACTATAATTCACCCAGGAACGCCAACAACTATTACAGAGGGAATAACGACAACCGGAACGGGTACTTGAGAACCAATACACCGACAAATTATCAACAAAGAAACCACTATCAACAAGCTGAACAAGAAACGAGAATACAAATGGAAGAGGTAGAAGTAAGACCACCAAACCCCGATAAACGTTCGAATCGACAGCTAAGCGCCCATGCCAAAGAGAATGACGTACCGACTCAGGACAATTGCAGCACCTTGAACAGAGAAGTAAAAATCTTATCACAAGAAGAGAAGAAGGAAGAAACAAATCCGCAGGGACAAGATGAAAAAGAAGACAGAAAGATAACAATATAGTGTTGGGGTGAAATTGATTGGGAGAATACTGAAGAGGAAGATGAATTACCAGAGGCATGCACAACGAATGTAGGACGAAAGGACGAAGTAATGAGTATTGCAGAGCTATTTGAGATAGAAACCAGGGAAAGCTAATTCAATGAGGATAATACGCAGTCGACAGAAGTTGAAAATAAGTTACAAGTGGGCACACAACCCAACGTATATAATGAAGGAAGTTATGAAGCGATAATTAGAGCATTTAGATGCGATTATGTGGAAGTAGCGACGAAGAAGGAGAAAATAGACGAGGATGAGGGAAAACTAGAGGATGTAGAAGAAAGCGTAAATGAAGGAAGAAATAGAGAAGAGGAAATAAAAGAGAGAGAAGTAGCAGTCGAAGCTTATCCTACAGAAAGTTCGAATTCACAAGGGAAATTCCTAAAAAGACTCACGTATGATTCAGTGGAGGATTCGTTGATGCAAGAAGAAGAAGAAGAACAGAACCAACCCTTTCAAATTCAACCAATTGTGAAGGCCATGGTAAAGCATATCCCAGTCAATATTGTAATTGATAGCGGAAGTGAACTGACTGCGATCTCAGAAAATTTATTCATGCAGTGTAATGCTAATGAGGAATTGCCAGTTCTGAAAACACGTAAGATTAAAGTAAGAGGTCCTATTAGAAGCAATGCTGCGGAAGTTACGAGACAAACAAGGTTAACTCTTTCGTGCCAAGGTAAAAAGATCGAAGACAACTTCGTGATTATACCTAAACTAACTGTAGATTTGACTATAGGTGCCGATTTTTTAAATGGGAGACGAGCGATAATAGATGTGGGGAAGGTTAGGGTATCATTCGAGAATGTCACACTTCTCTTTGAGGAAAAGCTAAAATTAGAAGAAATACTAGTTATAAACAAACAATTAAGAATGATGCGAGATAAAGAGGATGAAGAATTAGAATGGTATGCACAAAACAAGGAATCGCCTCAACTCATGTTAGAAGTCCATAAAGAAATCGACGAAAAATTGCAAGAAGTTCAGCGTATTTCGGAACACAGTAAAAGAGAGTTAGAGGATGTTTTACGAGATACCTAAGACTGGCAGTATTAAACACTTTCAGTACAAATTTGAAATAAAACAGCACATACTATTTAGAGTGCCACCCTATACAACCCCATTAAACTACAGGAATAAAGTATTCCAGGAGGAATCTAAAACTTTAGATGACTATATTATTGAATCAGCTACCTCTACATACAACAGCCCGCTCCATATTGTACAAAAACGAGATGGGAGCATCAAGTTAGTGCTTGATTCCAGACAGATCAACAAAATCATAATCACTGAGACACATCGCCCAGAAAAATTAGAGGAATTGATACAAAACTTCCACGGTGCTAATATATTTTCATCAATTGATTTATGGAGTAGTTTCTGGCAAATAGAATTGGCCACAGAATGTAGAAAATTTACAGCACTTATCGTATTCGTTTAGATGTTACCAGTTGGTTTAAACTTATCATCAGCAGCGTTTATTAGGGGATTTAATACTATACTCAGTCCTGAAATTTCACAAAAAATTACTTGTTATGTTGATGATGTGATTATACCAGAATCCTCATAGGAACATCACAATGACACATTAAATCAGTTTTTACAGATCATGAAAGAGCTTGGGGTCACAGTAAATATAGCAAAATCCAAATTTGGAAGGCGAGAGCTCAAATTTCTAGGACACATAATTTCCGAGAAAGAGTTAATGCCCGACCCAGAAAAACTAACGTCAGTCAAAGAATTCTGTACTCCATATAATAAGAAAACTTTCGGAGGATTTCTAGGGCTCACCGGATTCTATAAAAAATGTATTTGGATCGACTCTCTCGCAACACCACGCTTATGTGCGTTGGCTGGAAAAAACACGCCATGGGTATGGGATCAACAAGACAATTTAGAATTTTTAAAAGTGAAAAACGCACTAACAACAGCGCCGATTTTAGCATATCCTGACCTAACACAAAATTTTTGTATGGCCACTGATAGCGCGAAAACAGGTTTAGGAGTTGTTTTATTCCAAGAATACGAACAGGCAGGCTAAGATCATATAGAACAATAGCATTTGCCAGTCGGGTACTCACAAAAAGCGAGAAAAACTACTCAGTCACGGAGCTGGAAGCATTGGCCATTGTATGGAGCTTCCAAAGTTTTCGATACTTCCTATTCGGAAGAAAAACAAAAGTATACACTGACCACAAAGCATTAGAATTTCTGTTATCCGCCAGACTAACTCATGGGAGGTTAGCCAGATGGATGTTACTACTACAAGAATTTGACTTAACTATTACACACATACCAGGACCAGCGAATGTATTAGCAGATGCTTTATCACGATGTCCACAGGGTGCATCCAATAACATAGGTTTGGAAGCAGCAGAAGACCAGTTTACAATGTACTATATGAAACAAGTACCTTTCGAAAACTACATTACGACAGCATTGAAAAACATAGGCAAAGAACAGGACAATGATCCCGAAATACTAGGAATCAAACACAAGTGGAGAAGTAAGGATTTTCCAGACATTCGACAGCACTATCTCGTAAAAAACAATGTTTTATTTTTTAGACGAAATGTTGCAACGAATGAATGGTTAATTTATATCCCTAATTAATAAGTACATATGGTATACACATTTAAGTAGTAGCCACTTTGGACCAAAGAAATGCTTTTTAAAAATAAAACAAACAAGCCATTTTCCTAATATGGAAAGACGAATTAGAACAGTATTAGTCAAATGCAAAAAATGTATGAGGGCTAAACACGTCACTTTCCAAACCAAACCACCTATGTTTCCAATAATCCCCAAAAGATTAAAACAAATAGGTGTAACAGATTTGATGGGGCCCCTCCCACGCACAAAAAATGGATATATTTTCATATTTGTAGTTTTTGAACTTACTTCTAAATATGTTACCTTGACACCATTAAAACGGGCAACAGGTCTTGCAATAAGTAAAGCATTTAGACAAGATTTCCTCAGACAAGTAGGTCGAGTGGAACGAATAATTTCCGATAATGGCCCACAGTACGAATCAGTGCAGCGGCAGAACACGTTAAAACAACACAAAATAAATCCCATCTACATATCTAACTACAAACCTAGCGTAAATCCAGCAGAACGATCGATGAAGGACATAGGCACTTTATGCCGATTATATGCAGGCAAAAGACACAACACTTGGGATATGTACCTTAAAGATTTTCAAGGAGTAATAAATAAAATGCCACATAGCATTACACTACTACCTCCAGTTACTGTACTGAAAAATATTGAACCCCCAAACATAACCAGAGAAAATGTCTGATTTCCTATTGCACCACACAGACAGCACAAACAAGTCATAGCAACAGCACTCTCCAACATCAGAAAGACAGCCATTAAAAGAAAAAAAGAGGAGATACAACAGCAATTAAAAGAACATTCTCATTAGGCCAAAAAGTATTACTAAAAACACACCATCTCTCCAGCAAACAGAAACACAAAATACATAAGTTTTAGGCTGCATACAAAGGACCTGTCATAATTAGCCGAATTGCTCATGATAATGCTGTGGAACTAATGAACCCAAAAACTGGCAAAACCTTAGGACTTCACCATGTGAGCCATATAAAAAAATCTGAAGATTCATTTTATTACTGGTAAATAATCAGCACAATATTTCAAGACTATGTTGCAGATAAGATCGTCAGGAAAAAGAAGAATGAAGAGAGAGGAAGGTGGGAAAAAGAAAGTAGTTTCAATAATAACACCAATAGTAGCATAGATTAAGGTAAAGGGATAAAGTGTAGTTAGTCTAACAGCATGAAATACTAAAATGCTATGCACCACGACACTACACAAAAATAAAAATAAAAAACGAATTTGAGGATTCTTGAGTAGATGTCAAGACAAGAAATATCTTGGAATTGTAACATGGAAAGGGCGCCGAAATTTGTAAAGCTTTTTAAGAACGTGTAAAACAAGTAGGTACTAGACATGTGTAAACTTTTTGTAAGAACCATTGTAAAAACTCCAGCAAGGAAGAGATGCAACGACCCACAAGTTGCAATGCGAGAAGTATGAAGAAAGAAAAGTACATAATTAGCAAGACACGATACCTACAATGCAGAAGCGTCGAGAGAAGGGAAAGGACAATGAGACCAACAGAGGGCCCTTGTAGAGTGGGCAGTAAATCAGCCCGCTAGGTGGAACCAGGCAGAGACACGACAGGACACCGAACGCCAGAGGGTCTCCGAACGCCCCCACTCAGCAGAGCGAGCAAAAAACGGCCTGACGAGAAGACCGCTTGGGCAAGCCACCACTGGCAAAAAATATGTGTAAAAGCCACACTACTGCTATTAAACAGCACGCTTATGCACGAAACTGAAGAAAACTTCCACAAAGTAAGAATGACACGCCCAAACAATTTATCAAACTGTTACTAAGAGGAGAACTTCAAAGCGACTAGTTACCAATAATATTTCCATATCCTGCCCAGAGAAGAACTAAGGAGCAAGTAAGAAGCAGAGTAAAAGCAGGAAGAACAGAAGTTGAAGATTCGGAAGATTGAGACCAAGAAATAAGATGGGTAAAGAATAGACGATATACCTTCGCAAATCCCTATCCTATTGTAAACTAGTCGTCTGCGAAGTATTACAACGAAAAACGTCCGCTTTCAGCGACACATAACGATGACTTTCACGCATACCAAGCCAGTAAACCACGAGATTCTGCACTCACAGCTCCATTCCATTATGGGACCTCCACAACAGCAACACACACTTGCAAAGCCAACAAGGAACGATGAACGAATCAGTACATCAAATACTTGCCCACATCCATCTCGCTCAAGTCCATCACCTTCACGCAAAAACATTCGCCAACCTCATGCTTAAACATTCATAGGATTGTGTGAATGTGTGAAATCAAATTATGTGATGTAGGAATTGTGCAAATGAAACATGTGAAAAACTAAATAAGTTAAGCACACCAGACAGCTAATAAACTAAAAAATAACAGTCATATACTATGGACCTAAGTAAAAAATAGACTATCGATAAAAACAAGTCAATAGTTTTGAAATGGACAGAATATAAAGAACACAAAGTGAGGCATAATAAACGCTAAAACAATATGCCACTTATTTTCTCCTCATAAAAATAAAAGAATAACTATATTTTACTTATTTTCTCCTTATAAATACAAAGAATAAAAAATTGTCTTGTTGGATGTTTTCCCTTTTTTTAACATTTGTACCATTTGTTAGGATAATATCTCAATACTTTGGCATGTATATTTCTTTGTCAAAGCAATTCTTGGAAATAATTCTTATTTGTTAGTGTAACAATGTTAAAATGAGTGTCTAGAACAAAAAAAAACATTTTACTTGCACATGATATTTAGAAAATGTGTTAGGAATAGATTTTACTTAATTATTACATTTATAGAAACAATATTTCTAAGAAAATCGATGTGAAAGACTTTCTATAACAAATTTCTTAAAAAATCAAACTTCACTCTTAAATAAAGAAAGAAAATAATTAAATATTAATAATAGCATAAAAATATTTTTCTCTTGTCGTTTTTAATTATAATGTGGAAGAATATAAAAATATAAATTAGTAATACAAACTGGCATAGAACAGAATAATGTGGCTGAACAGTGCGCAACAAAATTTATATACATTAGTTAATTTTTGACTGACACAGACAACGATTCAATCATTGCCTAAATTCAGTGGAAAAATTAAGTTCGAAGGGTGGTGATATGTAAGGTGTCAGGCAAATCCAACACCTTCCATGAAAACCCTGACATGATAAGCAAATCCAGTAGTCACATAGCTCCATATAAATCGTGACATTAAATTAACCAAAGTAATACGAGTAACGGGTAAGCAAATGGAATACCACAGACTAACACAAGAATACCTAAATGCATGTCATACCTTCCCACTGTGAGACAGACGCAGTTCTGAGAGGAGAACGAGAACAGAAGCAGAGAGCAGAACTGTGTTAAGCTAGAAGGCCCTACGATAAGGGACGGACTGGACACCCAAGTCGCCAGCTAACCAGTAGGACAACGCCAGCTGCAGGTTTTAGCGTGAGGCTTTTTCGCTTCTCTGTTACGTCAAGGATCACCCCCCAGCCCATGGTAAAAGCTAGAGCCCTCCAGAAAAACAGTATAGATCTTATGATAACACAAAAAGGACCACACCACCTGCAAGTCTTAGCATGAGACTCTTTCGCGTCTCTGTTACGTTAGGACCAACCCCAGCCCATGTTAAAAGATAGAGCCCTCCCGAAGAACAGTATAGATCTTATGATAACGCTAAAAGGACCACACCAGCTGCAAGTTTTAGCGTCAGACTTTTTTTGCGTCTCTGTTACGTTGAAAACTTTAAAAACATTGCCCCACCACAAAAAGTATAACGTTCCTCATTAGACAGACAGAATTTTTGTAGGCAGAGCTTAAGGTTAACATTGAGACCCAGATTTTTTTTTGTCGTCAGTGTACTGACTGGTTTGATGCGGACTGCCACGAATTCCTTTCCTGTGCTAACCTCTTCATCTCAGCATAGCACTTGCAACCTACGTCTTCAATTGTTTGCTTGACATATTCTAATCTCTGTCTTCCTCTACAGTTTTTGCCCTCTACAGCTCCCTCTAGTACCATGGAAGTCATTACCTCATGTCTTAGCAGATGTCCTATCATCCTGTCCCTTTTCCTTATCAGTGTTTTCCACATATTCCTTTCCACTCCGATTCTGTGTAGAACCTCCTCATTCCTTACCTTGTCAGTCCACCTAATTTTCAACATTCGTCTACAGCACCACATCTCAAATGCTTCGATTCTCTTCTGTTCTGGTTTTCCCACAGTCTATGTTTCACTACCGTACAATGCTGTACTCCAGACGTACATCCTCAGAAATTTCTTCCTCAAATTAAGGCCGGTATTTGATATTAGTAGACTTCTCTTGGCCAGAAATGCCTTTTTTGCCATAGCGAGTCTGCTTTTGATGTCCTCCTTGCTCCATCCGTCATTGGTTATTTTACTGCCTAGGTAGCAGATTTCCTTAACTTCATTGACTTCGTGACCATCAATCCTGATGTTAAGTTTCTCGCTGTTATCATTTCTACTAATTCTCATTACCTTCGTCTTTCTCCGATTTACTCTCAAACCATACTGTGTACTCATTAGACTGTTCATTCTGTTCAGTAGATCATTTAATTCTTCTTCACTTTCACTCAGGATAGCAATGTCATCAGCGAATCGTATCATTGATATCCTTTCACCATGTATTTTAATTCCACTCCTGAATCTTTCTTTTATTTCCATCACTGCATCCTCGATGTACAGATTGAAGAGTAGGGGCGAAAGGCTACAGCCTTGTCTTACTCCCTTCTTAATACGAGCACTTCGTTCTTGATCGTCCACTCTTATTATTCCCTCTTGGTTGTTCTACATATTGTATATGACTCGTCTCTCCCCATAGCTTGCCCCCACTTTTTTTTCAGAATCTTGAACAGCTTGCACCATTTTATATTGTCGAAAGCTTTTTCCAGGTCGACAAATCCTATGAACGTGTCTTGATTTTTCTTTAGCCTTGCTTCCATTATTAGCCGTAACGTCAGAATTGTCTCTCTCGTGCCTTTACTTTTCCTAAAGCCAAACTGATCGTCACCTAGCGCATTCTCAACTTCCTTTTCCATTCTTCTGTATATTATTCTTGTAAGCAGCTTCAATGCATGAGCTGTTAAGCTGATTGTGCGATAATTCTCGCACTTGTCAGCTCTTGCCGTCTATGGAATTGTGTGGATGATGCTTTTCCGAAAGTCAGATGGTATGTCACCAGACTCATATATTCTACCCACCAACGTGAATAGTCGTTTTGTTGCCACTTCCCCTAATGATTTTTGAAATTCTGATGGAATGTTATCTTTCCCTTCTGCCTTATTTGACTGTAAGTCGTCCAAAGCTCTTTTCAATTCCGATTCTAATACTGGATCCCCTATCTCTTCTAAATCGACACCTGTTTCTTCTTCTATCACATCAGACAAATCTTCACCCTCGTAGAGGCTTTCAATGTATTTTTTCCACTTACCTGCTCTCTCCTCTGCATTTAACAGTGGAATTGCCGTTGCACTCTTAATGTTAGGACCGTTGCTTTTAATGTCACCAAAGGTTGTTTTGACTTTCCTGTATGCTGAGTCTGTCCTTCGGACAATCATATCTTTTTCGATGTCTTCACATTTTCCCTGCAGCCATTTCGTCTTAGCTTCCCTGGACTTCCTATTTATTTCATTCCTCAGCGACTTGTATTTCTGTATTCCTGATTTTCCCGGAACATGTTTGTACTTCCTTCTTTCATCAATCAACTGAAGTATTTCCTCTGTTACCCATGGTTTCTTCGCAGCTACCTTCTTTGTAACTATGTTTTCCTTCAAAACTTCTGTGATGGCCCTTTTTAGAGACGTCCATTCCACTTCAACTGTGTTGCCTACTGCACTATTCATTATTGCTGTATCTATAGCGTTAGAGAACTTCAAACGTATCTCGTCATTTCTTAGAACTTCCGTATCCCACTTCTTAGCGTATTGATTCTTCCTGACTAATGTCTTGAACTTCGGCCTACTCTTCATCACTACTATATTGTGATCTGAGTCTATATCTGCTCCTGGGTACGCCTTACAATCCAGTATCTGGTTACGGAATCTCTTTCTGACCATGATGTAATCTAATTGAAATCTTCCCGTATCTCCCGGCCTTTTCCATGTACACCTCCTCCTCTTGTGATTCTTGAACAGGGTATTCGCTATTACTAGCTGAAACTTGTTACAGAACTCAATTAGTCTTTCTCCTCTTTCATTCCTTGTCCCAAGCCCATATTCTCCTGTAACCTTTTCTTCTACTCCTTCCCCTACAACAGCAGTCCAGTCGCCCATGACTATTAGAATTTCGTCCTCCTTTACATACTGCATTACCCTTTCAATATCCTCATACTCCTCATACTCTTTCTCTATCTGTTCATCTTCCGTTTGCGACGTCGGCATGTATACCTGAACTATCGTTGTCGGTGTTGGTCTGGTGTCGATTCTGATTAGAACAACCTGGTTACTGAACTGTTCACAGTAACACATCCTCTGCCCTACCTTCCTATTCATAACGAATCCTACACCTGTTATACCATTTTCTGCTGCTGTTGATATTACCCGATACTCATCTGACCAGAAATCCTTGTCTTCCTTCCATTTCACTTCACTGACCCCTACTAAACTCCTGGAAATGGAAAAAAGAACACATTGACACCGGTGTGTCAGACCCACCATACTTGCTCCGGACACTGCGAGAGGGCTGTACAAGCAATGATCACACGCACGGCACAGCGGACACACCAAGAACCGCGGTGTTGGCCGTCGAATGGCGCTAGCTGCGCAGCATTTGTGCACCGCCGCCGTCAGTGTCAGCCAGTTTGCCGTGGCATACGGAGCTCCATCGCAGTCTTTAACACTGGTAGCATGCCGCGACAGCGTGGACGTGAACCGTATGTGCAGTTGACGGACTTTGAGCGAGGGCGTATAGTGGGCATGCAGGAGGCCGGGTGGACGTACCGCCGAATTGCTCAACACGTGGGGCGTGAGGTCGCCACAGTACATCGATGTTGTCGCCAGTGGTCGGCGGAAGGTGCACGTGCCCGTCGACCTGGGACCGGACCGCAGCGACGCACGGATGCACGCCAAGACCGTAGGATCCTACGCAGTGCCGTAGGGGACCGCACCGCCACTTCCCAGCAAATTAGGGACACTGTTGCTCCTGGCGTATCGGCGAGAACCATTCGCAACCGTCTCCATGAAGCTGGGCTACGATCCCGCACACCGTTAGGCCGTCTTCCGCTCACGCCCCAACATCGTGCAGTCCGCCTCCAGTGGTGTCGCGACAGGCGTGAATGGAGGGACGAATGGAGACGTGTAGTCTTCAGCGATGAGAGTCGCTTCTGCCTTGGTGCCAATGATAGTCGTATGCGTGTTTGGCGCCGTGCAGGTGAGCGCCACAATCAGGACTGCATACTACCGAGGCACACAGGGCCAACACCCGGCATCATGGTGTGGGGAGCGATCTCCTACACTGGCCGTACACCTCTGGTGATCGTCGAGGGGACACTGAATAGTGCACGGTACATCCAAACCGTCATCGAACCCATCGTTCTACCATTCCTAGACCGGCAAGGGAACGTGCTGTTCCAACAGGACAATGCACGTCCGCATGTATCCCGTGCCACCCAAAGTGCTCTAGAAGGTGTAAGTCAACTACCCTGGCCAGCAAGATCTCCGGATCTGTTCCCCATTGAGCATGTTTGGGACTGGATGAAGCGTCGTCTCACGCGGTCTGCACGTCCAGCACGAACGCTGGTCCAACTGAGGCGCCAGGTGGAAATGGCATGGCAAGCCGTTCCACAGGACTACATCCAGCATCTCTACGATCGTCTCCATGGGAGAATAGCAGCGTGCATTGCTGCGAAAGGTGGATATACACTGTACTAGTGCCGACATTGTACATGCTCTGTTGCCTGTGTCTATGTGCCTGTGGTTCTGTCAGTGTGATCATTTGATGTATCTGACCCCAGGAATGTGTCAATAAAGTTTCCCCTTCCTGGGACAATGAATTCACGGTGTTCTTATTTCAATTTCCAGGAGTGTATATCTAGATTGAGCCTTTGCATTTCCCTTTTCAGATTTTCTAGTTTCCCTACCACGTTCAAGCTTCTGACATTCCACACCCCTACTCGTAGAACGTTATCTTTTCGTTGATTATTCAATCTTTTTCTCATGGTAACCTCCCCCTTGGCAGTGCCTTCCCAGAGATCCGAATGGGGGACTATTCCGGAATCTTTTGCCAATGGAGAGATCATCATGACACTTCTTCAACTACAGACCACATGTTCTGTGGATACACGTTACGTGTCTTTAATGCAGTGGTTTCCATTGCCTTCTGCATCCTCATGTCGTTGATCATTGCTGATTCTTCCGCCTTTAGGGGCAATTTCCCACCCTTAGGACAAGAGAGTGCCCTGAACCTCTATCAGCTCCTCCGCCCTCTTTGACAAGGGCGTTGGCAGAATGAGGCTGATTTCTTATGCCGGAAGTCTTCGGCCGCCAATGCTGAATATTTTTCAAAATTTAGGCAGTGGCGGGGATCGAACCCGGGACCGAAGACGTTTTGATTATGAATCAAAGACGCTACCCTTTTTGTTATCTCATTTTGATCGTATTCGTTCGTTGTATTTGCTGGGTGCGGACGTCGCGAGACATCCGTTTATGTTCTTTGTTGCTCGATTAAATCACTTTTTTTTATTACAGAGGGCAGCTAACCCTCTGACCGAACACGCTGAGCTACCGTGCCGGAATCCCTAGACCGCGGGTACAGTCCCTACCCTGATTGGTAGGATGAAAACACAGCCTGATAGTTTTTTTTTTTTTTTTTAAACCAACTTCGGTAAATGGTAGTGAGTAGAAGTTACTTAGTTCCGAGGCGGCGAGCTGGATGGCTGCTGCGCCGGCCGCCGCCACCTGACGAACATCAACAAGGTAATGAACGCACGCGATGCCGCATAACAGTGCATAAAGCTTCGCTCAGAACTTCAGAAGTCTCATCTGTTACACCCCCTTTTTGCGTAATACTAGTGTCGTTCGCTAATTAAAACTCTTGGTGTTCACATTTCCCACTTGAACAACAGATCTGAAACGCGATGATTTTTCTTTTATATAGTTATTGAGAAGCCACATCAGCCACTGTAATTTACGACAAGTTAGATAAGTAATTAAAGATAATTGAGGGTCACTGTAGACTATTTTCATAGTTTTCTCTTTTGTGAATCTTAATTTGAACCTAGATTATAGATGTGATATAGCATAGGCCATCCTTCGATCCATTGTAGAACTTGGAAACCCATTCAGGGAATAATCGTTCACATTTTTGTTGAACGCAGTTGGTTTTTACCATCCTGTATTAAAACACTTCCTTTTATCAATAGTGCAATTTATAAACAATGTTTTGTGAGTAGAATAAAATTTCGAATGGTAAATTTAACTGCTTTTTCGACGTTATTTTACCAGCTAACTAAAAATAGGAAAGCCTTGAACCTCTTCCACTAAATTTAGTTAGTATTAAGATTCTTTTACAGGGAGTGCAGTGGAGTTGACGCTGAAATCATTAAGTATTTGATTATATTATCGCTAGTCTCACTGAACGTTTCTGAATTCTACATGTCATGTGTGGTCTGGCGTCTCCTTACCAGCAACAGGTTCCAGGTTCAAACTGGCCTTAGAACTAAATGGAAGTACCTGAAAAATGGCATTCCACAAGGAAACTTCGTAGCTCCCATCCTTTTTATCATCTACAGCAATGACCAGCCTGCAAAGAAGGAACAAGCAGTTTTATCTACGCAGACGACAGTGCAATAGCAGCAAAAGAGAGGAGTTTCTAACATGCTGAAAAGAAGCTGTGTCAGTCTTTAAAGGATCTCAGGAATTACAACGAAGACAATCACCTAAAACCCAAACTATCAAAAATACAAGTATGCGTCTTCTACCTGGAAAACAGACAAAAAAAGAAGGAAATTGCAGGTAGCCTGGGACGACATTCAATTATTGTACAAAACTACACACAAATATTTAGGAGCCGCCCTTGATAGAACTTACAGAACCGACTGCTTGAACGCCAAAAGAAAGGTATCGGCAAGAAATAACATCCCCTGAAAATAGCCTGGTACAATTGGTGTTACAATTTGATAGACACAGCCTTGTGTTCTTAGCACATCAGCTAGAGACTTTTCCTATTCTGCACCAGATTTTGTCAGCCCAGTCTGGTGTATCTCTACTCAAGCCACACAGATTGACGTTGCCCTAAACGAGATTTGCAGAATCATCACAGGCTGTCTGAGATCAACTCCAATCTAAGAGGTCTGCTGCCCAGCAGCAGGTGTCTCACCCTTGAGCATCCGCAGTGAATCTATCGTCCGACCAGAAAGAAATAAAGTAAACGATCAGGGGACTCGTTCTCTTAACGGGAACTCACCAGAAAATACGCGAGTCAAATGAACACAAATTTTACGCCGTAGCACAGAAACACCCACCGAGCAATCTTCAGCATTCAGACCAAATTCCTGAGGTAACGAAGATCGCAACATCACAGAATGTATGGTACCTTGTGAGACCTTACCTCATGGCCACGAAGAAAGCTGGCGACGTGGAGAATGGTCAGAAGTCCACGATCTGTAGCCGGCAGGTGCCAGATCAACTCGAATTAGTGAAGATTTTCTTGTGATTTTACCCCGTGCGAATACGGAGAAGAGCAAACCATGGATCATATCAAGTTTGTCCAGCTACATGCTACCTAAAACCATTGATGGCAGCTACCCGTGAAGCCCGTGCACGGGTTAAAAATTGATCACACAGCATGTAAAATGGAGTTTATTCAATAACATATCTTTGCAGAAAGCTAGTAATGTCTACAGTACCGGACTCAAATTATCTATGTACTGTTTTGATGATATGACACGATTAAATATAATCTATGAATACGGATTCATTTCGTTTCTTTTTTGTAACAGTCAAGCCATCATACATAATTCAATACCTATTCCAACAATCAGCGACGTAGCTTCAGCGGATATGTCGTTCACGGGGGAAAGAGTAGGGAAGCTCAGTGCTTGGACATGACACACGTAATGGAAAATCTGTGCCTTCTGAACTTTGTTTCCATCACATTTTTGTGATTTTTGCTTAGGGAATCTTTTGTCCCAGTGGCGTGCCGCTTAAATACCCTGGGCGCTTTTGTATGTACAATATACGAGTTATTAAAACAGAAATTCACATGCAATATCTCGTATGGACGCTGCCAAACTGCTTCATATATCAGTTTTTTTTCAGATTATTTCGTTGATTTTTTCTTGTGGCGAGGAGTCTGAATTGCAAATAGAATGGGCTGTCAGGTGCGGGTATTACCGAAAGGTTTACTGAATTGTCTATGGTTGTTAGCGACCAAAATGCCTGGCTGGTAGAAGAGACGACAAAAGCGCACGACATTTAATTTGTATCTATGTAACGAGTTTAGAGACGAAACAAAGACCAATAAAAGTTGCTGTGAGTAAAGTGATTTATGCTCCGAAAAACCGTTTACTGCGAGCACTAAGGTGAAATCTAAAGTCGTTTGCTTTGCGATGGAAAACCAGTTCACGAATAGTACATTGTCAATTATAGCATCAGCTCCTAAAGCAGACCTAAAGTAAAAATCATTTAATGTCTATATGTGTCACTGTTGTCCTTATCAAAGTACAATATTATCGATTCTTCGAGGTAATGTCCACTACGGCCAGTATGCACCCAGATCAACTTAAGTTCAAGTCATACTCTGTGACAATTATTGAACTATATGAAATACAAACCTCGTAACTTGTGGACGGTTCTCGTTAGGTCGTTCACACTGAACGGTTAGCTGCGGGCAATGGTAGGAATTAGTAAGCGCTGTATGGTTTGGTTTATTGCCAAAGCCCAGCTTCATTTGGATGAGTTCGTCAATAAGCAAACCTGGCGCATTTGGGGGACTGAGAATCCAAATTTTGAGATCATCATCTATGGGTGACTGTGTGGTGTGCCATGTCCAGTCACGGAATAATCGGTACGATATTCCTTGATGGCATTGTGACTATGGAAATGTACGTGAAGTTTTAGGAAGATGATTTTATTTTCATTATTGCCTTATTTCGACAAGATGAGGTTCATGCAAGACGTAGCTCGACCCCATCGATACAGGAGAGTTTTTGATGTCCTGGAGGAGCACTTTGGGGACCGCATTCTGGCTCTGGGGTACCCAGAGGCCACTGGAATGGGCCTCGATTGGCCGCCATATTCTCCCGATCTGAACAAATGCGTCTCCTTTTCGTGGGGCTATATTAAAGGCAAGGAGTACAGCAATAATCACAAAACCATTGCTAAGCTGAAAGCAGCCATTCAGGAGGCCTCGACAGTATCAGTATTCCGACACATCTGCGGGTCTCACTGAATTCCGCTATTAGTCTGCGCCGGATCATCGCCAGCGATGGCAGGCGTATCGAGCATGTCATAATCTAAACCCGAATATCTGTAGTGACGTTTACATGTTGAATACAGTGTGTGCACGCAGTAGTTTGTAACTAATTTACGTTTGTTTTCATATAGTTCAATAACTATCACCCTGTATCAGCTCTTATTTATTTGTTTGTTGTCTGTGTTTGGATACAGATATGTTTTGCTTTTTCTCCTCTCACAGCAACAGGCAGTGTATCTGATGTAATTAATTGTCTGAAACGATCCTTTCATCCTGTCACCGGAGGCACGAAGGCGTCGTCCAAAGTCCCACAGCGGCAGCATCAACAACCCGCACTTCCTTAGCCATGTACGGCAAGCGAGATACTCCTTTGTAAATCTCACTAAAATTGTCACTGATCCTAAATGATTAGTAAATTTCCCGCGAGATCAAAAGCCAAAAATTAAATAAATGACTCTGGTGAAAGTGAATACAGCCGTTTGAAAATCAGATTGACATAAAGTGCAAAGTGGCAAAGCAGGACCGTCTAGACTGTAAAAGCATGCATCGCTAGGGGAGTGATAGATGAAGCATGTAGGAAAATTAAAAAGGCCTTTCCAGAAAAGAGATGCTGATATTTCTATCAAGTGCTCAGATGCCAAGCCCAAACTGAAGCAAAGAAGGGTGAACTGATAGATGAAAGGAATATATGCGACTGTTATGCAACGCAAATGAACATAACATCATAAAAAATGGAAGAGGAGGTAATAGAAAGTGAGGTGAGAGATACGATAGTGTGACAAAGCACTGAAAGACCTAGTTGGAAACGAGGACCCTGGAGTAGACGACATTCCAGAAAAAGTTACTTCGACACTTTGGAGGAGAATATTGTGAGAAAACTATTCCACTGTTTACGCAAGGTCTATGATGCTGGCGAAATACACTTCGACTTCAAGAAGAAAGTAACTATTTCAATTCCAAAGGAGGCAGGTGCTCACGGATGTGAATATTACAAACTGTCTGTTTATTAAGTTATGGTGGAAAAGTATTGTCACAGCTTAAACTGGTAGAAACCGACCTTTGTGTAAATCATTTTGGGTTCCGGAGAAACACAAGAACACACGTAGCAATACTGACATTAACACTTGAAGATGGGTTAAAGCAAAGCAAACCTATGTTGTAGAATTTGTAAATTGGGAAAAGCTTTTGATCATGTGAAACGGAATACACGCATCCAAATTATGAAAATAGTGGAGGTGAAATACAGCGGGCAAATGGTTCTTTACATCTTTTGAACAAAACTGGACTGCGGTTATTAAAATCGATGGACATGGAAGAGACAGATATAGAGCTTATCTCCGATGTTATTAAATCTGTACAGTGATCAAGTGTTAAATGGAACCAAGGAGAAGCTTGAGAAAGGAATAAATTCAGACAGAAGAAATGAAACTTTGAAGGTTGCGGATAACATTGTAAATTTTCCAGGGATGGCAAAGGTCATGAAACAGCAGCTGATCGGTATGGATAGTGTCTTGAAAAGAGGTTATGAGATATGTATTCGCAATAGTAAAACAGTGGTAGTGAAGTGTAACCGAACTGAATCAGGCGAATCTCAGGGAATCGGACTACGAAATGAAACACTAAAAGTAGTAAATTTGTTTCATTGTTTGGAAAAGAAAACCCCTGTTATGACCGAAGAAGAGACAATACAAAATGTAGACTGACAATGTCACAAAAGTAGTTCTAAACAAGAGGAATATGTTAACCTCGATTATTATTTTAAATATCATGAAATCTTTTCTGAAGGTTTTTGTGTAGAATGTACCCTTGCACGAAGTGAAACGTTAATTATGAACAGTTCAAACAAGAAGAGAAGAGAAGCTTTTGAACTGTCATGGTATAGAAGAATGGTAGTGATTAAATGCGTAGACAGAGTAACTAATGAACTACTGAACTAAACTGTGGATAGATGAAATTTATGACTGAATTTGACCAAACTGAGGGCTTAGTTGGTTGGACACATCATACTCCATCAATGAATCGTCGGTTTGTAGGTAATGGAGGGAACTATGGGAGGCGAGGGTTGATTTGGGGACATAGTAAATGGAGACCAATGGATAATACAATACGAAGGTTCAGTTGGATACATGTTGCAGTAGTTATTTCGTGATGAATAGGACTGCAGTGAGCAGATTGTCATAGAGAACTGGATTACATCAGTCTTTAGACTGAAGACCACATCAGCAACAGAGGTTCAATACACATTACCCACTGGCCTCAGATAACATTCCTCATTCTGTAATTCTTTCGAGTGTCGGAAAATAAGACACAGAATTAACTGACACAAACAGTACTTTCACCTGGTATATATATATATATATATATATATATATATATATATATATATATATATATGTGTGTGTGTGTGTGTGTGTGTGTGTGTGTGTGTGTGTGTGTGCGTGTGTGTGTGTGTGTGTGTGTGTGTGTGTTGATTGATTTAGACCTTATATGGTTAGTTTGTATTCAATAAATGCCTCATTAACAATGTCAAATATGACTGTATTCTGATAAGAAATATTATATCTGTACTGTTTTGAAACCAAAGGTAGATAGAGAAAGTGCTTACAGTAAGTGCACAGTAATCGTTAACAAAATCTTGACCTATAGCTTCCATAGTCATACCACTGAAAATACAATTTAAAAATTTTAGCTATTCGAAAATATTAAGTATTACTTTCTAAATTCTGCTTGTTTGGAAACATTAACAATCATTTTTATATCTTTGTCTGATTATAAGTATTTGTACTTACAGTTTTGTTTGTGTTCTATAGTTTCAACTGATAATGGCCAGTTTTCTACCTGAATTGGTTGGGTTCTAGTTTGAAAAATTGTAGTGGTGATATTTTGTTTCGTATAATTTGGACTCCTTCAAAATTTTTAGTAGTTGTAGGGAAGCGTTATGTCCAAAGTGCGGGACTAAGTATTATTGTTGTAATAATGCTTCTTTATATACATGTGGTATCGAAACTCTTTCCAACTGATAGTATAGTCCAAAACTGCAGAAAATAATTTAGTTTAATTTTTTTGCTTATGAAGGTTCCTGACAAGATGTACATTAAAACTTGTAGGTTTGATTACATTTTATGTTTGAGGCAGTGCCAATTGCGTGCAATAAAATATATCCATTGCACTAAAATGGTATATCACATTTCATTATTTCTGTAATCATATCACTCTACATTTGTTGTACTTAAGTATCAGAACAGTCTGTTTGGGACCCCTGAGAAGTGTGTAACGAGTGGCATAATATTATTCCAAAGAAAATTTATTTTTTTGGTATAATGCCCTATCAGATAGAAGGTCTAGTAACTAAGCACATCAGATGAGAGTGTCACAGATTGACTAAGAAACTGATAATCCTCTTTCAGACCTAGAATATGGTAACAATGAAGACTCAATTTTCGCCAAAATTGGGTTTGATGTTTACATTAATTGGTATCTACAACAAGGCCACATAAATCCAAAGAATATTAATCACTAATGATAGGAAACACAATAATTTGGTATATAATTGCTTAAACGTCCAGCTTCTTAACGGCCCCATAGGTGGCCATATTGTGAATTATCTGTTAATATAATGAAGCACAGTAATATGAATTTTTACTCAAACTGATGTTTCAATTAACTTAAATAACAGGACAACTCATGTTGCATGCACGGCAGTTGTTTTGGATATTTTGATTAGCAACTAAAATGTGTAGAAGACACTGAACGGACTGAGAAGTTAGTTAGGATAATATGTTTTGGACCTCCTAACAACTATAACGATGGCAGACCACGTATAAGAACAACGCACTATCCATAAACATCCATTTGATCGCCCAGCTTAATAATTCCTGGTGATTTTCAAAATATGCAAATCCAAAATGCAAGAAAATACCATCCAAAGAAATTCGAAATATCGCAAAAGACCCACAGCACGAGATCATTTTAAAGA